>NC_034193.2:13741222-14441222 GCF_002021735.2 Oncorhynchus kisutch
ACAAATTATGTGTGACATTGTGGTTATAATAAAGAATGTAGCCCATCATGTGATTTAAATTAGCAAGATAATAGACTTTTTATAGCCCGGCTACTGTTGTGAAATTCTTGCAATGTTAAAAACTGTATTCGATGTTTAAGTACTCTAATGTGTTACATTTTTAACTCAAAACAGCACAAAACAGCATTTCTTCAACATATTTATGCTTTTGTTAATCTTCTTGATTTTCTTCCTTTTTTTCTGGAGCAATTTTGAGCAAATTGCTCAAGGGCCACGGTTGGTTTGTCTGTGAAGATGACGTTACTGAATGCCAGTTTTGATCCGTGCCTGGGCCTGCAGGATGCAAAGTTCTTTGTTTGTCAGATAAATCATTGGGTCGAAACTACAGAACAATTCAAAACCAGTGGAACACACATGGTCAGTGTTCTGAGATTTTTTTCAACAAATAATATATATATATAAACATTTCTTACCGAACCGTGATACCCGCAAGTTACAGATTGCCTTTGCCGATCGCACATCATCTTCATTCATCAGTGAGTCAATGGCTTGAATAGTCATTGACTCACTCATGCGTTGAAAAGGGCAAGGGTCGAGATGGAGTCACAATCCATGCCAGGCACACCTGTGAGCTCTGGAACTCCACCTCCAACAGGCAGAGTCAGGATTTCGGTTCACCCTGACATTTCCATTCCTTTTCTGACAACAGAACTTGACCAACTGCTCCCCAGGCACAGCAAGGGCCAACTGGACCTTTATGCTGTTCTGCTATTCCAAGGATGTGTAACCGAAGAGAGATAACATGAGTGGGCACAGAATACATAGCCTTCCTGCTGTGGCCGTCTATTTCAGCACCGTTTCGCGCGGCTCTGATACAAGCATGGAGAAACCAAAATGTTCAAATATTCCATGATATTCTTAAGATATGTGTTAACTGAATATAAGCAAGTGATGTCTGCTAAATAATCAAGCTAGGTTTCTCCAGAAATAAATCATTCTAAATGACTGGCTTTATTTACAAATGAGTGAGAATGTCTCACCCCATGTTCAAGAATGGTCTTTTTCTCGCTCACTCTAGGTTAAATGTACCAAATCTCTCCAAAATGTTACTTTTTAAACAAAGCAATTATTATTTAATTTAGAATCATATAAAAGCCCCTTAGATGTTAATATAGAGTCCTCCAGTCCTCTAAATGCCCCTTAGATATTAATATAGAGTCCTCCAATCCTCTAAATGCCCCTTAGATATTAATATAGAGTCCTCCAATCCTCTAAATGCCCCTTAGATATTAATATAGAGTCCTCCAATCCTCTAAAAGCCCCTTAGATGTTAATATAGAGTCCTCCAGTCCTCTAAATGTAATTAATGGCAGAAAGTCACATCATTGAAAAAAAATATTTTTAGATATACTGTTAAAAATGGTGTAGGTCTTATTTATTTAAATAGCATAATGAAGTTAGAAGCAAAAGCCTACATCTATTTTAGCACTGTTTCACTCTACTCTGAGACAAGCACGACACAGGGATTCTTTAGCTAAATAGCCCAGTACTGTACTGCCAGACATCACGTTGTACAGCGCCATCTTTTCCGTTCCATCCTAACTGAAACCCAGAGGGGTTTTCATGGAATAGAAACACGATAATATTAATCTAATTAAGCAAGTACCATTCAAAAGTTTGGACACACCTAGTCATTCAAGGATTTTCTATATTTTTTTACTATTTTCTACATTGTAGAATAACAGTGACGATGTCACAACTGTAGGAGGTGTAGCCCTTCATACACATGTTTCCTATTAGCAGGACAATATACTTTTTTATAATCCGGCTACTGTTGTGAAAATCCCTCAACTTGCAATGTATCTGATGCTTAAGTACTCGAACATGTTACATTTGTAACTCAAAACAAAAGTACAGTATTTCTTCATCAACATTCGTTAATAAAATAGAATAACGAGAAAAAAGGACCTTCAAATGTGGATGTTTATATTTCACTTAATCTCCATTTGGGTATTGGTGAGACAAGAATTTGAAAATTAGGTTGCAGAAATGTTATGCTCTTAGTGTAACCTTTATTTAACTTGGCAAGTCAGTTAAGAAAAAAATCTTATTCACAAGGACAGCCTACTCCTTCTTAACTTCTTGGATATAGGGGGCGCTCTTTTAATTTATGGATAAAAAAACATTCCCGTTTTAAACAAGATATTTTTTCACGAAAAGATGCTCGACTATGCATATAATTGACAGCATTGGAAAGAAAACACTCTGACGTTTCCAAAACTGCAAAGATATTGTCTGTGAGTGCCACAGAACTAATGCTACAGGCGAAACCAAGATGAAATTTCATACAGGAAGTGCCCCAGATTTTGAATGCGCTGTGTTCCAATGTCTCCTTATATGGCTGTGTATGGGTCACGAATGAGCTTAGACTTTCTGTCGTTTCCCCAAGGTGTCGACAGCATTGTGACGTATTTGTAGGCAAATCATTGGAAGATTGACCTTAAGAGACTACATCTACCAGGTGGCCGCTTGGTGTCCTCCGTTGCAATTATTGCGTAATCTCCAGCTGCGTGTATTTTTCGTTTGCTTCGAGGAGAAACACAGCTGCCACGAATGATTTATCATCGAATAGATATGTGAAAAACACCTTGAGGATTGATTCTAAACAACGTTTGCCATGTTTCTGTCGATATTATGGAGTTAATTTGGTAAAAAGTTCGGCGTTGTAGAGACTGCATTTTCAGATTTTTTTCTTAGCCAAACGTGATGAACAAAACGGAGCGATTTCTCCTACACAAATAATATTTTTGGAAAAAATGAACATTTGTATTCTAACTGAGAGTCTCCTTATTGAAAACATCCGAAGTTCTTCAAAGGTAAATTATTTTATTTGAATGCTTTTCTTCTTTTTGTGAAAATGTTGCCTGCTGAATGCTAGGCTTAATGCTATGATAGCTATCAATACTCTTACACAAATGCTTGTGTAGCTATGGTTGAAAAGCATATTTTGAACATTGAGATGACAGTGTTGTTAACAAAAGGCTAAGCTTGTGATTGAATATATTTCTTTCATTTCATTTGCGATTTTCATGAATAGTTAACGTTGCGTTATGGTAATGAGCTTGAGGCTATAATTACACTCCCGGATACGGGATTGCTCGACGCTAGAGGTTAAAGAGCCCAGTATTGTACTGCCGACTGTCATTTTCCGTTCCAGCAAGTACCAGTAAAAAGTTTTGACCCACCTACTCATTCCAGGATTTTTCTATATTTGTACTATTTTTACATTGTAGAATAATAGTGAAGACATCACAACTATGAGATAACACATATGGAATTAGTTAAGAACAAATTCCTATTTACAAGGACAGTCTACTCCTTCCTCCCCAACGGGGATTTGAACCCCTGTCACCTGCATGCCCCACATTCTGTAGTACATACATGGCCTGCTCTCCTTTATGTAAGGAATTAGGCACTTTCCAATGTTTACTACAGTATGTATTGTAGACGGCACAGTAGCCTAATAAACAAATAAGCACATTTTGTTAATAAAATAATGATTAAAAAAATACATCTTTCAAAATGCAGATGTTGATTTAGTTATGGATCCATAACGAATTACTATGGGAATAAATAATACTGATATACAGAAATATTGGAGCAAAATTGTCTAATGAAGGCAAATGATTTAGAATCCTCCAATCCTGTAGCCTACTCCCAACAGTCCTGTTGTACATCTCCATATTTTCCATTCCATCCTAACAGAAACCCTGAGGGTTTCATTTTTCTCTGAATAGAAACACCGTGATATTAATCTAATTAATTAAGCCAAATTTCTTAATCAATCCCATATACTATGTTATTGCAAAAAAGGTTTTACATTCTCTGGTAATGCCAATATGGAATACTCTCTGGTGGGCAAACTAGCAAAAACTTGCTGAGAGAAAAAATTACTGAGAATGAAATTACGTGCTGCGGCAGCACGCACGGTGTACCGGTGTATGACGCAACTTTTAAAGGAGGAACCACTGTACTTGTCCTCTTGCTCAGTTGTGCACCAGGGCCTCCCACTCTGGTGAGAGACAGTTTGCGCTGTTCTGTGAAGGGAGTAGTACAAGGCTTTGTACCAGATCTTCAGTTTCTAGGCAATTTCTCACATAGAATAGCCTTCATTTCTCAGACCAAGAATAGACTGACAACTTTCAGAAGAAAGTTCTTTGTTTCTAGCCATTTTGAGCCTGTAATCGAACCCACAAATGCTGATGTTCCAGATACTCTACTAGTCCAAAGAAGGCCAGTTGTATTGCTTTTTTAATCAGAACAACAGTTTTCAGCTGTGCTAACATACTTGGAAAAGGGTTTTCTAATGATCAATTAGCCTATTAAAATGATCAACTTGGATTAGCTAACACAACGTGCCATTGGAACACAGGAGTGATGGTTGCTGATGATGGGCCTCTGTACGCCTATTTAGATATTCCATAAAACAATCTGCCGTTTCCAGCTACAATAGACATTTACAATGTTGATCAATTTGATGTTATTTTAATGGACAAAAAATGTGCCTTTCTTTCAAAACCAAGGACATTTTGAAGTGACACCAACCTTTTTGAACTGGTAGTGTATGTACAACTACATATATAAACAACTAGATTTGCCAGTGTGTCTTTGTTTCCGAATACCCAGTTAATGAAATACATTGAATGTGTTTATTTTCATGAAAGTGTAGTATTTCTATGTCATTTGTACCACTGTATTTGATGTCATGGTCTCAGATTCAAGCTAACTGAAATGTTCAGCTTGCCTCCACCCACAGCTAAACTCTGATTCTATACTCCTGCTCGGTTATAGCCTCTTGCTCACTTATTCATATTCTACCTGACAGATTCCTCAGGATTTATGTGCCAATATTTGACTCATTTGACCCGTGCCTTAATGGAGTTGTATATTCTGAAATGTACTATTGATTTATCGAAGCTCCTCCGTGCACCTGCCCCCCCCCCCCCCCCCCAAAACATTTTTTTGACAGAAAAGAAAGGTAGAAATGTCTTTGATCCAACTATTTCAAACTGATTTATCGGGTTGGGCCACAAATGTTGGACACTTTAATGAACTGTTCTCACCTTGGTGCGATGTTAATTTCACCTCTGGTTAAGAAATCGGATTTTCACCGCTTTTGTCTGTGTCCCACTTTCTGATGTACATTTAGACTTAATTAGGGGTCAAGGCTTTGAAGCTGTAGTTGGTAATGCTCTTATATTGACCTACTACCTAGGGAGATCGTCAAGGTGCTGGAGAATAGTTTTTGGTCTGTCTATTCATGTAAAACATCAGACCACTTGACAACCTAGAGCAATGTGGCATGACATCATCATGGTCAAGTGGACTATTTCCTATTTCAGTCGAAGATATCCATTTGTCACTGAAGCAGATGGATGTTAGAGAGATGAGATGAGTGTGTTGTAGCAAAGCAACTCCAATGCAAAAATAAATGAATGCACCCTCATCCTGTGGTTGCCATGGAGCTACAGATACCGTCTTAAGCCAGTGATCAGTGTCACCCACAGAGACGGTCTTAATTTGAGTTTGTGCCCTCTTCTATCTCTTTCAATTCAGTTCAATTCAACACTCTCTATCTCACTCTCCTGTCCTGCTCTCTTCATAGGAGTGATAGATACCAATCAGTGTCACCATGCAGACAGACTCTCTCTCATTCTGTCCTCTCTCTCTCTCTCTCTCTCCAGCTCTCTCTCTCTCTCTCTCTCCAGCTCTCTCTCTCTCTCTCTCCAGCTCTCTCTCTCTCTCTCTCTCTCTCTCTCTCTCTCTCTCTCTCTCTCTCTCTCTCTCTCTCTCCAGCTCTCTCTCTCTCTCCAGCTCTCTCTCTCTCTCCAGCTCTCTCTCTCTCTCCAGCTCGCTCTCTCTCTCTCTCTCTCTCTCTCTCTCTCTCTCTCTCTCTCTCTCTCTCTCCAGCTCTCTCTCTCTCTCTCTCTCTCTCTCTCTCTCCAGCTCTCTCTCTCTCTCTCTCTCTCTCCAGCTCTCTCTCTCTCTCTCCCATTCTCTTTCTCCACCTCTCTTTCTATGATCTCTCTCCTCTGTCCCTCTTTCCATTCTTTCTGCAGTTAGACAGTTGAGCTTCCCCTCGTGAGTAACTTTTATTTATTCAGGGGAGCCTAATTGAGACCAGAGTCTAATTTCCAATGGTGACCTCCGGACATGATATAAAGATAAAAATGACAAGATACAAGATAGAATAACAAGTACATTACATAGAACATAAAAACGTCACAGCCTTCATCAATCGGCTCCCCTCAGGGGAGACCTGAGGAATCTCAAGAGTTAACCAATCCTGTGAATGGGTTTGGTAACTCTGGTTTTTATGCTTCACCAATCAAGTTAGGTAGATTGGAAACTTGTGTAGTAGAGCTTTGTAAAGAAAAAGGGAGTAACGAAGTGATCTACGGAATTTTAATGAGGCCCAGACAACCTTTTGATACAGGATGCAGTGATGCATATAAAAAATGTCACCTGGGATAAAGCGAAGGGCGCTATAGTAGACAGCATCCAAAGGTTTAAGAGTAGTGGCTTCTGCATTCTGATAAATCGTGTCACCGTAGTCAAGAACTGTCAGGAAGGTTGACTGGACAATCTGCTTCCAGCTGTTTAGGAAGAGTCATGGAAGAGGAATAGTCTATTTCTATAAAAGAAGCCTACTTTAAATCTCAGCCTCTTTACTAGCTCATCCATATGTTTTTTTTTAAACGTCCAATTATTCTCAATCCAAAAGCCCAGATATTTATAGGCGGGAACCTGCTCGATGAAAGAACCATCTAACGCATAAATGCCATCTGAAATATTTCTACGAGAATTACATTTAGTTTTTCCAACAAAATCAGCAAGGCAACAAAATCAGACTACAACGCCAACATAGTCTGGTCAGATGTAGGGGCAATAGCTTACATAACAGTGTCATCTGAATACAGATGAATGTTACAGGTTTTTGCAGATAGACCAATATGATTTCTATAAATAGGACAGGTCTCAAATCGACCCCTTCAGGACACCTTTAGTAATATTGAGGTAACTTGACTTGGCACCCTCAGAAAGCACACATCGCGTCGTGTCTGATAGATGGTTCCCAAACCACTTGCAAGACGCCTGGTCGATGCCCATTTCAGACAACCTTTGAATGGATAGAGGATGGTTGACAGTATCAAATCCATCAATCAAATGTATTTGAAAAGCCCTCTCTATATCAGCCTACATCACAAAGTGCAGAAACCCAGCCTAAAACCCCAAACACCAAACAAATGCCTTGGCTAGGTCTATAAATATGGCCACACAGTGATTCCTATTATCTTAGCAATTTAATATATACAATAAGACAAGCGTAGTTACTGAAACGGTGCTATGTCCAGGTCTATAACCAGACTCTGCTGGGGAACCAGGGCTGTGCATTGATAGGACTGTAGGTTGGTTCCCCCTGAGCACTGAGCAGCACCAATCCGGTGCTAAGGCAGGCAAAGTGTCCCACTCACACCTACACACTTATCCAGAGAGTTCTCTCTCTGCTATGCGCCACATGCCCCTCTGGGCTATACATATACATATAAGTGTCTAGCTAGCTATACATAATACATCATGATATAGGCCTACTTTAGCTAGTTACATATTTAAGACACTCACTGTGAAAACAAACTAACTTCACAGGAAACTATATCAAGGACATATAGTGTTTTTATTTGCTCTATCCTCATCAACCTTTTAGATTTTTGAGGTTTGTGAGTTTAAAGAAAAGACATTTCAATTTCTGTATTTTGGTTTGTTTGAGTTCCAACCAGATTACTATTCAGGCCAAGCAGATGGTGGAGATGAGAGTATTGACAGAACCTACAACCAACTTTGATGGTGGAGATGAGAGTATTGACAGAACCTACAACCCACTTTGATGGTGGAGATGAGAGTATTGACAGAACCTACAACCCACTTTGATGGTGGAGATGAGAGTATTGACAGAACCTACAACACACTTTAATGGTAGAGATGAAAGTATTGACAGAACCTACAACACACTTTAATGGTAGAGATGAGAGTATTGACAGAACCTACAACACACTTTAATGGTGGAGATGAGAGTATTGACAGAACCTACAACACACTTTAATGGTGGAGATGAGAGTATTGACAGAACCTACAACACACTTTGATGGTGGAGATGAGAGTATTGACAGAACCTACAACACACTTTAATGGTGGAGATGAGAGTATTGACAGAACCTACAACACACTTTGATGGTGGAGATGAGAGTATTGACAGAACCTACAACACACTTTGATGGTGGAGATGAGAGTATTGACAGAACTTACAACACACTTTAATGGTAGAGATGAGAGTATTGACAGAACCTACAACACACTTTAATGGTGGAGATGAGAGTATTGACAGAACTTACAGCACTCATTTCATTAGGGGGCAGGCATTGCCAGCCTCAGATTGGCTCAGACCTGCGTGTTTCTCTCATCCATCCATACACCACACTGACTGTGAGCCAGCTAACCACTAACCCTTCAGTGTCCTTTCACTGGGTCTGTGACAGGGAGATAGAGAGAGAGACTGAATCTATCCCTCTACCCCCCAGTCTCCTTATCACAACTATGTGGTCCTTAACCCTGACTACACACCCACTCAGCCCTTATTCCTTAACCCAGACTACACACCCACTCAGCCCTTATTCCTTAACCCTGACTACACACCCACTCAGGCCTATTTCCTTAACCCTGACTACACACCCACTCAGGCCTATTTCCTTAACCTTGACTACACACCCACTCAGGCCTATTTCCTTAACCCCGACTACACACCCACTCAGGCCTATTTCCTTAACCTTGACTCACACCCACTCAGGCCTATTTCCTTAACCCAGACTACACACCCACTCATGCCTATTTCATTAACCCTGACTACACACCCACTCAGGCCTATTTCCTTAACCCTGACTACACACCCACTCAGGCCTATTTCCTTAACCCTGACTACACACCCACTCAGGCCTATTTCCTTAACCCTGACTCACACCCACTCAGGCCTATTTCCTTAACCCTGACTCACACCCACTCAGGCCTATTTCCTTAACCTTGACTACACACCCACTCAGCCCTATTTCCTTAACCCTGACTACACACCCACTCAGGCCTATTTCCTTAACCCTGACTACACACCCACTCAGGCCTATTTCCTTAACCCTGACTACACACCCACTCAGCCCTATTACCTTTACCCTGACTACACACCCACTCAGCCCTATTACCTTAACCCTGACTGCACACCCACTCAGGCCTATTACCTTAACCCTGACTACACACCCACTCAGGCCTATTTCCTTAACCCTGACTACACACCCACTCAGCCCTATTACCTTAACCCTGACTACACACCCACTCAGGCCTATTTCCTTAACCCTGACTACACACCCACTCAGGCCTATTACCTTAACCCTGACTACACACCCACTCAGGCCTATTACCTTAACCCTGACTACACACCCACTCAGGCCTATTTCCTTAACCCTGACTACACACCCACTCAGGCCTATTTCCTTAACCCTGACTACACACCCACTCAGGCCTATTACCTTAACCCTGACTACACACCCACTCAGGCCTATTACCTTAACCCTGACTACACACCCACTCAGGCCTATTTCCTTAACCCTGACTACACACCCACTCAGGCCTATTTCCTTAACGCTGACTACACACCCACTCAGGCCTATTTCCTTAACCCTGACTACACACCCACTCAGGCCTATTTCCTTAACCCTGACTACACACCCACTCAGCCCTATTTCCAGTGATCCATGATGCAAATAAAGCAGTATTATACATGCTGCGAAGTGAAGCCCACGCCATCTCATATCTGATGAAAGAGTAGCCGTGATGTTTGGCCTGGGTGGCCAATTGACTTTGCAGCCACTTGTTGTGACTGAGACTCATCACATTTCTCCCGGTATACACACACAGCAGATATGTCTATTCAGTCAACAGTAAAGCCTCAATAGCTTTCAGCTGCTTATTCTATCCTCCTTATTCTATCCTCCTTTTTCTATCCCTTTTTCTTTCCACCACTCATGCAGTTAACCGAGGCACAATTTTAGAATACAATAGAATAGGATTCGGAGTCCCTAAGTTTAAATCAGCAGGTATTCAAAGCCATTCCCTGTAGGCTCATCCATCCGCCTCAGGAGGAGACTGGATCTTTGACCTTGTAAGAGATTGATGTGTCTGGTGAAAACCACCTCAGCCCATCCCGGGCATTCAAGGATCAGGTGGATGTTAGTGCAGCTGCAGCATAGCTCTGTCCAAAATAGCCGCAAACTCCATTCTCAAGACTCCCATAGTGGCAATCATATTATAGTATACACAAGCCATCGCTGGGGTAATAAGTAAATAGAATATTTTGAGATATATTTTGGGTGGTCAATTTGGGTGTAATAGTATGCTGACACCATTCATGTTCCTCAAATGATCTCCTATATTTGAATGACTCGTTGGGTTAAGATGTGTACGAAGTAGAACGTTGACAGTGATCTTAATTTGGGTGTTGTAAAGATGTCATGAATCATGTGTTTTGGAGTCTGACTCCTGACATTTCTTCAAGAGATTCTTTTGGGCCTATATATATCTGCCTCATTAGAGATGACCAGAAAGGGGTGTGTGTGTGTGTGTGTGTAAGACAGATAATGAATACCCATTGCCTTAGAGTTCTCAGGCACTGGCACCTGTTGTGCTCACTGTGTCTTTGACTTCGTAAGGTGGTTTGAGAAAATCTGAATATAATCCCTGTTTTTATCACCATCCAGTTTAATTCAAAGTATAACTAAAACATTAGTGATGTAAGACATGATACATGAAAGATGGACTATAGTGGATTCTAGTAGGTGTGATCTATTCTTAGAAAATCAACCTGATAGTGTACTATGCTATCATACTACAAAGCAGTTATTCTTTAGAAAAGTTCCCTCTGAAAAAATCGAGTTATTCGAAATCTGTTAGTGATTCAACGGGTGTTTTTGACTTCTAATATACAGACATCACAACTTATGCTTTAGAATTCTTTATTGATTCCACATTCACTTTGTTCGAATCCAAAATCACAACGCATTAGTAACCCACTCCCCTTTACATTGTATTTCTCTTGAATGTGCGAAGGAGACATATTGTGATTTAGAATGGCCTCTCATCTTGGGAGTAATGCTAGCCTTGCTGGCCTGGAGTTTGTTCCGTTAGCTGCCTTATTGCTCGCTATTGATTTCTGCGATGATGACCCTCGATGGCGTTGGTCCAATCTCCTAGCAGCATCTCTCACACAGGTTATCACAGTTAGAGCAGTGCGCACATACAGAGATTGTCTCTTGGCATCAAACGTCCATGATCACACGCCGCCGCTCCACTTTGGAATCAGCCAATGTCCTGGTGTCATATTAGGACAAGGGGGAGGCGGCATAGAAATAGAATAACAGAGCATTGAGATAAATGGGGCATATCCGTTCTAGTAGTTATATTTCTATGGGAGGAACGTTGCCCCAGCAGGGTCAAAGAAGCATTTAACTATTTAACCAATCAAAGGGTCAGATGTTAGCCAATGGTCTCATCACCCTCATTATTCTGAAATGTAATACTAATCCTAATTGGCCCGAACACCAACCTCAAGTGAAAGCTGGTGCTGCTTCAAATAATGCAGAATCCATCAAATCGAAGACAGGTATATAACCGACTGTTAGACTTCGGTACACTTATCAGTTAATTGGAGCTAGCCTTTCGGCTAGAGCAGGTTTCGTGGGCAGTTCCTTTGCCTTTGACAGTGTTGGCATCCAGACAAACTAGTAGATTTGATGTGGGATGATTAGATAGTCAGATAATGTGCTAACTGAATGTCTGTTTATTGAGGCATTTACTGCCCACTTTAGTATTTTAGTTGTTTAAATGGATGTTTGTTCCTTTCTACTTGTACATGTTAATTATGAAAATATATAGCAACATGATCCCACAAACACAATGTTGGATAGTGTACAAGAGGAGGAGTATGATGTTGCTAGAGCTATACATAGTAAATATACATGCTTTTGAGGAAACTGATATTTTGGCAGTGGTGGGAAAAAGTAGCCAATTGTCATACTTGAGTAAAAGTAAAGATGGCTGAATAGAAAATGACTCAAATAAAAGTGAATGTCACCCAGTAAAATACTACTTGAGTAAAAGTCTAAAAATATTTGGTTTTAAACATACTTAAGTATCGAAAATAGATGTAATTGCTAAAATGTGCCTAAGTATCAAGAGTAAAAGTATAAATAATTTCAAGTTCCTTATATTAAGCAAACCAGACGGCACCATTTTCTTGTTTTTAAATGTTATTTATGGATAGACAGGGGCACACTCCAACACTCAGACATCATTTACAAGTGAAGCATGTGTGTTTAATGAGTCCTCCAGATCAGAGGCAGTAGGGATGAGCAGGGATGTTCTCTTGATACCTGCGAGAATTTGACAATTTTCCTGTCCTGCTAATCATTCAAAATGTTGGGTTTCAGGAAAAATGTATGGATTAAAAAGTACATTATTTTCTTTAGGAAGTTAGTGAAGTAAAAGTAAAAGTTGTCAAAAATGTAAATAGTAAACTAAAGTACAGATACCAAAAGAAAAGTCCTGAAGTAGTACTTTGCACCACTGTATATAAGTTACATTTTCTTTCAAACAGTCAAAATTGGATGCTGTGTCTGTAGGATCTTGTTTATTATTGAACAGTCCCAAACCATTCATCAAAACATGATTTGTGCTTTTTTTGGAATCGGGAAGGTAGATCACAGGCAGCAGGCCGTCTGATGTCAACAAACTCATTCAGTTGTCCTGGGTACTAATATTCCATCAACATTTCAGCAGAACAGTATCTGTTTGTTCACCCGTAGAGACTTTTTGTGGCATTGCAGTGGCTGTGCAAATACTGTAGCTAGCGTTGATACAAGGGCTACAGTCGCCAGGGCGTTGTTGGGTTACAGCCTTTCTGATGTCATGTGACTCATAACCCTAGTCAGCTATTGGGTAATTAGTCATTTATGATGGCCAGCCAAATAGAGGGCATAAGGACTCTGAATTTATCTCTCATCTGTTGCTGCCCCATGCTTGTCCATACATCCATTCTCCAGACACAACAAACCAATGTAATCAAGGCTCAATGTTCCAGAGTAAACTCAAGACCCAGACACATTTAGTGCTGTTTATATGGGAGCTGGAGCGTTTTGATATCTTGTCAGGTAGCAGTGGTTTCTGAGCATTTACATACTGACTGCACTGTGCACTCACCGCCCGTCTGCAAACGGCTATTGTGTTAGGAAGAGAATTATATATTTTTTTGAATAAGAAATAATCTAGCAAGTGCACCATCCCTTGAAAAGCCATTTTCTCCATGACCACTTATCTTTCTTTCAGGGGGAACTCAGCAGCGTGTCGACGCGGTGTTATTCATATCGAGCTGTCTGTCTTCTCATAACTACCCATTAATATTTCGTAAAGGTGTGTGTCGGAAGCAGGGTGGTTGGGAGCGATGGGAAACTGACACCCCTCCACGGTGAACAAATGCAGTCCCTTGAAGCAGCAGATCTCTCCCAGCCTGCCACCCAGGAACAGTGTTCAAGAAATCACTCACTCGTGCACTCTACTCAGATGCCTCGCCACCACCACAGCCTCGCCCCATTGCTTTGCGCTAGACTGTTCTTCTACCATAGTGGGTTGTGGGTAATGATTGGCGCAGACTGATCTGCGAAGGGTGGACATTTTAAGGAAGTGAAATATGACTTTTTGAGGTAATAGCTGTAAACCAGCAGAGCTTCCTGTTGTAGGAAGTGGAATTTGAAGCAGCGTTAAGGGTAGGAAGTAGCAGGAGGCAGCAGGATCCGGTGCAAAATACTGGCCAGGTGAATGAATAAATCCAATATTTACATCACCTACAAAGCTATTTACAAGATGAACAGATTCTCAAAATACAGGTTTGAATCTAAATCGAAAACATAAGCCTCAATCAAGCCTGCACTGCCAAACCAACTATAGCAGGTTGGGGTATAACAGGCTATGGACAGCCTCCCCACACAGCTAACATACCAAACCAACTATAGCAGGTTGGGGTATAACAGGCTATGGACAGCCTCCCCACACAGATGACATACCAAACCAACTATAGCAGGTTGGGGTATAACAGGCTATGGACAGACTCCCCACACAGCTCACATACCAAACCAACTATAGCAGGTTGGGGTATAACAGGCTATGGACAGACTCCCCACACAGCTCACATACCAAACCAACTATAGCAGGTTGGGGTATAACAGGCTATGGACAGACTCCCCACACAGCTCACATACCAAACCAACTATAGCAGGTTGGGGTATAACAGGCTATGGACAGACTCCCCACACAGCTAACATACCAAACCAACTATAGCAGGTTGGGGTATAACAGGCTATGGACAGCCTCCCCACACAGCTAACCTACCAAACCAACTATAGCAGGTTGGGGTATAACAGGCTATGGACAGACTCCCCACACAGCTCACATACCAAACCAACTATAGCAGGTTGGGGTATAACAGGCTATGGACAGACTCCCCACACAGCTCACATACCAAACCAACTATAGCAGGTTGGGGTATAACAGGCTATGGACAGACTCCCCACACAGCTAACATACCAAACCAACTATAGCAGGTTGGGGTATAACAGGCTATGGACAGCCTCCCCACACAGCTAACCTACCAAACCAACTATAGCAGGTTGGGGTATCACAGGCTATGGACAGACTCCCCACACAGCTCACATACCAGAGCTAAAACATAATTCCAGGTCACAGGTGATACGGGTACCTTTATACCTATGGCCCCTCCCTATGGACCAAACCTTAACCATGGATCTCTTTACTCAAATATGGCATATAAAATCATGCACCAGGCATCTTCATCATCGTCTAAATAAACATCTTAGCCATTCCTGGCTTATCCTCAAAGCGGGAATACTTTCCATTAATGAATACACATTTCCTAACAATAGTTCAGCAAAACGTATTACTTATGGAGCTGCGCATTGAGCTCCGAGATCCGCAAACTTCAAACACGGGAAACATTACAATATGGAAATAAACAAACGTCTTTCTCTTCAGTGTAGCAGGTGTTCATGTGCACCTGAACATCGCATCCATTTGGAGGAATGCAAAATTGCAATTTACTACATTTAAATATGAAACCAAAATGCGTCACAATGAAACTTGACCAAACATTTCCTTGACACATAATTAGCCTTGCGCAGAGTAAATACTCATGACACTGGTAAAAGAAGGAAAGAACCACATATATATATATACATTTAGGAGTAAGGAATTACTAGATTTATGGGGAAACATAAACGAGCTAAACAATTTTTAAGGATAATTAAATAATGCATATTCGTGACTAGAGCTACCGAGTCAGCTTGTCACACTCCTGCTCTGAAACTTTGATATGCCCATAGATTATATTATTGTTCAACAATATATTGAAAGATTTGCCAAATAATTGTTTTTATATTTTCAATATTCATGTTGAAAATTGTCATTGAAATGAAAATGCTACTCGTATTACAGAGAAAGAGGTAATGCTACATATAACACCAAGTTTAGCTTTGTAGCATCTACAGATGAAACATTTCTGGAGTCTGAAAGGAGGCTTGGGCCAAAATGCCAGTTGTGCAACTGACTAGGTATCCCCTTTCCCGTCTCAAAATGCCACAGATGTTCCAACTTCATTCATTATTTTTGAATTACACTTTAAGTTACAAATGTCAAATACATGTCAATAATCCTTCCTCCAAAAAGGACCCTTCTATGGGTTATATTTCGTGAAAATCACGGTCCTGTTTTGTTCTAGTTTCACTAGGAATCACCCTATAATGTGAACTTTCGCACCTCTGTTTCAAAGTTTCAGAACTTTTCTTTTGATATGTTCTCTTCCCTCATTTTTTTCCTATTGTCTTTTGTTCTCTTTCAAGTGTCTTAAAGATAACTGACTTCCCGCTTGTCCTTCTCTTTTCCTCTGTCATTCTGTTCTGCTCTCTGGCTGATGTTACTATATTTGACTCCAGACTGGCAGTATGATGGTAAGGCCATAGATCTTTCTCTCTGTGAACAGACTGTAGCCCTCTAACCTCCAGTTACAGCCTCATTCTGCTCATAAAGAAGCCTCATACAGCCTCATCTTTCATCACCACTCTACACTTTGCCCCCATTCTCCTTCTACCCCCCCCACCCCTCCCCCCCATGACAGTACATCTATGCATCTTAGATTTATACATTCTAGATCTATATATCCTAGATCTATACATCTTAGATCGATACATCTTAGATCGATACATCTTGGATCGATACATCTTGGATCGATACATCTTAGATCTACTGTATACATCTTAGATCTATACATCCTAGATCGATACATCCTAGATCTACTGTATACATCCTAGATCTATACATCTTAGATCTATACATCCTAGATCTGTACATCCTAGATCTATTCTGTGTATTCTGTCCGGTGTTGCTTCTAGACTTAGTATAGCTGTGAACTCTATTGGTGTGTAACAGGAGATTACAGATTCATGTTTTTTCTTCTCGTGTGTCTGTGAATTCCAGAATGCAAACTCTCCAGAACTGGTCCACCCGCCACCATTGTTGCCATAGATGAAGAGAGCCCCAATGGTATGTATTCTCTTCATGCAGCACTGTTGGAATAATGGACCATGCTGAGAAAATCACAAACTCTGGTTGAGTCAAATGGAGTGAAAAGCACTCCAAGCACAGGCTTCAAGCTTGCAGTTCCAGACACAGAGCATTTGTATTTTCCAATGTAATAAAACAAAAAGACTAAAGGATGGTTCACTAAATATTTGTTCAGGAGGAGGATTCCGACCACTTAAACTCCATTCTCTCTGTCCTAATTGTTTTCCTCGGTTGAGGGCTGAGCCATTACCAGTTTATGGGTGAATTTAAACTGGCCCACCAGGGAGGGAGGAAGCCATACATAGAGTCTTTAACGCTAATGAGTGGAGCTGCTAATGCTGTTGGTTGTTGGGGCCATATTTGTCTCCCTCCCTTGACCTTCCCCGGTGGCTCCGCGCGGGGCCGGCCCTGCCAGCCACATTACAAATGGTGTTCAGCGTGCTGCACAGCCAGGGACCCTCGCTGTAGTAGATCTCTCTGCCCCCCCCCTCCCATCTTTCCCTTCTTTCTCCACTCTGAGTCACTATTGGGTGTGGCGGCCGGGCTTCGTTGCGTTCTGAGCTGTAATTGCGTTTGAACATTAGTGATGCATTTGACAGGTGTTAGCAGAGGTCAGTGGCTGGCTGTTGTTTCCTTATTGACTGCCCAATGAGCATCAGTAGTTTTCCACACTGCTGCTCCTTGGCAATGGATGTCAGCAGGCAGAACCCTGCACCTTCTCACTAGGGCTGTTTACTGCTCCTCGAGGTGGTGCCTGAACCAGGGTCAGAGTTGAGATGTTGGATGGAGGGCAGGTATTCTAATTGGGTTGGAGTATTTTCTCCAAACTGACTGTAACTCCTCTGCAGTAGTTTGGCTTATTGTCTCTGTCACATCTCTCTGTAGTTAATTTGACTTGCAGAATGAAGCTGACCAAAGCTAGTATAGTGCTAATTTCTATTTGTAGAGCATGTATTTCTTACAATTTTCATGTCTTCGTGTCCAGTATGAAGGAAGTTATAGGTAGTTTTGCGAGCCAACGCTAAGCTAGCAGGCTAATGGTATCCTCTAGTTCATAAGACTCTGGGGCCTCGTTGCCAAAATCCCAAAGTATCCCTTTAATCCAGTATCAAGGAATTGCATAATTATTTTAGGGAGAGAGGTTGTGTGCAGAAGTCAGAATGTGTTTGCATTGAGAGTAAAGCAAATGAGAGAAAAGCCCTTAGTTTGACTCTCTCTTTGCCAAGCTCAGTGATGCCTTCAGGATTTAAGGTAATCAGTTCCTCATGTAACAGTAATTTACCTGTTCACCCCATACAGTGTGAGAGCGACTTTAATTCCTCATTTAATGGATGAAACATGCCTCAGCATCATATGAAATGACTTTTTATATAGTTTAAGCTGTGCAGTATACTTATCCGAACCAATTGCAGTCGTGAATATATTTTATATCGGCACCACAAAAATGATATTTCTCATACAGTGACTGTGCACGGATCCACAGTCAATTTATTAATTAAATATAATGGATTTCATGGGTCTTCTGCAGACATAAAAAACTTGTCTGAGATTTGGAAAAACAGTTGAGAAATGACAGACCAAAGACCAAGAACCGTGCAGGACACAGATTAACATAGCTATTTAATCATTCTCCTCAAATATGTTCCAAAATTGAATTAAATCCAAATTTTCCAGCTAGAAACAGAGAGGGAGTGTTGTCAAATCAGTGTTTTGTGAGATGATTATGGAGAATAGACCTCTCTGCAGACACCATAAAGATATCACCCCCCAAAATGAAAGCAAACCAGGTCAGCTGTAAATTGTGTACCCATTTCCTGAAAAAAATGGGCTTGTCTCAGCAAATTCATGAGTTTTTTTCAGGTGTACTTTACCTCATTCCCTTCCAACAGCTAGAAATAAAAAAACAAATAAATGTATAGCGACTTTTTATTATAAAGGGGCAGTTTTATGTATGATTTCCAAGGAGCGGAAACCTAAAGTATGTGTCATTTGAAGATAGAACTTTGAAAATTGCTCTGCATTTCTCTGCACCTTCAACTGGGCTAAAACAGTAGACTCTGTGACATGGGGATCATTGCTAGATTACCTTCTCATTTGAGTTTTGCACTCGTACGGTATTTTGCTGTGGTGAGTGTCAGGTGTGGATGATGGAATCTGAGGTGTGGGGCTAGTGTGGGTGATGCAGGGGCAGTGGAGGGTCACTCTGGACTGGCCCAGAGAATAGCTGTCAGATTGCTGGGAGGTAGTGAGGTATCCTCTCTTACTCACACATGGACACACAGACACATAGACACACAGACAAAGCTCTGAGCCAGGAGAGAGGAGGTCAGCTGATCAGCAACAGCTGGGACAATTTCAAGGTCCCTTTGAGTGTCCACGATAACACTGGAGACCAAGGTACTGAGAAGCGGGCGGGGCAGGCAACGAGAGGGATAGGAATCATTTGGGACATCATGAGGAAGGATATTGATCGAATAGGACCGTACTGAGAGTTAAAGGAAGCTTCTGAGAGGGACTGAGTCAGAGAGAGGTTGTGTACAGGAGTCAGAATGTGTTTGCATTGATAGTAAAGCAAATGAGAGAAAAGCCCTTAGTTTGACTCTCTTCCACCCAAGCTCAATGATAACTTTTTCATTTACATTTTTTATTTCACCTTTATTTAACCTGGTAGGCCAGTTGAGAGTAAGTTCTCATATGCAACTGTGCGACCTGGCCAAGATAAAGCAAAGCAGTGCGACAAAAACAACAACACAGAGTTACACGTGGAATAAACAAATGTACAGTCAATAACAATAGAAACATCTGTATACAGTGTGAATGAAGGCAATAAATAGGCCAATAGTGGCGAAGTAATTACAATTGAGCAATTTACACTGGAGTGATATATGTGCAGATGAGGATGTACAAGTAGAAATACTGCTGTGCAAAAGAGCAGAAAAACAAAAACAAATATGGGGATGAGGTAGATAGTTGGTTGGATGGGCTATTTACAGATGGACTGTGTACAGCTGCAGCGATCGGTATGCTGCTCTGACAGTTGACGCTTAAAGTTAGTGAGGGAGATATAAGTCTCCAACTTCAGTGATTTTTGCAATTCGTTCCAGTCATTGTCAGCAGAGAACTGGATGGAAAGGCAGCCAATGGAGCTGTTGGCTTTGGGGATGACCAGTGAAATATACCTGCTGGAGCGCGTGCTACGGATGGGTGATGCTATGGTGAACAGTGAGCTGAGATAAGGCGGAGCTTTACCTAGCAAAGACTATAGATGACCTGGAGCCAGTGGGTTTGGCGACAAATATGTAGCGAGGACCAGCCAACGAGAGCATACAGGTAGCAGTGGTGGGTAGTGTATGGGGCTTTGGTGACAAAACGGATGGCACTGTGATAGACTGCATCCAATGTGCTGAGGAGAGTGTTGGAGGCTATTTTATAGATGACATGGTCTAGGATCGGTAGGATAGTCAGCTTTACGAGGGTATGTTTGGCAGCATGAGTGAAGGAGGCTTTGTTGCGAAATAGGAAGCCGATTCTTGATTTAACTTTGGATTGGAGATGCTTAATGTGAGTCAGGAAGGAGAGTTTACAGTCTAACCAGACACCTAGGTATTTGTAGTCAACATATTCTGGACAGTCAGAACTGTCCAGGATTTAAGGTAATCAGTTCCTCATGTAACAGTCATTTACCTGTTCACCCCGTACAGCGTGAGAGCGACTTTAATTCCTCATTTAATGGATGAAACATGCCTCAGCATCATGTGAAATTACTTTTTATATAGTTTAAGCCGTGCACTATACTTATCCGAACCAATTGCAGTCGTGAATATATTTTATGTCGGCACCACAAAAATGATGATATTTCTCATACAGTGACTGTGCACGGATCCACAGTCAATTTATTTATTCAATATAATGGATTTCATGGGTCCCCATTTTAATTTTAAAGAGTTTGCTTTCATCTGCAGACGTAAAAAAAAACTTGTCTGAGCTTTGGAAAAACATTTGAGAAATGACAGACCAAAGACCAAGAACCGTGTAGGACACAGATTAACATACTGTAGCTATTTAATCATTCTCCTCAAATATGTTCCAAAATTAAATTGAATCCAAATTTTCCAGCTAGAAACAGAGAGGGAGTGTTGTCAAATCAGTGTTTTGTGAAATGATTATGGAGAATAGACCTCTCTGCAGACACCATAAAGATATCACCCCCCAAAATGAAAGCAAACCAGGTCAGCTGTAAATTGTGTACCCATTTCCTTAAAACGTTGACTTGTCTCAGCAAATTAATGAGATATTTCAAATCAAATCAAATCAAATTGTATTTGTCACATACACATGTTTAGCAGATGTTATTGTGGGTGTTGCGAAATGCCTGTTTCTAGCTTCAACAGTGCAGTAATTTCTAACAAGTAATATCTAACAATACACACAATCTAAAATAATGGAATGGAAAAAATAATAAATCAATATTTGTACGAGCAATGTCAGAGCGGCATGGACTAATATACAGTAGAATAGAATACAGTATATACATATGAGATGAGTAAGGCAAAATATATAAACATTATTAAAGTGACTAGCGTTCCATTATTAAAGTGGTCAGTGATTTCAAGTCTATGTATATAGGGCAGCAGCCTCCAATCTGATAGTGATGGCTATTTAACAGTCTGATGGCCTTGATAGAAGCTATTTTTCAGTCTCTCGGTCCCAGCTTTGATGCACCTGTACTGACCTCACCTTCTGGATGATAGCGGGGTGAACAGGCAGTGGCTTGGGTGGTTGTTGTCCTTGATGATCTTTTTGGCCTTCCTGTGACATCGGGTGTTGTAGGTGTCCTGGAGGGCAGGTAGTTTGCTCCCGGTTATGTGTTGGGCAGACCACACCACCCTCTGGAGAGCCCTGCGGTTGTGGGCGGTGCAGTTGCCGTACCAGGTGATGATACAGCCCGACAGAATGCTCTCAATTGTGCATCTGTAAAAGTTTGAGGGTTTAGGTGCCAAGGCAAATTTATTTAGGCTCCTGAGGTTGAAGAGGCGCTGTTGCGCCTTCTTCACCACACTGTCTGTGTGGGTGGACCATTTCAGTTTAGCAGTGATGTGCACAACAAGGAACTTGAAGCTTTCCACCTTCTCCACTGTGATCCCGTCGATGTGGATAGGGGGGTGCTCCCTCTGCTGTTTCCTGAAGTCCACGATCAGCTCCTTTGTTTTGTTTACATTGGGTGAGAGGTTATTTTACTGACACGACACTCCCAGGGCCCTCAGTTCCACCATGTAGGTGGAGCTGGTAATCAGGCCTACTACTGTTGTGTTGTCTGCAAACTTGATGATTGAGTTGGGAGCGTGCATGGCCATGCAGTCATGGGTGAACAGGGAGTACAGGAGGGGGCTGAGCAACCATCCTTTTGGGGCCCCAGTGTTGCGGATCAGCGAAGTGGAGGTGTTGTTTCCTACCTTCACCACCAGGGCGCGGCCCATCAGGAAGTCCAGGATCCAGTTCCACAGGGCGGGGTTCAGACTCAGGGCCTCGAGCTTAATAATGAGCTTGGAGGGTACTATGGTGTTGAATGCTGAGCTATAATCAATGAACAGCATTCTTACATAGGTATGTCCAGATGGGATAGGGCAGTGTGCAGTGCGATGGCATCGTCTGTGGATCTATTGGGGCCGTAAGCAAATTGAAGTGCTTCAATGGTGTCAGGTAAGGTAGAGGTGATATGATCCTTGACAAGCCTCTCAAAGAACTTCATAATGACAAAAGTGAGTGCTACGGGGCGATAGTTATTTAGTTCAGTTAAGTTTGCTTTCTTGGGTACAAGAACAAGGGTGGACATCTTGAAGCATGTGGGCACAACAGACTGGGATAGGGAGATATTGAATATGTCTGTAAACACTCCAGCTAGCTGGTCTGCGCATGCTCTGAGGACACGGCAGGGATGACGTCTTGGCTGATGATGTCTTACTGACGTCGGCCAGGGCGAAGGAGAGTCTACAGTCCTTGGTAGCGGGCCGCGTCGGTGTGCACTGTATTCTCCTCAAAGCGGGCGAAGGAGGTGATTAGCTTATCCAGAAGCAAGACGTCGGTGTCCGAGACGTAGCTGGTTTTCCCTTTGTAGTCCATGATTGTCTGTAGACCCTGCCACATATGTCTCCTGTCTGAGCCATTGAATTGCGACTCCACTTTGTCTCTATACTGACGTTTTGCCTGTTTGATTGCCTGAATAACTACACTGTTTGTATTCAGCCATATGCAATGGTTCGTGCTTTCAGTTTTGCGCGAATGCTGCCATCTATCCACGGTTTCTGGTTAGGGTAGATATTTTTATATATCTTTTTTGACCCGGTTTTCTCCCCAATTTCGTGGTATCCAATTGGTAGTTCCAGTCTTGTTTTATCGCTGCAACTCCTGTACGGACTCGGGAGAGGCGAAGGTCGAGTGCCATGTGTCCTCCGAAACACAACCCAACCAAGCCGCACTGCTTCTTGACACAATGCACACTTAAACCGGAAGCCACCAATGTGTCATAGGAAACACTGTACATCTGGCGACCGTGTCAGCGTGCAATGTGCTCAGACAGCCACATGAGTCGCTAGTGCGCGATGGGACAAGGACATCCCTGCCGGCCAAAACCTCCGCTAACCAGGACGATGCTGAACCAATTGTGCGCCGCCCCATGGGTCTTCCAGTCGCAGCCGGCTGCGACAGAGCCTGGAAGGATGGGTTGTAATAGTCACAGTGGGTATAACTTCTTCTATACACTTCCTGATAAACTCAGTCACCGTATCAGTGTGTTTGTCTATGTTGTTCTCGGAGGCTACCCGGGAACATATCCCAGTCTGCGTGATCAAAAAAAGTGTGGATTATGATTGGTCAGACCAGTGTTGAATAGTCCTTAGCACGGGTACTTCCTGTTTGAATTTCTGCCTATAGGAGGGAAGGAGAAAAATGAAGTCGTCATCAGATTTGCCCGAAGGGTGGGCCTTGTAGGCATCCCGGAAGTTGGAGTAGCAGTGGTCGAGTATTTTAGCTTAGCAATGTGTTGATTGAACTTCGGTAAGGTTTTTCACAAATTTGCTTTGTAAAATCCGCAGCTACAATAAATGCAGCCTCGGGATATGTGGTTTCCAGTTTGCATAAAGTCCAGTGAAGTTCTTTGAGGGTTGTAGTGGTATCGGCTTGAGGGAGAATATACACGGCTCTGACTCTAACCTAAGAGATTTCTCTTGGGAGGTAATACATGTGATGTATTCTAGGTTGGGTGAATATCAGACCATGAGTAGTTAATCATTAAACACCCCCGCGCTTCTTCTTTCCGCTTCTTCTTTCCGAAGAGATATTTATTCCTGTATGCGCAATGAACTGAGAACCCAACTGGCTGTCCAGTATATCCCAAGAGAGCCATGTTTCCGTGAAACAAAGTATGTGACAATCCCTGATGTCTCCCTGGAAGGAAATCCTCTCCCTGAGCACGTCAAATTTATAATCCAGTGACTGAACATTAGTGATTAATATAATTGGAAGCACTGGATGGTGTGCTTGCCTCCTGATTCATTCCTAGTACCTCTTTTCTGCCAGAAAAGGAACAGCCTCTGGAATCAGTTAAATTGCCCTGGGGGGTACGAACAAATGATCCGATTGGGGAAAGTTGTATTCCTGTCACGGCCATCGAAAGAATTGGGCCAAAGTGCAGCGTGGTGAGGGTACATTTTCCTTTTATTTAAAATGTCGCCAACAAAACAACAAACGAAGAAACAACTGTGAAGCTTCCAGGGCTATAGTGCCACTAACAAAGATAACTACCCACACTGAAAGGAGGGAAAAAGGGCTACCTAAGTATGATTCCCAATCAGAGACAATGATAGACAGCTGTCCCTGATTGAGAACCTTACCTGGCCAAAACATAACAATAAAGAAACATAGAAAACAGAACATAGAATGCCCACATCACACCCTGACCTAACCAAATAGAGAAATAAAACATCTCTCTAAGGTCAGGGTGTGACAGTACACACCCCCCCAAAGGTGCGGACCTGAACCTATAGTGGAGGGTCTGGGTGGGCATCTATCTGGGTTGTGGCTCTGGTGCGGGAAGTAGGCCGGGGACCCTCGTGGACCATGGTGCGGGGACCCTCGTCGCCGGCCCCGGACTGGGGACCCTCGTTGCGGGCCCCGGACTGGAGACCCTCGTTGCGGGCCCCGGAATGGGGACCCTCGTTGCTGGGCCCAGACTGGGGACCCTCGTTGCTGGGCACGGACTGGTGACCCTTGTTGCTGGGCCCGGACTGGGGACCCTCGTTGCTGGGCCCGGACTCGGGACCCTCGTTGCGGGCCCCGGATTGGGGACCCTCGTTGTGGGCCCCGGACTGGGACCCCTCGTTGCGGGCCCCGGACTGGGGACCCTCGCTGGAGGCTTCGTGCCATGGATCATCAATGGAGGCTTCGTGCCATGGATCATCACTGGAGGCTTCTTGCCATGGATCATCACTGGAGGCTTTGTGCCATGGATCATCACAGGAGGCTTCGTGCCATGGATCATCACAGGAGGCTTCTTGCCATGGATCATCACTGAAGGCTTCGTGCCATGGATCATCACTGGAGGCTTCGTGCCATGGATCATCAATGGAGGCTTCGTGCCATGGATCATCACTGGAGGCTTCTTGCCATGGATCATCACTGGAGGCTTTGTGCCATGGATCATCACAGGAGGCTTCGTGCCATGGATCATCACAGGAGGCTTCTTGCCATGGATCATCACTGGAGGCTTCGTGCCATGGATCATCACTGGAGGCTTTGTGCCATGGATCATCACAGGAGGCTTCGTGCCATGGATCATCACAGGAGGCTTCTTGCCATGGATCATCACTGAAGGCTTCGTGCCATGGATCATCACTGGAGGCTTCGTGCCATGGATCATCAATGGAGGCTTCGTGCCATGGATCATCACTGGAGGCTTCTTGCCATGGATCATCACTGGAGGCTTTGTGCCATGGATCATCACAGGAGGCTTCGTGCCATGGATCATCACAGGAGGCTTCTTGCCATGGATCATCACTGGAGGCTTCGTGCCATGGATCATCACTGGAGGCTTCGTGCCATGGATCATCACTGGAGGCTTCGTGCCATGGATCATCACTGGAGGCTTCGTGCCATGGATCATCACTGGAGGCTTTGTGCCATGGATCATCACAGGAGGCTTCTTGCCATGGATCATCACTGGAGGCTTCGTGCCATGGATCATCACAGGAGGCTTCTTGCCATGGATCATCACTGGAGGCTTTGTGCCATGGATCATCACAGGAGGCTTCGTGCCATGGATCATCACAGGAGGCTTCTTGCCATGGATCATCACTGGAGGCTTCGTGCCATGGATCATCACAGGAGGCTTCGTGCCATGGATCATCACAGGAGGCTTCTTGCCATGGATCATCACTGGAGGCTTCGTGCCAAGTACCACGCTTCTCCCCACGGTAAGCACGAGGAGTTGGCTCAGGTCTCCAACCTGACTCAGCCAATCTCCTCGTGTGCCCCAACAAAACATTTTTTGGGGGTTGCCTCTCGTGCCTGCTCCGTTGCCGTGACTCCTGGTAGCGAAGTCGTTCCTCCCTCGCTACTTCAGCCTGTTTCCATGGCAGGGTCTTGTCCCCTGCCATAACCTCTTCCCATGTCCAAGATGTCCTCCATTCTCTCTTCTCCCGGGCCCAGGATCCCTGCTCCTCCTGGCCACGCTGCTTGGTCCTTTGGTGGTGGGTAGTTCTGTCACGGCCGTCGTTCAAGGAAGACGAAGGTGCAGCGTGGATGAGCGTACATTTTTCCTTTTATTTAGTAAAATGTCGCCAACAAAACAAGAAATAACAAAAACGACCGTGAAGCTTACAAGGGCTATAGTGCCCCTAACAAAGAGAACTTACCACAAACACAAAAGGAAAAAGAATGCCTAAGTATGATTCCCAATCAGAGACACCGACAGACAGCTGTCCCTGATTGAGAACCATACCCGGCCAAAACAAAGAAATACAAAAAAATAGAACATAGAATGCCCACCCAAATCACACCCTGACCAACCCAAAATAGAGACATAAAAAGCTCTCTAAGGTCAGGGCGTGACAATTCCTGGTCGTAATGCTAGTAATGCTGGTGAGTTACCGCTGCTCTGATATCCAGAAGTTCTTCCCGGCTGTATTTGACACAAACAAATTATTGGGCTAATAATGTAAGAAATAACACATAAAAAAACAAAATACTGCAAAGTTTCCTAAGAGCTAGAAGCACAGCAGCCCTATACGTCTGTGCCGTTTTCATGGATCATTGCTAGATTACCTTCTCATTTGAGTTTTGCTATCCTATGGTCTTTTACTGTTTAGGCACAGTGGCGAGTGTCAGGTATGGATGATGGAATCTGATGTGTGGGGCTAGGGTGGATGATTGAATCTGAGGTGTGGGGCTAATGTGGAGGATGCAGGGGCAATGGAGGGTCACTCTGGACTGGCCAAGATATTAGGAGTCAGATTGCCGGGAGGTAGTGAGGTATCCTCACACACACACACACACACACACACACACACACACACACACACACACACACACACACACACACACACACACACAGAGACAGAGACAGACAGACAAAGCTCTGAGCCAGGAGATCGGAGGTCAGCTGATCAACAACACCCCTGGACAATTTCAAGGTCCCTTTGAGTGTCCACAATAACGCAGGAGACAAAGGTATCAAGGAGGGGGCGGGGCAGGCAACGAGAGGGATAGGAATCATTTGGGACATCATGAGGAAGGATATTGATCGAATAGGACCGTACTGAGAGTTCACCCCAGACCTGACTGCCCTCGACCAGCACAAAAACATCCTGTGGCGGACTGCAATAGCATCGAATAGTCCCCGTGATATGCAACTGTTCAGGGAAGTCCGGAACCAATACACGCAGTCAGTCAGGAAAGCTAAGGCCAGCTTCTTCAGGCAGAAGTTTGCATCCTGTAGCTCCAACTCCAAAAAGTTCTGGGACACTGTGAAGTCCATGGAGAACAAGAGCACCTCCTCCCAGCTGCCCACTGCACTGAGGCTAGGTAACACGGTCACCACTGATAAATCCATGATTATCGAAAACTTCAATAAGCATTTCTCAACGGCTGGCCATGCCTTCCGCCTGGCTACTTCAACCTCTGCCAACAGCTCCGCCCCCCCCGCAGCTCCTCGCCCAAGCCTCTCCAGGTTCTCTTTTACCCAAATCCAGATAGCAGATGTTCTGAAAGAGCTGCAAAACCTGGACCCGTACAAATCAGCTGGGCTTGACAATCTGGACCCTCTATTTCTGAAACTATCTGCCACCATTGTCGCAACCCCTATTACCAGCCTGTTCAACCTCTCTTTCATCTCGTCTGAGATCCCCAAGGATTGGAAAGCTGCCGCAGTCATCCCCCTCTTCAAAGGGGGAGACACCCTGGACCCAAACTGTTACAGACCTATATCCATCCTGCCCTGCCTATCTAAGGTCTTCGAAAGCCAAGTCAACAAACAGGTCACTGACCATCTCGAATCCCACCGTACCTTCTCCGCTGTGCAATCTGGTTTCCGAGCCGGTCATGGGTGCACCTCAGCCACACTCAAGGTACTAAACGACATCATAACCGCCATCGATAATAGACAGTACTGTGTAGCCGTCTTCATCGACCTTGCCAAGGCTTTCGACTCTGTCAATCACCATATTCTTATCGGCAGACTCAGTAGCCTCGGTTTTTCGGATGACTGCCTTGCCTGGTTCACCAATTACTTTGCAGACAGAGTTCAGTGTGTCAAATCGGAGGGCATGCTGTCCGGTCCTCTGGCAGTCTCTATGGGGGTGCCACAGGGTTCAATTCTCGGGCCGACTCTTTTCTCTGTGTATATCAATGATGTTGCTCTTGCTGCGGGCGATTCCCTGATCCACCTCTACGCAGACGACACCATTCTATATACTTTCGGCCCGTCTTTGGACACTGTGCTATCTAACCTCCAAACAAGCTTCAATGCCATACAACACTCCTTCCGTGGCCTCCAACTGCTCTTAAACGCTAGTAAAACCAAATGCATGCTTTTCAACCGGTCGCTGCCTGCACCTGCATGCCCGACTAGCATCACCACCCTGGATGGTTCCGACCTAGAATATGTGGACGTCTATAAGTACCTAGGTGTCTGGCTAGACTGCAAACTCTCCTTCCAGACTCATATCAAACATCTCCAATCGAAAATCAAATCAAGAGTCGGCTTTCTATTCCGCAACAAAGCCTCCTTCACTCAAGCCGCCAAGCTTACCCTAGTAAAACTGACTATCCTACCGATCCTCGACTTCGGCGATGTCATCTACAAAATGGCTTCCAACACTCTACTCAGCAAACTGGATGCAGTCTATCACAGTGCCATCCGTTTTGTCACTAAAGCACCTTATACCACCCACCACTGCGACTTGTATGCTCTAGTCGGCTGGCCCTCGCTACATATTCGTCGCCAGACCCACTGGCTCCAGGTCATCTACAAGTCTATGCTAGGTAAAGCTCCGCCTTATCTCAGCTCACTGGTCACGATGGCAACACCCATCCGTAGCACGCGCTCCAGCAGGTGTATCTCACTGATCATCCCTAAAGCCAACACCTCATTTGGCCGCCTTTCGTTCCAGTACTCTGCTGCCTGTGACTGGAACGAATTGCAAAAATCGCTGAAGTTGGAGACTTTTATCTCCCTCACCAACTTCAAACATCAGCTATCTGAGCAGCTAACCGATCGCTGCAGCTGTACATAGTCTATTGGTAAATAGCCCACCCTTTTCACCTACCTCATCCCCATACTGTTTTTATTTATTTACTTTTCTGCTCTTCTGCACACCAATATCTCTACCTGTACATGACCATCTGATCTTTTATCACTCCAGTGTTAATCTGCAAAATTTTAATTATTTGCCTACCTCCTCATGCCTTTTGCACACATTGTATATAGACCCCCCCCTTTGTTTTCTACTGTGTTATTGACTTGTTAATTGTTTACTCCATGTGTAACTCTTTGTTGTATGCTCACACTGCTATGCTTTATCTTGGCCAGGTCGCAGTTGCAAATGAGAACTTGTTCTCAACTAGCCTACCTGGTTAAATAAAGGTGAAATAAAAAAATAAAATTAAAAAAAGGAAGCTTCTGAGAGGGAATGAGTCAGAGAGAGGTTGTGTACAGGAGTCAGAATGTGTTTGCATTGATAGTAAAGCAAATGAGAGAAAAGCCCTTAGTTTGACTCTCTCTTTGCCAAGCTCAGTGATGCCTTCAGGATTTAAGGTAATCAGTTCCTCATGTAACAGTCATTTACCTGTGATGTTCACCCCATACAGCGTGAGAGCGACTTTAATTCCTCATTTAATGGATGAAACATGCCTCGGCATCATGTGAAATTGAATCAAATAAAAATGTATTTGTCACATGCCCCGAATACAACAGTTGTACAGTGAAATGCTTACTTAAAATACCTTAACCACAACAATGCAGTTTTAAGAAAAAAAAGTGTATTGGTTAGGATCCCGTTTTTCTCTTCCGGCGCCATCAAACTCTTTTTATGTAGTTTAAGCCGTGCACTATACTTATCCGAACCAATTTTGTCGTGAATATATTTTATATCGGCACCACAAAAATGATGATATTTCTCATACAGTGACTGTGCACGGATTCACAGTCAATTTATTTATTCAATATAATGGATTTCATGGGTCCCCATTTTATTTTGAAAGAGTTTGCTTTCTAATGCAGGCATAAAAACTTGTCTGAGCTTTGGAAAAACAGTTGAGAAATGACAGACCAAAGACCAAGAACCGTGCAGGACACAGATTAACATAGCTACTTAAACATTCTCCTCAAACATGTTCCAAAATTGAATTCAAATGTCATTTTCCAGCTAGAAACAGAGAGGGAGTGTTGTCAAATCGGTGTTTTGTGAGATGATTATGGAGAATAGACCACCCTGCAGACAACATAAAGACATCAGGTGTGTACTGAGTGTGAAGGAGAGCTTCTGAGAGGGATGGAGTCAGATGGGGCAGAGGATTGGTAGCATGCTAACACATCTCTGTGCTTTTTGAAATATATATATTTTTTTATTAACTTTTATTTGTACAGCGTGTTTAACCATTGAGGCAAGGATCTTATTTGCAAGGCAGGCCTGTGAATGTGAACATACAATAAATAATATCAATACTATAAATACAACTAAATGTATCAAAGCAAAACTCTCAAATAATTGCCTCCCTTAAACTCGATCTAAGCTTTCCAATGGAGACCAGCGGGTCTAATTTCAAGGTAGCCTGAAGGCTATTCCATGAGCTGGGGGCATAAAATTTTCCCCCAGGTCAATGGAGACCCGCGGGACCTCCAGAAGCAGCCAGTCCAGAGAGCTGGTGTGAAAATGTCTCGATCTCCAGTTAGTATGTGAGCTGAAGTAGCGGGGGAGTCTCTGAAGAACTGCTTTATATGCAATAAGTAGCCAATACTGGGCTCTTCTGGTAGTCCGAGACTCCCAGCCAACAGAACTACACAAAATGAAGTGATGTGTACTAAATTTGGCCCCAGTGATAAAACACAGTGCTGAGTGATAGACTGAAACTAAAGGTTTTATTGCAGAGGCTGCTGCATGCATGTAGATTTTATCACCATAATTAACTACTGGGAAAAGCGTTGCTTGAACAATCTTCCTTCTACTTTCCAAAGTGAGGCAGGATTTATTTCTATAAAATAAACCTTTTTTATTTTTTTATGAACCCTCCACCCCTTTGTAGGACACATATACATACCTTTTTATTTTTGTACAGCTTTTCTGCTACATATGCATACATTTTGTATATACCTTTGAAATAAATTGTACTTTTATATATAGCAATCAAATAATAATAACACATTACAGAACATAAACTCTTTAATCACATCCCTCAGCCACTCTCAGCCCATCCCATCTATTCATAGAAGATGTCCCATGGAATCGGTACATCGGACATCTCTTCCGATGTATTTTACATTCTTAATTCTCTACGTTTTTTTTGTCCGTTTTTCAATGTGTGTTTTAAGAGCGCTTACTCTCAATCCAAATAGCCAATCACTTATAATGGGGAACTTGCTCCATTTGGGCTCCATTCAATGTGCAAATATGCAGGTCCTCAGGGTCAAAATAACGAGACAGAGAGAACAACAGAAATGTGGTTTTATTAGCATTTAGCACTAGTTGAAGTTCAGTAAGCAATTTGTTTTAATTGAGTCAATGCCGAGGGTCATGAATGGCCTACTGTACTGAGGGGGCACTGAGGAGTACAGGTGTGTGCACACACTTCTCCAACATTGTTGTACGTTGGAAAGGTGCAACTCATCACTTAAGGAGTTTCCAATACTCCTCTTTGTATTTTCAGCTTGAAGGAGGACAACATAGTGGAATCATCCTCGGTGACAGTGGGTATGCACAGACCAACTTCTTGTTCACCCCCCACCTCCATGCAATAGGACCTGAGCAACAATGGGTCAACCAAGTTCATATCCAGAAGTGTAGTGGAGCACATAGTGGAGCACATATAAGTCGTTTCCAGTGTCTCAGAAACACATTAGGCTTTCAAACAAGAAAATGCTGCATTGTCATAATTGCAACAGCAGTGCTTCACAAAAACCTCAAGCAGCGTGGCTGCCCAGATCCTGGCATTGAAGATGAGGATGACACAGATGTTCCCATGGTTGAAGCAGACAGTGACAGAAATGGACAAACCTGCAGAGATGTTTTTACTATGCTCCACTTCTCACCAAAAAAAAGATAGCTTCAGTGATTGGAGAAAACAATAGCCATGGATTGGTAACGAAAAGGGTTTTTAATTCACAAATGGAAATACCGGGACCCCAAACTGGTGCTTGTTTGTGAAGAACATTGGTACTGTTACTGCTTCATGTTTGTCTCCTCCTCCTTCATAGCCAACTCAACATGAATGATTTGCAGCTTCACATCATGATCTTCTTTTACGTACATTGGTTTGTGCATGCACAAAATTCCATGGTAAGTTTCTCATGCATGCTCAGCCTCTTTGTCTTTGTCCTCCAGCCCGGGTCAGTGACACAACCTTCCTTCCTGTCTGCTGCAGATGTAGCGGGCTGTCCTTCCTCCGGTCTTATTCTCTCCGAGCTATGGTGATTATCTCCCTCTAGAAAATGATTACATTGCTGCATTAGATGACAGAATTTCTTCAAGAGATGAGTTCATTACGTCATTTGCATAATGGGAGTGCAAGAGATGACTGACAACATTACATCTTCCCTGCAGTCCGGGAATGGCCCATGTTGAATGGATGTGTCCTAACAAATGAGGAACCATCTCCCATCTGAACTGTCCAAATGGTCATCATCGGGGATCACTATCACTGATCCCGGTCAACAAGTCCCCCAGGTTATCTGTCTCTAATCCTACTTGGGGTCCGCCACCAGTCGTGAAACACTCCCTACGAGCAACATCATTTATCTTCTTTAATTTGAATGACATTTTTTTTCCACAGGACCTTAAGAAATACGAAAATATAGAAATGAGATGAGTAATTATGGACGATAGTGTTTGTGTTACATTTCGGTCACAGATAAATGTAGGCCCCACTGTTGTTACACAAGAAAACTACCATTTCAAAGTGACTCTTTGTAAAAGTGGGACAACAGTAAATACAATATCTTACCTGAAGTTGTTGTAGCTTCCTTTTGTTTACATTTTCTTTTGAGTTGAATTCATTACAGATGGTTGTCCAGGGCGTTCTTCTTCTTGTTTTCTGTTGATGAATCAATCTGTTTGTTCCTCATAACTGGGTGGTTTGACATAATTCAGTTGAAGAGGGTTTTTTCAAAGTCACAGAAATTCTTTGAATGTTTTCTTTTACCTCTGTCCATTGTTTGGTTTTGGTGACTTCCACACAATGCGTATGTATTAGTGTCCCATCCCTAGTTTTTGAAGCATCCTTTGGTCAGCACTAAGTGCACATCGTTAATCTAATTTACTTTAGTCTGGGACTCCGTAATCTAGAACTAATTCATCTGAAGTTAAGCAACGTCTCAGAAAGCCATTTTTTTTAAATCTGGATTAATTTAAGTAGAATTAGCCTAGTCCTGATTTTAAATAAAACTCTGTCCGTGAAACCGCCCCATTGTGTCCTGTCCGTTAGTAGCATGATGACTGATCTAGGCCTTCACACAACCTTGGAACAAGTAAGAAATGGTCAACCATATCAAACACTTTTGACAGGTCAAGAAATAAGGCAACACAATGACTTGATGGTCTTAACCACATAGCACCTCATCTAAGACAAGTGTAGCTACTGAAACAGTGCTATGTCTCAGTCTAAAGCCAGATTTGTGCTCATTAAGAATAAAATGAGATGTTGAAACAGTTCTAAACTGGGAGTTAACCAGCGACTCTAAAAGATTTGGCAAGTGAAGCTTGGAAATTGGATGATAGTTATCCAAGTCAGAAGGCTCTCCACTTTACATACAGTACACAACATGCTAAGAGAGGCAGAGAAGATAGCCAGGACTGGACCATTGGAATGGGGAAGGAGGAATGGAGGCCAACCAACCCTGGTTTGTGAGATGACTTACTGTACATGACACTGTTGTTTTACCTCATTAAAAACATTTGGTTTTTTACAATGTTTTGCACTTCCTTCGATCGCATGTCCTGGTTAATTCCTGACTTCTTTACTCCACTGTTATTATCGCTATAACCTGGCAACCTGAAAACCACAAAAATGTGTAATGGAAATAGTTGGTTATGCAATACCAATTATGCCATTTTGAGCAATAAACATATTTACAGTAATACATTACATAACATGAAAAATGACCCTAAAACCCTACGTCCCTGTCACCTGCCACTGAGGATAAGCATCTTTACCCAGGACTGTAGTGTTTATGAGAAGTACTCTCATTCAGTGATTGTGCTGTTGCTGACTGCATCCCCTGTCCTCTGCTCAGCCTGCATGGTCGTGTGCATTAGGACTCAGTGCCAGCCACTGCTCTAAATCATCCTGGACTGGCTGGCCGGCTGGCAGAGTGCTCAGTTCTGAGACCTGGTCAGAGCCCTTGACTTTGTGTCTTGATTAAACGTCTCCTCTAATGGACCAATTTAGTCCCAGGCTCATTGCCTGGTAGTGATCAGGTCCTGCAGGGACTATACTACTAGTAATAGCAGCAGAGGGTTAACTATTAGGCCATTTTATGAGGACCTTGTCCAATTGTCCTCAGACCAGGGGTCTTGAATGTGAAAAACGGACACTTTAGGCTTCACGGTGGTGGATGCTGCCCCAGAAAACAACTATGTCACCATTAGGAGTCCTGAGTTAGATCATCACCTCATGTACTCTGTCATGTTTGGTTCCACATCCCACAAAGCACCATTCTCTAGAAGCAGCTGGAGCCAAAGCGTTGGAGATGAAGAAGATGAAGAAATCTGTAATGTGTTGTTCACCAGTGGTCACGTCCACTCGCTCACTGTCTAATGCTTATACCAGTACATCCTGCAGCAAATCTGAACTGCTCCCCCCAACCTTCTCCCCACATCCACCCCTGCTATGCTCATTTGATTTTACTCTGATCATTTTAATCATGGGGCTCCTCAGAGTCGCTCACGTGTACAGTAATGTCAGGGAGAAATGGATCATGGCAATTTATTATCATTGTCATCAGCCCAAAAACATTTATTTCCTTGGATTAAATGAAATGCAAAATAGGTGAAGCGCATTATCTCTCTTCTACACTAGATCAGATTAGAAGTTGAACAGTCACATGTATATGGTTGCAGGTGTAATTACATGGGACAGTGAAATCTTCAACTCTGAGCTCCAACAATGAGAAATAAAAACAATACAAGTAATAACTAAAAATAGAAATGAAATACATATTAACACTGTAACAATGGGGGGAGGAGGACAGGGGGAGGCTGACTAGTGGTGGATATTCAGCAGCCTGATGATCTAGTGGTAGAAGCTCTTGGCCAGTCTTCCAGTTTTTGCCATGATGCTCCTGTAATGCTCGCATCTTAGTGATGGAAGCGGGGAGAACAAGACATGGCTGGGGTCCCTGATGATCTTCTTGGCTTGCCTGGGACGCCTGGTGTTGTAGGTGTCCTGGAGGGCAGGCAGTGTGCACCCACCCTCTGTAGCGCCTTGAGGTCGGTGGAGTTGCCCTGCCAGGCTGTGATGCAGCCTGGTAGTATGCTCTCGATGGTGCTCCTGTAGAACACTGTGAGTCCTTAGGGACAGGACGGATTTCTTCATTATCCTGAGGTTGAAGAGTCGCTGTCGTGCCTTCTTCACCGCGGTGTCCGTATGGTCAGCTGCTCGGAGATACGCAGAGGAACTTTACGTTTTTGACTGTGTTCACAGCAGCCCTTTTGATGAGGATGGATGCATGCCCATGCCGGTGCCCAGTTCCTTCTGAAGTCCACAATTAGTTCCTTTGTTTTTATGATGTTGAGGGAGATGTTGTCTACCTCCTCCCTGTAGGCCATCTCGTCGATATTGGTAATCAAGACTTCTACTGTTGTCGTCATCGAACGTGGGTATACAGGGAGTACAGGAAGGGACTGTCGACGCACCCTTGTTGGACCCCCGTGTTGAGAGTCCGTGTCGAGGAGGTAATGTTGCCTACCTTCACCACTTGGGGAACGGCCTGACAGGAAGTCCTAGGACCCAGTTGCATAGGGAGGAGGTCGGACTCAGGGCCGTGAGCTAAGAGGGCACTATGGTATTGAAGGCCGAGCTGTAGTTGATGAACAACATCCTCACATACTGTATGCATTCCTTTTGTCCTTTTCTACAAAATGTACCCATGTAGAAATGTAATATAGAAATATACTTTGTCAGGAGCAGTGCTCATTTCCGGTGCCGGTACTGTTTATATTTGGGTGCAGGAGCTCCACAATACTGCTGAGCTAATATTCTGTAAGAGGAACAGGAGCTCAAGCAGTAGAACATTTGAGGTGTCGGTACTCTGCTCCGGTGAGCTCTGCCCAAGTCGAGCACTGGTCAGGAGACAATTCACAAACTAGCTGCTCACTCCTATAGGCTTTTCATTCAAACTGTACGGACTTTTTTAAAGTGTGTGAAAAAAGCCTCGGAGACCATGAGAAACGAATGTAAATGCTTACATTCCATTCCAAGGTCTTCATAACATTGGTATTCATAAAATAAACTAATGTACTCTGTGCACTTTATAGCTCGAGAGAATTAATGTATTCAATAATCAGTAGGGTTTTCAATAGTGTCTGTCTGGTATGCTTGAGATAGACACTGGGTGAAATAAAATGGTTTACGTCGCTCCACAATATGCCCAACACCAGTACGCCTACTAACAAAATATTACTGCCTTTGAGAGTACTCTATCTGGGTAATTCCACAAGAGATAATGGACTAAGATCAGCATGTCTCGCTGCCTGTCCTATTGTAAATGCTTGCTCTGTATGGGGTGAATGGGAACAATGATTCATGAGTAAACAGAGCTAGCTGACCCAGCAGCCTTCTCCTCGTATCCAGGAGGCAGGAGCCCAGTATGATCCGACAGGGAGCCAAGCCTCCACTGTCTACCCATCACCAGTCACAGGTACTCTGCCAGCTTGCAGGACCATGCCAGGATGCCATCCCATGTGCCAGCTGCTGAGGGACCTGCATGACTCCGCTCGCTGCTGGTCAAATGTCAGCCCACAGCTGCCGGGAAACAGAGAGGGAAGTGCTGTCTGTGTCTGTACTGTGACTCAAACAGCACCACCCACTAATGTGTTCTTTTAACCATCAGTGTAGAATAACAACCATCTGGCTGCTGTACGCAAACACAACTGGAGTAGAGCAGGGGATGAGGTAAGATTATAGTCATAAGGAACAAATTAATAATGTGTAGATGGTATAACACGTGTAATGAATGGAGATGTTCAGGCACAAAGAACTGAGCTTCCGGAAAGCCGGCCTATTTTTCCAATTGATGAATTGATCAGACGAGAGTGACATGTTGTCCGTCTGTCTAACACCTGAATCCCTGTTGTGAATTACAGATCTTTCTGCTTTTTCTGTCCAGCACCTGAAGAAGTGAAATTATCTTTCATCAAATGTTTAAATGATTCACAAGGAAGAAGTCCCTTAGCACATTAGAGAAAAGATGCAGCCAGTGAACCAAGTCTCACTGCAATTCCTCATAGACATTTGGAATATTCACTTGTGTGCAGTCATCTCTCTTGTTTGTTTAGTGAGTGTAAAAAGAAACCTAGCAACCTTTTTAAACTCGTCTCTCTCGTTTTCCCTGTAGATATTGGCTTTGTTCCATGTATTGTTCCCACTTCCCAGAGTCCTCTCTGGTAAACTCTTGCTATTGTCTGTGTGTATATAGGTTGGAGAAGTACATTGTACGTTGTTGCCTTGACAGCAACATACAGCATCATTACAAGGCACAAGCAAAAGGGTGGTGAGCGAAACCCTAAGAGACACTTCCCAACCAAAGTGTGTGTGTGCGTGTGTGCGCGTGCGTGTGTGTCTGCGTTGTCATCTGTTGATTGAACATGCAGATCTCATTTGCGGATGTGTGTTTTTAATCAGTGCACTTCTGAGTACAGGGACCCTGATTTTCCAATCAGGCAGAAGAAGCATTGTAGTTGGGAATTCAGCTAGGAACAAACTGCAGTAAACAGAAGAAACAGCCATGTGGAATGTAAATGAAATCATTACTGAAGGTGACAGGGTTTTGTAACATGAACACATAACATACACATACTGCTGCTTATTCAAATGTTACATAGCCAGGCATTATAATCAGCTGTCAGAAACATGCTTCAAACACAGTAAACTGCTTCAAGCACAAGATGAGGCTTTCACATTTCCATATGCTGTCACCATACAGCAACAGTAATCCTCAACTCAAATGGAACTCTATGTTTGCATTAAACTGCACCTCAGTGTCCAAATGGCAAGTTACTTATCAGTCCTTATAGCCTGATGTACCTTGATAGGAAAACTTCAGACTGTATTTCACTCAATCCAAGTCACAACAGTTTTTCAAAAGGGTGCCGAGAACAGTTGAACATTCGCAGATAAGGAGAGTCAAGAGGTTGGATGTGTTGAGTACATTTCATGTGTCTTTCTTGCAAAGGTCTGCTAGCTAAGCAGAGGTATCTAGGTTACTCAGCCACGCTAATAGAGACTGGAGCCAGCCTGAGGTTAGGTTACTCAGCCAGCTCTCCTAGAGACTGGAGCCAGAATGAGGTTAGGTTACTCAGCCAGCTCTCCTAGAGACTGGAGCCAGCCTGAGGTTAGGTTACTCAGCCAGCTCTCCTAGAGACTGGAGCCAGCCTGAGGTTAGGTTACTCAGCCAGCTCTCATAGAGACTGGAGCCAGCCTGAGGTTATGTTACTCAGCCAGCTCTCCTAGAGACTGGAGCCAGAATGAGGTTAGGTTACTCAGCCAGCTCTCCTAGAGACTGGAGCCAGCCTGAGGTTAGGTTACTCAGCCAGCTCTCCTAGAGACTGGAGCCAGAATGAGGTTAGGTTACTCAGCCAGCTCTCCTAGAGACTGGAGCCAGAATGAGGTTAGGTTACTCAGCCAGCTCTCCTAGAGACTGGAACCAGAATGAGGTTAGGTTACTCAGCCAGTGTTGCTAGAGACTGGAGACAGAATGAGGTTAGGTTACTCAGCCAGCTCTCCTAGAGACTGGAGCCAGAATGAGGTTAGGTTACTCAGCCAGTGTTGCTATACACTGGAGCCAGCCTGAGGTTAGTTTACTCAGCCAGTGTTGCTAGAGACTGGAGCCAGAATGATGTTAGGTTACTCATCCACACTGCTAGAGACTGGAGCCAGAATGAGGTTAGGTTACTCAGCCAGCTCTCCTAGAGACTGGAGCCAGAATGAGGTTAGGTTACTCAGCCAGCTCTCCTAGAGACTGGATCCAGCCTGAGGTTAGGTTACTCAGCCAGTGTTGCTAGACACTGGAGCCAGAATGAGGTTAGATTACTCAGCCAGTGTTGCTAGAGACTGGAGCCAGAATGAGGTTAGGTTACTCAGCCAGCTCTCCTAGAGACTGGAGCCAGAATGAGGTTAGGTTACTCAGCCACACTGCTAGAGACTGGAGCCAGAATGAGGTTAGGTTACTCAGCCAGCTCTCCTAGAGACTGGAGCCAGAATGAGGTTAGGTTACTCAGCCAGCTCTCCTAGAGACTGGAGCCAGCCTGAGGTTAGGTTACTCAGCCAGCTCTCCTAGAGACTGGAGCCAGCCTGAGGTTAGGTTACTCAGCCAGTGTTGCTAGAGACTGGAGCCAGAAGGAGGTTAGTTTACTCAGCAAGTGTTGCTAGAGACTGGAGTCAGAATGAGGTTAGGTTAGTCAGACACACTGCTAGAGACTGGAGCTAGCCTGAGGTTAGTTTACTCAGCTAGCTCTCCTAGAGACTGGAGCCAGAATGAGGTTAGGTTACTCAGCCAGCACTGCTAGAGACTGGAGCCAGCCTGAGGTTAGGTTACTCAGCCACTCTGCTAGAGACTGGAGCCAGCCTGAGGTTAGGTTACTCAGCCAGCTCTCCTAGAGACTGGAGCCAGAATGAGGTTAGGTTACTCAGCCAGCTCTCCTAGAGACTGGAGCCAGAATGAGGTTAGGTTACTCAGCCAGCTCTCCTAGAGACTGGAGCCAGAATGAGGTTAGGTTACTCAGCCACACTGCTAGAGACTGGAGCCAGAATGAGGCTAGGTTACTCAGCCACACTGCTAGAGACTGGAGCCAGAATGAGGCTAGGTTAGTCCAGCCATCCATGGGCATTAGTGTGAGATGCATCACAGCAGGTGGCCTGGATGACAAGGGAAAAATATGTATGTGGGCCTGTCTGCCCTTCTCTTCCCCACCATCTGGCCTGTCTGCCCTTCTCTTCCCCACCATCTGGCCTGTCTGCCTTTCTCTTCCCCACCATCTGGCCTGTCTGCCTTTCTCTTCCCCACCATCTGGCCTGTCTGCCTTTCTCTTCCCCACCATCTGGCCTGTCTGCCTTTCTCTTCCCCACCATCTGGCCTGTCTGCCTTTCTCTTCCCCACCATCTGGCCTGTCTGCCTTTCTCTTCCCCACCATCTGGCCTGTCTGCCTTTCTCTTCCCCACCATCTGGCCTGTCTGCCTTTCTCTTCCCCACCATCTGGCCTGTCTGCCTTTCTCTTCCCCACCATCTGGCCTGTCTGCCTTTCTCTTCCCCACCATCTGGCCTGTCTGCCTTTCTCTTCCCCACCATCTGGCCTGTCTGCCTTTCTCTTCCCCACCATCTGGCCTGTCTGCCTTTCTCTTCCCCACCATCTGGCCTGTCTGCCTTTCTCTTCTCCACTATCTGGCCTGTCTACCTTTCTCTTCCCCACCATCTGGCCTGTCTGCCCTTCTCTTCCCCACCATCTGGCCTGTCTGCCCTTCTCTTTCCCAGCCTCTGGCCTGGCCCGTCTGCCCTTCTCTTCCCTATCTCATACACTCTAAAAATGTTCTCTGGGAAGGGTGATGGTTCTATGTTGAACCATAATGGCTCAAATAACCCTTTGAGTTCTTCAATGGTTAATTACAGTTCACAACATGTATTTTTGCTCTTTTAGTGATAATTCAAATGTAGAGGAGGTGGCTCTGTCACGTTCACTGTCTTCAAACTCCCTGTCATAGATGAGCCAAGGCGCAGCGTGCATGTAATTCCACTTCTTTTAATAAAGTGAAACTTCACAGCAAAAAAAACCAGGTAAACAGAAACCGACCGTGGCGCACACAAACACACACAGAAAATAAATAATTACCCACAAACATTAGGTGGGGGAAAGGATGCCTAAGTATGATTCCCAATCAGAGACCACGATAGACAGCTGCCTCTGATTGGGAACCACACACGGCCAAAAGCAAAGAAATAGAAAACATAGGTCAGGGTGTGATTTGGGTGGGCATTCTAACTAAATAGAGAAATAAAATGTCTCTCCAAGGTCAGGGCATGACAGGCTCATTATAATATTTTTGGACATGGCTTGCTCACAGATCGTTTTGTGCAATCGTGAGTGAGCGTGTCATTCCAGTTTATCTCGTGTTATTATTACATATTATATATGACTGTGGCTAGTGATTGTGTCTTGTGAAAGACTCATGTATGGCCTTGTGTAATTTGAGAACAGTTAACTAAATCAGTCAGTGGTTCTCATTTCTCTCCTCAGGGACCCCCAGCTGTTCCAGAGGTAGTTCACTAGATTCAACTTGTCAATTAACACAATAATAACACCTATGGAATTTAAACAATATAATATGGCTGACCAGAATTAAAAACCCTGTATGGTTTTACAAACTGATCTACAAAGAACCTTTGAGATTGAGAAAGATTCTTTACAGAACCAATCTCTATAAAGGTTCTATATAGAACCATATAGGGTTGTAACCATAGCGGCACCCTGTTTTTGTGCTATACAGTATATATATACAGTACCAGTCAAAAGTTTGGACACACCTACTAATTCAAAAGTTTTCTTTATTGTTACTATTTTATACATTGTAGAATAATAGTGAAGACAACATAACTATGAAATAACACATATGGAATCATGTAGTAACCTAAAAAGTGTTAAACAAATCAAAATATATTTTATATTTGAGATTCTTCAAAGTAGCCTCCCTTTGCCTTGATGACAGCTTTGCACACTCTTGGCAATTTCTCCACCAGCTTCAAGAGGAATGCTTTTCCAACAGTCTTAAAGGAGTTCCCACATATGCTGAGCACTTGTTGGCTGCTTTTACTTCAATCTGCAGCCCAACCCATCCCAAACCATCTCAATTAGGTTGAGATCGGGTGATTGTGGAGACCAGTTCATCTGATGCAGCACTCCATCACTCTCCTTCTTCTAAATAGCCTTTACACAGCCTGGAGGTGTGTTGGGTCATTGTCCTGTTGAAAAACAAATTATAGTCCCACTAAGTGCAAACCAAGTGGGATGGCGTATCGCTGCAGAATGTTGTGGTAGCCATGCTGGTTAAGTGTGCCTTGAATTCTAAATAAATCTCAGATAGTGCCACCAGCAAAGCACCCCCACACCATCACACCTCCTCCTCTGTGCTTAATGGTGGAAACCACATATGTGGAGATCATCTGTTCACCTACTCTGTGTCTCACAAAGACACAGCGGTTGGAACCAAAAATGTCAAATGTCAACTCATCAGACCAAAGGACGAATTTCCACCGGTCTAATGTCCATTGCTCATGTTTCTTGGCCCAAGCAAGTCGTCTCTTATTATTGGTGTCCTTTAGTAGCGGTTTCTTTGCAGCAATTCAACCATGAAATCCTAGACCCACTTCAATTTTCATTCCACCCCAACAGATCCACAGATGATGCAATCTCTATTGTACTCCACACTGCCCTTTCACACCTGGACAAAAGGAACACCTATGTGAGAATGCTATTAATTGACTACAGCTCAGCGTTCAACACCATAGTACCCTCATCACTAAGCTAAGGACCCTGGGAATAAACACATCCCTCTGCAACAGGATCCTGGACTTCCTGATGGGCTTCCTGACCACTTCCAGGTGGTGAGGGTAGGTAACAACACATCCGCCATGCTTATCTTCAACACAGGGGCCCCTCAGGGGTGTGTTCTCAGTCCCCGCCCATACTCCCTGTTCACTCATGACTCCACAGCCAGGCACGACTTCAACACCATCATTAAGTTTGCAGATGACACAACAGTAGTAGGCCTGATCACCGACAACAATGAGACAGCTTGGGGCCTCCCGGGTGGCGCAGTGGTTAAGGGCGCTGTACTGCAGCGCCAGCTGTGCCACCAGAGACTCTGGGTTCGCGCCCAGGCTCTGTCGTAACTGGCCACGAACCGTGGGGCGACGCACAATTGGCCTAGCGTTGTCCGGGTTAGGGAGGGCTTGGCCGGTAGGGATATCCTTGTCTCATCGTGCACCAGCGACTCTTGTGGCGGGCCGGGCGCAGTGCACGCTAACCAAGGTTGGCAGGTGCACACAGTGTTTCCTCCGACACATTGGTGCGGCTGGCTTCCGGGTCTGTGTTAAGAAGCATGTGTATCGGGGGACGCATGACTTTCAACCTTCGTCTCTCCCGAGCCTGTACGGGAGTTGTAGCGATGAGACAAGATAGTAGCTACTAACAATGGGATACCACGAAATTGGGGAGAAAAAGGGGTAAAATTCAACAAAAAAATAAATAAACAATGAGACGGCTTATAGGGAGGTCAGAGACCATGTGGTGCAAGGACAACAACCTCACACTCAACGTGATCAAGACAAAAGAGATGATTGTGGACTACATTGTGGACTACAGGAAAAGGAGGATCGAGCATGCCCCAATTCTTATCGACAGGGCTTGAGTGGAGCAGGTTGTGAGCTTCAAGTTCCTTGGCGTCCACAAGCAAGTCGTGAAGAGGGCACGACAAAACCTATTCCCCCTCAGGAAACTTGGCATGGGTCCTCAGATCCTCAAAAGGTTCTACAGCTGCACCATCGAGAGCATCCTGATAGGTTGCATCACTGCTCGGCCTCTGACTGCAAGGCACTACAGAGGGTAGTGCGTATGGCCCAGTACATCAATGGGGCCTAGCTTCCTGCCATCCAGGACCTATATAACAGGTGGTGTCAGAGTCATAGACTGCTCTCTCTGCTATACTGAGGTCAGAGACCTGGCCGTATGGTACTGGAGTGCCAAGTCTAGGTCCAAGACTCCTGAACATCTAATCAAATGGCGACCCAGACTATTTGCATTATCTATGCATAGTCACTTTAATAACTCTACCTACATGTCCATATTACCTCAATTACCTCGACTAACCGGTGCCCCTGGCACATTGACTCTGTACCGGTGCCCCCTGTATATAGCCTCTGTATTGTTATTTTACAGCTGCTCTTTAATTATTTGTTACTTTTTTTTTAGGTATTTTTCTTAATTAAAACGGCATTGTTGGTTAAGGGCTTGTAAGTAACCATTTCACTGTAAGGTCTACACCTGTTGTATTTGGCACATGTGACAAATAACATTTGATTTGATTTGAAGGCGTGATTCACGCAGTCTCCTCTGAAGAGTTGATGTTGAGATGTGTCTGTTACTTGAACTCTGTGAAGCATTTCTTTGGGCTGCAATCTGAGGTGCAATTAACTTGAATGAACTTATCCTCTGTAGCAGAGGTAACTCTAGGTCTTCCTATCCTGTGGTGGTCCTCATGAGAGCCAGTTTCATCATAGTGCTTGATGGTTTTTGCGACGGCATTTGAAGAAACTGTATCGGTTGTCGTCTTCCTCTTCTGAGGAGGAGTAGGAAATATCGGAACAATATGCAGCGTCGTCATATTTATTACACTGAACACAGAAAACAAACGAACAAGAGAATAAAGGAAAACCGAAACAGTCCCGTATGGTGAAAACACTGAAACGGAAAATAACCCCCCACAAACAAAAGTGGGAAAACAGGCTACCTAAGTTTGGTTCTCAGTCAGAGACAACGATTGACAGCTGCCTCTGATTGGGAACCATACCAGGCCAAACACATAGAAATATAAACACAAGAACAAAACATAGAATGCCCACCCCAACTCACGCCTGACCAACCTAAAATAGAGACATACAAAAGGAACTAAGGTCAGGGTGTGACAGAAACGTTCAAAGTTCTTGACATTTTCCGTATTGACTGACCTTCATGTCTTAAAGTAATGATAGACTGTCGTTTCTCTTTGCTTATTTGAGCTGTTCTTGCCATAGTATGGACTGGGTCTTTTACCAAATAGGGCTATCTTCAGTATACCATCCCTACCTTGTCACAGCACAAATGATTGGCTCAAAGTCATTAATAGGAAGGAATTAAATTCCACAAATTAACAAGTAAGAAGGAACACCTGTTTATTGAAATGCATTCCAGGTGACTACCTCATTGAGCTGGTTGAGATAATGTGTGCAAAGCTGTAATCAAGGCAAAGGGTGGCTGCTTTGAAGAATCTCAAATATAACATATGTTTTGATTTGTTTAACACTTTTTTGGATACTACATGATTCCATATGTGTTATTTCATAGTTTTGATGTCTTTACTATTATTTTACAATGTAGAAAATAGTAAAGATAAAGAAAAACCCTTGAATGAGTAGGTGTGTCCAAACTTTTGACTGGTACTGTGTAAACATTGCATTCGGAAAGTATTCATGCTCCTTGACTTTTTCCACATTTGTTACGTTACAGCCTTCTTCATCAATGATCTCTCTGTACTTTTCTTCGTTCAACTTCCCCTCAATCCTGACTAGTCTCCCAGTCCCTGCCGCTGAAAAACAACCTCACAGCATGATGCTGCCACTACCATGCTTCATCTTTGGGATGGTCCCAGGATTCCTCCAGTTGTGACAATTGGCATTCAGGCCAAAGAGTTCAATCTTGGTTTCATCAGACCAGAGATCCTTGTTTCTCATGGTCTGAGAGTCTTTTTGGTGCCTTTTGACAAACTCCAAGCGGGCTGTCGTGTGCCTTTTACTGAGGAGTGGCTTCCGTCTGGTCACTCTACCATAAAGGCCTGATTGGTGGAGTGCTGCAGAGATGGTTGTCCTTGTGGAATGTTCTCCCATCTCCACAGAGGAACTCTGGATCTCTGTCAGAGTGCCCTTCGGGTTCTTGGTCATCTCCATAACCAAGGCCCTTCTCTCCCAATTGCTTAGTTTGGCCAGGCTGCCAGCTCTAGAAAGAGTATTGGTGGTTCCAAACTTCTAACATTTAAGAATGATGGAGGCCACTGTGTTCTTGGGGACCTTCAATGCTGCAGAAATGTTTTGGTACCCTTCCCCAGATCTGTGCCTCGACACAATCCTGTCTTTGCTCTCTACGGACAATTCCTTTGTCCTCATGGCTTGGTTTTTGCTCTGACATGCACTGTCAACTGTGGGACCTTATATAGACAGGTGTGTGCCTTTCCAAATCATGTCCAATCAATTGAATTTACCACAGGTGGACTCCAAGTTGTAGAAACATCTCAAGGATGATCAATGGAAACAGGATACACCTGAGCTCAATTTTGAGCCTCATAGCAAAGGGTCTGAATACTTATGTAAATAAGGTGTTTTTTGTGTTGTTTTTTAAAAACATTTGCAGTGTATAAAAAACTGTTTTTGCTTTGTCATTATGGGCTATTATGTGTAGAATGATGAGGGAAAACATGTATTTAATCCATTTTAGAAGAAGGCTGTAACGTAACAAAATGTGGAAAAAGTCAAGGGGTCTGAATACTTTCCGAATGCACTGTACATAACTTTATTGAATGGTTCTTTATCGTATGCACTGTATATAACCTTTATAGAACCTTAGGAAAGGGTTCTATATAGCACCAAAAAGGGTTCCACTATGGTTACAAGCCAAATAACCCACATCTGGTACTATTTAGAACCATTATTTGTTGTGTGTACTGGACCTAGGCTAGGTGTGGGTTTGAAGCTTGACAGCCACTCTAACTGCACAACAATTGATGTCAGAAATGTGTGTCCAGAGGGTAGCACTGTGTAATTAACGGGGGCTGAACTGGCCAGTGCTTGCCATAATTGGAATGAACGTACGTGGACGTTAGTACCTTCAGGCTCAGGCACCATCAAAGCCTGATATCTGGCAGGCTATTAGTCCCTGTCTGGACTGCAGCATCAGAGTGTGTGGAAAGCAGGCATGCTTCAGAGAAGATGGTCAAGATGTCAAATGTAATTTTAGCTTGGCCGGCTCCCTGGTTTTCATGAACGTCAATAGCTGACAATTTTCAGAGGTTATGCATCATTCAAATGCTGCTGGACTCAACTAATTGGTCTCCTCTGATTTGAAAACATTTCAGTCTAGCAGTCGTTGAAGGTTTTTTTTCTCCATCAGAACTTTTCATTCTCAGAAAACAAGTAATATGAGTCAGAAGCTTTTGTTGTCCTGGGCTTATTTCTCTCTCTACTTGTGCTTTTCTGAAAGAAAGTAACAATATCTCATAAAAGAGCACCAGAGAAGAGTGAATTTAACACCACAAGGGAACGTTTACTGCCCAGAGAATTTTATCACATCTCTGTCAATCAACTCCTCACTGCATTTCTAATGAACTTATTTTCTTTTCTCGTAAAGGAACACTTTTGGTTGAGAATATGCAAATCCAAGGCCGAGTGGAAGACCCAGGCAGAACCATCTCTCTCTCCCTCCGAGACAACTACAACCACTGGGTCATACTGGACCCGGTCAGACAAAGGCTGTACCTCAACAGCACCGGCAGGGCCCTCGACCGAGACGTAAGTCCTCTGACGCTCACTATGACTATCCATATGTTTGTCTGTGGAGAATAGAACTCAAAAGGGTTTGTGGGTTTGGGCTCCTCTAAAGAAAAAATGGTTCTCTGCAGGTTAGATATACATGTACATTCCCTTAAACTACATCCTGAGATAAAGTGAAGCTCCACAGGATAATGTATCTTCTTTCTATTCAGTGTTTTGTTTGTTGTTCATTCTTCTATTGGACATGTATACATGCATTCATAGTGTACTGCACATGTCCACTTTGTACACAGTACAGTGGATAAAAGCTTCTGCTAAATGGTATATGCTTATGTACCGGTGTTAGAGTAGTTTGTGATAATCACAGAGATTAAAAGGTAGACTCTGAGGCATACCTTCCCCTAGATGTTGTACACATCCATATCAGTCCTGTACTTCAGTGTGAACCAGTTTGAAAGGAGACACATGGCCATAGAATTAGGAAAAATAACTCTCAAATGAATCTGTCTCCTCCTGTCCTCGGTTTGTACTGAAAAGATACCTATTTAGTCTCTCTAGGCAGATGTTTGCCTCCCACATTGGCGTTGTTCCCCTAGGTCTGGGATTTCCGAGACTAAAACTTCTTCCTTCCTTTTAGCCCCCGTCCTACATCCATTCCATCGTTGTCCAGGTCCAGTGCACCAATGAGCTGGTCGGGACCGTCATTTTACACGAGGTGCGCATTGTGGTGAGGGATCGCAATGACAACGCACCCCGATTCCAGCAGCCTCGCTACTATGTCGCCATAAATGAGGTGAGGCCCCCAGGACAGCCTAGTTAAATCTTTTATTACAATCCAAGACGATGTGTGAGCAGTATCTCATTACTTAGCATAAAATATTTCAGTCCGTTCAACCTGAATAGGGCCATACGATTTGAAAAAAATGCTGTAAAAATGTGAAATATTAGCCGTTGCTCAGTGACCGTGGACTGGTAGGGACGGGTAATAACTTCAAATCTAATTAAATGTATTCAGATGGAGCTTTTTGACTGTTAAAAAAGGGTCTGAGTCTTTGGTCATTAAAATGACTGTAACGGTAATACATGACTGGGTAATATAATGACATACGTATCATGCGTGGACCATGGCCCATTCTGGAGACTTCCTGATTCTCTGTGTGGTTTAACAGTGGTGGCCCATATCCCATTCTGGAGACTTCCTGATTCTCTGTGTGGTTTAACAGTGGTGGCCCATATCCCATTCTGGAGACTTCCTGATTCTCTGTGTGGTTTAACAGTGGTGGCCCATATCCCATTCTGGAGACTTCCTGTCCTGATTCTCTGTGTGGTTTAACAGTGGTGGCCCATATCCCATTCTGGAGACTTCCTGTCCTGATTCTCTGTGTGGTTTAACAGTGGTGGCCCATATCCCATTCTGGAGACTTCCTGTCCTGATTCTCTGTGTGGCTTAACAGTGGTGGCCCATATCCCATTCTGGAGACTTCCTGTCCTGATTCTCTGTGTGGTTTAACAGTGGTGGCCCATATCCCATTCTGGAGACTTCCTGTCCTGATTCTCTGTGTGGTTTAACAGTGGTGGCCCATATCCCATTCTGGAGACTTCCTGAATTTTGATTAGTGCTTTTTGAGGTCGGTGCGGTTTCGGTTCGATTATTCAAAAATAATCACGCTTTTTCGATTTAGGTTTCACATTTTTTGAGGCACATTAAATGCACTATGCATTATCTGGGTTGAATGCTGTAACAACACTGAATAAAACAATGAATAAAAGTCCCATGATTCTTGTATCTGCCCATTATTAAGCATCATTTACTCACATTGCTTTACTTAAAATAAAGTTATGTGTTTTATTTGATGACTTTATTATTTAATTCCAAGTCATCTCATCTCTATAGAGCTGCTGCCTATGCTGTCTGACAAAATCACTATTTTAGCAGTTCTTCAAAGTAAATAAGGCATACTTGTATGACTGCTGAATACCAACTATTAATCACTTAGATAATGTATTTTCAGGCTCGAGCAGCAACGGCTTTCTAACCCTCTCGATCACTGTGTTCTCTCTTCTCTCCGTCTCCGTGTCTGCTCCACACTGTTCATATTAAAGCTCAGTGCTCCACCCAGACCGGACAAGTTTAAGTGCGCGCGCATTGGATTATGGTCATTGTAGTTAATTGCCACGTTTTCTGCGCTAAACTATGTCGAATATTGGCTTGTTGGAAATTGCAACTCCCTACTACATTGACCTCCACGGGTCTCTATCTGGTTTAACAGTGGGACCTCCACGGGTCTCTATCTGGTTTAACAGTGGGACCTCCACGGGTCTCTATCTGGTTTAACAGTGGGACCTCCACGGGTCTCTATCTGGTTTAACAGTGGGACCTCCACGGGTCTCTATCTGGTTTAACAGTGGGACCTCCACGGGTCTCTATCTGGTTTAACAGTGGGACCTCCACGGGTCTCTATCTGGTTTAACAGTGGGACCTCCACGGGTCTCTATCTGGTTTAACAGTGGGACCTCCACGGGTCTCTATCTGGTTTAACAGTGGGACCTCCACGGGTCTCTATCTGGTTTAACAGTGGGACCTCCACGGGTCTCTATCTGGTTTAACAGTGGGACCTCCACGGGTCTCTATCTGGTTTAACAGTGGGACCTCCACGGGTCTCTATCTGGTTTAACAGTGGGACCTCCACGGGTCTCTATCTGGTTTAACAGTGGGACCTCCACGGGTCTCTATCTGGTTTAACAGTGGGACCTCCACGGGTCTCTATCTGGTTTAACAGTGGGACCTCCACGGGTCTCTATCTGGTTTAACAGTGGGACCTCCACGGGTCTCTATCTGGTTTAACAGTGGGACCTCCACGGGTCTCTATCTGGTTTAACAGTGGGACCTCCACGGGTCTCTATCTGGTTTAACCCTTTACACTCGTACCCGTATACGGGGTGAAAATGGCAGATTTAGACACTGATAAACACCTAAATTGGAACGTAGTGGCTGTACGGTAACATGCTATACTTAAGCAATAAGGCACAAGGAGGTGTGGTATATGGCCAATATACCACGGCTAAGGGCTGTTCTCACACACAATGTAATGCGGAGTGACTGGATACAGTTCTTAGCCGTGGTATATTGGCCCTATACCACAAACCTCTGAGGTACCTTATTGCTATTATAGACTGGTTACCAATGTAATTAGAGCAGTAAAAATAATGTTTTGTCATACCCGTGGTATACGGTCTGATATACCACGGCTGTCAGCCAATCAGCATTCAGTGCTCGAACCACCCAGTTTATAAATGCCGTTTAACATCAGGCTCTCCGCTTCACAGCTCTGTATGGGTTTAGTCTGTTAGACGATCTGAACATGAGCACCGCCAGCGACAAGAAGTTGCCCCATCCCTCCCGCTAATAGAGCAACTTTTGCAAATGTTTTGTTGTCTAAGTGAGGGAAATGCTGTAAATGAACGAGGACTCGATGTATTTTGAAAGGTGAGCCGTTGAGGATTATCATACAGACCTCTTTGATGTCATACAATCAAGTCAAACACCCGCATGTCCAAATGTGCACGTCACATTTCCATATCATAAAACTCATGTCAAATACAGTGTCAACGCTTATGATCACTATGTTTGATGTGCAGTTACAAGATGACATGGCATCACAAAGTTATTTGGACAGAACGAGCCCTTGTTTGTTTGTTAATTGTGAAGAAGATTAGCCGGGGCACACGCACCTGAACATACTCATGATTTCTTTCTTTGCAAACAAAAATGTCTATTTGTTTCTTTATCGTTTAGCAATAGAACAAGCTTTCAAATCATGCCCACCTGACCCAGATTGTGATATATAATGGACTGTTTTGGGAATTTTGTGATTGCAGGGTTGTGTTCCAAATGAAACATCTACAAGTGTGCTTGCGGGTAGTTCCTCAACGGCATAGCTAGGAGAGCTCAGAAAAACACCTCATAGATGAAGACTCTGCTTTGAGTCATAAAAGTGCCTTAGGAATGACTTAGGAACTGTGCACACTTTGGAGACACCAGTTAGTCCTCTCACTCAAACCCTTGTCACACCCCACATTTTCCAGGAATGGTCTTTATCAGAAAATTTTCAGATTTTATTATCAACAAATACGGCGAAACGTACAGTAAATGTCAAATGCACGTAAAATCAACAGTCTTGTGTCAGGTGAACTGTTGTGTACGTCACCTCTGGTCTAATCATGTTCATATTGTCTCCAAACTGTTCCCTTTCAATTGCTACCATGGTTATGCATTTGAGCTCTTTCCACACACTGTAGGCCAATTCCCACGAGTGTAAAAGGTTAACAGTGGGACCCACCAGTGGGACCTTCATGGGTCTCTATGAGGTTTAACTGTGTAGGATCTTCATTTGACCCAGTTTGCTACAGCAGGAAAATAATCCTGCAGTAACTGGAAATGTGAATTATTGTGTGGATTGTAAATTAATGGGCATGTTTGTCGGGGTCGATCCATTTTTTTTGTAAGGAAAAATCATTAATGATTTCAAAGTGGAAATTACAAACTTCAGAAACCTTTAAAAACTTCATACATTACAAGTTTAAAATGTCCTGCATTGCAGGAGAGTTCTCCTGCAATAGGGTGATCAAATTAAGATCCTACATCTGTAGGCCACTCTATGGACTTCTGGGCATAGAAGGCCATAGAGTGGCTGGTGTGCCACCGTGGTCCAAAATAGTGGCATGGGGATTTTGTAGCTTTTCCCTAATTGAAAGAGGTTCCCCTGAGTGTCATCCTAGTCGATTTAGCTCATTAGCAAGCAGCCTTGCAGAGTAGCTGAAGCTGCTGTTCTCAAACGGTTGGGCATGGTTGCTTTCCGTATTCTGCTCTGCAGTGTTTGAAATGTTAAGCTGACACAGATACAGAATGCAGTCCCTTGTCCATCAGTCAACATGGAGCGTCTAGTAGTACCTAAGCCCACATAATGGAGTTCTACAGGGCTGTCGAGGCGGAGAGAAAAATAAAATCTCTGTTGAAGACATGATTATTTGAATGTGTTGCAGCTGTATGCTCTTGTCAGACCTCAACACTGTTTATAAATGCCATTTTTTACAAATATTTAACTGGTCAGTTAAAGTCAGTTAAGAACAAATTCTTATTTACAATGACTGCCTACCCCGGCCAAACCCAGACGACGCCGGGCAAATTGTGCGCCGCCCTATGGGACTCCCAATCACGGCCGGATGTGATGTAGCCTGGATTCGAACCAGGTACTGCAGTAGCGCCTCTTGCACTGAGATTCAGTGTCTTAGACCACAGTACCACTTGGGTGCCATTAACTACATCTTAAAGAGCTGAATCCCTCACACGTTAATCGGTGTTAATCAGGCACGCACTAGTCTTCAGGTGCGCAGGCAGCTTTAGATATGCCTTAAACAAGGTCTTGTAAGGAGGTTATCTCATATGGGGAGAATTGTTGGTCTCTCCTTGTATATCTCAATAACTGTACTACTATGACATGTAACATTCTGCTCAACCCCCTGTTATTATTCGATATCTCCCGTGTCATTTCTTGGTTATTAAAGGCACTGTACACTTCTTTGTCCTACATTAAAGAATTGATTACGACAGCCTTCATGCATACAGTCTGCTACGCAACGTTTATCATCGAGGCGCTGAAGTGCAGACGGAGGGATGTGGAGGGTTGATGTGCTCCCAGAGGTGTGTCTGTGGCGGGGCGGCGGGGGGGAGAGCCTTGCATCCCAATGAGGACAGAAACCACGATTCACCCTTTTAATATAGACTCACACGTCGTTAGCTCCTAAATAATGCATGCTTTACGTTGGTGTTTTTGGGCTAACCACACTGCCGAATGGATGGGGTGTATGGCCTTTCCTATTCTGTCGACGACGACTTGGGATATTTTCAATTTGCACATGGGAAACATGAAATCCTGCCTCTACTTTCATTACAGCATCTCTTTAGAAATGACCTCTGATACCCCTGCTGTGGGTTTTCTATTAGATTTCTCCTATTCTGAGACTTATTTTTCTTTTTCATTTCAGTACAAGTCAAACCATAGCTGAGATCAGTAATGTTTCGCTGAACTGTCTCCTGTCTTCCTCTTGTCTCTGACATATTTTTGTGTTCCTGAAAAGTCTTGTCAGATATAAGAGTAGCAGAGGAGCTAAAATAAACACGTTTCCTCTGTGCTGCCAACAGATGCTAGACTATTATCTCCTCTTCTCACAGCTGATAGAGGTCCACTGTGGGGCTCAGGTATGACAGCTGATAGAGGTCCACTGTGGGGCTCAGGTATGACAGCTGATAGAGGTCCACTGTGGGGCTTAGGTATGACAGCTGATAGCGGTCCACTGTGGGGCTCAGGTATGACAGCTGATAGCGGTCCACTGTGGGTCTCAGGTATGACAGCTGATAGCGGCCCACTGTGGGGCTCAGGTATGACAGCTGATAGAGGTCCACTGTGGGGCTCAGGTATGACAGCTGATAGTGGCCCACTGTTGGGCTCAGGTATGACAGCTGATAGAGGTCCACTGTGGGGCTCAGGTATGACAGCTGATAGAGGTCCACTGTGGGGCTCAGGTATGACAGCTGATAGAGGTCCACTGTTGGGCTCAGGTATGACAGCTGATAGAGGTCCACTGTGGGGCTCAGGTATGACAGCTGATAGAGGTCCACTGTGGGGCTCAGGTATGACAGCTGATAGAGGTCCACTGTGGGGCTCAGGTATGACAGCTGATAGAGGTCCACTGTTGGGCTCAGGTATGACAGCTGATAGAGGTCCACTGTGGGGCTCAGGTATGACAGCTGATAGAGGTCCACTGTGGGGCTCAGGTATGACAGCTGATAGAGGTCCACTGTGGGGCTCAGGTATGACAGCTGATAGAGGTCCACTGTGGGGCTCAGGTATGACGGCTGATAGAGGTCCACTGTTGGGCTCAGGTATGACAGCTGATAGAGGTCCACTGTGGGGCTCAGGTATGACAGCTGATAGAGGTCCACTGTGGGGCTCAGGTATGACAGCTGATAGAGGTCCACTGTTGGGCTCAGGTATGACAGCTGATAGAGGTCCACTGTGGGGCTCAGGTATGACAGCTGATAGAGGTCCACTGTGGGGCTCAGGTATGACAGCTGATAGAGGTCCACTGTGGGGCTCAGGTATGACAGCTGATAGAGGTCCACTGTGGGGCTCAGGTATGACAGCTGATAGAGGTCCACTGTGGGGCTCAGGTATGACAGCTGATAGCGGCCCACTGTTGGGCTCAGGTATGACAGCTGATAGAGGTCCACTGTGGGGCTCAGGTATGACAGCTGATAGAGGTCCACTGTGGGGCTCAGGTATGACAGCTGATAGAGGTCCACTGTGGGGCTCAGGTATGACAGCTGATAGAGGTCCACTGTTGGGCTCAGGTATGACAGCTGATAGAGGTCCACTGTGGGGCTCAGGTATGACAGCTGATAAAGGTCCACTGTGGGGCTCAGGTATGACAGCTGATAGCGGCCCACTGTTGGGCTCAGGTATGACAGCTGATAGAGGTCCACTGTGGGGCTCAGGTATGACAGCTGATAGAGGTCCACTGTGGGGCTCAGGTATGACAGCTGATAGAGGTCCACTGTGGGGCTCAGGTATGACAGCTGATAGAGGTCCACTGTTGGGCTCAGGTATGACAGCTGATAGAGGTCCACTGTGGGGCTCAGGTATGACAGCTGATAGAGGTCCACTGTGGGGCTCAGGTATGACAGCTGATAGAGGTCCACTGTGGGGCTCAGGTATGACAGCTGATAGAGGTCCACTGTGGGGCTCAGGTATGACAGCTGATAGAGGTCCACTGTGGGGCTCAGGTATGACAGCTGATAGAGGTCCACTGTGGGGCTCAGGTATGACAGCTGATAGAGGTCCACTGTGGGGCTCAGGTATGACAGCTGATAGCGGCCCACTGTTGGGCTCAGGTATGACAGCTGATAGAGGTCCACTGTGGGGCTCAGGTATGACAGCTGATAGAGGTCCACTGTGGGGCTCAGGTATGACAGCTGATAGAGGTCCACTGTGGGGCTCAGGTATGACAGCTGATAGAGGTCCACTGTGGGGCTCAGGTATGACAGCTGATAGAGGTCCACTGTGGGGCTCAGGTATGACAGCTGATAGAGGTCCACTGTGGGGCTCAGGTATGACAGCTGATAGTGGCCCACTGTTGGGCTCAGGTATGACAGCTGATAGAGGTCCACTGTGGGGCTCAGGTATGACAGCTGATAGAGGTCCACTGTGGGGCTCAGGTATGACAGCTGATAGAGGTCCACTGTGGGGCTCAGGTATGACAGCTGATAGAGGTCCACTGTGGGGCTCAGGTATGACAGCTGATAGTGGCCCACTGTTGGGCTCAGGTATGACAGCTGATAGCGGTCCACTGTGGGGCTCAGGTATGACAGCTGATAGCACTCGTGCGCCTCGCTCCACATCTCAAAGACAGAAATCAAAGAACTTTCAGAAATCAAAGAACTTTACTTCAGGTTAACTGTTTTTTGTTGTTGTAGTTTTTTGTAGTTTCTTTTTCTCCCCAATTTTGTGATTGAGACCTTGTCTCATCGCTGCAACTCCCCAACAGATCAGGAGAGGCGAAGGTTGAGTCATGCATCCTCCGAAACATGACCCGCCCAACTGCTCTTCTTAACACTGACAACCATAGTCAGCCTGCAGGCACCCGACCAGCTACAAGGAGTTGCTAAAGCGCAATGAGCCCAGTAAAGACCCCCCGGCCAAACCCTCCCATAACCCGGATGACACTAGGCCTATTGTGCGCCACCCTATGGGACTCCCGGTTATGGCCGGTTCTGACACAGCCTAGGATCGAACCCAGGTCTGTTGTGACGCCTCAAGCACTGCCTTAGAACGTTGTGCCACTCGGGAGGCCCCTAATGCGTACTGTTTGACCGAATCCTGATTTTAGCCGCCCAAAAAATAAAGACCTCTGAGATTTGAAAGAGAGATGATTTGCAACTCACAAGGATGCGACCAATTCCATATCCAATTAGCACTGCCAAGTCAAAGGGTCGCAAAATGTGACTAAATGGTCTCATTCTGGAGCCCTGCAGCTTGTTGGTTTAGCTGTGACCGTATGTCACATTCAGAATCATTGGTGTTGGATCATTAGTGTAGGATCATTAGTGTTCTGAAGAAGGTTGTTGTTGACCGAAGGCTTAGCACATGAAAAACTGACACTTGCATATGATTCAAGTGTGTGGGTAATTATTTTTATAGTTTGAATTGTTAGCACTGTCATTAGGTTGTAATAATGTTGTCTTACAGTTGACCCCAGTTGGCACCACCATCTTCTCCGGCTTCACTGGGAATAATGGAGCCCTGGACATTGATGACGGCCCAAACGGACAGATCGAATACATCATCCAGTACAACCCAACTGACCCGGTATGTCACATCTCAACACTTACTGACACATTCTCTTTAAAGCCACGACTGATGGCAATCACACTTCACAGCCCAAAAAGATTGATAAAGACATTAGAGCAGTACGGTTTTACTCATGTCACTAAGAAGGAGTCAGAAGGACACACACGTCTTGTTGAGGCAATCTCTACCCCCGAGATCTCTGCACCTGCTCTGGCAGACAATGAATTTCTCATGGGAAAAGCTTTCCTAAGTAGAGTCCACTCTTAACCCAGGGCACTGTATCTCTTTGTGTCGCAGGCGGCCAACAGGACGTTTGACATCCCTCTCACCCTCTCCGGCTCGGTGGTCCTGAGGGAGAGGCTCAACTACGAGGAAATCACCCGCTACCTGGTTCTCATCCAGGCCAATGTAAATCTGTCTGTCGGTCGGTTGGTTGGTACCTATGGTTTCCCGATAGAGATGGAAGTTAGGCTTAAGAGGGTTTTAACGACGCGTCGTTACAATGACGGCCGAAGAGGTAACATGCGTTTCCCAAAACAAAACAGAGAGAACGTTCGCTATGTGTGTCATTGGGATGACACTGAAAGGGTCGAAAGTAAGACAGCACTGCTCTCAGATCAGCTTTCCATTTTCAAATCTTACCTTAACATAATAATTATTTCACAATACTCACAATGGATCAGCTCCTAAAGATACACTATACCTACAAAAGTATGTGGACACTGCATTAAATTAGTGGATTCAGCTATTTCAGCCACATCTGTTACTGACAGGTGTATAAAATAGAGCACACAGCCATGCAATCTCTGTAGACAAACATTGGCAGTAGCATGGCCTTATGGAAGAGCTCAATGACTTTCAACGTGGCACCGTCGTAGGATGCCGCCCTTCCAACAAGTCAGTTCGTCAAATTTCTGCCCTGCTAGAGCTGCCCCGATCAACTGTAAGTACTACTATTGTGAAGTGGAAATGTCTAGGAGCAACAACGGCTCAGCCGCAAAGTGGTAGGCAACACAAGCTCACAGAACGGGATCGCTGAGTGCTGAAGCACGTAGCGGGTAAAAATTGTCTGTCCTCGATTGCAACACTCACTACCAAGTTCCAACCTGCCTCTGGAAGCAACGTCAGTACAAGAACTGTTCGTCGGGAGCCTCATGTAATGGGTTTCCATGGCCGAGCAGCCGCACACAAACCTAAAATAACCATGCGCAATGCCAAGTGTCGGCTGGAGGGGTGTAAAACCTGCCACCATTGGACTCTGGAGCAGTGGAAACACATTCTCTGGAGTGATGAATCACGCTTCACCCTCTGGCAGTCCGACGGACAAATCTGGATTTGTCAAATTCCAGGAGAACGCTATCTGCCCAAATGCATAGTGCCAACTGTAACATTTGGTGGAGGAGGAATTATGGTCTGGAGCTGTTTTTCATGGTTCAGGCTAGGCCCCTTAGTTCCAGTGAATGGGAATCTTAACGCTACAGCATACGATGCCATTCTAGACGATTCTGTGCTTCCAACTTTGTGACAACAGTTTGTGGAAGGCCCTTTCCTGTTTCAGCATGACGATGCCTCCCTGCGCAAAGCAATGTTCCAACATCTGGTGGAAAACCTTCCCAGAAGAGTGGAGGCTGTTCTAGCAGCAAAGGGGGGACCATCTCCATATTAATGATTTTGATTTTGGAATTAAATGTTCGACGAGCAGGCGTCCACATACTTTTGGTCATGTGGTGTATATTGCAACCTATGGCTGCAAATATTGAGGTGGCTTATTCTACACTGTAAATACTTAACTTGTTTTTACGGTAACTTTACAGTAACTTAATGGCAGCCATAAAGGTACCGTATGTTACCGTAAATTCCAAATGAACTATGGTTTAACAGTACATTACAGTAAATCAATTAGTCTGTCTGGGGAAACCGATGGTCCAATGAAACACTGGAGCTCTTTCCTGAGTACAGTTTTGTACAATGTGGTTTTTAAATAGGGTAGGCTATAATACTACGAAAACCTTGAAGGAAATCATTGTACCACTTTGTAAATGCAAAAATACCTTTTTGTTGTGTTCCATTATCGTTGCATGACCTTTTGAAATATAACAAGAAAACAAAATCTGTTGAAAAAAGTTAATTTAATACAAGTGCTACACTTCCAAGTCAAGAATGGTAAGTACAGATAGGAATAATGTATTATATGATGTCAAGGTCTTCATCTAGAATGGAACAAACACCAAAAACCTAATTCATTTCATTTGACCAAAATGTTTTACCTTTTGGTATTGGAACACTTGAATGAACAGATACCTGATGTGGCATATAGGTTTTGCTGTTTTCAATGCAAGTGCTTTCCAGCCTCAGATTAATACAATACATAATGTTTTAGGTAACGTGAATGTTTTTGAAAAGACAGAAAGGAAGTTGCACTTAAGATAGAATAGCTGTAGAAGACGGGTAGACGTTCAAAAATGTACTTCAAATCCTCAGCTTGCCACATCCACCCCTGTCATCTCCCCCCCTGTAGGATCGCGCCCCGTACCCCAACGAACGGCGCACCGCCACCACCACCCTGACTGTAGACGTGCTGGACGGGGATGACCTGGGGCCTATGTTCCTGCCCTGCTCTCTGGTCGACAACACACGTGACTGCAGCCCCCTCACCTACCGGGTCCACATCCTGGAGCTCACTGACCCAGTAAGTGTTATTGCACACCAGCACTGGCTCCAGAGCTCTGAGCTTCAGACCCCCTGCTGCGAAGAAGCCTTTTACATGTTGCTCCGTTCAAACAGGGCTGCTTGACAAGCAGCACACTACTCCCAGTACTAGGGAGAGAGGTGGCTGAGACACAGCTTCTCTGGCCTCTGTTTTGCATATCAGTGTAAGGGTTCTCATCCTCCTCTTCTGAGGAGGAGTAGCGAGAAGGATCGGAGGACCAATGCGCAGCGTGGTAAGTGTCCATAATGTTTTTTAATAAAGGCAATAGAACACTCGAACAAAATAACAAACGATGCCGTGAATATACAAAACCGAAAACAGTACCGTGTGGACCAAACACTCACACGGAAAACAAACACCCACAACCCAAAAGTGAAACCCAGGCTACCTAAGTATGGTTCTCAATCAGGGACAACAATTGACAGCTGCCTCTGATTGAGAACCATACTGGGCCGAACTCAAAAACCAACATAGAAAAACAAACAGACTGCCCACCCAACTCACGCCCTGGCCATACTAAAACAAAGATATAATAACAGAAGGTCAGAATGTGACAATCAGCCTCAGGAGTCAGCTTCGGCATATTACTACTAAACACAAGACTGGTTCAGTGTGATTTCTTTGTGTTTAAGATAATTTCAAAGATTTTGGCTTTAAATACAAAGGGCTATTAGATTTATGCTAGGGATAGGTTTATGCTATTTATGGGTAGTGATATATTACATTTATTGGTCATGCATAACCAGAATGAAGATGAACTGTCGAAAGTGTGAGAGGATGTGTGTATCAGAGGAGGCTAGCTGGAGGGGCTATAGGAGGACAGGCTTATTGTAATGGATGGAATCTTTCATTAATTCCACTCCAGCCATTACAATGAGCCCGTCTTCTTCTACCTCCTCCCACCAGCCTCCTCTGGTGCGTGTGAAAGTAATTTAGACTAGATTAGATTTAGACTCCCAATAGCGGGACACGTGTTTTGTCATGTAGAATGACAATCAGAATGATACCTCCTTGTCAGTTCCATTGGTTTTTGTTCACTGATCTAGGCAGGACCCTGTTTACAGTTTCTCTTGATCAGAGTCTAACACAAGCAAATGGCAGAGTCAGGGAAGCATGGAAATGCTAGAATTACAAGACAGATTATTCACAGGTAATTAGTTTTACACTTTGGACTCTCATACCTTGAGTGGAAGCACGGGTTTATTTAAATTGTTACTAATCCAAATGTAAAGTGGATACTCACGGTCAGGGAACTTTGGAACCCGGCAGACACGAGGAAAATAACATTTTCCAGGCAACCACATTAAATTGTCTTGGCGCTTAAATTCTAGGAATCTAGAAAATGATGGTTATTATCACTCCTTGAATGCACCCGACGATTGAATCCCAGACTCCACAAAAACAAAGACCTTGAGTAGCCCAGCTATTGGCTAACTCTATTGTAGATCTATTCCAACGTATTGTTAAATTGAGAGGCTGACTGGATATTTAATTTCTCAACGTAGACTTTGATCTGAAGCTATTCGTGTGATTATTGTGATTTTGCTATTCATTGTAAATGTTTGTAGGTCCTATGTAGCCAAATTGTATCTATAATCGTATGCTATCATTCATGCTAGCCAGCGCCTCACCTAAACAGGTGTTCTACTCCACGAGCCAGTGCCTTGCCTAAACACGTGTTCTACTCCGCTAGCCAGCGCCTCGCCTAAACACGTGTTCTACTCCGCTAGCCAGCGCCTCGCCTAAACACGTGTTCTACTCCGCTAGCCAACGCCTCGCCTAAACAGGTGTTCTACTCCGCTAGCCAACACCTCACCTAAACAGGTGTTCTACTCCGCTAGCCAACACCTCACCTAAACAGGTGTTCTACTCCGCTAGCCAGCGCCTCACCTAAACAGGTGTTCTACTCCGCTAGCCAGCGCCTCACCTAAACAGGTGTTCTACTCCGTTAGCCAACTCCTCTCCTAAACAGGTGTTCTACTCTGTTAGACAGCACCTCACCTAAACAGGTGTTCTACTCCACTAGCCAGCGCCTCTCCTAAACAGGTGTTCTACTCCTCTAGCCAACGCCTCACCTAAACAGGTGTTCTACTCCGCTAGCCAACGCCTCACCTAAACAGGTGTTCTACTCCTCTAGCCAACACCTCACCTAAACAGGTGTTCTACTCCTCTAGCCAACGCCTCACCTAAACAGGTGTTCTACTCCGCTAGCCAACGCCTCACGTAAACCGGTGTTCTACTCCGCTAGCCAACGCCTCACCTAAACAGGTGTTCTACTCCTCTAGCCAACGCCTCATCTAAACAGGTGTTCTACTCCGCTAGCCAGCACCTCACCTAAACATGTGTGCGTTTCTTTCACCTCCAGATCTATTCCATTGACATGATCAAGCAGCGTTTCTGCTGAAAAGTAATAAATGTCATTTTTTTGCTGACGTTCCACTATATCCTAAGAGAGTTGCAGAAGGTCAAACTGTTGTCCGTGAGAAGGCAGTGGTGCACTAGAGCCATACCAAACACAGAGGACTAAAATGACATATGCTTACATTGAGAACCTTCCACACTCCGCAGCCAAGTGACAGAACAAGGGAACAGGAGCCTTAAGTCAAGTTTACACCACTGGTTTGGGTGGCTGGTTCCTGTACTTAATTCGAACGCTAGAACGCACTCAAGGACACATTTTACGAGTGCTGTGACAGGCGGCATTATGCGATTCTGATTATGTATGCCATGGCGAAGCCAGCATAACCTCTTATCAGGTCTTCAAAACACCCCCACCTCATCCTGTCATTCCCATCAATCCCATCACTCAGGGGGCTAGTTCAGTTTCACATGTGTAATGATGTACTGTTATATTCCTCTTGTCTCTCTCAGACATCCTCCCTGTCAGGCAGCTCTCCCCGTTATCTCTTTAATGCGCCTCTCATATCTCTTCCGCCGGTGCTCAACGAAACATTTAAATCATGCTTCAACTTATTTATTGAGGCTCAGTACCGCTCAGGTACCTTGCAGCTTATAAAAAGAGCGCTCCCTGTGAAACGAAGCTTGTGATTAGAGGGGAGGAGGAGAGGGGTACAGCAGGTCATAGGTCAGATCCCAAAAACTCCTCTTGGTCACGATGTTATGCCAGTGGGTCTCCTTTCACGGTACACTTGGTTTGAAAGACAATATCTCAGGTCAGGATCCAGGAAATAGTGAGACGTTCTAGGGAACAGGAGCCAGGAGCAAGGAGAATGTTCTTGGGGAGAGTGGAGGGGCATTCCCCAAGACAAACTGATCCCTCCTGGCAGCCTCTTTATATCCTTCCATAGCAAAGAGCTAGAGAGCCTCTCCAGAGCAGGAATAACATAAAAGGTCATCCCAAACAAGGCTGAAGTGGGGCTCCAATGCTTTTTCCTCTGTCAATTCTACTAATTGGCTTCCCCCCCCCCATACGCAGCAGTACTCTGGACGTCCTTTGTGGCTAGTGTTAATATAATCTAACATACCATCAGAGCTGAGATATCAGATTGAAAATACACCACTGAGAGAACAGTAGGTAGACAACTGCTAGTGACTGTTGACAATTAACACAGGAGGCTTTGAAAGTATTGTACCCCAGTGTTGAGTGGAGCATAATTGCTTTGTTGGTGACGGGTGTGTATAAAATTCAATGGAGAGTGTAATACATTAATTCACTGGATAATTTGTTTGCTGGCTGAAATTTAAAGTTGGAATAATATATAGCTAATAATGAAAATGTGAACAGACAAGTCATTCCAAATCGAAGACGAGTAATTGGCCGTTTTGAAAACAGGTGCTGATCATATCATATGCAAAACCGTCAAATTATACCCGATGCAGAGTCTTTTAATTGAAGTTTCTTGTCGGTGTTCACTCTATATCATAGAGGAATCTGGAGATGCTCAGCATTCATTTGGAAGGTTGGGTTCATCTGAGTAGAGTAGTGTGGAGTAAAGCAGTCCATTGACTTGTCTTCCTGTGGGTTAGGGAAAATAGAGGAGGGACCAAAGGGCTGCCGTTTACTCGTTACACCATCACAGATCACACTCCACCAGAGAATCCATCCTCGTTAATTACAGTAATAAAATCCTCCCGTGCTTCAACCGGTCCCTCAAGAAACGATCTTCCTCCAGTTCAGCCGTTAAAACGCCCAGCCGACGCTCAGTCAACCATTGATTATGGGCCACGGATGTGGAACGGAGCGGAGGACCCTGGCTGGTCTGCCCGAGAAGGAGTAGTTATGGTTTCATCCAGATCAAAGGAAACACATTCATTTGGCATCATGCCTAGTTGTGTATTTCAGTCACATGAAATATTCATCTGTATCAGTCAGTCTGAGTAGTATTATTTGTAAAGAAAAGGCCAAATCTGGACTTTAAATACAGGCTTCTAAATAATTGAATGTATCACTAAAAATCTATATTCCCTTGCCTTGAATGAGGCTGATTCATTCTGCAAATCAACTTAACATCATCATCATCATCATCATCACCTTCACGCTATTTCATATAAATGCATTTCCATGTAATCTGGACACCAGTCTTGTCTGCTGCAGTTCCTCAGGAGATAAGGGCTGACTGAGGGAGTATCATCCGAGCTAATCTGTCCACCGAGGACAGGGCCCCGAAGAGTCATTAGATTTACTGCAGTCATACTGGGGCCATTGTAGTTGCAGTGGCTGAGGATTACAATGGGCCCCACGGAGATAAATCTTTGCCAAATTGTGCTCATGATCTATGATGAGGGAGGGATGTGTACAGAGCAGAGAGGAGTGGATGGGTGGCAGGTAGCCTAGTGGTTAAGAGCATTGGGCCAGTACCTGAAAGGTTGCTGGTTTGACTTGGTGAAAAATCTGCCGATGTGCCCTTGAGCAAGGCACTTAAGCCTAAATGCTCCTGTAAGTCACCCTGGATAACAGTGTCTGATAAAATGTAAAAATTTTGCCTCCACTTAACAACTACTCATAGAGCTGTGTGAAGTATGATGATCAAGTAACATGGGGAGGAATGACAGGAGGAAAATCCTTTTGTTTCATTCGGAGCTTGATTCCAGGTGGCTTTATTACGGTTCTGACTAATGTCTGACCTCCTTGTAGTCTTTGTACTCTGCAAGGTAAACAAACCGAGATGTCTGTCATTTATTCCACACAAACAGCGTCTGTCTTTGCAGCACCTCAGCTCCTCGAGCTTGTCATCAATGTCTGTCACAAATGGTCATTTCCTGCCAACCAGCCCCCGGAGCATATGGTTCTACCGATGTGTGTGTGTTTGTGTGTGTTTACAGCAGCTGCTCGAGACTTCTTCCTGGCACACAGAGATCACAATTATGCTGTGGGGTCCCTGTAGGGGTCATGACACACACACACGCACACACACACACACACACACACACACACACACACACACACACACACACACACACACACACACACACACACACACACACACACACACACACACACACAGAAAGACAAGATTCCCAGAGCCTTATTTCAGAGGCAACCAGGCAGCTAACACTGGTTGAAACTCATCTTCGCTTTTAGCAGTGTCACTTGGTTTCTCTGAGGAGAGTTGAGTTCGAAATGAGCTGCTTATTTACTGGGACTGAGACGGGGGCCCGCCTGTTGTTTGTAATTCTGCACATCTTTACTCCTCCCCCAAGGCTGGGGCAACTTGGAATGGAGGACCAGTTACTCACTTTATTATTTCTTCTCCCTTCCTGTTCTCTCTCTCTCTCTCTCTGGAGTCTCTCACTTTCACAAACTCTTTCTCTCTCTTCAAACTTTATTTTTCAGTCTCTCTCTCCCCCACCGTCTCATTCCCTCTTTTCCTGTCTTTCTTTTCCTACCCTTTTCTCTCTTTTTCTCCCTCTTTCTCTCTCTCTCTCGTTTTCCCTCCCTCTGTTCCTCTCCCTCTTTTTCACTCTTTTCTCGCTCTCTTTTCTTCCCTCTCTTTCTTTCTTTCTTTCTTTCTTTCTTTCTTTCTTTCTTTCTTTCTTTCTTTCTTTCTTTCTTTCTTTCTTTCTTTCTTTCTTTCTTTCTTTCTTTCTTTCTTTCTTTCTTTCTCTTTCTCACTCTCCATTCCTCTCTCTCCCACGCTCTCTCTTGTGCTTTCAACCTCTTAAATGACATAAAGAAGTGTTGCACCGGGGAGAACAACACAAATGTCTGCAGTTCATTGGTCTTTGTGACAGACGCTGTGATAAAGAGGTCCACAAAGAGGTCACACAGTTTATTCACTGTTTGAAGAATACACCTTTTACTGCAAAGCAAGTCAGCAGAATCTACATGACTTGTGCTTTGCCCATAATGTTTAAGTTAGAGATACAACTGAAACACTGCAATTATTTTGCTGTTGCTGCTGTGAAATGCCAAGATAACTAATTGAGGAAGATTGTGTCCAACGCCATACATGAATTCTTCATCATTTATTTTCACCCTTTTAGCACAGCAAGAATGGAAGCTCCCATATCCCACACTGTGGAAATGACTCTTTTTTTAAATAGTATTGACAGCCAGATAGAACTAACCATTACCCTTTCATTTCAGAGCAAAGTGAACCCTGTCAACGTGACTCCCGTCATTCAGGCCGTGGACCAGGACAGGAACATCCAGCCTCCATCACAGAGGCCAGGCATCCTCTACTCCATCCTCATTGGTAGGTCCCTGTTAACACGGCTGTCATCTACAGTGCATTCGGAATGTATCTACACACAATAACACGTAATGACAAAGCGAAAACAGGTTTTTAGAAATGTTTGCACATTTATAAAACAGAAATGCCTTATTTGCATAAGTATTCAGACCTTTTGCTATGAGACTCACACCTGAAAACAGGTGTATCCTGTTTTCATTGACCATCCTTGAGATGTTTACACAACTTGATAGGAGGCCACATGTGGTAAACGCAATTCATTGGACATGATTTGGAAAGGCACACACCTGTCTATATAAGGTCCCACAGTTGACCGTGCATGTCAGAGCAAAAACCAAGACATGAGGTCAAAGGAATTGTCCATAGAGCGCCGAGACAGGATTGTGTCGAGGCACAGATCTGGGGGAGGGTACCAAAACAAATCTGCAGCATTCAAGGTCTCCAAGAACACAGTGGCCTCCATCATTCTTAAATGGAAGAAATTTGGAACACTTCCTCGAGCTGCACTCCACCAATCAGGCCTTTATGATAGAGTGGCCAGATGGTAAAAGGTAAAAGGCACATGACAGCCTGCTTGAAGTTTGCACCTAAAGGACCTTTGGCCTTAATGTCAAGCATCACGCCTGGAGCAAACCTGGCACCATCCCTACGGTGAAGCATGGTGGTGGCAGCATCATGCTGTGGGGATGTTTTTCAGCAGCAGGGACTGGGAGACTAGTCTGGATTGAGGGAAAGATGAACGGAACAAAATACAGAGAGATCCTTGATGAAAGACCTGCTCCAGAGGGCTCAGGACCTCAGACTGGGGTGAAGGTTCACCTTCCAACAGGACAACGACCCTGAGCACACAGCCAAGACAATGCAGGAGTGGCTTCGGGACAAGTCTCGGAATATCCTTGAGTGGCCCAGCCAGAGCCCGGACTTGAACCTGATCGAACATCTTTGGAGAGACCTGAAAATAGCGGTGTAGCGCCATACCCCAAAAGAGTTGTCTGTATTCGCTGCCAAAGGTGCTTCAAAGGGTCTGAAAATACTTATGTAAATGTGATACTTATGTTTTCTTTTTTATTAATTTGCTAAAATTTCTAAAACCTGTTTACTTTTTGTTTTTGTGTAGTATTGTGTATAGATTGAGGGCAAAAAACAATTGAATACATTTTAGAATAAGGCAATAACGTTAAAAAAATCAAGGGTTCAAGAGTTCTGAATACTTTCCAAATGCACTGCTATATACAGTCACCACTGTACCACGCATTGCAGAGGGAATAGCTACAGTATCTCCCGGGCCTTCAGAGGGGATAGCTAGCTCCCTGGCCTTCAGAGGGGATAGCTAGCTCCCTGGCCTTCAGAGGGGATAGCTAGCTCCCGGGCCTTCAGAGGGGATAGCTAGCTCCCGGGCCTTCAGAGGGGATAGCTAGCTCCCGGGCCTGGCCATGCAGAGGGGTGGTGGTTGTGGGGACTCAGCACAGGCAGCAATAGCCAAAAGGCTGGTGGTGGGGAGGGAGGGAGGATGCACTGGAGAGATGAGTGGGAGGCGGGGTAGGATGAGATGCATTTCTGCCGGCGGCGGCGAAGGGGAGTGGAGGGCCACCTGTGGTGAGCTGAGATGAGCAACGCAGGGCTATTACAGGGCTGGAGCAGGCAGCAGCACAGCTGTAGTCCCTGCAGGGAATCATGCTGATGTGGAATGCTCCCCTCCTCGCTCCCCGGCTCTCTGGGAGGCCAATAAAGAGATGTCTGGGCGAGAGAGAGAGAGAGAGACCTGTCGGTCAGAGACAGCGATGGATCAGTCTGTCTGGAAGGCGGAGGGATCCTTCAATACCTCCGCCTTCTTTACCCCGATCATTTGAAAGCAACCTGGTATTCTCTGACATACACTGACAATAAGCTTTTAATACTTTTCATTATAATTACAGTCATGTATACGTGTAATGACAGGTGCAGTAAAATGTATTAAAAGTAACGATATATAGAAGACTTACAGTATTTTCCTAAAGACTCCATCTTCTCCCCTGACTTTCAGAGTGACGGTTGCTTATTTCCCTGTCTCCCGGTTTTAGGCAAGCCTGAGACGTATGTCGACTTCTTCTCCCTGAACAGAACCACCGCCGAGCTGCAGCTCCTCAAACCGCTCATCAGGGACCTGTACAATAGATTTGACTTGGTAATCAAGGTAATCAGAATAAAGCTCTGTAGCCCAGGATTCTCTCTTCATGACAGGGTCATGGTCTTTTATTCTTATTAAGAGGGGACTGATCCGGTAAATCATACCTGGAAAGAGGCAGAGGCTGGGGATGCACTGGCTGTAGGTGTGTGTGTGTGTGTGTGTGTTAAACCCCATCAGGATGAGTCAGGTATCTCACACATCATCGCCCAGGAGGCTTGTTGCTTTAAACTCCAGAGGGCGATGATCCGTTAAGTCTCTGCACGCTACAAGGATCCTCCCACTCAGAGGGGAATATGAACATGAGCTTCTGGAGATAGAGCTCCTTTATCAGGCCAGGGGTAACTCCTGTACTACAGAGGGCTCAAAGTCAGGAGCAAAGAGCCCAGTGCTGTGTGTTATATAAAAAAATTGTGATTGCTTAGGCACCAACTTTGAAACTATAGGCTATTTTTGCAAAACTCTACACACCAACCACAAAACCTTACACCAAACCAGCACAACATTATATATCTCTTGCAAAAGCAAACAATTCTTGCAAAATTCTTCAAACTCTTTTTTGATATTTTTTCTGTGGTTTTGCGTCTACAGTACACACAAACCATCATTTGAATGAGCACACGAAGCACCAACTAGGCACTGATGGTATAACTGGAAAACACTTGTGGCTTTTGCTTTTTCTGTTTGCAGGGAAAAGCAGTTTGCAATAAAGTTTTGTCATACATGTATTAAACACACATATAGTCATGGCCAAAACCTTTGAGAATTACACAAATATTAATTTCCACCAAGTTTGCTGCTTCAGTGTCTTTAGATATTTTTGTCAGATGTTACTATGGAATACTGAAGTATAATTACAAGCATTTCAGAAGTGTCAATGGCTTTTATTGACAATTACATGAAGTTGATGCAGACTAAATATTTGCAGTGTTGACCCTTCTTTTTCAAGACCTCTGCAATCCGCCCTGGCATGCTGTCAATTAACTTCTGGGCCACATCCTGACTGATGGCAGCCCATTCTTGCATAGTCAATGCTTGGAGTTTGTCAGAATTTGTGGCTTTTTGTTTGTCCACCTGCCTCTTGAGGATTGACCACACGTTCTCAATGGGATTAAGATCTGGGGAGTTTCCTGGCCATTGACCCAAAATATCGATGTTTTGTTCCCCGAGCCACTTAGTTATCACTTTTGCCTTATGGCAAGGTGCTCCATCATGCTGGAAAAGGCATTGTTCGTCACCAAACTGTACCTGGTTGGTTGGGAGAAGTTGCTCTCGGGAGGATGTGTTTGGTACCATTCTTTATTCACAGCTCTGTTCTTAGGCAATATTGTGAGTGAGCCCACTCCCTTGGCTGAGAAGCAACCCCACACATGAATGATCTCAGGATGCTTTACAGTTGGTATGACACAGGACTGATGGTAGCGCTCACCTTGTCTTCTCCGGACAAGCTTTTTTCCGGATGCCGCAAACAATCGGAAAGGGGATTCATCAGAGAAAATGACTTTACCTCAGTCCTCAGCAGTCCAATCCCTGTATGTTTTGCAGAATATCAGTCTATCCCTGATGTTTTTCCTGGAGAGAAGTGGCTTCTTTGCTGCCCTTCTTGACACCAGGCCATCCATCCTCTCCTTGATGTTCTTGCTGATCCGATAAATGGTTGATCTAGGTGCAATCTTACTGGTAGCAATATCCTTGCCTGTGAAGCCCTTTTTGTGCAAAGCAATGATGACTGCTTGTGTTTCCTTGCAGGTAACCATGGTTGACAGAGGATGAACAATGATTCTAAGCACCACCCTCCTTTTGAAGCTTCCAGTCTGTTATTTGAACTCAATCAGCATGACCGAGTGATCTCCAGCCCTGTCCTCGTCAACACTCACACATGTGTTAACGAGAGAATCACTGACATGATGTCAGCTGGTCTTTTTGTGGCAGGGCTGAAATGCAGCAGCCTTTGTGAAAATTCATATTTGTGTCATTCTCTAAACTTTTGGCCACGACTGTACACACAGGTATGCAAATGTACAAAGTTTTCCGAACATAACACACTATCAATACAAATGAGGGGAAAATGTTCTAACACTCCTCAAACAACAAAAGTGCAGTAGAAGAAAACTAAAACATTTATTCTTGAAAAAAAAGAACATAAACAAATGTGGCTCCATCTCACCTTCTTTGTGGGTCTGGTCAAAAGACTTCATCCACATCACATGTTGTCTTCAGCTGGGCAGCATGGAAAGTATCGTCTGGAGTGCTGTATTCAGGCCTGACATGACCCCTGATCCATGTCTCCACAAGCCTCCTCTATTGTCTGCAGAAGGGGTATGTGTTGGTGGGGCTGGTGATCATACACCTTCCAATGCCATGCAGAGAAGAATTCTTCAATAGGATTCAAGAACAGAGAGTATGGGGGAGATTGAGTGCGATGAAAAGTGGGTGACCTGTGAACCAATTGCGGACCACAGCAGCCCGGTGGAAACTAACATTGTCCCAGATGATGACGTACCTGGGTTGCTCTGGCCCCTGGTCATTAGGAATTAGTCTGTTGTTGAGGGTGTCCAGAAATGTGATAATGTGTGCAGTGTTGTATGAGCCTAGGATTGCATGATGGTGAAGGACGCCGTTTTGAATAATAGCCGCACATATTGTATTGTTGCCACCACGTTGTCCTGAGACGTTGATGATGGCACGGTGTCCGATGATATTACTGCTACGGCCCCTTGTTTTTGCAATGATGAAACCTGCCTCGTCCACATATATTAGCTCATGATACACTGCATCTGCTTCTAGCTCAATGACTCTCTGAAAGAGTCAAGACAAGACATGTAGCACAGTAGGAAAAGACAGGGATCAGTCAATATGATGTAGCACCATACACTTCCAGATCCAGTACCAATGATAGGATAGTATAGCTTACCTGCACATATTCATATCTCAGTTGTTTTACACAGTCTGAGTTACTTTCGAAAGGGACTCTGTACAACTGCTTCATCCTAAATCTATTGTGTTTCAGTAGACGAGACAGTGCAGAGAGACTCACTCTGTTGACGTTTTGGTAATATGGTGTTATCTCATTATGTGGTGCTGCAGTTCTCGGAGTCTGATGCAGTTATTTGCAATGACCATATTTACAAAGTGGGTCTCCTGCTCTGGGGTGACAGTCAACCTCCTCCACCAGATAGTTGTTTTTGCAGTTCTGTAAAAGCATTTGAATGGTTTTAGTGATAGATCCTTCTCATTATGAAGGTACAGTACATATTACTGTACCAGTAAGACAACAGCCCTTACAGTTACTTACCAGTTCTCATTTTGAAATATCCGGATGATACCTGCAACAGTTTAGCGGCTCAGATTAGGCTGAACCCGTTGCCCAGCCTCCCTCATGCTCATCCCATGGTTGACAACATGGTCAACCACAGTCGCTCTGATTTCATCAGTTATTGTGTTCCTGACTCCCTGGGCACCAACAGCCAGTAAACAAAAGGGTTCTCCAGCTGTCCCCATAAGAATCCCTTTTGGTTTCAGGTACAACCTTTTTTGATTTCAGGTACAACCATCTGCAGAAAGGGTTCTACTTGAAACCAAAAGGGTTCTACCTGGAACCCAACAAGGGTTCTTCAAATGGTTCTCCTATGGGGACAGCCGAAGTACCCTTTTAGGTTCTTGATAACACCTTTTTATCTAAGACCAGCAATGTGCTTGAGTGATGTTCTCCTTCAGGATTCAGAGTGGCTTCCTCCTCTCTCTTTCCCCGTCAGCTTTCGTCTTTCCATTCCTCCCTTCTCCCTCCCTCCATCCTTCTCTCTCCCTCCATCCCTCTAGTCTGAGAGTGGGAGAGATCAGCTCAGCGGTAAACCCATTTACCAGTCTGCCCTGTCCTCTGTCAGTTATAGAGTGCAAAAAAAACAAAATGATTATCTTTCCATAAGCATCTGTTGGTGTTGGAAAGTTTCTTCGAGGCTTCATTGAGTTGGAACTTGCCAGGCTGCGAATAAAGCAGATACTGCCCTGCGGCTGCGTTTAAATATAGACACACCGTATGAATAAATCAGATACTGCCCTGCGGCTGCGTTAAATATAGACGCACAGTATGAATAAAGCAGATACTGCCCTGCGGCTGCGTTTAAATATAGACGCACGGTATGAATAAATCAGATACTGCCCTGCGGCTGCGTTAAATATAGACGCACAGTATGAATAAAGCAGATACTGCCCTGTGGCTGCATTAAATATAGACGCACAGTATGAATAAAGCAGATACTGCCCTGCGGCTGCGTTAAATATAGACACATGGTATGAATAAAGCAGATACTGCCCTGCTGCTGCGTTAAATATAGACACATGGTATGAATAAAGCAGATACTGCCCTGTGGCTGCGTTAAATATAAACGCACAGTATGAATAAATCAGATACTGCCCTGCGGTTGCGTTAAATAGACACACAGTATGAATAAATCCGATACTGCCCTGCGGCTGCGTTAAATATAGACACACAGTATGAATAAAGCAGATACTGCCCTGTGGCTGCATTAAATATAGACACACAGTATGAATAAATCAGATACTGCCCTGCGGCTGCGTTAAATATAAACGCACAGTATGAATAAATCAGATACTGCCCTGCGGCTGCGTTAAATATAGACACACAGTATGACAGAGATGCATCTGAGAGGAATAGACTCAGAATGGAGGGGAGGGTGCAGCTGGGTGTCTGGTGGACAGAGACATATACGTTCCTGATGACTATCATATTTGAATGATACGTGTATGTGATTGACTATCGGAGTGGTTTGAGAGATGTTGATGACATACTTGTTAATCACCCTTAATTGAGTACATGGAGTCGGTCATCCAATGCTTTCTACCACCAGTGTAATTGAATGGAGCTGCAGAGTATACGTTTGGTTATGGACCACTTCTAAGATTTAATAGTTTCAGTAACTGCTTGTTTAAATTCTGTTTGTTTATATTTGGTTCTCATTCTGTTTGATATGATCGCTGCTCGCGGGTGTCAGTTCAGGAATCTGATCTTAGTTGGGGGGGGGGGCAATCGACTTAATATTCCCCCACCAGGGAGGTGTGAAGTGCTTTTGACACAAGACATTGCTATTCATATATACACAGTTACAAACTGTTCTAGCCAGTAATGGAGACCATGCTGTCACTCACTTAACACTTTGGCTTCCATGTTGAGTTCTCACAAGACATGGCCTCAGAGGCGAGGATGGTGTTTGATGCAGTAACCTTGAGATTTGTATTGAAAATATAACTGAAAATAATATTTAGTATTCCACAGAAACACAAGTGTTTTGGTTGATTGTGCGTGGGGCATATTATTCCAAACGGACTGCAAAATGATACAGTTTCAGTGCCACCATAAAGTGGTCACAACAACCCCAGACTTTTTCCATATTTTGTTGTGTTACAAAGTGGGATTAAAATGGATTTAATTGTCATTGTTAGTCAACGATCTAAATAAAATAACCTGTAATGTCAAAGTAGAAGAAGCATTCTAAAATTTGTAAAAGATTCCTGAAAAATAAAACACTAATATATATTCATCAGATAAGTATTCAACCCCCTGAGTCAATACGTGTTAGAATCACCTTTGGCAGTGATTACAACTGTGAGTCTTTCTGGAAATTTCTCTAAGAGCTTTCCAAACTTGGATTGTGCAACATTACTCTTTAAGAAAATCCTTCAAATTGGTTGTTGATCATTGATCGACAACCATTTCAGGTCTTTCCATAGGAACATGCACTGTCTTCTTGGGAAGCAACTCCAGTGTAGATTTGGCCTTGTGTTTTAGGTTATTGTCCATCTGAAAGGTGAGTTCATCTCCCAGTGTCTGCTGGAAAGCAGACTGAACCAGGTTTTCCTCTAGGATTTTGATTAGCGCCATTCCATAATTTTTTTATATTGAAAAACTCCCAATTCCTTAATTTTTTACAAGCATACTAATAACATGATGCAGTCACCACTTTGCTTGAGAATATGGAAAGTGGTGCTCAGTAATGTGTTTTATTGGATTTGCCCTAAACATAACACTGTATTCAGGACAGAAAGTGAATTGCTTTGCCACATTTTTTGCAGTATTACGTTAGTGCCTGTTGGAAACAGGATGTTCTGGGATATATATGCTTCCTCATTTTCACTCTGTCATTTAGGTTAGTATTGTGGAGTAACTACAATGTTGTTGATCTTTGTAGTGACTGGGTGTATTGATACACCATCTGAAGTGTAATTAATAATTTAACCTTGCTCAAAATGATATGCAATGTCTGCTTTTTTAAAATTTGTACCCATCTACCAATTGGTGTCCTTCTTCGTGAGGCATTTGAAAACCTCCCTGGTCTTTGTGGTTGACTGAGGGACCTTATAGATGATTGTATGTGTGGGGTACAGAGGTAGTCATCCAAAACTCATGTTAAACACTATTATTGCACACACAGTCCATGCAACTTATTATGTGACTTGTTAAGCACATTTTTACTCCTGAACTTATTTAAGCTTCCCATAACAAAGGGGTTTTATTCTTTTTGACTCAAGACACGTTCTGACCAAAGTTTTGTTGTTTTATCTTTGTTTGTTTGTTTTAGTATGGTCAGGGTGTGAGTTGGGTGGGCAGTCTGTTTGTTTTAGTATGGTCAGGGCGTGAGTTGGGTGGGCAGTCTGTTTGTTTTAGTATGGTCAGGGTGTGAGTTGGGTGGGCAGTCTGTTTGTTTTAGTATGGTCAGGGTGTGAGTTGGGTGGGCAGTCTGTTTGTTTTAGTATGGTCAGGGTGTGAGTTGGGTGGGCAGTCTGTTTGTTTTAGTATGGTCAGGGTGTGAGTTGGGTGGGCAGTCTGTTTGTTTTAGTATGGTCAGGGTGTGAGTTGGGTGGGCAGTCTGTTTTAGTATGGTCAGGGTGTGAGTTGGGTGGGCAGTCTGTTTGTTTTAGTATGGTCAGGGTGTGAGTTGGGTGGGTAGTCTGTTTGTTTTAGTATGGTCAGGGTGTGAGTTGGGTGGGCAGTCTGTTTGTTTTAGTATGGTCAGGGTGTGAGTTGGGTGGGCAGTCTGTTTGTTTTAGTATGGTCAGGGTGTGAGTTGGGTGGGCAGTCTGTTTGTTTTAGTATGGTCAGGGTGTGAGTTGGGTGGGCAGTCTGTTTGTTTTAGTATGGTCAGGGTGTGAGTTGGGTGGGCAGTCTGTTTGTTTTAGTATGGTCAGGGTGTGAGTTGGGTGGGCAGTCTGTTTGTTTTAGTATGGTCAGGGTGTGAGTTGGGTGGGCAGTCTGTTTGTTTTAGTATGGTCAGGGTGTGAGTTGGGTGGGCAGTCTGTTTGTTTTAGTATGGTCAGGGCGTGAGTTGGGTGGGCAGTCTGTTTGTTTTAGTATGGTCAGGGTGTGAGTTGGGTGGGCAGTCTGTTTGTTTTAGTATGGTCAGGGTGTGAGTTGGGTGGGCAGTCTGTTTGTTTTAGTATGGTCAGGGTGTGAGTTGGGTGGGCAGTCTGTTTGTTTTAGTATGGTCAGGGTGTGAGTTGGGGTGGGCAGTCTGTTTGTTTTAGTATGGTCAGGGTGTGAGTTGGGGTGGGCAGTCTGTTTGTTTTAGTATGGTCAGGGTGTGAGTTGGGTGGGCAGTCTGTTTGTTTTAGTATGGTCAGGGTGTGAGTTCGGCCCAGTATGGTTCTCAATCAGAGGCAGCTGTCAATTGTTGTCCCTGATTGAGAATCATACTTAGGTAGCCTGGGTTTCAGTTTTGGGTTGTGGGTGTTTGTCTTCCGTGTCAGTGTTTGTCGCCACACGGGACTGTTTCGGTCATTTCACGTTTATTGTTTTGTATTTCGTAGTGTTCAGTTTATGTTTTAAAATAAACATTATGGACACTTACCACGCTGCGTTTTGGTCCTCCGATCCTTCTCGCTTCTCCTCCTCAGAAGAGGAGGACGAGATCCCTAGCAGACATTTCAGCTTTTCAATTTTTTATTAATTAGCCAAAATTTTGAAAAACATAATTCTGCGTTGAAATGATGGGGTATTGTTTGTAGGCCAGTGGCAAAAATCTCAGTTTAATATATTTTAAATTCAAGCTATTTTTATAAAATAAAAATAAATGGGGGAGGGGAGGGCTTATATTTGCCCTGTTACAGAAGCATGTAATGGAGATGTTTCTTGCATATCCCCCTGAGACGCCCGCAGGGGATGTGGGTCACGATTGTGCAGTGCCCTTTGGACAATTAGAGTTAAGTGCCTTGCTCGAGGGCACAGCAACATATTTTTCACCTTGTCGGGCTCCGGTATTCGAACCAGCAGCCTTCGAACCAAACCTTGAGACTACCTGCCACCCGCTATATAAATCACTTTTATCTCAGTCGAAAACATAAAGTTACTATTGTCAGAATGTCAGATTTAATGTCAGATTGTTGTTACACAAAGCCCTGCACATACATATCAAAGTGCAATTAGAAGGCATATTGTTCACTCATTGAAATTATATAATATTCTAATATAATTGTGAGTGACATAGCCCCAGGTTAACGCTAGACACTTTGATGCATGGGATTATGAGCAGTTCTTTATTTTTGTGTATTTTGTCTGGTAGACCAGTCAGTGAATGGACCTGAAGACAGTTGATTTTGTGGAGCCTCTGAATACAGACAATCATGGAGGTGGAGGGATATTGGCAACACCTTTTGAAGGCTAGGCCTTTTATGGGACATTCAGCTGGTTGATGAAGACATTAATTTCATCACCAGTCATCTGTGTTTTTTTTTTATCTAAGAGCTGCAGAAGCCACCCCTCTCCCTCTTTTGTTGTCATGATCAATAATTGCAAGGCGGTTTCATTACTCTATTGACACGACTGTACTGATTGACCGTAGATTGGATCAAAATTACTGATGGAGAGAATAAAACAAACGGGCCTCTACAATGAATGAGTCTCCAGTCTATTTCCATGTTTGTTAGAAAGGAATAGAATTACAAAGCAATAAACATCACCCTTTGGTATTCTCAAATGTCATTCCAATTGGTTCATTTCTGTATCCTTGTTGGATTCAATCACGTTTTTATCAGTTATCATTAGAAAGTTCAGTCCATGAACCAATATTGTGCAAAACCTCAGTGCTGCTTACATGCACATTTTGAGAAGTTCTCGGTCATGTTAATTAGGGGGTAAATGTTTTTGAAAAAAAGTGAATCTGGGATAGTTTTGTGTCCAATAAGAACACAAAAAAGTCTACACTGTGCCTTAATGAACGTCACCCTGTTCTATATTTTCCAGGCAGAGCAGGACAACGGCCACCCCCTGCCTGCGTTTGCTAACCTCCACATCGAGGTTCTGGATGAGAACAACCAGTCACCATTCTTCCTGGAGGCCACATACCAGGGCTTCATCACCGAGTCAGCACCAGTGGGTACCACAGTGTTCACCGACGCCAGCCTCACCACCCCTCTGGGGATCAACGTTCTGGACAACGACATTGAGGAGGTTAGACCTCATAGCTGACCAGTCTCTTCATCAATTCATTCATTTGTTTATTCATTCATTCACCTGTTCTTTCTTTCTTTCATTCATTCCTTCACTTGTTCATTAATTCGTTCATTTATACACAATCTTTCTATGGAAGACTGCTATAGATGTTGATGAGAGCGTTTGTGATCATGTTGAGGTCGAGAGCAGATGTTTTTACAGTGCATACTGTAGATTCAAGTGTTTGTCTAGTCATCAAGTCAAATGTATTTATATAGCCCTTCTTACATCAGCTGATATCTCAAAGTGCTGTACAGAAACCCAGCCTAAAACCCCAAACAACAAGCAATGCAGGTGTAGAAGTACGGTGGCTAGGAAAAACTAGAAAGAAACCTAGAGAGGAACCAGGCTATGAGGGTTGGCCAGTCCTCTTCTGGCTGTGCCGGGTGGAGATTATAACAGAACATGGCCAAGATGTTCAAATGTTCATAGATGACCAGCATGGTCAAATAATAATCACAGTAGTTGTCGAAGGTGCAAAAGGTCACCACCTCAGGAGTAAATGTCAGTTGGCTTTTCATAGCCGATCATTGAGAGTATCTCTACCGCTCCTGCTGTCTCTAGAGAGTTCGAAACAGCAGGTCTGGTACAGGTAGCACGTCCGGTGAACAGGTCAGGGTTCCATAGCCGCAGGCAGAACAGTTTAAACTGGAGCAGCAGCACAGCCAGGTGGACTGGGGACAGCAAGGAGTCATCATGCCAGGTAGTCCTGAGGCATGGTCCTAGGGCTCAGGTCCTCCGAGAGAGAGAAGAGAGAATTAGAGAGAGCATACTTAAATTCACACAGGACATCGGATAAGACAGGAGAAATACTCCAGATATAACAGACTGACACTAGCCCCCCGACACAAACTACTGCAGCATAAATACTGGAGGCTGAGACAGGAGGGGTCAGGGGACACTGTGGCCCCATCCGATGATACCCCCGGACAGGGCCAAAAAGGAAGGATATAACCCCTAGTCTAGATACAGTTCCATGACCGAAGTATGTCAGTTGCAGATAAGGTGTTTGCTCTTTCAAGATGATACTATTAGGAATTAATCAGCATAAAAACATACATGTATTTTTAGTTGTGAAGCCATTTTATCACCATCTCTCAGTTGAGAAGGTTGTTCAATCACATCATTTGTTTTGCTCTATTTGTTTTTAGCTCATTCCTGGTGATCAGCCTGTAGGTTTTAGCTGATGCATTAGCGCTGCATGATTACTAGTGTGACGTTCTCTTTCTCTGTTTTTCTACTGATCCGCCTCTTTTTAAACTATCCAATTCTCATATTTGGTTTCTGCATCACTCGGTTTTTCCTTATTGATTGTTGTTTCCATTTTTTGCCAGCTTGGTTATTAGTCTTTGAAGTGATCTGTTTTTCTCTAACATGAGAAGCTTGTAGTAATGTAGGAAAAGGTTCCCCACAGTACATGGATGTGTTTATTACATTGTAGAGCTGGGCAATATGGACAGAAATCCATATTGTGATAAATTGCATGACTTAATGATGAATAGAACGATGCGTTAATAACATTAATGTGCACCAGTTTTGTTATGATCCTTTAAACTACTACTTATATTCATCAATTGTCCCATTTAACAATCACCTATATTTGCAAACTTACTTAATTTCAAATTTCAAATTTCTCTAGTATAGGCTACTTATCAAAATGTGTATTTGTATTTACTATGGATCCCCATTAGCTGCTGCCGTGGCAACAGCTACTCTTCCTGGGGTCCGGCAAAATGAAGGCAATTCTTTGAAACATTACAATACATTCATAACAGATTTCACAACACACTAAGTGTGTGCCCTCAGGCCCTTACTCCACTACAACATATACAAAATCCATGTGTACGTGTGTGTATAGTGCGTATGTTATCATGTGTTGTATGCATGTGTCATGTGCCTATGTTTGTGTTGCTTCACAGTCCCTGCTTTTCCATAAGGTGTATTTTTATCTGTTTTTAAAATCTAATTCTACTACTTGCATCAGTTACCTGATATAGAATAGAGTTCCATGTAGTCATGGCTGCCAATAATGAACGATATCAGCAAAATGCCTGCAATAAGTGGTCGGTATGGTCAGTGTCGATAATGTTTGGTTTATCGTCCCAGCTCTATAGTACATTGATAACACAGAGAATTGAGGGTAGCTCTGTTGTATAGTTGTTATTAGTGCAATATATACTGTATGTACACTACCAGTCATATGTTTGGACACACCTACTCATGTGTTTTTCTTTATTTTTACTTACTTATCTTTACATTGTAGAATAATAGTGAAGACATAATAACTATGAAATAACACACATGGAATCATGTAGTAACCAGAAAAGTGTTAAACAAATCAAAATACATTTTAGATTTTAGATTGTTCAAAGTAGCCACCCTTTGCCTTGATGACAGCTTTGCACACTCTTGGCATTCTCTCAACCAGCTTAATGAGGTAGTCACCTGGAATGCATTTGGAATACAATTTACAGGTGTGCCTTGTTAAAAGTTAATTTGTTGAATTTCTTCTTAATGCGTTTGAGCCAATCAGTAGTGTTGTGACAAGGTAGGGGTTGGGATACAGAAGGTAGGTCTATATGGTAAAATACCAAGTCTATATTATAACAAGAACAGCTCAAATAAGCAAAGAGAAACAACAGTCCATAATTACTTTCAGACATGAAGGTCAGTCAATCCAGAAAATGTTAAGAACTTTGAAAGTTTCTTCAAGTGCAGTCGCAAAAACCATCAAACGCTATGATGAAACTGGCTCTCATGAGGAACGCCACAGGAAAGGAAGACCCAAAGACCCTCTGCTGCAGAAGATAAGTTCATTAGAGTTAACTGCACCTCAGATTGCAGCCCAAATAAATGCTTCACAGAGTTCAAGTAACAGACACATCTCAACATCCACTGTTCAGAGGAGACTGCGTGAATCAGGTCTTCATGGTCGAATTGCTGCAAAGAAACCACTACTAGAGGACACCAATAAGAAGAAGAGACTTGCTTGGGCCAAGAAACATGAGCAATGGACATTACACCGGAGGGAATCTGTCCTTTGGTCTGATGAGTTCAAATTTGCGATTTTTGGTTCCAACCGCGGTGTCTTTGTGTGACGCAGAGTAGGTGAATGGATGATCTCCGCATGTGTGTTTCCCACTGTGAAGCATGGAGGAGGAGGTGTGATGGTGTGGGGAGTGCTTTACTGGTGACACTGTCTGATTTATTTAGAATTCAAGGCACACATGAACAGCATGGCTATCACAGATTCTGCAGCCATCCCGTCTGGTTTGCGCTTAGTGGGACTACTATTTTTTAACAGGACAATAACCCAACACACCTCCAGGCTGTGTAAGGGCTATTTGACCAAAAAGGAGAGGGATGTGCAGCATCTGATTACCTGGCCTCCACAGTCACCCGACCTCAACCCATTTGAGATGGTTTGGGATGAGTTGGACTGCAGAGTGAAGGAAAAGCAGCCAACAAGTGCTCAGCATATGTGGGAACTCCTTCAAGACTGTTGGAAAAGCATTCCAGGGGAAGCTGGTTGAGAGAATGCCAAGAGTGTGCAAAGTTGTCATCAAGGCGAAGGCTTGCTACTTTGAAGAATCCAACATATATTTGTTTAACACTTTTTTGGTTACTACATGATTCCATATGTGTTATTTCATCGTTTTGATGTCTTCATTCTACAATGTAGAAACCCTTGAATGAGTAGGTGTGCCAAACTTTTGACTGGTACTGTATATACTCCAGATTTATGGCTCTGGTTGTGAGCATTCTGGGTTTAGTGGTCCCTACACTCATTGGAGTTGTTTCTCACATGCCCATCTGGAGCAGGCCCGTGTGACTTGGATTATTTTGGGGAAACCCGATGCTGATGGAAGTTGTGTCATCTCCCACTGAGCGGGGGCTCTGTACTAACACAGAGCCGTGTGTTAAGTGTCTGGGGTGATTATTATTCAATCCACTTTTATTTGCAGCAGTTTGATTTATTTATGTCTCGCTCTGTCCGGCGTAACTTCGATATCCACTGAAAGCAGCGTCAACAATATCCACAGTGCTGAGGAATGCATATTAGTAATGAAGGCAGTCAGGTCTGTCTGTCACCAGTCTGGTATTAAAAGGACTGGCTGCTTCTCAAATGGCAAGCTATTCACAGTACAGTGAACTACTTTTGACCAGGGACTATAGGGATTCCCATTGGGCTCTGGGTAAATGTAGTGCACAATACATAGTGCTATTTCAGACATATACATTGTGTTATTGCAGGGGTGGGCGGAGGATGAGGCTGGACTCTTCGTTTCTAGTCTGTGTTCGTACATGTACTGTGTTGCTCTGTGTGTGAAGAACACAACCGTCAACACAAGGGCTGCAAAGCCCTGCAGAACTTCAAGTGGATTAGGTAGAGATATGGGGTTTTACATTGTGAAACACATTTAGATTGGCACAACAGTCTCCTCAACACAGCTATACAGATGCTGCGGACAGATGGCGCGTTGAACACAAAACAATCCTTAGTATACGTTGTTACAGCAAATAAGATAAAGATATCAACATCAGTGTCATGGCAACACTATGCTATGTACATAGAGCTGCATAATCATTGTAGATTTACATTGTCACTCAACACAACCACGGACAAACAGTTGATTCATATTTCATGTACTTATTTGATAGTCAAAAGTATTTTTTTCCAATGGTTGTGTGTGTTTATCATGCGTTTCCATCGTCTCTGAAACCTTGATTTGAAACTGACTGACGAGGTTTCATCACCTTGCTTTTATCAATCCAAATCCAGTCAGTCAGTTGTTTGTGGACTTGTGTCATTTTCTTTTCCTTCCCTTGAAGACGAAAGATCCAATGCTGCAGATATCCTTGGACAACTATAACACAATCTTCACAGTGACACCTTCAGGGATTACCCGCTACCTGACACTGCTGAAGCCCGTGGACCGTGAAGAGCAGCACAGCTACACGTTCACAGTAAGGCTGGCTCTAGTTGACACCACACCCCCTCTCTCATCTCTCCTTTCTCTTCTCTCTCTCTCTCTCCTTTCCTCGCTCTCCTAAAGGGCTTTATTGGCATGGGCAACATATGTTAACATTGCCAAAGCAAGTGAACTAGATAATAAACAAAAGTGAAAAACAATAACATTAACAATAACAATTAACAGTAAACATTACACTCACAAATGTCATATTATGTGCAAATAGTTAATGTACAAAACGGAAAATAAATCAACATAAATATGGATTGTATTTACAATGGGGTTTGTTCTTCACTGGTTGCCCTTTTCTTGCGGCAGGTCACAAATCTTGCTGCTTATTGTTTTCTCATGATTTGTTTGGGTCTAATTGTGATGCTGTCCTGGGGCTCTGTGGGGTCTGTTTGTGTTTGTGAACAGAGTCCAGGTTCATCTCTCTGTAGGTTATGGCTTTGTTATGGGTTTGGGAATCGCTTCCTTTTAGGTGGTTGTAGAATTTAACGGCTCTTTTCTGGATTTTGATAATTAGCGGGTATCGGCCTAATTCTGCTCTGCATACATTATTTGGCGTTTTACGTTGTACATGGAGGATATTTTTGCAGAATTCTGCATGCAGAGTCTCAATTTGGTGTTTGTCCCATTTTGTGAATTCTTGGTTGGTGAGCGGACCCCAGACCTCACAACCATAAAGGGCAATGGGCTCTATAATTGTTTCAAGTATTTTTAGCCTGATCCTAATTGGTATGTATGTTATGTTACTTTTGATGGACTAGAATGCCCATCTTGCTTTGTCTCTCAGATCGTTCACAGCTTTGTGGAAGTTACCTGTGGTGCTGATGTTTAGGCCAAGGTATGTATAGTTTTTTTGTGTGCTCTAGGGCAACGGTGTCTGGGTTGAATTTCTATTTGTGGTCCTGGCGACTGGACCTTTTTTGGAACACCATCATTTTGGTCTTACTGAGATTTACTTTCAGGTCCCAGGTCTGCCAGAATCTGTGCAGAAGATCTAGGTGCTGCTGTGCCCTCCTTGGTTGGTGACAGAAGCACCAGATCAGCAAACAGTAAACTTTTGACTTCAGATTCTAGTAGGGTGAGGCCGGGTGCTGCAGACTGTTTTAGTGTCCTCGTCAATTTGATGATATACAGTGCCTTGCGAAAGTATTCGGCCCCCTTGAACTTTGCGACCTTTTGCCACATTTCAGGCTTCAAACATAAAGATATAAAACTGTATTTTTTTGTGAAGAATCAACAACAAGTGGGACACAATCATGAAGTGGAATGACATTTATTGGATATTTCAAACTTTTTTAACAAATCAAAAACGGATTATTATTAATTATATTAATTATTCAGCCCCTTTACTTTCAGTGCAGCAAACTCTCTCCAGAAGTTCAGTGAGGATCTCTGAATGATCCAATGTTGACCTAAATGACTAATGATGATAAATACAATCCACCTGTGTGTAATCAAGTCACCGTATAAATGCACCTGCACTGTGATAGTCTCAGAGGTCTGTTAAAAGCGCAGAGAGCATCATGAAGAACAAGGAACACACCAGGCAGGTCCGAGATACTGTTGTGAAGAAGTTTAAAGCCGGATTTGGATACAAAAAGATTTCCCAAGCTTTAAACATCCCAAGGAGCACTGTGCAAGCGATAATATTGAAATGGAAGGAGTATCAGACCACTGCAAATCTACCAAGACCTGGCCGTCCCTCTAAACTTTCAGCTCATACAAGGAGAAGACTGATCAGAGATGCAGCCAAGAGGCCCATGATCACTCTGGATGAACTGCAGAGATCTACAGCTGAGGTGGGAGACTCTGTCCATAGGACAACAATCAGTCGTATATTGCACAAATCTGGCCTTTATGGAAGAGTGGCAAGAAGAAAGCCATTTCTTAAAGATATCCATAAAAAGTGTAGTTTAAAGTTTGCCACAAGCCACCTGGGAGACACACCAAACATGTGGAAGAAGGTGCTCTGGTCAGATGAAACCAAAATTGAACTTTTTGGCAACAATGCAAAACGTTATGTTTGGCGTAAAAGCAACACAGCTCATCACCCTGAACACACCATCCCCACTGTCAAACATGGTGGTGGCAGCATCATGGTTTGGGCCTGCTTTTCTTCAGCAGGGACAGGGAAGATGGTTAAAATTGATGGGAAGATGGATGGAGCCAAATACAGGACCATTCTGGAAGAAAACCTGATGGAGTCTGCAAAAGACCTGAGACTGGGACGGAGATTTGTCTTCCAACAAGACAATGATCCAAAACATAAAGCTTGAGATACTGCCTTTGTACCAGGGTGGGGGAAGAGACTGGACAGTTCGAAAACTAATGACATCATTTTCAGTTTATAACCTGTGGTAAACTGTATCGTGTTCAGTACTCTCGAGAATAAATGCTACTGATTGATTTTGAGACTGGTCTCTGTCCATTTTATGCAAATAAGGGTCTTACAAATTCTTAGGTGTGGACAGAGTTTTGAATTGAATTAGTTAAACAAAACATAAAGGAATTTAATTCCTGTAATTCCTGTCCTTGGTTCCAAATATTGGGGAACCAAGGACAGCCAATTGGAATTTGTTGTCTGTATATTTTATAATTTCATTGAGGATACCATCAACACCACAGGCCTTTTTGGGTTTGTTACATACGCCTCTTGGAGGAGGGAACGCAACACCCTACTACAACTCAACGTGAAGTGAAAAAGGTATTTGATCGTAGGTGCGGGGTAAGGACGACAGAGGCAGAGAAATGTACAGTTCACAGGGAATGTATTTCCTGAACACAGTAATGTGGGGAAAAGGGGCTGGATGGAACCAAAGAAAGTCAAAGAGCCCCCTCTCCTACCTTACCTACCCACAACTTACCGAATCTTTTAGCACCTCTTGGCGTGCTAACCAAAATACAGGGGGTGGTCTGCCCAGGTCTTACCTAGTCTGCATAGACATTGTAAGTACTACGGGTTATGTATGTCCGCTGGCCTCTTGCCTAAACACTCCCAAGGTGCGTTCCCCTCCCCGGGAACAAATTAAACAGAATAATTACTAACTTAAAGGTTACAATTTCAATAATGAAAAACACCAAGTCCTATTGGCATACACATTCCATCAGGAGTAGCGGCTACAAAAACCTTCATGGACTAACAACCAACACAGGACATCAAAGACGCTCTCCACTCCTGACAAAGGAACACTGGCTTTTATCCAGCTGTAGAAGGAGTTGGTAATTGAAGACAGCTGTTTCCCCTGACGAGAGGGAGGGTTCAGAGCTCCAATCATCGTGGGGGCCAACCAATCAGCTGCTTGAGGAATCCAGGATTCCATTTCCTGAAATACACACACACAAACCCACAACACAGAAACTGGGGAACATAACACGCCCACCCCAAAACCTGCAAACTCCCAGTTTGCAATAACAAAAATCAACACGCATCTCCAGTTACTAAACCCGTGATAGAGCATCAGATCTCACGTTCGCCGAACCCTTCACATAGTGAATCTGTATACTGTATCCCTGTACAATCAGAGCCCACCACACATGACGGCGGTTCTGATTGTACATTTGCCTAAGAAACACCAACGGATTATGGTCTGTGAAGACCAGTACAGGCAAGGCACTGGAGCCCACATATACCTCAAAAAACTGTAAGGCTAGCAATAAAGCCAGCGTCTCTTGTTCAATAGTGGAGTACCTTGACTGAGTTGAACTTACAGGAGATGAAACTGACGGGCCGATCCACTCCGTCTTCATCTTCCTGTAAGAGAACCGCACCCACCCCCACTATACTAGCATCTACCTCCAACTTAAAAGGTTTGGCAAAGTTGGGGCAGGCAAGCACTGGGGCACTACAAAGCAGCACTTTGGCAGACTCAAAACCATAGTACATTCCTGGGACCACTTAAATGGTACTTTGGGACTGAGCAGAGATGTAAGGGGAGCTACTACCATTGACAAATTCTTTGCAGAAATACCCCACCATCGTCAGGAATCTGCGCAACTGGCGGCGAGTCGTGGGAGCAGGAAAAGCAACAATTGCTTCTACTTTGCCAGTTATTGGGCGCACTTATTTTGTCCTGTAGTTCATTCAAGGTAATTTGATAATCCAGAGGGTTGTCGTTAATAGTTGATTCTAAGATTTGATAGTCTTTAATAGTTAATTCTAAGATTTGATAGTCTTTAATAGTTGATTCTAAGATGTATCCCTCTATCTTTCTCTTTCCATCTCTCTCCCTCTCTTTCTCTCTCGTTCCCTTTATCCCTATCTCTCACTCTTATCTCTCTACCCCTATCTCCCTCTCTTTCCCTTTCTTTCTCTCCCTCTTATCTCTCTCCCCCTCTCTCTATCTCCCTCTTTCCCTTTCTTTCTTTCTCTCCCTCTATCTCCCTCTCTTTTCCTTTCTCTCTTTCCCTCTCTCTCTCTCTCTCTCTTGCTTTCTACTTCTATTTCTCTCTCCCCCTCTCTTTCCCTCTCTCCCCCACCATCATGTTAGCCCCTGTCACACAACACAGCACAACAGTAACTTGAATCCACAGTCACACTTGTCCCCTGATACCATATTCTAGAATGGCAGTAGCTCCACTAGTACTGTACCATTAAACATAGACACTATTACAGTATATCAGCAAGGTTTCTTTCTTTGCTTCTTGAAATGCTGTATCCCCTCCATGGTTGGGGACAGAAGCAACAGATCATTAGAAAACATCTGCCACTCCCCCCATTCTCTCTCTCTCTCTCTCTCTCTCTCTCTCTCTCTCTCTCTCTCTCTCTCTCTCTCTCTCTCTCTCTCTCTCTCTCTCTCTCTCTCTCTCTCTCTCTCTCTCTCTCTCTCTCTCTCTCTCTCTCTCTCTCTCTCTCTCTCTCTCTCTCTCTCTCTCTCTCTCTCTCTCTCTCTCTCTCTCTCTCTCCCTCTCTCTCCCTCCCTCTCTCTCTCTCTCTCTCTCTCTCTCTCTCTCTCTCTCTCTCTCTCTCTCCTTCACCCCCCTATCACACAACACAGCACAACAGTAACTTGAATCCACAGTCACACTTGTCCCCTGATACCATATTCTAGAATGACAGTAGCTTCACTAGTACTGTACCATTAAACATAGACACTATTACAGTATATCAGCAAGGATTTCTAGTGAGCAGTTTTCCAAATGTTCTTGAAATCCCTCAAGAGTTTTTCATCCTCAATGTCCTATTTGTTACATTCCTGTCACATTGTATCCTTGGTGAACGGCATGCTGGGTTTTGTTGTTGTTTTGTGGTATAATGCTGGAGTGCATTACACTGTCATTCCCTTTATGGCCATTGGGATAGAACAGTGGTGTTTGTCGACGATAATGATCTGTTGTTGCTCACACAAACGTCTTACACTTTTCTCCGTACAGCTAGCCATTAGCACAGGGCCTGTACTTCATTGTGTGTGTGTGTGTGTGTGTGTGTGTGTGTGTGTGTGTGTGTGTGTGTGTGTGTGTGTGTGTGTGTGTGTGTGTGTGTGTGTGTGTGTGTGTGTGTGTGTGTACAGTCATGGCCAAAAGTTTTGAGAATGACACAAATATGAATTTCCATGAAGTTTGCTGCTTCAGTGTCTTTAGATATTTTTGTCAGATGCTACTATGGAATACTGAAGTATAATTACAAGCATTTCGTAAGTGTCAAAGGCTTTTATTGACAATTACACGAAGTTGATGCAAAGAGTCAATATTTGCAGTGTTGACCCTTCTTTTTCAAGACCTCTGCAATCTGCCCTGGCATGCTGTCAATTAATTTCTGGGCCACATCCTGACTGATGGCAGCCCATTCTTGCAATATCAATGCTTGGAGTTTGTCAGAATTTGTGGGGTTTTGTTTGACACAGGACTGATGGTAGTGCTCACCTTGTCTTCTCCAGACAAGCTTTTTTCCGGATACCCCAAACAATCGGAAAGGAGATTCATCAGAGAAAATGACTTTACATGTATATTTGTGTCATTCTCAAAACTTTTGGCCACGACTGTACATGACTCACCACATGGTTATTTACATGTGTTTCTCCGGTGTGTTTGCAGCAATTTGTAAGTAAAAAGTGAGAAGAGTTTGTGGTTTTGATTGTCGAGATTAGACAAAGCAATCAGTGTAAAAGCACTTATTGAAAAATGTAATGGTGGCAAAAGATAGATGGTGAATCCCAAATGTAATGTGATGCAGTAGCCTCTCTCATTAGGTATTTTTGCATTCCCCTGAGCCAGCACCTACAACATTTAAATGATGAATCCATGAATCACCAACTACTGAGCTTTCATTCAACAGTAATACTCTCTGTTGCTGGCTGGTGCACTATGTCCAGCTGTAAGACCATGATAAAGCACAGCTCAGAACAGCACAGCTCAGAACAGCACAGCTCAGAACAGCCCAGTTCAGAACAGCCCAGTTCAGAACAGCCCAGTTCAGAACAGCCCAGCTCAGAACAGCCCAGTTCAGAACAGCCCAGTTCAGAACAGCCCAGTTCAGAACAGCCCAGTTCAGAACAGCATACTGCTATCCTCAGTCCTGTTCCTCCATATGTTTGTTGATGTATTCTTCACTCACCTATAACTGCCACTGGGTTATTCGCTGTTCCCTCTAGATCAAATGCACCGTTTATGTGAAGAAATGTCACCTGGCAGGTGTATCACTCAGTCTAAGAACCGTCGTCTTGTCAGGCTTTGAAATTGCCAAGTGCCATGTCATCTGAAACCAGAATTGGAATTTTTCCAATAAGAACTTCTTGCAGATCCATTTATCTTGCCCACCTCACCATATCTTTGTTTTAGAATTCAGAGACCTTATCTTTTAACAGAGTCTGTTAAGGCAATGTCTTATTGATGGACTTTGCCAGTCTGGCTATATTCCGATGTAGTTCTTCCAATAACTTTTTAGGTTTGGATGTCTGTTTGTGATTCAAGGGCCGTATAGCAGATGGGCTCTGTGAAACTCACTCGTCAGCCTGAAGTATCTCCACTTGCGCTGCCGAATAGCTAGCTTTTCAGTGTGCTGACTGGGCAAGATGCTTCAGGAGGGCAGTCACCTGTGTTAGCAAGGCAGAGTTCCTTCATTCCAGCCTTGGAATGAGCCAAATCAGTAGGAAGTGGTACTTCTAAGCAAGCAGTGCTACGTTTCCCTCCCAAAAACATCTGAATGTGAAATAATGCCTGGTGCCAAAAGATCCAGACACCATCAGACTTCGCTGAATGTAAACGTTGGCGAGCGGATCCCTCCAGCCCTAACTCTGGGGTGCACAGGGCAGTGGAATTAGCATTCCCGAGCACTCGGCTGCCATGTCCTGGCAGTAACAGATTGATTAAAACACTGAGTCCAAGCTCGCTTGTCTGGGAAGGCTTCTGAGAGCCGTTCCACCCATGCTGTTAAATGATGGATCCGTCGTGCATATGAACGATACCCAGTCAGTCAGTGCCTCAATATCTGTTTCCCCTCTCCAGCACTACCATGGAGAATGGTAGTGTGTCTCTCAGTGTTTTGTGTTCCAATACATATTTGGTCGGAGTATGTCTATTTGAGTTCATTTGAGTTCATTCAGTTGGCTCTGTGGCCACTGAATGTGTTATGCCACCCACTCTGCAAGACACTCTTCCTGCCAGTCAAATTACATCTACAACAACCGCTACCCACCCAATGATGTCACATGATCATCTTCTCCTCTACCTCTTATGTCTTGCCCTAGAGGCTTTGTGCTGTGTTATGAAGTTGTGAGCTAGTAGAGGTTTTTCTAATGCTAGCTCCTCTGAGTGGCACAGTGCATCGCACCGGAAACTCAGAGAAGGAAACAACATTTGGACATTTTCTCTCCCCACCACCACATCCTGCTGGAGCAGTGGAGGAGCCCGCAGCGCTATCCTGTCAAGACTTTGAAGTGTGGTGTTGCTAAGTACTATGAACAAAGAAAACACTAAAAGGATGTTTCTCGATTCTGGTTTTCGCAAGCACTCACTGCTGTGTTTACCTGTGGGCTTTTTTAGATGCTTCTGTTGTCGTATTTTGGCGGGGAAAGAAGTACAACTCTAAAAGTTAATGGGGAGAGCTTTGAACACGGATGGTATTTTATTTCCTGCTCAACTGAGGATCAAAGTGCTTTTCTTTCTGTTTGACGCTTGTTGCATGCTCTTTTGTTTTTGAAGTTGCTGTTACTCTCGGTTAATTTGTGTGAGCGGTTGTGTTCTATGTGGAAGTTGACAGTCAGATACAACTACACACGCACACACACACACACGCACGCACACACACACACACACACACACACGCACACACTGTCACGCACGCACGCACACACACACACACACACACACACACACACACACACACACACTGTCACACACACACGCACGCACACACACACACACACACACACACACACACACACACACACACACACACACACACACACACACACACACACACACACACACACACACACACACACTTTACCTAATGAGATAAACAATAATGGTATGCAATCACCATTGGAGTTATAAGAGCATTGTAGTCTTTATTACTGTACGTTGTTGTTAAGACAATGGGCTTTGTTTAGTCATTGTGATGAATTAATATCTGTAAAGCCTACAGCTTTCAATAAGGGTATTGCTCTCAATCTTTCATCTTTTGACCACTGGTCCCTTAGCTTCCTTTTCTGTCCTGTGACTGTCAGGGACTGTCCCATTGGTTTCTGCATTGACAGAACATGTCAGGGATATATTGGTTGTGGAGTTCTCTACTGCATACACGTGTGTCCTGAGGTTTTTGATCATTTTTCTCTCTCTCTCGCTCTCTCTCTCTCTCGCTCTTGCTCTCACTTCCCTTCTCTATAGATGGTGGCTTCTGATGGAGTTCAGGAGAGTACTCCAGTGGCCATTAATATCACAGTGATCGATGCCAATGACAACACACCGACCTTTCCGAACACCTCCTACAGTGTCAATGTTTACACAGATATGCAGCCTGGGGAAACAATATTACAGGTAATCAATATGTTGTACTCACTCGCTGTTTTCCCAAACCATCCACTTACTTAGAGTAATAGCATTAGTAAACCTTGAGTTATTGTGGTAGCAGACTGTTTGGTTCAGCTCTCAGCAGGCTGCTGTCATAGGCTGTTCCCCTCTGGGCATTGGGAGGATTGTGGGTCATTTGTTAGAACCCCTGTTTCACAGTCAGAGCATGAGCCCAGTCCAGTCAGTCACTCTGATACTTAAAAGAAACAAAAGACTGCCAGAAAAGGTCCAATTTCAGCAGTTTAATCTCTGTTTCTCTCATAGCAAGCCCGGTTAGGCTGGTTAGCCTGGTTAGGCTGGTTAGCCTGGTTAGGCCGGTTAGCCCGGTTAGGCCGGTTAGCCCGGTTAGGCCGGTTAGCCCAGTTAGGCTGGTTAGGCCGGTTAGCCCAGTTAGGCTGGTTAGTCTGGTTATCCCGGTTAGGCTGGTAAGCCCAGTTAGGCTGGTAAGCCCGGTTAGCCCGGTTAGGCCAGTTAGCCTGGTTAGCCCGGTTATGCTGGTTAATGCTGGTTAGCCTGGTTAGGCCGGTTAGGCTGGTTAACCCGGTTAGGCTGGTTAGCCCGGTTAGGCTGGTTAGTCCGGTTAGGCTGGTAAGCCCAGTTAGGCTGGTTAGGCTGGTTAATGCTGGTTAGGCCGGTTAGGCTGGTTAATGCTGGTTAGCCCGGTTAGGCTGGTTAGCCCGGTTAGGCTGGTAAGCCCAGTTAGGCTGGTTAGGCTGGTTAATGCTGGTTAGGCCGGTTAGGCTGGTTAATGCTGGTTAGGCCGGTTAGGCTGGTTAATGCTGGTTAGCCCAGTTAGGCTGGTTAGCCCGGTTAGGCTGGTAAGCCCAGTTAGGCTGGTTAGGCTGGTTAATGCTGGTTAGGCCGATTAGGCTGGTTAATGCTGGTTAGCCCGGTTAGGCTGGTTAGCCCGGTTAGGCTGGTTATGCTTCAGGAACACGTTAATAATGGCAGGTATGAGTTTCTTTGTCGGTTGAATGACTGTTGATGAGGTGCTTGTGACTGCATTGTCTCATTCGTCAGTCATCTTTGAGTTACAGTATGTAAAGTCTAAGAATGACGTATGGGGAGAATAACACTATACATGCTCTTAGTCACACACTGTAGCGTTCTACTACGTAAACACATGCATGTTTAGAGATTTCTATCAAAGTGTGGCCACTTTTCTACATGTTGAATATGAAGTATGTTATAATTGGATTATGCGAATGTTAAAAGGTATTTCTGCATTTGATTATGATATCAGTTTCTACTTCCTTATTTCAAAATCACTGACTGTATTTGCCATAAATGTTTAATAATCCCCCAACGCAAGATATTTAATATGCATTTGATATGTGTAGAATATATCAGCGAGGAATCAAACATTTCCGTATTCCTTGAAATGTGGGGAAAATATTGGGATAGATGGCCTTCCCCTAGTGAAGTCCCTGGGCTTAGGACACCAGAGGACACTGTCGAGTGAGAGACTTCCTCTCTTGTCTCCCTTTCAGCTGACGGCTCTGGATGCTGACTGGGGTCCCAATGGGCTTGTGACCTACAAGATCCTGGCGGGGGATCAAGGACACTTCATCATCAATAACCGCTCGGGAGTGATCACCGTGGTGCCTGGCGTCTCCCTGGCCGTGGGACATTCCTACACGCTGACCGTGAAGGCTGTGGATAGTGGTCCGGGGTCCCAGAGGAGGTGAGGCTAATAGGGAGCCCCAGGGAGCCCTGAGGTGTGGGAGGCTGGAGGGGAGGATGGGTAGGGCTGGGGGTGGGAAGCCCCAAGGGGTGGGAGGCTGGAGGGGAGGATGGGTAGGGCTGGGGGTGGGAAGCCCTGAGGGATGGGAGGCTGGAGGGGAGGATGGGTAGAGCTGGGGGTGGGAAGCCCCGAGGGGTGGGAGGCTGGAGGATGGGTAGAGCTGGGGGTGGGAAGCCCCGAGGGGTGGGAGGCTGGAGGGGAGGATGGGTAGAGCTGGGGGTGTGGAGAACGAGGAGGGGAGCTTGAGGATGGAAAGGTGGAGTAGGGCAGTGGAGGCTAGGAACTGGCGTGGCCAGTAAAAAGGCTGAGAGACGCAGAGGACAAGTCACTTTCCATTCCATCTGCAGCAGTCACAGACTCGCTTCCTTTCTCTCTCTTTCTGCTCTTTCCCTCCCCCTCTCTCTCCCTCTGTCTGTCTGTTCCTCTCTCTCTCTCTCTCTCTCTCTCTCCATCCCTCTCTCTCTCTCTCTCTCTCTCTCTCTCTCTCTCTCTCTCTCTCTCTCTCTCTCTCTCTCTCTCTCTCTCTGTCACAGACTCGCTTCCTTTCTCTCTCTTTCTGCTCTTTCCCTCCCCCTCTCTCTCCCTCTGTCTGTCTGTTCCTCTCTCTCTCTCTCTCTCTCTCTCTCTCTCTCTCTCTCTCTCTCTCTCTCTGTTAAATCTATAGTGTTCTGCAGGGTAACACAATTGTGCTAGGAAGATGTTACTGGCCCGTCTGGCACCCAAAGCGGAAACTAGAGGCTTTTCATAATGATTTGCAATGCCTACCCTCCAACTCAATTCAATCTGTGTTGCCTTTTTGCCCTCTGTAAAGCTTGGTGGCCACAGGATCAATATAGCTCAACAGGCTGAAATATAAAGAGAAATGTAGTGAATTTGGCAGTGACTATTGGCTCAGTTCTATCTGAAGAGGAAAACGTTAGGGCTGGGGGGTCTCTTTGGCAGCAGTTTTGGGAATTTCGTCTTTCATCGAACATGCCAGGTAAAAGTTTTGCCGCACAAAGATCCTTGTAAGCCTTTATCTTGAGTCAAGGACAAACACGCAAGATAAGACTGTGTTGATTAGGAGGAACCACGTTATAATCTGGGGCCTCGTTTATCAATCATGCGTAGGAACAAATCGGTGCGTCAACCATGTGTGGGATCATTTCCACGCAGAGTGTGATATTTGCGGTGGAATAAGGGAACTGCTTGTCAAGCGTAGAATAGAGAAAATATATGTTGAAATTGTGAGAGTAATAATTCAAGTATTTGTCAAATTTGATTGTATTTCCATTGTGAATTCATGCAACATATCTTGACAGGCATATACTTCTATCACATCAGTAAATCTGTTTTGAGAATAATCCATACAAAGTACAGTAATCTGTTAAATTAAAGGCACGTATGAAAATGAAACCATTGTTGGAATACTACAAACGACTGAGATAATGGGAAAGGGAATGAGAGATCTTGCTCTGTTGGGGTATCTGTCACACGCTGCATTTCACAGAGAGCATATTTCTAGAGACAGGTTGTAACGTTCGTCATCTTCCTCTGATGAGGAATAAGAGAGCACGTTTCTAGAGACAGGTTGTAACGTTCGTCATCTTCCTCTGATGAGGAGTAAGAGAGCACGTTTCTAGAGACAGGTTGTAACGTTCGTCATCTTCCTCTGATGAGGAGTAAGAGAGCACGTTTCTAGAGACAGGTTGTAACGTTCGTCATCTTCCTCTGATGAGGAATAAGAGAGCACGTTTCTAGAGACAGGTTGTAACGTTCGTCATCTTCCTCTGATGAGGAATAAGAGAGCATGTTTCTAGAGACAGGTTGTAACGTTCGTCATCTTCCTCTGATGAGGAGTAAGAGAGCACGTTTCTAGAGACAGGTTGTAACGTTCGTCGTCTTCCTCTGATGAGGAATAAGAGAGCACGTTTCTAGAGACAGGTTGTAAAGTTCGTCGTCTTCTACTGATGAGGAGTAAGAGAGCACGTTTCTAGAGACAGGTGAGATTTTGTTGTTGTTGCATGAATTACAGATTGGCCGTTCAGATATCATTTCCCAAAACCAATTTTATAGAATATTAGGATTTAAGACCTACTTTAAAAAGGCAACACATGCCATTCCGCTGCACATCCAAGTGCTATCCACACTTGGGTTTTTGGCAACGGGCACTTTTCAGCAGGACCCTGCTGATCGGCACCTCACAGCCCTTGATGAGCCAATGTTTCGAATGCAATCATCAGCAAAACAAACTCTAACATATAACATTTTGCTATTTTGCTATTTGCCTCATGACTCCTGCATGCTTTGTTGACTATTCCATTTCTTGTTTACCCAACCGTGGGACAGACTACGTTTGTTCCCACACTAGGGACTCTGACTCTCTTGGCCTACGATTTTATTCTAAACACCTCTCGATGGCTTTGTATTCATGTTGCTTGATGAAATTGCCGTACAATATGATATTGTTGCCATCTAATGCACATTCAAATGTCATAAATCAACACTGCAGAGCTCTCCCTGTCCTCTGCCATGCCTTGATTCTATTACTGCTGATGATACCTGGACATGTGCATGTAGACCCTGGCCCATCTACTATTGCTATCGCCAATTCTGATTTGTGCTCTGATATCTGCTTCACTGATATCTGCTCTCGTAAAAGCCTGGGTTTTCTGCACGCTAGAAGCTTATTACCTCAAATGGATCAATTGAATGTCTGGGTTCACAGCTCCAATCCAGATGTGTTTGTTATTACTGAGATGTGGTTATGGAAGAGTGTTTTGAATACTGATGTTAACCTTTCTGATTATAACCTTTTTCGAGCGAGACAGAGGTGGAGGAGTGGCAATCTTTACCAAGGACCACCTCGGCACATGCATACTCAGTCTGACTGGCTCTCGTTCAGGCAAATGAGAAATTGCACTCAGGCTGTCCGGAAGGCCAAAGTTAGTTACTTTGAGGAGCAGTTCTCTCTCTGTGGGTCTAACCCCAAGAAGTTCTGGAAAACAGTTAAAGACCTGGAGAATAAACCCTCCTCCTCACAGCTGCCCATGTCCCTTAATGTTGATGATGTGGTTGTTAATGACAAGAAGCACATGGCTGAGCTCTTCAATCACTACTTCATTAAGTCAGCATTCCTATTTGACAAAGCCATGCCTCCTTACCCATCCAACATTTCCTCATCTCCCACCCCTTGCGACTAGCCCCGATTCTCCTCCCTCTTTTTCCCCTCCCTTTTACAAAGTTTCTCCCTGCAGACAGTCACTGAGTCCGAGGTGCTAAAGGAGCTCCTGGATCAGATGGTTAAGATCCTTTCTTCTTTAATGTTGCAGCCCCTATCATCTCCAAGCCTATATCTGACCTTTATAACCTGTCTCTCCTCTCTGGGGAGGTTCCCATTGCTTGGAAGGCAGCCACAGCTCATCCTTTATTTAAAGGGGGGAGATCAAGCTGATCCTAACTGTTATAAGCCTATTTCTATTTTTCCCTGTTTATGAAAAGTGTTGGAAAAACTTGTCAATAATCAACTGACTGGCTGTCTTGATGTCTATAGTATTCTCTCTGGTATGCAATCTGGTTTCTGCTCAGGTCACTGCAACCTTTAAGGTCCTCATTGGTGTAACCATTTCTCTTGATTATAAGCAATGTTGTGCTGCTTTTTTTATTGACTTGGTCAAAGCTTTTGATACAGTAGACCATTCCATTCTTGTGGGCCTGTTAAGGAGTATTGGTGTCTCTGAGAGGTCTTTGGCCTGGTTTGTTAACTACCTCTCTCAGAGTGCAGTGTATAAAGTCAGAATATCTGTTGTCTCAGTCACTGCCTGTCACCAAGGGAGTACCCCAAAGCTCCATCCTCGGCCCCACGCTCTTCTCAATTTACATCAACAACATAGCTCAGGCAGTAGGAACCTCTCTCATACTGTCTTAAACTCAGCTGGCCCCTCCCCAGATTTTGTGTTTAACACTCTACAACAAAGCTTTCGTAGTGTGCAACAAGCTTTCTCTGCCCTTAACCTTGTTCTCAACACCTCCAAAACAAAGGTCATGTGGTTTGGTAAGAAGAATGCCCCTCTCCCCACCGGTGTGATTACTACCTAGAGCTTGAGGTAGTCACCTCATACAAGTACTTGGGAGTATGGCTAGACGGTATACTGTCCTTCTCTCAGCACATATCAAACCTGCAGGCTAAAGTTAAATCTAGACTTGGTTTCCCCTATCTTAATCGCACCTCCTTCACCCCAGCTGCCAAACTAACCCTGATTCAGACGACCTTCCTACCCATGCTAGAGTACGGAGACATAATTTATAGATTGGTAGGTTAAGATGCTCTCGAGTGCCTAGATGTTCTTTACCATTTGGCCATCAGATTTGCCACCAAAGCTCCTTATAGGACACATCACTGCACTTTATACTCCTCTGTAAACTGGTCATCTCTGTATACACGTCGCAAGACCCTCTTGTTGATGCTTATTTATAAAAACCCTCTTAGGCCTCACTTCCCCCATCTGAGATATTAACTGCAGCCCTCATCCTCCATATACAACACCCGTTCTGCCAGTCACATTCTGTTAAAGGTCCCCAAAGCACACACATCTCTGGGTCGCTCCTCTTTTCGGTTCGCTGCAGTAGGCAAGTCAGTTAAGAACAAATTCTTACTTTCAATGACGGCCTGGGAACAGTGGGTTAACTGGCCTAGGAACAGTGGATTATCTCAATCTCTTCATTCAAGGACTCATTTATGGACACTCTTACTGACAGTTGTGGCAGCTTTGCATGATGTGTTGTTGTCTCTACCTTCTTGTCCTTTGTGCTGTTGTCTGTGCCCAATAATGTTTGTACCATGTTTTGTCCTGCTGCCATGTTGAGTTGCTACCATGATGTTGTCATGTTGTGTTGCTACCATGTTGTCCTGCTGCCATGTTGATTTGCTACCATGATGTTGTCATGTTGTGTTGCTACCATGTTGCGTTGTCATATGTTGCTGCCTTGCTATGTTGTTGTCTTAGGTTTCTCTTTATGTAATGTTGTGTTGTCTCTCTTGTCTTGTCGTGTTTTGTCCTAGATTTTTATTAGATTTTTAATCCCAGGCCCCGGTCCCCGCAGGACGTCTTTTACCTTTTAGTAGGCCGTCATTGTAAATAAGAATTTGTTCATAACTGACTATCCTAGTTAAATAAAGGTTCAATCAAATTAAAATACATTTAAAAAATAATGCATAAAAGACGTTGCTGAATATGGTGGTAAGGAGGCCAGTTGGTATACACAACTCGTTCATTCTGCAGAACAGCAATGTTGGCCTACACACCTACAGGATGGAGCTGTTGAGGATGGATGGCTTATTGGGGAGTGTTGCCTACTCAAGTATATTTGCCATTGCTAAAGTAGCTTGAATTGTCCTAATGGTCCTCTCTTTGTAGCTAGGTTTTATTTTACTGGTCAAGCCACAACTGAGCAGCCAAATAAAACATTTTGGTTGTACTCCTTCTCTGACTCTATCACTATCAATATTTTGGTCTTGGAAAAGTTGTTTTTTTTTCCGATTTTTGGGTTGCGACTTCGTATTTCATGGTATGGCCTTGTGTATTCCTCACAGGCTTTACTGGGTGATTTTCAGCCGTTCGTTGGGGGTGTTTTGAAATGCAAAATAGCCAAAGTCGTGCACGAGCACTGAGGCTGAGAACAATAGGTATTTATCAATGGTTATCTCCTATCTGTGTGCGTTTGACGCTCGTATAATTGTTTGATAAGTTGCTACTTATATTTACAGTGTTCTGTGTGGAGCATGTCCAGGATCAAAACCGTTTGATTCATGTTTCCAGTGGCGTTATGACTAAAGCAGCCATGATTGCCCCGGTGGAAAAAAGTATTCAAATAACCAGTCTTCAAATAACCAGTCTAAAAGGTCCCTCATGTTTCTCTAAAATTGACTTGCTGTAATCATTCAATTATGTTTATTCTGTTCAGGCCCGACTCAGACACTTGGAGCTTAGTGTTCTGTACACAACTGTGATTTCACTGACCAGGGATTCAGTCTCTAGTGAAGTACTGTACCTTGCTCAAGGTTAGAGGTTGTTTATTTCAGCTTTTCTAAAACAATCTCAAGTTTTGATGTACCATTGAATTGATTCTCTCTAAATGCTGCAGGATACAGATTATACCAGATACTGGGAGAGGTTGTATCTAAAAACTAATTTACAGCTGAAATATGTCAAGGGGGAAATCGCGCCACAGTTCGCCACTGCACCTTGGTTATTTATTTTGTTTGGTGGATGAAACGGAGAAGAGCATCCAGCATTGAGGTGAAAGAAAATAGCAGTGTATATAGTGCTGTTCTATAGGTCAGAGTGGAAAACAAAACACTGTTTGTTGTTTGAAGTAACTTCTTTATGGATTATTGTAATATTAGTGTAATATTGCAACGGATCTGGCAATTGCACCGACTACGGATTTCAGCTTTAAGTTGGCTAACCTTAACTCTTGTCCAACCTACGTACAGTACCTCCTAGCTTTTTAACCGACAATCATATAGATTTTCTAGCAACCCCCCCCAACAAACACAAAACAAACACTGACAACAGAACCCTACATCCCACACAGAAATTCTCATAAATGTAAACAAAAGCCGCCTACAGTTTCTGTTTTTCAGAAGTGAAGCTCTTTGTGGAGAGTTGAAGTTGATAAAAGTGCTTTTTTATTGTTAAAGTTAAAACCAACCCATTTCAGCCCTCAGCCTTCATCAGTGTTTTTTTCCACCCAGAATGAATTTCTCCCCATCCTTATCTCCCGTCGCAGGAGCTCCATCACCACCGTGTACATTGAGGTGCTCCCCCCCAACAACCAGAGCCCCCCACGCTTTCCCCGCTTTCTCTACAGCCTGGAGGTCAGCGAGGCCATGAGGATCGGAGCCACACTCCTCAGCCTGCAGGTGAGCACCGGGACAAGGCTTCTTCACAATGCCACACTGTTCTGTAGCACACACTGAGCATACTGTACCCTGATCTGTACCCTGATCTGTACCCTGATCTGTACCCTGATCTGTAGCCATAGTTTGGTGGCAGCGGTGGGATCTGCTTCAGAATCTTACCTGACTATCATTGTCAGGCCACAAGTGTACTCTATACAGCTGAATAGCTCCTAACAATGGCCCCTATTCAGTCTGTATGAGAAGGGACTGAGACAGTTACTAATGTTACAGATTAGTCTGTTTGAGAAGGGACTGAGACAGTTACTAATGTTACAGATTAGTTTGTTTCAGAAGGGACTGAGACAGTTACTAATGTTACAGATTAGTCTGTATGAGAAGGGACTGAGACAGTTACTAATGTTACAGATTAGTCTGTATGAGAAGGGACTGAGACAGTTACTAATGTTACAGATTAGTCTGTTTCAGAAGGGACTGAGACAGTTACTAATGTTACAGATTAGTCTGTATGAGAAGGGACTGAGACAGTTACTAATGTTACAGATTAGTCTGTTTGAGAAGGGACTGAGACAGTTACTAATGTTACAGATTTGTCTGTATGAGAAGGGACTGAGACGGTTACTAATGTTACAGATTAGTCTGTTTCAGAAGGGACTGAGACAGTTACTAATGTTACAGATTAGTCTGTATGAGAAGGGACTGAGACAGTTACTAATGTTACAGATTAGTCTGTTTCAGAAGGGACTGAGACAGTTACTAATGTTACAGATTAGTCTGTATGAGAAGGGACTGAGACAGTTACTAATGTTACAGATTAGTCTGTTTCAGAAGGGACTGAGACAGTTACTAATGTTACAGATTAGTCTGTATGAGAAGGGACTGAGACAGTTACTAATGTTACAGATTTGTCTGTATGAGAAGGGACTGAGACAGTTACTAATGTTACAGATTAGTCTGTATGAGAAGGGACTGAGACAGTTACTAATGTTACAGATTAGTCTGTTTCAGAAGGGACTGAGACAGTTACTAATGTTACAGATTAGTCTGTTTGAGAAGGGACTGAGACAGTTACTAATGTTACAGATTAGTCTGTATGAGAAGGGACTGAGACAGTTACTAATGTTACAGATTAGTCTGTATGAGAAGGGACTGAGACAGTTACTAATGTTACAGATTAGTCTGTTTGAGAAGGGACTGAGACAGTTACTAATGTTACAGATTAGTCTGTATGAGAAGGGACTGAGACAGTTACTAATGTTACAGATTAGTCTGTATGAGAAGGGACTGAGACAGTTACTAATGTTACAGATTAGTCTGTTTGAGAAGGGACTGAGACAGTTACTAATGTTACAGATTAGTCTGTATGAGAAGGGACTGAGACAGTTACTAATGTTACAGATTAGTCTGTTTCAGAAGGGACTGAGACAGTTACTAATGTTACAGATTAGTCTGTATGAGAAGGGACTGAGACAGTTACTAATGTTACAGATTTGTCTGTATGAGAAGGGATGGTCACGCTGTTTATGTAGACCTCTTAGACTGTACACACAAAGAAAATGATGCTTCCTCAAGGGTTCTTTGGGAAGGCTGATGGTTCTATGTGGAACCATATTGGCTCAATGAACCCTTTGAGCTCTTCAATGGTTACAGAACAGATCACTGTTTTAGTCATAACTAAAGTGTAGGGGAGGTGGCTCATTAGAATATTTTGGGGCGTGGTTTGCGCACAGCTCTTTTTGTACAACCGTGAGTGAGAGTGTCATTACAGTTTATGTAATCTGTTGTGTTATGATGTTACATGTTATGTAAGATTATGGCCTTTATTAGTGAAAGAGTTGTCTGGCCATTGAGAATGGTTATTAAATCAGTCAGTGTTTCTCATTTCCCTCCTCTATTACAGACATAGCTCACCAGATTCAACTCGTTAATTAACACAATAATAACACCTATGGAAGTTTAACAATATAATATGGCTGACCAGAATTAAATACATTAGAATATTGGCTCATTGGAATATTTTGGGGCGTTGTTTGCGCACAGCTCTTTTTGTACAACTGTGAGTGAGAAGAAAAAAAACTGTATGGTTCTACAAAAGGATCTCCAAAAACCTTTCAGATTGTGAAATATTCTTTATAGAACCATTCTTCATAAAGGTTCCATAAAGAACCATAAAAAAGGGTTCTATGTAGCCCCAAAAAGGGTTGCAACCATAGTGGCACCCTTTTGGTGCAATATCTTTTTGAATAGTTCTTTATAGAACCTTAGGAAAGGGTTCTTTATAACACCATACAGGTTCCATTTATAACCTTATGAGAATGGTTCTTTATAGAACCTTCAAAAAAGGGTTCTATATCGCATCAAATAAAGGTTTTACTTTGGTAAAAAAATGTGTACCAAACTATTGTTTGTAATGCGTCAAGTAGAAATGGACTGGACACTGTGTGAAGTAATTTAGTCATTGTGAAATTGGGTTTGATCTCGCCACATTACATTTATGGACTGCGCTATGGGTTTAACTTGATGCCTTTTCATTCTGTTGTTTTATTGGAGTCGTTGTGAAAGTAGTGGAATAACAGCAACATGAAGCCTCTCTGTGTCGATACAGGCAACGGACCGTGAAAGAGACGTCATCACCTACAGCATCCAGAACGGGGATCCCCACCACCTCTTTGAGCTCTCGCAGATGTACGTGAGCTCATTTTAGTCATCAACTACATTACCTATCATAGTAGCGAATTTATCCATGAAACTAATACAAATCATATTTCTCTGTTACAGAGGAGTCAATTTGGGAAAATGATAGTGTTTTGCCTGGATAAGTGTCTGGAGCTTTTTTCAATACAGATAGTAAACCAAACTGTTCTCTCTGAAACTCTCCACGAGACACTAGGGACTGGAAATGTAGATAATATTCTCCCTAGCATCTTAAATACATAATTAATAAGTAATAAATGAATAAAAACCAAAACAATTCTCTCCCAGTTTGAAAACAGCCCACTTATCAGATTAGTAGTCTCGAGGTTACCCCTGTGCCTTGGCTTGGAGTAAATCTTTTTTCTTAATTTCAGAGATGAAATTGAAGCCTGCAATAAGATTTGGTGTGATTGTTTATGGAGCACTTTTGTATGGCTAGCGGCGAAACAACACAGAAAATTCTCGAATGTTAAATCTAACACTGAAAGTGTGGACCCATACAGACATTGGTTGGAAGACTTATTTCCCAGAGTGCCTTGCATTTTGAGTGAACTGTGTTTGTTAGTGACAGAGACATCATTGTTGCATTCATCTGTTTTCAGTCCTCTGGATTTCACCAGGTGAGATCCTGAGTGAATATCTTATCATTTAAATTGAATTATTTAACACAACACAATCCAAAACATATTTTGAGGTCCTAAACTATAAACTTAACTATTAACTCTGTAAATGTTGAATTACCACTCATTGGTGTAAAATAACCCCCAGTGTTGGTATTAATAACCAGAGTTGAACCATAATCACACCCATTATCATATTTAGAGTTAGAGATAGTTATTTTTGGCCACCCATGACAGTAAATGCCAATCCTGTTGATCATATTATAGGGACTTTCAAGAATGTTCAACTCCACCGCCTCCCCCCCAACATCAACATGAGAAAATGGTTAAACAATATAGAGGAAGATAAGAAATTCCAAAAATATAAATGGTGTGCACTGTGTGATTTTAGTCAATTATGTTGCCAACTAATAATATAGGGAGCAGGTGAAGCCAAGTGCAGACTCAGACGAGGAGATATGGATAACGTAACCAAGGTATTTATTGAAAAGCAGGGGGAGCTCGGGTGGGTAGCAGGGAACCAAGAAATGAGGCTCCCCAGGGGCAAGGGGAGTAGGGGCAGGGAATGCAGGTCCAGAGTGGAATCCAAGGCAGGGAAGACGAGAGGGACCAGAGTCAGTGCGGACAGAATGAGCACAGGCTACAAACTGGCAGTGTGGAAGTGGCAGGGCTGAGTATTTGTAGAGGTCTTGATTATGGAACAGGTTGCAGCTGGTGGGGATCTGCTCTGACTCCAGCACACCTGTCTCCACTCACACAATCGGATACACCCACACAGGGAGAGAGAGGGAGAGAGCACTGGGGAAGTGACCGAATGCCAGCAACCCAGCAGTTGGGTCATCCAAATAACCCAGTATTTTTTTGTGTAAGCCCTCAAAATAAAGCCTTATGAAATAACTATTGTGTTAAGCAATAAAATGTTTGAACATAAAGGAGAGCTGCACTCTCCACGAGCTCAGATGCAAAAATGTAATGTCCAATGCTTCGACAGGCAAGCTGTCTTCACCAGGGTATAAATGGTAACATATCCACTTGGGCTCTCTTCTGAAAATTGATCAATGTAACAACCATATCTCTGTCACTAACAAATCCAGTAATGGGTGGTAACGCTACAATTAACTTGAAAGGCAATCTGGAAAACATGCAAATAAAGCATTACACTAAGCAGTGTGATAATTCAACACTGTTCAGTGTCTATACAGGTCCACACTTTCAGTGTTAATTTGACACTGGGGAATTTGCTGTGAAGCCTAGAGCTATCCCTGTGCTCTCTCTTTTCTCTTTGCTCTCTCAATCTCTCTCTTCCCCCCTCCCTCCCCTCTCTCTCTCTCTGTTTTCCTCTGCAATAAACAGCACACTGCCATGCAGACATACCTATGTTACCAGAGGCCACTTCAATCATAACGCCAAACTCACATTGTCAAGCCTCTCCTGTTGTAGACTGTCAAGCCCAGGAAATTGCATACACCACAACTATAGCATTTTAATAAGCCCCGCGTCTCATCAATAAAGAGGCAAATTAGAACAGTAGGGCACACGACTGGGGAGTTGGGGGGGGGGGGGGAGAATGTGCTAAGGCGATCTGGGCGGAGACTGTCTCTTATGGATAGGAGAGGCTCCTCAGTCCCAGAGCAGATATAATATAAGAAATACATCCCCTTGTAAAGCCCCTAGTAATCGATACATCCTAATAGATTCACTTGCCTGTCATAACACGTCGTCATACTACTGAGGTAAAATGTGCATATTGATCAGGTTCATCAGAAGAAAGATATTTTCATCCAACTGATATGGTGAAAGGAGTTGATTATTTACAAGACAGTTTTACAAGTGACTCATTGGATTGCTTTGTATTAGACTTATAACATCAGAATGTCCCGAATATTACGTGAGCTGTAGAGGTGGTTGAGATCAGAGACCTGCCTGCATCTTGTCGCCAGCTTAGCACCAACAACGGGCAGGCCTTACAGATCAAAATCTGTTGAATAACCTCTTCTCTGTGCGGTCTCTTAGTGGGCTTGAGATGATATCTTCTTTAATGTTCTCCTAGTCATTCAGCACTTCAAAACAACACCCTCGTGAATGATGTTCTCTCCCATGCTTGGTCTGAGCACGCTTGTGTTTCCAGCTGCTAATAATCATGATCTTTCATTTCAGCTCGGCGTTATCATCATCCTGTGATGTTTTAGAATGGGAGGATGCGTGTGCGCGCGCGTGTGTGTGTCGAAGCAATTCTCTCTATGAATAGATAATACATATATATGAGAGTTGTGGAGGCAGCAATTGAGATGCCGCTTTGCATTTGTCTATTTAATTTCAACAGGGTTATATCAGTCCACAGTGGTCCTCACAGAACCCTTCCACCTCTTAAGATGGGTGTAACTGGCCTCTTAGAAGAGGAAGTGCAGATGTTCTCCTGAAAAGCGAATCATAAATGACTTCTAATTTCTGACTAATGCGAGTCTAAAATGATTGCTAGCGAGTAACCGTTATAAAAGTAGAAGTAGAGGGAAAATCGAGATGCATGACGGTTCCTCAGGCTGCTGTAAATTCCCCTCGAGTTCGGGCCCCATCTCTGAGAGCTGCAGCAGACAAAACAGCCGACAGATGTAAAGCTGACAGCAGAGAATCATCCCATAGATTTAAACACTCAGGGATCAGTGTGTCAGAGGGCTGAAACCACTGCTGTATGCATGCCAAGATTAGCCCACACCAAATTACCTTGAACTGTAAATTCTATACGCTCCGTGTTTGTGCTAGGCCAGCTTGCCAAAGTGCCGACGTATACCTGTCCTCTGAGCCTCCATTTTATTGTATGGAGCTGGCTGGTCCACACATAATGCATTTCTGCCCCAGTGTATCAGACGTGCATGTACTTAAATAGCCAGGCTTCTATACCCCCAAGCAACAAAAAAAATCTAATATTTTACAAGTACAAAGAATCTGCTTACACTGACATGGTTGTGATTTTTGAACAGGTGATCCCATCGCAATTGTGATTCAATAATTTCAGGTGAAATGTTCACATTTCCAGTGTCTGAATACAGTCTTTGATGCAATCATTTCTGTCTCCTTTACTTCTTCCATGTTGTTGTAGGGTAATCTTTATCTGTACTCTGACAATCTGAAAACGTTTGGCTCAACGGGAAGCAGAGTGAATGTGAGTGTGTTGGTGAAAAAGAACCCCTGTGTCTCTGTCTCTCCTATCTCCAGGTCAGGGCTGTTGGTCCTGAGGAAACCACTGGACAGGGAGACAGAGGATCGCTACACCCTCGTTGTAACTGCCTCAGATAGCCATCCAGAAGGGGTAAGCCTGCCTCAATTGTCCTTCCATCCATCTATTCGTTAATCTAAACCTTCATAAATCCTTTCCTTCATCCATACATTCTCATCATCAATACATTTATTGTGTTCATTCGTCTATTCGATCCATTCAGTTCAGTCTATGGCAGGTTGAATACCTAGCCCTATTCACTGGCCGAAATCTGTCTTGCCTACTACTTACTAATACTACATACTGTGTACTATTTAGAACATACTGTTTAGTAAAATGATTGCAGTAAGCAACAAATATCAACATTCTAGTCTCCCCCATACTGAGAATGTATAATCTAATACTAGACTCTCCCATACTGAGAATGTATAATCTAATACTAGACTCCCCCATACTGAGAATGTATAATCTAATACTAGACTCTCCCATACTGAGAATGTGTCATCTAATACTAGACTCCCCCACACTGAGAATGTGTAATCTAATACTAGACTCCCCCATACTGAGAATGTATAATCTAATACTAGACTCCCCCATACTGAGAATGTGTAATCTAATACTAGACTCCCCCATACTGAGAATGTATAATCTAATACTAGACTCCCCCATACTGAGAATGTGTAATCTAATACTAGACTCCCCCATACTGAGAATGTGTAATCTAATACTAGACTCCCCCATACTGAGAATGTGTAATCTAATACTAGACTCCCCCATACTGAGAATGTGTAATCTAATACTAGACTGCCCCGTACTGAGAATGTGTAATCTAATACTAGACTCCCCCATACTGAGAATGTGTAATCTAATACTAGACTCCCCCATACTGAGAATGTATAATCTAATACTAGACTCCCCCGTACTGAGAATGTGTAATCTAATACTAGACTCCCCCATACTGAGAATGTGTAATCTAATACTAGACTCCCCCGTACTGAGAATGTGTAATCTAATACTAGACTCCCCCATACTGAGAATGTGTAATCTAATACTAGACTCCCCCGTACTGAGAATGTATAATCTAATACTAGACTCCCCCATACTGAGAATGTGTAATCTAATACTAGACTCCCCCATACTGAGAATGTGTAATCTAATGCGTTGCTTCCGCCATTTGTTCATTTTGATACAGCTCATCCCCTCATCTGATTATCAGCTGTTGTCAAACACACGTGGGACTTAAAATGTGACTCTCTTCCTCAATAGCATGCGGCGAATTCTACTAGATAAAAAGTCCCATTTAATTTGACATCCTGACGTTTAAAACATACTACATTTGAAATATTTCACATACTATAAAACTTTAGATTTTTGCATAGCCGAAATGGGCTTGTATTTTAAACAGTGTTTGAGGTCTCCCAGTCCATTGTTTTGATCAGATCCTGGCCAAACAGGAGTAACAGTGATTTATGTATGACAGTACCGGGGGTTATTAGGTGATAATCAGGGTTGATTCAAATGTGCAATAATGGAATATCCATATTTTGTCCTCAATAAAGGGCATCTTAAAGGTTGCATAAGGTGTTAAGAAAATGTGAATAATCGCCAAAACGTGATGCATTCCCCTACTATTATATTTATCTAAAACATTTCCCTTGTCGTTGCATATCCCCATGTCAAAAATATCTCTCTCCATCTCACACATGTAACGAGGAAGCCAGCAGACAGATTCCTGTGAAATGATTCTCTTTGATACCAGCGGTGTTATATTTAATAATACAACTGTGACAGGTTACCAAACTGACCTTTATGAAAATGAATACAAATGTCTCTCTTCTGACACATTCTGATAACTGAAGCACCTCCCCCTAGATGTAATCACTAGCCACCTTAAAGATGCATTCCGGGTTCTTAAACTCAACAAACTGGATTTGTATCAGAACATAAACCACAAAATGGATGACGTAGTACACAATTAGACACGTTTTGGCTTGCGGGCACCACTTTCGAAACTACAGGCTGAAATTCTACAAAAGTTTCAGAGTGCATCTTTAATTGGCCAGTAGTCTCAGAGCTTGTCTCTTTCTCCTCTAGTGGAGAGGAGAACTCTCATCCTCTCCTTAAAAGTGTAGTCCTGTTGGTTGTCTCATGCAAGTCAGATAATGCAGGGAAGAGTAGAGTACCAGTAAAATCCCTCCCCTCTGTGCTCTCCACGATTCAACTTATTCTATAAAACATTGAGCAAAGTTTAAACTGCAGACTTGAGTGTGTAGGGTAGAAGCAGAGACAGAGGTCTTTAAAATGCATTGACCTTTCCAAATCAGCTGGTCATTAGCGACGCTAATAAACAGTCATGTAGGAACTAGGAAGAGCTTTCTAGTTTAGGAGAGACACACACACACACAGAGGGTGTTCCACAAGCATATGGAGTAGCAAGCCAAATAGAAAAAGAAGCCAGCCAGGCTCCCCCAGGCTGGGGGGGTTATGACATTTTTGCAGAACGAGCTGGATTTTGTTAGCCTTTTGTATGTTCTAAAGCTAGATTGTATTTTCAACCAGCAACTATCAGGAAATAACACTGATAAAAAATGTCACACTTTTACAGTGTTAGTTTTATCAGCTGTTGTACAATAGGATATAAAAAAACTGAAAAATATATTTTTTACAGTAAAGCTTTAAGTTTAGCATTTTCTCTGCTATCAGCAATACAGGTACAATTGAAGAATGAAGCAGGTGTTAAACATGGTCTTTGCTACACAGAAACACTTTGATTTGTCAACACTTTGATTTAATCAGTAGACCTATATTAATATATTTAAAATACCATATCATTAGCTTTTAAAACAATTCAATCTGTTTTCTTTTATAATATTTTGGACCAGAGTAAGGATATCTCTCCACTAACCTACCCATCGTTCCTGAAGTCAGGAGGATTCACCATCTTCATCAAATGTTTTCATGATTTATCTGCAGAGAATTGCCAAAAAGTCAAGCAGTATGCAAATTATTTAAAAAAACGTATTTTGTACATAGTGTTGCCGCTACCGTCTCTTATGACCGAAAATAACTTCTGGACATCAGAAGCGATTACTCACCACGGACTGGCTGAATGCCAAATGATATACTGCTTTCTCGGGAACAGGCCCAGATCCCCGTGATTTGCGTGAAGAGGAGGCGGAGAAAAAGGGGCCAGAGTGCGGGCTGCCTTCTGAGAATTCCTAGGCAATCTAATAAACCTCCAATTCCTTCCATTCAGCTAGCAAACGTGCAATCTTTGGAGAATAAAATAGATGACCTACGCGGAAGATTAAACTACCAACGGGACATACAAAACTGTAATATCTCATGCTTCACGGAGTCGTGGCTGAACAGCTACACTATCAACATACAGCTGGCTGGTTATACGCTGTACCGGCAGGATAGAACAGTGGCATCTGGTAAGACAAGGGGCGATGGACTATGTATTTTTGTAAATAACAGCTGGTGCACAATATCTAAGGTAGTCTCAAGCTATTGCTTGCCTGAGGTAGTATCTTATGATAAGCTGTAGACAACACTATCTACCTAGAGAGTTTTCATCTGTATTTTTCGTAGCTGGCACTAAGACAGCATTAAATGAGCTGTATTCCACCATGAGCAAATAAGAAAACGCTCACCCAGAGGCGGTGCTCCTTGTAGCCGGGGACTTTAATGCAGGGAAACTTAAATCCATTTGACCAAATTTCTATCAGCATGTTAAGTGTGCAACCAGAGGGAAAGTAACTCTGGACCACCTTAACTCCACACACAGAGACGCAAACAAAGCTCTCCCTCGCCCACCATTTGGCAAATCTGACCATAATTCTGTCCTCCTGATTGCTGCTTACAAGCAAAAATTAAAGCAGGAAGCACCAGTGACTAGATCAATAATAAAGTGGTCAGATGAAGCAGATGCTAAGCTACAAGACTGTTTTGCTATCACAGACTGGAACGTGTTCTGGCATTCTTCCGATGGCATTGAGGAGTATACCACATCAGTCATTGGCTTCATCAATAAGTGCATCAATGACGTCGTCCCCACGGTGACCATACGTACATACCCCAACCAGAAGCCATGGACTACAGGCAACATCCGTACTGAGCTAAAGGCTAGATCTGAAACATGCATGAGAGCACCAGCTGTTCCGGAAGACTGTGTGATCACACTCTCCGCAGCCGATGTGAGTAAGACCTTTAAACAGGTCAACATTCACAAGGATGTGGGGCCAGACGGATTACCAAGACGTGTACTGCGAGCATGCGCTGACCAACTGGCAAGTGTCTTCACTGACATTTTCAACCTTTCCCTGTCCAAGTCTTTAATACCAACATGTTTAAAGCAGACCACCATAGTGCCTGTGCCCAAGAACACTAAGGTAACCTGCCTAAATGACTACCGAGTCGTAGCACTCATGTCTGTAGACAAGAAGTGCTTGGAAAGGCTGGTAATGGTTCACATCAACACATCCCACCACCCACTCCAATTTGCATAACACCCCAACAGATCCACAGATGATGAAATCTCTATTGCACGCCACACTGCCCTTTCCCACATGGAAAAAAGGAACATCTATGTGAGAATGCTATTAATTTACTACAGCTCAGTGTTCAACACCATAGTGCCCTCAAAGCTCATCAATAAGCTAAGGACCCTGGGACTAAACACCTCCCTCTGCAACTGGATCTTGAACGTCCTGACGGGCCACCCCCAGGTGGTAAAAGTAGGTAACAACACATCCACCACGCTGATCCTCAACACAGGGGCCCCTCAGGGGTGCGTGCTCAGTCCCCTCCTGTACTCTGTTCACTCATGACTGCACGGCCAAGTACCACTCCAACACCATCATTAAGTTTGCAGATGACACAACAGTGGTAGGCCTGATCACCGACAACGACGAGACAGCCTATAGGGAGGAGGTCAGACACCTGGCTGTGTGGTGCCAGGACAACAACCTCTCCCTCAACGTGATCAAGACAAATGATATGATTGTGGACTACAGGAAAAAGAGTACCGAGCATGCCCCCATTCTCATCGACGGGGCTGCAGTGGAGCTGGTTGAGCGCTTCAAGTTCCTTGGTGTCCACATCACCAACAAACAAAACATGGTCCAAGCACACCAAGACAGTCGTGAAGAGGGCACAACAAAACCTATTCCCCCTCAGGAGACTTAAATGATTTGGCATGGGTCCTCAGATCCTCAAAAGGTTCTACAGCTGCACCATCGAGAGCAGGGCACTACAGAGGGTAGTGCGAACAGCCCAGTACATCACTGGGGCCTCTATACCAGGCAGTGTCAAAGACTCCACCCACCCTAGTCATAGACTGTTATCTCTGCTACCGCAAGCAAGCGGTGCCAGAGCTCCAAGTCTAGGTCCAAGAGGCAGCGAAACAGCTTCCAAGCCGTAGACTCCTGAACATCTAATCAAATGGCTACCCAGACTATTTGCATTGCCCCCCCCCCTCTTTTTACACCACTGCTACTCTCTGTTGTTATCATCTATGAATAGTTGCTTTAATAACTCTACCTACTTGTACATATTACTTCAACTAACCTGTGCCCCTGCACATTGACTCTGTATCGTTACCCCCCTGTATATAGTCTCGCTATTGTTATTTTACTGCTGCTCTTTAATTACTTGTTGCTTTTATTTCTTCTTTTTTTTAACTGCATTGTTGTTAGGGGCTCATAAGCATTTCACTGTAAGGTCTACAACTGTTGTATTCAGCGCATGTGACTAATACAAGTTGATGTGGTTTGAAATTAGGGAGCCAACTGAACAGCTCTCTTACCGATGTAATTTGGTAGGCTACTGACGAGTCACTCACTTTAACGTCACTGTCTGGCAGGTCCTGATGGACTTCATATCGAAAATACAAAGGAGATCTTTAGTTTACTTTTCCCGATGCGATACCATGGACATATAACTTCGTTGTGTGATTTATGAACGGCAGGGATCTATGAGATTGACTTTATTCAGTCAGTTCTACACCTTTTATAAACTAGTCAAGCTTGCTGTTCGTCAATGAAAGCACAGTTTAGAGCCTATGCTCCACCACTCCGTGGCCCATGCTGCACCACTCCGCGGCCCATGCTCCACCACTCCGCGGCCCATGCTCCACCACTCCGCGGCCCATGCCCCACCACTCCGCGGCCCATGCCCCACCACTCCGCGGCCCATGCCCCACCACTCCGCGGCCCATGCCCCACCACTCCGCGGCCCATGCCCCACCACTCCGCGGCCCATGCCCCACCACTCCGCGGCCCATGCCCCACCACTCCGCGGCCCATGCCCCACCACTCCGCGGCCCATGCCCCACCACTCCGCGGCCCATGCCCCACCACTCCGCGGCCCATGCCCCACCACTCCGCGGCCCATGCCCCACCACTCCGCTGCCCATGCTCCACCACTCCGCGGCCCATGCCCCACCACTCCACGGCCTATGCCCCACCACTCCGTGGCTGCCTATTAAACACACCAGGGCCCAACGTTAACTTTATTTCTCGGTTGACCAAATATCTACTGTCCCAAACTGAATTTCTACTTCTAATTTCTACTTCTACTTCTTAAATGCATTAGGGTAATGCAAGGCCTATAGGTTGGTGTGGCTTCTCTCTATATTCAGCTATAAATAGTTATTGTGATGTGTATTAAAAGGCTGTGTAATATAATTTAGCAATGCAAGTCATTATTTTATTCTTTAGAATTGCTTTGTATTAATTGCGTTCATTTTTGTTTCTAAAGTATGTCATTTTGGGAAGATTTGATAATAGGACGCTGACCCTTTAAGACCAACGTTCCAAAAGAGATATCGTCATGGCTACAGTAGGCTAGCCAAGAGGAATGCTAGGTCTCTTTTTGTACCGTTCTTTTTACAGACTATTAACAGTAGCCAGCATATTGCTAGTATGTTTACTATGGAAGGTTTAAATTTGAAAATCACTTTCCTGAGAAAAAATAAATCATTGATGGGTGCTTCTTTTTGCTTTGGACAGCTCGCTTGTGCTTTGTGAAGGCATCGGCTGCATTGCAAACTCAAAGTAGACAGCCCTCGGATCTAAACTCTCAGCCCTTGAATGACGTTTTACATCGTCACATCCGAGTGTACCTTAAATGTCCCTTGCCCAAGCGAGGGAGAGTGATGATCGGAGAGGCAACATCCTTGGAGGAAGTCTTGAAGTTGATCTTAAAAACAACCAACCTAAAGCTACGAATGTACCGAGTAAGCTAACAAATCTAGCTAGCATTCCTGTCAGGTAGCTAGCTACAGTTACCCATAGCTGGCTAGCTAGTTTTATAGTTTGGTCATTTATTCCAATACATTTCAGAATTCCAAAAATATGTTTATGAATCTAGCAACATTTTATAGGCTCCTCACTATGAGACTAAGCCAATTTACCAGTGCTAAAATCACTGTATATATGCACTACCTTTCAAAAGTTTGTGGTCACTTAAAAAATGTACTTGGTTTTGAAAGAAACAGGCCTCACAAGTCCTCAACTGGCAGCTTCATTAAATAGTACCCGCAAAACAGCAGTCTCAACGTCAACAGTGAAGAGGCGACTCCGGGATGCTGGCCTTCTAGGCAGAGTTCCTCTGTCCAGTGTCTGTGTTCTTTTGCACATCTTAATCTTTTATTTTTATTGGGCAGTGTGAGATATGTTTTTTTCTTTGCAACTCTGCCTAGAAGACCAGCATCACGGAGTCGCCTCTTCACTGTTGACTTTGAGACTGGTGTTTTGCTAGTACTATTTAATGAATCTGCCAGTGAGGCCTCCCACTCCTCTTTCTATTCTGGTTAGGGCCAGTTTGTGCTGTTCTGTGAAGGGAGTAGTACACCATTGTACTAAATCTTCACTTTCTTGACAATTTCTCGCATGGAATAGTCTTCATTTCTCAGAACAAGAATAGACTGATGAGTTTCAGAAGAAAGTTATTTGTTTCTAGCCAATTCGAGCCTGTATCTAAACTGGAACACAGGAGATGGTTGCTGATAATGGGCCTCTGTACGCCTATGTAGATATTCCATTAAAAATCAGCCGTTTCCAGCTACAATAGTCATTTACAACATTAACAATGTCTACACTGTTACGGCTTTCTTCCGTTGAAGGAGAGTCGGACCAAAATGCAGCGTGGTTAATTCGATACATGTTTAATGAAGACAAAACACGATCAATACAAAAACAATAAACGGAACGTGAAAACCTATACAGCCTGCCTGGTGACAACTAACACAGAGACAGGAACAATCACCCACAAACACTCAGTGAAACCCAGGCTACCTAAATATGGTTCCCAATCAGAGACAACGAGAATCACCTGACTCTGATTGAGAACCGCCTCAGGCAGCCAAGCCTATGCTAGACACCCCTACTCAGCCACAATCCCAATGCCTACTAAAACCCCAATACGAAAACACAACACAAAATAAACCCATGTCACACCCTGGCCTGACCAAATCAATATATAAACACAAAATACTAAGATCAATTTGATGTTATTTTAATGGACACAAAATATGCTTTTCTTTAAAAAACAAGGACATTTCTAAGTGACCACAAACTTTTGAGTGCTAGTATAGCAAGCTAGATTCATACTTTTTTTCTGACAAGCCTTGTTGATTAAATTTGACACTTCGTTGCCACCAGAGTTTGACATGTGACTACAGTTTGCATTGAATTGTGGGTCATATCAACCCACAAGTGACCAAAGTTGTTCACTCGCTCCGTTGAGCTAAATCGAGGGCCGAGGGGGCAATGTTAGTAAATTGGACCTCCACTTAAGATGGCTATTAAACTGCTTCCAGTTTCGACGGGGATTCCCCTGAGGGAAAGTGGCTGGCGCAATGGCTGAGGCGGTAATAATAACGTGTTTGGACTGCAGCCATCGTCTCATGTACTGCTTGAGAAGTTGTGACTCGCAGGAGTGTGGTGGTGCTTGATTGAACGGCCAATCGTATTGCTCAAATACAAGATATCATGACATTTACGTTTGTAGTCTTCAATGATAGACTGCGACAGAGTAGTTAAATGTTAAACTGGAATGCAAAAATGCGCTGAAAAGTTAGTGACTGACGAGATCTACTGTTTTTACTGGCCGTGGGCCAACGTAAATGTCGGATCCTGCACATGAAAGAAAATAAATTAATTTGCCAGAATAAAATAGGCTAAGTAGATTTTGATTCATCTTTACCACGTTATATGGGTGGTGCAAATTCACTCACATTAGGCTATATGGGACACCTAAAATCATGCTCTCTCTCTCTGTGTAAAGACATTTTTCTGCAGCCGCAACGCACACCCCCAGGTCCCGAGAGGCGAGACAGAAAGCAGACTGTCAAACCAGTAGTGTTTCCTTGTCATCGCTCACTTTGTGACTGACAGGCCCCTGTCCTATCAATTACATTTGCATTTTACATTTTAGTCATCTAGCACAGTGGTTCCCAAACTTTTTCAGTTAATGTACCACCAAGTACCACCTCATGTGCATTTTACCAGTAAGCCTATGTTCTCATGAGTTCTAAAGTACCCTCTGTGGATAGGCCAAGTACCCCTGGTTGGGAAACACTGATTTAGCTGACGCTCTTAACCAGAACAACTTACAGGAGAAATTAGGGTTAAGTGCCTTGCTCAAGGGCACATCGACAGATTTGTCACCTAGTTGGCTCTGGGATTCAATGCAGCGTTCATTCAGTTACTGGCCCAACGCTCTTATCTGCTAGAAGATGCATATTGTTCATTCAAGCGGGAGAGGGCTTGGCAGACTTTTCTCTTACTAGCGAATTGAAAAGTAGTTTAGTTAATTTACTGTAAGTGGAAAAAGTACCCGGCTGAAAATGAGTCTGTAATCGGCTGTGTAGTCGACAGCTGGCGCTAGTGGAAAACACAACACACACACACACACACACACACACACACACACACACACACACACACACACACACACACACACACACACACACACACCTGTATCTGACGCTCCAGAACTGCATGACCTCCCTCCCTGGTGATGTCACCTCCTGGATGGGGTATTTGTTCCTCCAGGCTCCTGCGGGTGTCCCACAGGGGCCTGGAGGGCCCGGGGCCAGCCAATATTATTTGACGAGGTCCAGGGCCATGCCCCACATGAAAGGGGGGGAGACAGTACCCATTATACAGTCAAACCAGAGGTGTTACATAACACTCTGTTATAGCTAATAAATACTGCTTGTACTATTGGTCTTAAAGAGACACTGCGGTTTTAAAACCTGTGTGTTTCTGTGATGAATGGGTTCGTTCATTTTGTTACTTGTGCGTATGTGCTAGAGCATGAGGGCAGTTGGGAACATGGCTACTTACTATAGCATTACTGTTTCCCTTTTTGATGGTACACATGCAGAGCAACGTGCAGAGCAACGTGCAGTTCAACGTGCAGAGCAACGTGCAGTTCAACGTGCAGTTCAACGTGCAGTTCAACGTGCAGAGCAACGTGCAGTTCAACGTGCAGTTCAACGTGCAGTTCAACGTGCAGTTCAACGTGCAGAGCAACGTGCAGTTCAACGTGCAGTTCAACGTGCAGAGCAACGTGCAGAGCAACGTGCAGTTCAACGTGCAGTTCAACGTGCAGAGCAACGTGCAGAGCAACGTGCAGAGCAACGTGCAGAGCAACGTGCAGTTCAACGTGCAGAGCAACGTGCAGTTCAACGTGCAGTTCAACGTGCAGTTCAACGTGCAGTTCAACGTGCAGTTCAATGTGCAGAACAACGTGCAGTTCAACGTGCAGTTCAACGTGCAGTTCAACGTGCAGAGTAACATTGTGTTCATGTCAAAGCAATAGTGCTGAATTTAGTATTTGTTCAGTTCCCTCATTACTACCCTCGTTGCTCCAAGTAAATGTTTCACGGACCATATAGATGTTTTTCATCATAGAGTTTTGCGTCGTGAAGAATCCCTGCTTTCAAACGCTCCATCTTTCATGCCAATACCATTACAAAACCGGCACATCCTCATTTTTATTTTGGTTTGGATTCTTCCAAACATTTGCATTTCTCTGGGTGTGCAATAATGGGAAGGAGTGTCTTTGATCTTTGCTCATAGCTAAACGCAGAGAAGAGAATAAGGAAGAGAGACGTTGAGAAGAGATAATGAAAAGGGAAGTGGCTTCCTGCTGCGAGGGCACACCTGGACACGAGGCCTCCTCCTTTTCTACTCCGTTCTCTCTCTGAAGAAGGGAAGCCCTGTGTGCTGGCTAATGACAGTTCAGTTCTCCCCATAGGCTAGTGCTCTGATGACTAGCTATACATCTTTAGGATCTTCAGTTGACCATTAACGTTTAGTCCATAATGTTGCTTGATTGGTTGTTAGGCTATTAGCTGGAAGAAAATAGGCTATTTGAAAAGTGCAATACTGTTACTATAACCATGTGTTAGTGAGGGTTTTCAGTGCCTTTATGTAAATCACAAAGCTCATCTGCGTTTCCTGCATAGCAGGAAAATTCTCAGCAACAAAATTGTGATCAATTAAGATCCTATATCTGTAGCTTCATTCATAACCTCAGAATGTGTGTCTTTACAGTACTGTACTATCCCAGCTAGCACATAATGTTCTGAGAACCATATGTTTCTTAGAGCTTGGTGAGAGCGTGGTTATTTTGGTTATTTTGCATTACAACCTTTCTACAACTTTCTGGGAATGGTGCAGGATAGTTGCTTGGTTTTGGAACATTCTCAGCACATTTAAGGAACTTGACAAACACGTGTTGTTTCCTAAAAGTTCAAACATGGTTTGATTTAATTTCAATTTTGGTAATGTTCTAGGAACCTTCTCCAACTGGTTTGACATAGGGAATGTTCTCAAATAGTTCAGAGAACGTTAAGAAACAACGTTCTGTGAGAATTTCAGTACTTCAGCATAATGTTTCCTACAGGTTTCCTCATGGTTCTATTTAAAGTCATGTTCCCACATTGTTTAGAAAACGTTAAAATGTTCGATAAATAACAGAGAATGTTCTAAGAATATTATTTAAATATACATTCTGTTCTCAGAATCAACAAAACACTCAATCCTGCATATGAATCAAATTCATTTATTAAACTTTTCTAGCACTTTTCATTACAGACAGAATCTCAGTGCTTGTTAAGCAAAATAAACAGCAAGAAGTAATTTACGTTAAAAGAGATATAGGCTACAACAGTAGCTAGATAAGATGGATCAAGTCTGTTTGAGTGCTTATAGATCAAGTCTGTTTGAGTGCTTCTAGATCAAGTCTGTTTGAGTGCTTCTAGATCAAGACTGTTTGAGTGCTTCTAGATCAAGTCTGTTTGAGTGCTTCTAGATCAAGTCTGTTTGAGTGCTTCTAGATCAAGTCTGTTTGAGTGCTTCTAGATCAAGACTGTTTGAGTGCTTCTAGATCAAGTCTGTTTGAGTGCTTCTAGATCAAGTCTGTTTGAGTGCTTCTAGATCAAGTCTGTTTGAGTGCTTCTAGATCAAGTCTGTTTGAGTGCTTCTAGATCAAGTCTGTTTGAGTGCTTCTAGATCAAGTCTGTTTGAGTGCTTCTAGATCAGTGCTCTTCCATCCTGTTCCTGGAGAGCTACCCTCCTGTAGGTTTTTATTTCAACCCCAGAATCAGGTGCGCTATATTAGGGTTGGAGCGACAACTTACAGGACGGTAGCTCTCCAGTAACAGAGTTGGAGAGCCCTATTCTAGATCAAGTCTGTTTCAGTGCTTCTTGAAGCCTCCAGATGGGGAGCTGCGGTCATGAGTGGATCTGGAAGCTCATAGCTAGATGATCAGCAGAGGTGGCGGCAGCTCTATGTCGTCAGGGTGTCTCCACCCTCTGCAGATTCTCTGTATCAATGAAGTTTGAGCTCCCCATATGGTGCAGCCCACTCCAACTCTGCATGTGCAGCCACCTCTTGGATCACCGTTGGTGAAAAAGGTTTACATTTATTAGGTCTAGGTTTAATTCGAAAGAAAACACAATGGCTAGCTAGCATTAGGTAGCTTGTTGAGAACACTGATTTTCATCAATTTATGTGCAGGAATCCAATTCATGATATTAAAACTTGAGCACTCATTTACCTATTGACAAATTAAAAGTGATGAAATATTAAATATGTACAGAATTAACACAAGCTCTCTGCCTAGGCTGCCACAAGACAGCCTGGGCACTGCCAACGTCCCGGCTGTCTGACCCTATAGTTAACTTCACCCACCTTCTCAAAGACTTCGAATGGCCCGTTCCATCGGGCCAAAAACATGCATTATGAGGTGGGGACCAGCACCAACACTTTGTCTCCTGTCTGAAAGTCCCTTTGTTGTGCCCCTCTGTTGTATAACCGCACTTAGGCCTCCTGGGCCTCCAGCATGTGTTCCCATACCAGGGGCCACAGGGTTGCCATCTGATCGCTCATGTCTCCCACGTGCACCACCAAGGTTCGGTGGTGCGACGGTTGCTTTTCCCAGGCTTTTTTAGCCACTTCCAGCGGTCCTCGGGGTCATCTCCTGTACAGGATTTTGAAGGGAGAGAATCCTTTTGAAGCAGCTGGTCCCAATTCTTTCCGTTGGCCTCCATCACCTTCTTTATCATCTGCTTCAGGGTACGATTGAATCTTTCCACCAATCCATCAGTCAAATCACATTTTATTTGATGGTCTGAGGGTGTGAGGGTGATACACTGAGGTGCGCAACTGGGTTATTTTCATTAGCTTGCATAGATCCTTCATGATTCATGACATGAACGTGGTGCCCTAGTCGATCAATATCTCATCGGGGATCCCTACTTGGGAGAACAGCATGACCAACTCACGTGCGATTCCCTTGGTGGCCATGGTGAGCAGGGTAATGGATTCCAGGTACCTGGTGGCATAATCCAGAATCACTAGAATGTACTGGTGTCCTCTGTTGCTCTTGGGTAGAGGTCCCAGCAGGTCCATTGCGATCCTGCTGAAAGGGACTGAAATAATGGGTAGTGGAATTAAGGGACTACGAATCCGACAGTCCAGGTCGCAAGGGTAATCTCACAGATATTGTTCTCTCTTCTCCCACTGTTCATAAAGCACGTTTCTCTCTTCATTCTCTGCCCCTTTGTGCAGGCTGCTTCCTCCTTTATCCCCAAGTACTCCCTGGCTTATTGACCCACAGCCTCACCTCGTTGGGGGAGGAAGTCCATATAAGGCTCGGGGCCAGAGCCAGCGGGCTGCAAGATATCTCCCCCCAATACACACTCCCCTCACCTCTCCCTGCCGTCTGCCACAATATGTTGAGTTCTTTGGCTCTTAGACAAAATACATAAAACCTTTAAAAAAATCAAAAATTATGCAAACGTCTGTCTGGCTCTGACAAATACTGTATTATTGTCTCATTCGAAGGACAGTTTTCAATGAGAAATGGTCCTGTTAGGATGATCTGATGGGTTATTAGCTCAGGAATTGCTTATTTTTATGTTATTAGCTCAGGAATTGTTTTGTGTCATTACATACAGCCGGGAAGAACTATTGGATATTAGAGCGTCGGTAACTCACCAGAACATCCAGCATTATGACCAGGATTACGACTTTCCTGGAGCGGATCCTTTGTTTGTTCTTTCCAGAGCAATTTATTCCAGAGGCTGACCCAAAACAACGCCGGCAGAGGAGAGGTACTCGAGGCAGTCTTCTGGTCCGACTTAGGAAGTGTGCACAACACCCACCACTCCTGAGTATTTTAATCGCTATTGTCCGATCTCCGGATAATAAAATTGATGAGCTCAAGGCCAGAGTTTCTTTTCAGAGAGACACCAGGGATTGTAACATACTCTGCTTCACAGAATCATGGCTCTCTCGAGATATACTGTCTGACTGTAAAGTCAGTTGGGTTCTCAGTACATCACACCGACAGGAACAAAAATCTCTCCAGGAAGCAGAAGGGTGGAGGTATATGTTTTCTGATTAACAACTTATGGTGTAACTGTGATAACATACAGGAACTCAAGTCCTTCTGTTCACCCGACGTAGAATATCTCACAATCAAATGCCGACCGTATTATCTCCCGAGAGAATTTTCGTCAATAATAGCCACAGCGGTCTATATCCCGCCCAAGCGAATACCATGACGGCCCTAAAAGAGCTTATGAACTGAACTTCACGCTAACTGGAAACCACACATCCTGAGGCTGCATTCATTGTAGCTGAGGATATTAACAAAGCAAATTTGAGGAAAAGGCTCCTGAAATTCTATGAACATATTGATTGTTGTACTTGAGCTGCTAAAACTTTCGACCATTGTTACACTACCTTCCAGAATGCATATAAGTCCCTCTTGTGCCCTCCATTCAGCAAATTGGACCATGTTTCCATCTTGCTCCTCTTATAGGCAGAAACTCAAATAGGAAGCACCCGTGGTAAGGACTATTAAATGCTGGTCTGACCTATTGGAATCCACGCTTCAAGATTGTTTTGATCACGTGGACTGGGATATGTTCAGAGTAGCTTCAGATGATATATCGACACCAATACCGATACAGTGAATGAGTTTATCAGGATGTGCATAGGAGATGTTGTACCCACTGTGACTACTAAAATCTACCCCAACCAGAAATCGTGGATAGATGGGAGCATTCCCGCAAAACTGAAAGCGAGAACCACCGCATTTAACCAGGGCAAGAAGACTGGGAATTTGGAAGAATACAAACAGTGTAGTTGTTCCCCCCGCAAAGAAATCAAGCATGCTGAACTTCAGTATAGGGACAAAGCTGAGACCCAGTTCAACGGCTCAGACACCAGATGTATGTGGCAGGGTCTACGGATAATCACAGATTATAAAAGGAAAACCAGCCACGTTGCGGACACCGATGTCTTTCATCCAGACAGGCTGAACACCTTCTTCACTCGCTTTTGAGGATAATACTCCGTTGCCGATGTTAGTAAGACATTTATGTGTGATAACCCTCGCAAGGCAGCCGGCCCAGATGGTCGTCAGAGCATGTGCTAACCCTCACAAGGCAGCCGCGTCGTCCGAGCATGCGCAGACCAGCTGGCTGGTGTGTTTACAGATATATTCAATTTTTCCCTATCCCAGTCTGTTGTCCCCACATGCTTCAAGATGGCCACCATTGTCCCTGTACCTAAGAAAGCAAAGGTAATTTAACTAATTGACTATCGCCCCATAGCACTCACCTCTGTCATCATGAAGTGCTTTGAGAGATTAGTCAAGCATCATGTCACCTCCAACTTACCTGCCACCCTAGACCCACTTCAATTTGCTTACCGCCTCAATAGATACACAGACGATGAGATCGCCACCATACTGCACACGGCCCTATCCCATCTGGACAAGAGGCATACCTATCTAAGAATGCTGTTCATTGACTATAGCTCAGCATTCAACAACATAGTACCATCCAAGCTCATCATCAAGCTCGAGGCCCTGTGTCTGAACCCTGTCCTGTGGAACTGGGTCCTGGACTTCCTGACGGGTCGCCCCCAGGTGGTGGAGCTATGAAACAACATCTCCTCTTCGATAATCCTCAACACTGGGGCCCCACAAGGGTGCGTGCTCAGCCCCCTTCTGTACTCCGTTCACCCATGACTACGTGGCCAAGCACGCCTCCAACTCAATCATCAAGTGTACAGATGACACAACAGTAGTAGGCTTGATTGCCAACAACGATGAGACAGGGAAGAGGTGAAGGCTCTGGGTGTGTGGTGCCAGAAAAATAACCTGTCACTCAACGTCAACAAAACTAAGGAGATGATGTGGACTTCAGGAAACAGCAGAGGGAGCACCGTTTCCACATCGATGGGACCGCAGTGGAGAAGGTGGAAAGCATCAAGTTCCTCTGCTTACTCATCACTGGAAAACTGAAATGGTCCACCCACACAGACAGTGTGGTGAAGAAGGCGCAACAGTGCCCCTTCAACCTCAGGAGACTGAAGAAATGTGGCTTAAAACCTAAAACCCTCACAAACTTTTACAGATGCACAATTGAGAGCATTCTGTCGGGCTGTATCACCGCCTGGTATGGCAACTGCACCGCCCACAACCGCAAAGCTTTCCAGAGGGGGGTGCAGTCTGCCCAACGCATCACCAGGGGCAAATTTCCCACCCTCCTGGACACCTACAGCACCCGATGCCATAGGAAGGCCAAAAAGATCATCAAGGACATCAACCACCCGAGCCACTGCCTGTTCGCCCCGTTATCATTCGGAAGGTGAGGTCAGTACAGGTGCATCAAAGCTGGGACCGAGAGACTGAAAAACTGCTTTTGTCTCAAGGCCATCAGACTGCTAAACAGTCATCACTAGCACATCAGAGACGGCTGCCTATAGATATAGATTAGAAATCACTGGCCACTTTTAGAAATGGATCACATGCCGCTTTAATAATGTTTCCGTATCAAGCATTACTCATCTCATGTGTATAAACTGCACTCCACACTATTCTATGGTATCTTAGTCACTTTTAAATTGTGTTTACATATTGCATCACCCATTTCATATATATATATACGGCATTGTATTATGCTATGCTATGCTACACCACTGACTGTTAAACAGCCATCTCCAGCACATCAGAGGTCGGCTGCCTATAGACATAGATTAGGAATCCCTGGCCACTTTAAGGAAATGAAACACTAGCCACTTTAATAATGTCTCCATATCTTGCCTTACTCATCTCATATGTGTAAACTGTACTCTATACTATTCTACAGTATCTTCGTCACTTTACTTGTGTGTAAACTTTGCCTCACCCATCTCATGTGTATATACTGCACTCTATACTATGCCACTGTATCTTAGTCCAATGCTGCTCTGACATATATGTATATATATTCTTAATCCGTTAAATGGCCTGCTCTGATACTGCCAGCTTAAAAACGACCTAATTGGCTTTTTAGGTGGAGATTCCATCATATTTGTCAAACAGTGAATCAGGACAAACACACCCAGTCCATCTGTAACATTACAAATGACAGACTAAACCTTTAAAAGCTGAGATGTTAGATAACCGGCATTGACTGCCTTCCTTCCTCCCACGGTCTGCCAATGGTTCAGGAGCACATTAAGTTCAAGAGAAATGGTCACAGTGATGGGTCATTTGCAGATGAACTCTCCACACTATGATATTGGCTTTTAAATACCAACCTCTATAGCCAGCAGGCTTAAGTACAGTATGATGGAATTAACTGGTACTTGTTGACCTGCTCGTACTTCCTGGATTCTGCTCTTCATTCTGGTAAGTTTGTGGCTAGAAGTGCAAAGGCATTTATTTGATGATACAGTTTTATGAAAGCCTTATTTTCTGTAAGAGACTGCAAGTTGCGTGATGTATACTGGTTTCTGAAGAGATTCAATGCACTATGTCTGTACTAGAGGTCGACCAATTATGATTTTTCAACGCCGAGACCGATTATTGGAGGACCAAAAAAGGCGATACCGATTAATCAGCCGATTTATTAATTTTTTATTTGTGATAATGACAATTACAACAATACTGAATGAACACTTATTTTAACTTAATATAATACATCAATAAAATACATTTAACCTCAAGTAAATAATGAAACATGTTCAATTTGGTTTAAATAATGCAAAAAAACAAAGTGTTGGAGAAGAAAGTAAAAGTGCAATATGTGCTATGTAAGAAAGCTAACGTTTCAGTTCCTTGCTCAGAACATGAGAACATATGAAAGCTGGTGGTTCCTTTTAACATGAGTCTTAAATATTAAATATTTAGGTTGTAGATATTATAGGAATTATAGGACTATTTCCCTCTATACCATTTGTATTTCATTAACCTTTGACTATCGGATGTTCTTATAGGCACTTTAGTATTGCCAGTGTAACAGTATAGCTTCCGTCCCTCTCCTCACTCCTACCTGGGCTTGAACCAGGTACACATCGACAACAGCCACACTCGAAGCAGCATTACCCATGCAGAGCAAGGGAAACAACCACAGGCTCAGAGTGAGGGACGTTTGAAACGCTATTAGCGCGCGCTAACTAGCTAGCCATTTCACATCAGTTACACCAGCCTCATCTCGGGAGTTGATAGGCTTGAAGTCATAAACAGTGCAATGCTTGACGCACAACGAAGAGCTGCTGGCAAAACGCACGAAAGTGCTGTTTGAATGAATGTTTACGCGCTTGCTTCTGCCTACCACTCCTCAGTCAGATACTTAGATACTTGTATGCTCAGTCAGATTATATGCAACGCAGGACATGCTAGATAATATCTAGTAATATCATCAACCATGTGTAGTTAACCAGTGATTATGATTGATTGTTTTTTATAAGATAAGTTTAATGCTAGCTAGCAACTTACCTTGGCTTACTGCATTCGCGTAACAGGCAGGCTCCTCCTTGTGGAGTGCAACGAGAGAGAGGCAGGTCGTTATTGCGTTGGACTAGTTAACTGTAAGGTTACAAGATTGGATCCCTCGGGCTGACAAGGTGAAAATATGTCATTCTGCCCCTGAACGAGGCAGTTATCCCACCGTTCCTAGGCCATCATTGAAAATAAGAATGTGTTCTTAACTGACTTGCCTAGTTAAATAAAGGTATAAAAAATAATAATAATTATCGGAAAATCGGTGCCCAAAAATACCAATTTCCGATTGCTTTGAAAACTTGAAATCGGCCCTAATTAATCGCCCATCCCGATTAATCGGGCGACCTCTAAGCTGTACGGATCAGTCGTTTTGTTAATCAAGCCAACATTTTGACAAGATGCACAGTCTAAGAGAACCTCAAACTAAATGTGTTCCTGCTTTCATATCAAACACTAAGACGCTCATTCACCTAAAGCTGAGGAGAGGAGTTATTCATTACATGATGGTGAATGCAAATACAGTATGTCATCATTATTCCAAGGGCTGTAGCATAAGACCATAACCTGAAAAAAATATGGATTCGTATTTATTCACTCACATTCTGATTGGGTTAAGCATGACATACAGAGAAGTCTGCTGTGCTTTTAACTTACTATTTTAGATAGAGAAAGAGCTTTTCTCAAAACGGAGATCAATAATTGTGTCGTTTTTTATTTCTGTGCTTCCAGACATCCACGGCCACTGTGAATATTGTGGTCACTGATGTCAACGATAATGACCCTGTCTTCGATCGGCTCCTGCCCCAAAACCTAACCGTTACAGAGGAGGAGGCCAACTGTTTTGTGGGCCAAGTAAAGGTAAGTCTGCCCTTATGTCCGCCATTCTGTGTACTCACTCTATAATCCACATTACTGAATCATCCATAGACCCTTGTAGAATGGACTCATGTTATGATACAGTAGATCTGTCTGATGAGTAAGTCAGTGCACTGTGGCTGGTTAGCCGTGTAGAGTAATATTTCTGTGGTACTGAATCTATGAACGTATATTGCAGCTTGCATTGGCATAATGTCCAAGGGGCCTTTGACATTGAAAGTCTGTCCCAATGCGGTTTGACTTACATGTACCTGGCTTGCAGCAGTACACCCTACTGTTCCTCTGTGACTCTGGTGTCTGTCTCCCGCTTACTCTCCCTGTCCCGTTTGGCTAATTGTAGTTAGTGGCCCTCAGGGATGTGAGGGTGCCAAGGCCCAACTCTGCGCTTGGCCTGCCGATCCCCCCCGGTCTCCCAGCATGTGTGCCCAGCTGCCAAGAGCCCCAAAGCAGGGAGGCCCGTATCTTTCGGTTATCACTATGGCAACAGCATCCAGAAACAATAAAAAAACACAATATTTACCTCTTACATTTAAAGGGAGGGCTCCCTGCCCGGTCCGCTGTTGATAATTTTCCAATTAAATAAATGAAATTTGAATCATTTGTCACGTTCAGGGACATCCCATAATGAGTAGCTTTGTTGGGCTCTGTTAAGCTGCAAGGAGCTGTAATTAGTGGTGTGGATAATAGGGCTGGGGATTGTTTGTGGAATAAGCGGAGGATAATGTAGGCAGACATCTTTGGTGGGACTCAGTTTTTTTTCTACAGTACAGCAGACCGCTGTGTTGTGAATAATTAGATTGTTTACGTGTGTGTGTGTGTGTGTGTGTGTGTGTGTGTGTGTGTGTGTGTGTGTGTGTGTGTGTGTGTGTGTGTGTGTGTGTGTGTGTGTAGTGGTGCCTGGAGAAGTGGGTATGCCCCCAAAAATTCCAAACCGCCCATTCAGTGAAGGAAAGGCACCCTGTGTAATTTTTTTAAATATGAGATACAGTGATATCCACACTGAATGACCTAAAATGATGAATCCCATATTTGTCTTTCACAGTCAGGCCAACCCAAGCTGTACCGTGCAGTAGGCTAATAGTAGGACCTACTATTGAAACAGATAAATGAGGCAGTCAACTGAGTCTGAAATTCAAAGTTTTCAATTTTTTCAGGTTTTTGCTCTCAAAGTCCATAACAATGCTTAAATCACATCAGCAGACAACTTTTGAAGTCTGGCAAAAATCCAATACATGTAGTTTTTTTGTGTAGTTACCCTTTAATTGAAGTGTGCAGGCACCTAGCACTGTTGTTTGATTAGCATTGTTTCTGTAGCACATGAGATGAGGTTTGCAAAATGAATGGCCACTGGATTTATGCAAATAATGCCAGGTAGGCATAGGCTACTTTATAGCTAATATTTAATAGAGAAGGTTTTTGGGAAAGCCTTTCCATCTACCAGAAGACAGTTAGGCCTATCATTACTATCCATATTTTTCCTGTTCCATAATTGTTTGAAATCTGGATGTTTACTTCATATTATGAGACATGTCTTACCTACAAAGTAACCTGTAGCCCAAACCCCTACCAGAGAAAGGTGGAGGCAATTATTTCTATAAAGACTTCCTCATTATGCGTTCTCCTGTTCTATTTGTTCTATTCTTTTTTTCCAATGTCTAGCAGCCAATGGGATTATCCTAGTCATATTAGCAAAACCTGATAGTTGTTGCATCTTTAGATCTCCCCTCTTTGAGCATTTCTAGCAGATATGTCCATCTCTGTCCGCTCACATATGCGGTGCGCATTCTAAAACGGTGTTTTGCAGTGTGTACATTACTGCGCCTAAAATGGGAAGAAATAATAGTTTATCAAAATGTTAAGCTAAACATTCCCATCTGTTCCATCAGCCCTATTAATTGATATGGCGTATACCTCCACTACACTACTTTGATACGCATCAATGGGGATTAAGAGGTGAGTATAGGCAATGCCCACTAAAATATAAATGGGCAAAGAGCGAATACCTGTGTTTACACTCCACTACACCACTGTGTGTGTGTGCGTGTGTGCATGTGTGCGTGTGTGTGTGTGTGTGTACACGTGTACGTACGTGTCTAGACTCCCAAACCTGACCCTTCATTTCCTCCAAACTGACAATCATTCCAACCACATAACATGGCCTCCAGTGGAGAGTTTGGGACACGCTCCCAACTCTAACATTCCATGTTTGTCCCCCCCACAGCTAACCTGGAGCAAAACCATGGACCACAAGCCACATTAAAGCTGGCCAGAGGCCCTGATGTGTGCTATCAGAATATATCTCAGCCAAACATGACCATCAACACTAACTCTCCCGCCAAACTGAAATATTTGATCAAATAAGCTCTCAGATATGATCAATTACTGCAATAACATCTCGGAATGTGCAATTGATCGGCAAGTCGCTCGTACTGGCTCAGCATATGATAAGACAAGTGGGATTTGTGTAGCTACAGAGGCTACAGTATGCACATCGAAATGAGCAAGCCTTACTAAGCACTCAACCATCTGCCCTTCCTCAATCTGCCAACGCATGGATATTACAGTTTTTTTAATGATTGCTTAGGCACTATCTTTGAAACTATAGGCTATTTTTGCAAAGCTCTACACAGCAAAACATTATACACCTTATGCAAAAGCAAACAATTCTTGTAAAAACTCTTCAAACTCTTTAAAAAATGTTTAATGTCTACAGTACACACAAACCATCATTTAAATGAGCACACTAAGCACCAACTACCCACTGATGGTACAAATTAAAAACTTGTGGCTTTTGCTTTTTCTGTTTGCAGGGCATAGCAGTTTGCAATAAAGTTTTGTCATACATGTATTAAACACACATACACACAGGTATCCAAATGTTTTCTCAATATGTTCTAACACTCCTCAAACAACAAAAGCGCAGTAGAAGAAAACTAAAACATTTATTCTAGAAAAAAAAGAACATAAACAAATGTGGCTCCATGTAGTAGCAAATAGTGTAGCATTGTAGAGACCAATGTTTCCAGTTTTTCTAGAAGTGTGTTATTACATTGCAAACGTGTAAAGCAGTGAGTTGTGTTTACAGTTTAGCAAAAAGTGTGTTGTGAAATTACACACTGAGCGTAAAGCAGAGAACGTGCATTCAGCTTGCCACACTTGGTAAATGCATTGGCTACAAGTGTTAATGGTTTCAGAGATAGTGCATCAAGAATCACTGTTAGTGTTTAAGCATTCAGAAAAAACTGTAGTACCGACAGTGGGCAACCTTGTGTGGGGTGATATTATTTATAAACTGGGTGGTTCGAGCCCTGAATGCTGATTGGCTGACAGCCGTGGTATATCAGACCGTATACCACAGGTATGACAAAACATGTATTTTTACTGCTCTAATTACGATGGTAACCAGTTCATAATAGCAATAAGGCACCTCGGGGGTTTGTGGTATAATGTTGATCGAAGTGATCCAAGGTACTGTCTGCAAGACAAATGAGTTTGAATATGTGTCAGCAACGGGATGAAAATCATTGCCTGATTGGAATTGATGTCTAAGACTTGTCTAGTTTGCTTCTATTATCTTGTTGATAGCACTATCAGCCCATCTCCAATGTTTTACTTGGCACATTCTGCCTGCTACTGAGCGGCATTTTGCTCTGTTTATCAAGCCAGCAAGACCCATTACTGCATTCACTTTACGAGAGAGAGCAGGCAGCAAGACAAGTGAAGCAGAAATCACTGTTCTCTCTCTGGCTCGGCGTGCAGTCTCTTCCTCACTAGATAATGACACTATTCCCAAATTGTGGTATTTACCAGTTGGGTCTGGGGTGATGCACGGTGTTAGACATATCTCTGCTTCTCTTCCATACAGGTTTTAATGAACTTTTAATTGATTTTCTGAGAAAATGTATGCTTTCAATACCAGGCCCTGGTTCCTTTAGATGGTAATAAAAAGGTATTGAATTAATTCCATCACTGACTGGATACTGTAGCTAATGTCATGCTTTTGGCCTGGCTGTTGTGCTTTCAGACTACAGTCGAGCCAACATGTTCTTTGTTATTTTTCATGGTAGGATGTTGCACACCAGACATTAACAGCAGGAACATCATTTGGGTATTTTTTTCTACTTTTTGCACCCCATTGCAAATGCTTTGAGTGAAGGCAATTTTCATTTTTATGCGTATGAAAATTTAAATCCAATCCTGTCTCATTATCTCTGGTCGAAAAGAAATGTTCTCTGAAAATAAACATTTTCCAAAGTAAATTATCACTCATCTCTTAGTAGAATAAGTTTCATTTTCAAGATCGTGTATCTTTTCATCTATCAATGACTTCTAGCTCCCAATCTCGAGGTGAGATGTTATGTCTTGATCCTCCTTTATTCAATGGGATCATGGCGTCTCATTCCTACAAAGACCTCCCAGTACAGATGTAGGATCTTCATTTCATCACCCTGTTGCAGGAGAATGTTCCTGTACATTGGTGGTTTAAAAGGCTTCTGAGATATGTAATTTATTCTTTGCATGAGCTATATGTTCCGTTACCTCATTAGTGGTTTGGAAAACCTCCTCCACTGTTCTCAACCTCGATCAAATCCTGAAGAGAAATGGAGGGATTCATGCGGAGTACAATGCAAGCCTTACAGTATACAGACAGCGCTGCTTAACTTGCACAATGTTCTTCATTTGCATTACAGAGGACACAGTTTGGAGAGTGTGTTAAACTGTTACACTGTACCTGTTTAAGGCTGTCAGCTTGGGGCCTGCGTACTGCTCTCTCCCTGCTGTTGAAACAGGTGTCTTGTCGTGTGTGTGTTCCTCCCTATTGGTTTATGCATGATGCTTACCATATGGAGGGTCTAACTCCCCCTGTGTCTCCCTCATCATCCATCCCTCCTATCTATCATCCATCCATCCCTCCATCTATCCATCCTTCCATATTTCCATCCCTCCATCCATCTATCCATCATCTATCCGTCTATCTACCCATCCATCCATCCATCCATCTACCCATCATCCATCCATCCCTCCATTTATCCATCCATCCCTCCATTTATCTATCTATCTATCCATCCCTCCATCTATCCCTCCATTTATCCATCTATCTATCCCTCCATCTATCCATCCATCCATCTATCCATCCAGGCAACAGATCCAGACGCGGGGGTTAATGGCCAGGTGTGCTACCAACTGGTCAATCACGCCGACCTCTTCAGGATCAACTCCAATGGCACCATCTCCACCGCAGTGCCTTTGGATCGAGAGGTCAGGGGTCAGTATGACCTCATGGTGGAGGCGGAGGACGGAGCGGTGGAGGACCCCAGGAGGACCACACTGACTCTGTCGGTGACCGTGCTGGATGTGGATGATAACAGCCCGGTGTTCTCACAACCATCCTATACGGTCAATCTGCCGGAGAATAGTCCTAAGAACACAGTCATCCTGCAGTTTACCGTGAGTTTTCGTGTGTGTGTGTGTGTGTGTGTGTGTCCAAGAGTGCACAGCATGCTCCATACACACTCAGCAGCAGGGGTATATACTACTTCAAACACTCCACAGTCCAAATGCATCCTCTTGTACATCAAAGCACACAAAGCCAGGAGGTACATGGTTAGCCTAGAGCATATTGACAGAGGATATCAAAACCTCAGACATGGCCTCGCTATTCAGTCACATGCTGCCAGGAAAGGGCAGACAGGAGCTTCTGATTCCCGCACAGCGGTCGCTGCCTTTTGTTACATCAAATTACACCAAGTATCTATACCAACCAACCAACCATACAAACAAACAAACAAACAGAACATGACTCTCTGAGTGGAATAGAAACCGAAAAAGACAAACCACCCAATTTTTCCCCCATTATTTTTCAAGATCCTGTTTCTATTTGTGTTTAACAAGAACCTTTCCTTTTAGAATTGTGATTATTTGTGTTTTAAATTTGATCCTAAAGTTGAGCCTGGACTAACTAGAATTGTGGTTATTTGTTGTTGGCCAGCCCAGAGAATACTTTTTTATGAGACCAGTCATGTCTCCCTTTGTTGGGCTAATCATGGAACATTTCAGGTGGGGTTGGTTGATTGACAGTTGCCATGACAATGACTGTCTGGTCCAAGTACACTGATCCCTCTGCAGTGACAAACCTATCAACACCTTCCGTCGCTCCCCACGCCACACCGAACCTGCTGATACGCTGATATTTTGGGCAAATTAGTGGGGCCACTGATGACTGAGCTAGCATGGTAGGGGGTTTATCTGTGTATAGGCCCAAAGATATTCTTCCCCAATACACACTCCATGTTAACACACTCACCTCCAGCTGAAAGCACTCCACAGACAGGGATGAATCCATTAATAGTGGCATCCCTCCTGACAATGGATTTGAGTAGTTATTACTACGGATCACTGTGATTTGTCTGACGAGTTGCCATTCTGTAGAAACTAGAATTGCTTGTCAACTGAATAAGGGACTCAGGTTGAAATAAAGGTTGCAAAATGCTGTATAATTCGTATCATTTTCTGGCTGTTGAGACCGACTAATACGGGACACTTAACCATTACCGACAGTATTCCTTCCTTCTCCTCCTCCTCCTCCACCTCCACCTCCTCCTTCATACCTCCTTCTCCTCCACCTTCTCCAGGCCAAAGACGCTGACCTGGACTCCAACATCACCTTCCGTATCCGGACGCAAGAGGCCAGACAACTTTTTGCCGTCAACCCAGTGACTGGAGAGCTCTCTGTGCTGCAGACGCTAGACTTTGAGACCCTGGCAGCCTCGGACCATACCTACACCTTCGTGGTGGAAGCCCTGGACAATGAAGAGAGCATGCCCCCAGGCCTGGCCACTGTCACTGTAAAGATAATGGTAAGGAAACAACCTTCCCTCTGCCTACCTCCATAACAGAGCCCCATCAGTTAAGCCACTAGGCTGTTTATCACTCACAAGCCAAAGCCATCATTCAAAGGAGAAAATGCAGAAGTGTGGCAGAAGACATTTTTTGTTGTTGTTCATAGATACATGCACAGCAAATTCTCCAGTGTTAAAATAATTATAATTGTTCACAAACATAGATATTAAAACAAACAATGAAGGGGACATGTATGAGTTTCAGGCCCCTCAATTAGGGTAAACACAGGCCCTCAAAATAAGGCCTTATGAAATACATATGGTATTGTGTAATAAAATAAATATATACTGTACAGTTGAAGTCGAAAGTTTACATACACTTGGAGTCATTAGAACTCGTTTTTCATCCACTCCACAAATTTCTTGTTAACAAACTATAGTTTTGGCAAGTCGGTTAGGACATTTACTTTGTGCATGACACAAGTAATTTTTCCAACAATTGTTTACAGACAGATTATTTCACTTATAATTAACTGTATCACAATTCCAGTGGGTCAGAAGTTTACATACACTAAGTTGACTGTGCCTTTAAACAGCTTGGGAAATTCCAGAAAATTATGTCATGGCTTTAGAAGCTTCTGATAGGCTAATTGACATCATTTGAGTAAATTGGAGGTGTACCTGTGGATGTATTTCAAGGCCTACCTTCAAACTCAGTGCCTCTTTGCTTGATATCATGGGAAAATCAAAAGAAGACCTCAGAAATCAATTGTAGACCTCCACAAGTCTGGTTCATCCTTGGGAGCAATTTCCAAACGCCTGAAGGTACTACGTTCATCTGTACAAACAACAGCACACAAGTATAAACACCATGGGACCACGCTGCTGTCATACCGCTCAGGAAGGAGACGTGTTCTGTCTCCTAGAGATGAACGTAGTTTGGTGTGAAAAGTGCATATCAATCCCAGAACAACAGCAAAGGACCTTGTGAAGATGCTGGAGGAAACAGGTACAAAAGTATCTATTCCACAGTAAAACAAATCCTATATCGACATAACCTGAAAGGCCGCTCAGCAAGGAAGAAGCCACTGCTCCAAAACCACCGTAAAAAAGCCAGACTACAGTTTGCAACTGCACATGGGGACAAAGATCGTACTTTTTGGAGAAATATCCTCTGGTCTGATGAAACAAAAATAGAACTGTTTGACCTCCCGGGTGGCGCAGTGGTCTAAGGCACTGCATCGCACACACACTTACACATCGCTAGCTGTGCCACCAGAGACTCTGGGTTCTGTCGCAGCCGGCCCATGGGGCGACACACTAGCATCGTCCGGGTTAGGGAGGGTTTGGCCGGTAGGGATATCCTTGTCTCACTAGCGAATCCTGTGGCGGGCTGGAGGCAGTGCACGCTGACCAGGTTGCTAGGGGCACGGTGTTTCCTCCGACACTTTGGTTCGGCTGGCTTCCGGATTGGATTTGCTGTGTTAATGAAGCTGTGCGGCTTGGTTGGGTTGTGTTTCGGAGGACGCGTTACTCTCAACCTTCGTCTCTCCCGAGCCAGTACGGGAGTTGTAGAGATGAGACAAGATAGTAACTACTAAAAACAATTGGATACTACGAAATTGGGGCAAAAAAAGGGGGTAAAAAATTGTTCAATATTTTTTTAACTGTTTGGCCATAATGACCATCGTTATGTTTGGAGGAAAAAGGGGGAGCCTTGCAAGCCGAAGAACACCATCCCAACCGTGAGAGGCAGCATCATGTTGTGGGGGTGCTTTGCTGCAGGAGGGACTGGTGCACTTCACAAAATAGATGGCAGCATGAGGAAGGAACATTATGTGGATATATTGAAGCAAGACATCAGTCAGGAAGTTAAATATTGGTTGCAAATGGGTCTTCCAAATGGACATTGACCCCAGGCATACTTCCTAAATTGTGGCAAAATGGCTTAAGGACAACAAAGCCCTGACCTCAATCCTATAGAACATTTGTGGGAAGAACTGAAAAAGCATGTGCGAGCAAGGAGGCCTACAAACCGGACTCCGTTACACCACCACTGTCAGGAGGAATGGGCCAAAATTCACCCTACTTATTGTGGGAATCTTGTGGAAGGCTACCCGAAACATTTGACCCAAGTTAAACAATTCAAAGGCAATGCTACCAAATACTAATTGAGTGTATGTAAACTTCTGACCCACTGGGAATGTGATGAAAGAAATAAAAGCTGAAATAAATCATTATCTCTACTATTATTATGCCATTTCACATTCTTAAAATAAAGTGGTGATCCTAACTGACCTAAGACATTTTACTAGAATGAAATGTCAGGAATTGTGAAAAACTGAGTTTAAATGTATTTGGCTAAGGTGTATGTAGACTTCCGACTTCAACTGCATATTGCTAACATATTCGCTTAGGATCTCCATAGGACCGAAAATGGATGAATGCAACAACCATGTATGTCTCTGTCACTAACAAATAAAGTCATGGGTGCTAACTCTACAATTTACTCGAAAGGCAAGGCACTCTGGGAAATATTTGAATAGGGCTTTATACTTTACACAGCAGTGGTGGAAGAAGTCCCCAATTGTCATTCTTGAGTAAACGTATAGATACCTTAATAGAACGATACTGATGTAAAAGTGAAGGTCACCCAGTAAAATAGTACTTGAGTGAAAGCCCAAAAGTATTTGGTTTTAAATATACTTAAGTATCAAAGTAAATGTAATTGCTAAAATATACTTAAGTATCAAAAGTAGAAGTAAAAGTATACATTTTCAAATTCCTTAAATTAAGCAAAGCAGACAGCACCATTTTCTTGTTTAAAAAATGTATGGATAGCCAGGGGCACACTCCAACAATCAGACATTATTTACAAAAGATGCATTTGTGTTTAGTGATTCTGCCAGACCATAGGCAGTAGGGATGACCAGGGATGTTCTCTTGATTAGTGTGTGAATTATACCATTTTCAAGTCCTGCTGAGCCTTCAAAATTTAGTAAAAAGTACAGTGTTTTCTTTGGAATGTAGTGATGTAAAAGTACCACAAAAACTACCTAAGTAGTACTTTAAGGTATTTGTACTTAAGTATTTTACACCACTGCTAAGCAGTCTGTTAATATAACACTGTTCCGGTTTCTATATGAATCCACAGACTTCACCATGTTGATTTGCCATGTGACTCTTTCTCTCTGTCTCGCTCTCTCGCTCTCTCACTCCCCCATCTTTCTCTCTGGTCTGAAACCACTAGCCACCCTCATCACCACGGAGCTAAAGAGAGATAAATGATCCTCCAGCTACCTCTCATTTCTCCTGGCCTGACAAAAGACAAGCTGACAGATTGATACTGTAGTACAGTGCTGTGGTATTTTATGTCTTGATGGTCATTAGGTTTTTGAGGGCTCTATTTTGTCAGTGGCCATCTGATTTATTATGTTTCAGAAGATTAACCACCAGACACTTGCTGAATGGAGATTAGCCTGCCGTTGGCCTCGGAATGACGCTCAGTAGTACAGTAGAACATTCGTACAGTAGAACATTCGTACAGTAGAACAGTATTATAGTAGAACGGAACAACAGTAGAACAGTAGAACAGTTTTATAGTAAAACAATAGTACAGTAGAACAGTATTATAATGGTACAGTAGAACAGTATTATAGTAGAACGGTACAACAGTAGTACAGTAGAACAGTATTATAGTAGTACAGTAGAACAGTATTATAGTAGAACAGTAGTAAAGTAGAACAGTATTATAATGGAACAGTAGTACAGTATTATAGTAGAACGGTACAACAGTAGTACAGTAGAACAGTATTATAGTAGTACAGTAGAGCAGTAGAACATTAGAACAGTATTATAGTAGTACAGAAGACCATTAGTATGGTAGTACAGTACTACAGTAGTAGTGCTTCTACACCTGCATTGCTTGCTGTTTGGGGTTTTAGGCTGGGTTTCTGTACAGCACTTTGAGATATCAGCTGATGTACGAAGGGCTATATAAATACATTTGATTTGAAATTTGATTTGTATAGTAGTACAGTAGAGCAGTAATACAGTAGTACAGTATTATAGTAGAACAGCATTATAGTAGTACAGTAGAACAGTAGTACAGTATTATAGTAGTACAGTAGAACATTATTATGGTAGTACAGTAGTACAGTAGTACAGTAGTATAGTAGAGCAGTAGAACAGTATTATAGTAGTACAGTAGACCATTATTATGGTAGTACAGTAGAACAGTAGTACAGTATTATAGTAGTACAGTAGAACATTATTATGGTAGTACAGTAGTACAGTAGTGCAGTAGTATAGTGGTACAGTAGAGCAGTAGAACAGTATTATAGTAGTACAGTATACCATTATTATGGTAGTACAGTAGTACAGTATTATAGTAGTACAGTAGAACATTAGAGCAGCATTGTAGTAGAACAGTAAAACAGTAGTACAGTAGTACAGTTCCTCATCTCCCACACCTTCTAATGTGTCTAATGATGTCACCATTGTCCTTGATTCTATAAGCAATATTGTGCTGCTATTTTTATTGACTTGCCCAAAGCTTTTGATACAGTAGACCATTCCATTATTGTGGGTCGGCTTAGGAGTATTGGTGTCACTGAGTGGTCTTTGGGCTGGTTTGCTAACTACCTCTCTCAAAGATTGCAGTGTATAAAGTCAGAAAATCTGCTCTCAGCCACTGCCTGTCACCAAGGGAGTACCCCAAGGCTCGATCCTAGGTCCCACGCTCTTCTCAATTTACATCAACAACATAGCTCAGGCAGTAGGAACCTCTCATCTATTTATATGTAGATGATACAGTCTCAGCTGGCCCCTCCCCAGATTTTGTGTTAAATGCTCTACAACAAAGCTTTCTTAGTGTCCAACAAGCTTTCTCTGCCCTTAACCTTCTTCTGAACACCTCCCAAACAAGGTCATGTGGTTTGGTAAGAAGAATGCCCCTCTTCCCACCGGTGTGATTACTACCTCTGAGGGTTTAGAGCTTGAGGTAGTCACCTCATACAAGTACTTGGGAGTATGGCTGGGCGTTGCACTGTCCTTCTCTCAGCACATATTAAAGATGCAGGCTAAAGTTAAATCTAGACTTGGTTTCCTCTATTGCATTCGCTCCTCTTTCACCCAAGCTGCCAAACTAACCCTGATTCAGATTACCTTCCTACCCATGCTAGAGTACGGAAACATAATTTATAGAACTGCAGGTGCAGTGGGGCAAAAAAGTATTTAGTCAGCCACCAATTGTGCAAGTTCTCCCACTTAAAAAGATGAGAGAGGCCTGTAATTTTCATCATAGGTACACTTCAACTATGACAAACAAAATGAGATTTTCTTTCTCCAGAAAATCACATTGTAGGATGTTTAATGAATTTATTTGCAAATTGTGGTGGAAAATAAGTATTTGGTCAATAACAAAAGTTTATCTCAATACTTTGTTATATACCCTTTGTTGGCGATGACAGAGGTCAAACGTTTTCTGTAAGTCTTCACAAGGTTTTCACACACTGTTGCTGGTATTTTGGCCCATTCATCCATGCAGATCTCCTCTAGAGCAGTGATGTTTTGGGGCTGTTGCTGGGCAACTCCCTCCAAAGATTTTCTATGATCTGGAGACTGGCTAGGCCACTCCAGGACCTTAAAATGATTCTTACGAAGCCACTCCTTCGTTGCCCGGATGATGTGTTTGGGATCATTGTCATGCTGAAAGACCCAGCAACGTTTCATCTTCAATGCCCTTGCTGATGGAAGGAGGTTTTCACTCAAAATCCCACGATACATGGCCCCATTCATCCTTTCCTTTACACGGATCAGTCATCCTGGTCCCTTTGCAGAAAAACAGCCCCAAAGCATGATGTTTCCACCCCCATGCTTCACAGTAGGTATGGGGGGTTCTTTGGATGCAACTCAGCATTCTTTGTCCTCCAAACACGACGAGTTGAGTTTTTACCAAAAAGTTATATTTTGGTTTCATCTGACCATATTACATTCTCCCAATCTTCTTCTGGATCATCCAAATGCTCTCTAGCAAACTTCAGACGGGCCTGGACATGTACTGGCTTAAGCAGGGGGACACGTCTGGCACTGCAGGATTTGAGTCCCTGGCGGCGTAGTGTGTTACTGATGGTAGGCTTTGTTACTTTGGTCCCAGCTCTCTGCAGGTCATTCCCTAGGTCCCCCCGTGTGGTTCTGGGATTTTTGCTCACCGTTCTTGTGATCATTTTGACCCCACGGGGTGAGATCTTGCGTGGAGCCCCAGATCGAGGGAGATTATCAGTGGTCTTGTATGTCTTCCATTTCCTTATAATTGCTCCCACAGTTGATTTCTTCAAACCAAGCTGCTTACCTATTGCAGATTCAGTCTTCCCAGCCTGGTGCAGGTCTACAATTTTGTTTCTGGTGTCCTTTGACAGCTCTTTTGTCTTGGCCATAGTGGAGTTTGGAGTGTGACTGTTTGAGGTTGTGGACAGGTGTCTTTTATTCTGATAACAAGTTCAAACAGGTGCCATTAATACAGGTAACGAGTGGAGGACAGAGGAGCCTCTTAAAGAAGAAGTTACAGGTCTGTGAGAGACAGAATTCTTGCTTGTTTGTAGGTGACCAAATACTTATTTTCCACCATAATTTGCAAATAAATTCATAAAAAATCCTACAATGTGATTTTCTGGATTTTTTTTCCTCACTTTGTCTGTCATAGTTGAAGTTGAAGTGTACTTTTTAAGTGGGAGAACTTGCACAATTGGTGGCTGACTAAATACTTTTTTGCCCCACTGTAAGAGTGCTCTGGAGTGGCTCGATGTTCTTTACCATTCGGCCATCAGATTTGCCACCAATGCTCCTTATAGGACACATCACTGCACTCTATACTCCTCTGTAAACTGGTCATCTCTGTATACACGTCACAAGACCCACTGGTTGATGCTTATTTATAAAACCCTCATAGGCCTCACTCCCACCTATCTGAGATATCTACTGGAGCCCTCATCCTCCACATACAACACGCATTCTGCCAGTCACATTGTGTTAAAGGTCCCCAAAGCACACACATCCCTGGGTCCCTCCTCTTTTCAGTTCGCTGCAACTAGCGACTGGAACGAGCTGCAACAAACACTCAAACTGGACAGTTTTATCCCAATCTCTTCTTTCAAGACTCAATCATGGACACTTACTGACAGTTGTGGCTGCTTTGTGTGATGTATTGTTGTCTCTACCTAATTGCCCTTTGTGTTGTTGTCCTTGTCCAATAATGTTTGTACCATGTTTTGTGCTGCTACCATGTTGTGTTGCTACCGTGCTGTGTTCACATGTGTTTCTGCCTTGCTATGTTGTTGTTTTAGGTCTCTCTTTATGTTCTGTTGTGTAGTCTCTATTGTTGTGATGTGTGTTTTGTCCTATATTTATATTGTATTTATTTTTAATCCCAGACCCTTCCCCGCAGGAGGCCTTTTGGTAGGACGTCATTGTAAATAAGAATGTGTTCTTAACTGATTTGTAGAGTTAAATAAAGGTAAAATAAAATGAATAAATAAACAGTAGAACAGTATTATAGTAGAACAGTTGTACATTAGAACAGTATTATAGTAGCACAGTAGTACAATAGAACAGTATTATAGTAGCACAGTAGAACAGTAGAGCTGTTTTACAGTAGTGTAGTAGTACAGTAGACCAGTATTACAGTAGAACAGTATTATAGTACTCCAGTCGAACAGTGAACTGCAGAACAGTAGCACAGTGGAACAGTAGTACATCAGTAGCACATCAGAACAGTACTACAGTACTACAGCTGTACATAGTCTATCGGTAAATAGCCCACCCAATTTTATCTACCTCATCCCCATACTGTTTATATTTATTTACTTTTCTGCTTTTTTGCACACCAATATCTCTACCTGTACATGACCATCATTTATCACTCCAGTGTTAATCTGCAAAATTGTAATTATTCGCCTACCTCCTCATTCCTTTTGCACACAATGTATATAGACTCTCTTTTTTTCTACTGTGTTATTGACTTGTTAATTGTTTACTCCATGTGTAACTCTGTGTTGTCTGTTCACACTGCTATGCTTTATCTTGGCCAGGTCGCAGTTGCAAATGAGAACTTGTTCTCAACTAGCCTACCTGGTTAAATAAAGGTGAAATAAAATAAAAATTATAGTAATACAGTAGAGCAGTTTTGTTGTGGAACAGTATTATAGTAGTACAGTAATATAGTAGTATAGTAGAACATTATTATAGTGGTACAGTAGAACAGTATCATAGTAGTACTTTAGAACAGTAGAATAGTAGAATAGTACTACAGTAGTACAGTAGAACAGTATTATAGTAGTACAGTAGAACAGTACTACAGTATTATAGTAGACCAGTATTATCGTAGTACAGTAGTACAGTATTATAGTAGTACAGTAGAACAGTATTATAGTACAGTTGAACAGTAGTATAGTAATACAGTATTATAGTAGTACAGTAGAACAGTATTGTAGTAGAACAGTAGAAAAGTATTGTAGTAGTATAGTAGTACAGTTGAACATTATTATAGTAGTACATTTGAACAGTAGAACAGTATTACAGTAGAATAGTATTATAATGGTACAGTATTATGGTAGAACAGTATAACAGTGCTATTGTTCTAATGTACTACTATAAAACAGTATTATAGTAGAACAGTAGAACATTATTAAAGTAGTTCAGTGGAACAGTAGTACAGTAGTACAGTAGAACTGTAGTACAGTAGTACAATAGTATAGTAGTACAGTGTTATAGTAGAACAGTATTATGGTAGAACAGTATTATAGTAGTACAGTAGAACACTATTATGGTAGAACAGTATTATAGTAGTACAGTAGAACAGTATCATGGTAGAACAGTAGTACAGTAGAATAGTATAGTAGTACAGTAGAACACTATGGTAGAACAGTATTATAGTAGTACAGTAGAACAGTATTATGGTAGAACAGTAGAACAGTATTATAGTAGTACATTGAAACAGTAGAATATTACTTCAGTAGTATAGTAGTACAGTTTTATAGTAGAACATTATTACATTAGTGCAATATCATAATAAAACAATATAATAATAGAGAAGTATCACAGTAGTTCTGTAGATACGTAGAACAGTAATATAGTGGTACAGTAAAACAGTATTATGGTAGTACAGTAGAACAGTATTATAGTAGTACATTTGAACACTAGTATAGTAGAACAGTAGAACAGTATCATAGTAGAACAGTAGTACAGTATTATGGTAGAACAGTACGACAGTATTATAGTAGAACAGTATTATAGTAGGACAGTACGACAGTATTATAGTAGAACAGTAGAACAGTATTATAGTAGAACAGTAGTACAGTATTATGGTAGAACAGTACGACAGTATTATAGTAGAACAGTAGAACAGTATTATAGTAGGACAGTAGAACATTGAACAGTATTATGGTAGTACAGTAGAACAGTAGAACAGTGGAACAGTATTATAGTAGTACAGTAGGACAGTAGAACAGTAGTACAGTAGAACACTATTATAGTGGTACAGTAGTACAGTAGAACAGTATTATAGTAGTACAGTAGAACAGTATTATAGTAGTACAGTAGAACAGTATTATAGCAGTACAGTAGAACAGTATTATAGTAGTACAGTAGAACAGTATTATAGTAGTACATTTGAACACTAGTATAGTAGAACAGTAGAACAGTATCATAGTAGAACAGTAGTACAGTATTATGGTAGAACAGTACGACAGTATTATAGTAGAACAGTATTATAGTAGGACAGTACGACAGTATTATAGTAGAACAGTAGAACAGTATTATAGTAGAACAGTAGTACAGTATTATGGTAGAACAGTACGACAGTATTATAGTAGAACAGTAGAACAGTATTATAGTAGGACAGTAGAACATTGAACAGTATTATGGTAGTACAGTAGAACAGTAGAACAGTGGAACAGTATTATAGTAGTACAGTAGGACAGTAGAACAGTAGTACAGTAGAACACTATTATAGTGGTACAGTAGTACAGTAGAACAGTATTATAGTAGTACAGTAGAACAGTATTATAGTAGTACAGTAGAACAGTATTATAGCAGTACAGTAGAACAGTATTATAGTAGTACAGTAGAACACTATTATAGTGGTACAGTAGTACAGTAGAACAGTATTATAGTAGTACAGTAGAACAGTATTATAGTAGTACAGTAGAACAGTATTATAGTAGTACAGTAGAACAGTATTATGGCAGTACAGTAGAACAGTAGTACAGTAGAACAGTATTTTATTAGAAGAGTAGAACATTATTACAGGAGTTCAGTAGAACATTAGAACAGTATTAGTTGTACAGTAGAACATTAGAACAGTATTATGGTAGTACAGTAGAACAGTAGAACAGTAGAACAGTGGAACAGTATTATAGTAGTACAGTAGGACAGTAGAACAGTAGTACAGTAGAACACTATTATAGTGGTACAGTAGTACAGTAGAACAGTATTATAGTAGTACAGTAGAAGTGTATTATAGTAGTACAGTAGAACAGTATTATAGCAGTACAGTAGAACAGTATTATAGTAGTACAGTAGAACAGTATTATAGTAGTACAGTAGAACAGTATTTTATTAGAAGAGTAGAACATTATTACAGGAGTTCAGTAGAACATTAGAACAGTATTAGTTGTACAGTAGAACATTAGAACAGTATTATGGTAGTACAGTAGAACAGTAGAACAGTAGAACAGTGGAACAGTATTATAGTAGTACAGTAGGACAGTAGAACAGTAGTACAGTAGAACACTATTATAGTGGTACAGTAGTACAGTAGAACAGTATTACAGTAGTACAGTAGAACAGTATTATAGTAGTACAGTAGAACAGTATTATAGCAGTACAGTAGAACAGTATTATAGCAGTACAGTAGAACAGTATTATAGCAGTACAGTAGAACAGTAGTACAATAGAACAGTATTTTATTAGAAGAGTAGAACATTATTACAGGAGTTCAGTAGAACATTAGAACAGTATTAGTTGTACAGTAGAACATTAGAACAGTATTAGTTGTACAGTAGAACAGTATTATTTATAGCAGTACAGTAGTGTGGTAGAACAGTATTTTCGTAGAACAGTAGAACAATATTACAGTAGTATATCAGTACAGTAGAACTGTATGATTGTAGTACAGTATAATAGTTGTACAGTAGTACAGTATTATAGTATTATAGTAGTACAGTAGAACAGTACTACAGTAGTACAGTATTATTGTAGAACAGTACTAGATAGAACAGTAGACCAGTATTATGGTAGTACAGTAGAACAGTGTTTTAGTAGTGCAGTAGTACAGTAGAAATGTAGTACAGTAGAACATTAGAACATTCGTACAGTATAACAGTGGAACAGTAGTACAGTGGAACAGTATTTTAGTATTATCATAGTACAGTAGAACAGTATCATAGTAGTACAGTATTATAGTAGAACAGTAGACCAGTACTATGGTAGCACAGTAGTATAGTATTACAGTATTATATTATAACAGTAGAACAGTAGTACAGCAGAACAGTATTATAGTAGTACATTGGAACAGTTGAGCAGTAGTATATTAGTACAGTAGAATAGTAGAACAGTATTGTAGTAGTACAGTAGAACAGGATCATAGTTAAACAGTAGTACAGTATAACAGTATTATTGTAGTATAGTAGTACAGTAGTATAATAGAACAGTAGTACAGTACCAGTATTATGGTAGAACAGTAGAACATTATTATAGTAGTACAGTAGAACAATTATGGTAGTACAGTATTATTGTAGAACAGTGCTACAGTAGTACAGTATTATAGTAGAACAGTATTATAATAGTACAGTAGTATAGTATAATAGTATTACATTAGAACAGTTGAATAGTAGTACATTAGAAGAGTAGAACAGTTTTACAGTAGAACCGTATTATAGTAGAACAGTATTATAGTAGTACAGTAGTACAATATTACGGTAGAGTATTATGGTAGTACAGTAGAACAATTGTACAGTAGTACAATATTATAGTAGTACAGTAGAATAGTATTATATTAGAAGATTAGGACATTATTACAGTAGTTCAGTAGAACATTAGAACAGTATTATAGTTGTACAGTAGAACAGTCCTACAGTAGAACAGTATTATTGTAGAACAGTATTACAGTAGAACAGTATTATGGTAGAACCGTATTATAGTAGAACAGTATTACAGTACAGTATTGTAGTAGTACAGTAGAACAGGATCATAGTTGAACAGTAATACAGTAGAACAGTATTATAGTAGTACAGTAGTATAGTAGTATAGTAGAACAGTTGAGCAGTAGTCTATTAGTACAGTAGAACAGTATTGTAGTAGTACAGTAGAACAGGATCATAGTTGTACAGTAGAACAGTATTATAGTAGTACAGTAGTATAGTAGTACAGTAGAACAGTGTAACAGTATTATAGTACAACAGTAGAACAGTATTATAGTAGTACAGTATTATAGTAGTACAGTAGAACAGTTTTATAGTAGTACAGTATTATAGTACAACAGTATAACAGTATTATAGTAGTACAGTATTATAGTAGTACAGTAGAACAGTATTATAGTAGTACTGTGGTACAGTAGATCAGGATGGTGATGTGGTATTACACTGCACTTGAACAAGACTGTAGTACTCAGCCGGTGTCCTTGAGTAGAATTATTTCGATCTAGCTGCTACATAGATATGTTACTCATGAAAAAAGCATACTGTTAAAGAGGGACACCTTTGAAGCTGTGAAGCACTGCTGCTTTGTGTTAGGGTTTAGCATTCTCACTCCCTCATTCCTAACGCCTCACTCCCTCACTCATCACGAATATGATGACCTGTGTGTTTTACCAGCCAAACAACATGGGAAAAGGAATGAAAAGTACAAATGAGGTGTATCCATCCTCCTTCCTGTATCTAAAGGGCAGGGAAACAGCTAGTGTACCTTTCCGTCTGGCGATGCTAATCGATGATTATTTGCTGTTGAGACAGAACAGTGCGGCGCTGGGTAGGATGGTAATGTAACGTGATGCCTGGTCCGTGGAGACTAGAGGGAGAGCGGGGTGATTAAGCTGTGAGATCGCTTCTATGGGTTGTATAGACTTGATGAGGAAACCATCGATAGAAACACAATAACACAGTTGAGATTCTTTGCAGCAGCATTTTCCACTCTGCCAGAGCAAAACTCACTCAGAGAACCGCTAGGTTTTATTAACAAGCCGAGGTACCTTACCAAGAATGTTTTTGTATAAATTCTGTGAGCACGAGGAGGCCAGGGAAGGATGTGTAATTTGGATACATGAACTAGCCTGGCCTCATCTTGGACTTTGTGAGGCGACATACTCTATTGAATGCTTTAGAATGTAGCTCTGTCTTAATGATGAATAGTTGAGCAGCCACTGGACAGATTCTAGATGTTTTCTGTTCTGATCCAAGCTATCCAAGTAGCAGCACTCATTATTGGGCCTCTTCAGTCGTCAGACACAGTGTCTTCGGAAAATAAGACTTATTTAGTACTGATGTCCTCTACCAGTGACTATGGGTTTGGCATAGCTCCACATAAAGCTGTTGCTTTTGTGGTTCACAAACACGGTCTAATGATCTCTCCCAAGCCTGAAGTTAAAACAGTCCCTCCGCTGCACGCCCCGCTGTGTCAGCCATAATGAAGTCTCATGGTCTGCTATTGAGTGTACAGCTCCTTCAGAAAGTATTCACACCCCTTGACTTTTTCCACATTTTGTGGTGTTACAGCCTGAATTTAAAGTTGACTAAATTGAGATTGTGTGTAGATTTGTCACTAATCTACACACAATACCCCATAATGTTAAAGTGGAATTTTGTTTGTTGAACATTTTGGAAATGAATAAACATTTTACAGCTGAAATGTCTTGAGTCAATAAGTATTCAACCCCTTTGTTATGGGAAGCCTAAATATGTTCAGGCGTAAAACATGTGCTTAACAAATCGCATAAGTTGCTTGGACTCATTCTGTGTTCAATAAAAACACAATTTTTGAATGACTACACCATCTCTGTACCCCACACATACAATTATCTGTAAGGTCACTCAATCAAGTCGTGGATTTGAAGCACAGACTCAACCACAAAGACCAGGGAGGTTTTTCAATGCCTCGTAAATAAGGGCACCGATTGGTAGATGTGTAAAAATTTTAAAAAGCAGACCATGACTATCCCTTTGAGCATGGAGAAGTTATTAATTATACTTTGGAAGGTGTATTGATACACCCAGTCACTACAAAGATACAGGTTTCCTTCCTAACTCAGTTGCTGGATAGGGGGGAAACTGCTCAGGGATTTCACCATCATGCCAATGGTGATTTTAAAACAGTTATAGAGTTTATTAGTTGTGATATAAGAAAACTTAAGATGGATCAACAACATTGTAGTTACTCCACAATACTAACCTAAATGACAGAGTGAAAATAAGGAAGGCTGTACAGAATACAAATATTCCAAAACATTCATCCTGTTTGCAACAAGGCACTTAAGTAATAGTGCCAAAAACAAATTTTTTGTCCTGAATACAAAGTGTAATGTTTGGGGCAAATCCAACACAACACATCACTGAGTACCACTCTTCATATTTTCAAGCATGGTGGTGGCTGCATCATGTTATGGGTATGCTTATCATCTGCAAGGACTAGGGAGCTTATTATGATAAAAAAATAAAGCAATAAGCACAAGCAAAATCCTAGAGGAAAACCTGGTTCAGTCTGCTTTCCAACAGACACTGGGAGACTAATTCACCTTTCAGTAGGACAATAACCTAAAACACAAGGCCAAATCTACACTGGCAAGACCAAATCTACACTGAAATTGCTTACCAAGATGACATTGAATGTTCCTGAGTGGCCTAGTTACAGTTTTGACTTTACTCTGCTTGAAAATGGCTCTCTAGCAATGATCAACAATTAACTTGACAGAGCTTGAAACATGTTTTCTAATAATAATGGGCAAATATTGTACAATCCAGGTGTTCAAAGCTCTTAGAGACTTATCGCCTCCAAATGTGTTTCTACAAAGTATTGACTCGGGTGTTAATAATTACGTAAATTAGATATTTCTGTATGACATTTTGGTTTAGTACTCTGCCTAAGTGCTAATGGGAGACTCTCTAGGCCAGGCTGACAGTTGTGAAGGCCGCCGAACGATGAGCAGGGGGAAATGGTTTGCCATGTCCAGCAGCAGTGACAGTGATGGTGCTAGCTACTTCACTAATTCACAAAAATATTGAAATCAATCCAACACTCTGAAGATGCAGCATGTTAATGGAGGGTATCTGTTTACAAACTCATGCATACACAGACATGCTTCTCATGCTGAGCATCTAACTGTGAGGAGTATCTCTCTTATTGCAGTAGTTCTCATTCTGACAACTGGAAGCATCCACATGTGAGGGGTATCTTTATTATTGTTATTATAGCATAGTAGTAGTAGGAGCGGTATGAGCAGTAGCAATAGTACTAGTAGCAGTAGTAGTAGCAGCAGTATGAGTAGTAGTAGTAGTAATGGTAGCATGGCCTATCTCAAGGCCATCAGACTATTCATTAGCGGCTACCACCGGTTAAACACAACCCTGTACCTTAGAGGCTGCTGCCTTCTGTTCAGAGACCTGGAACACTATTCAGTGGTTACTCAACCCTGCACCTTAGAGGCTGCTGCCTTCTGTTCAGAGACCTGGAACACTATTCAGTGGTTACTCAACCCTGCACCTTAGAGGCTGCTGCCTTCTGTTCAGAGACCTGGAACACTATTCAGTGGTTACTCAACCCTGCACCTTAGAGGCTGCCGCCCTCTGTTCAGAGACCTGGAACACCATTCACTTTAATAATGTTTACATTCAGTTTTACTCATTTCAAATGTATATACTGTATTCTACTGTATTTTAGTCAATGCCACTCTGACATTGCTCGTCCCAATATTTATATATTTCTTAATTCCATTCTTTTACTTTTAGATTTATGTGTATTGTTAGATACTACTGCACTGTTGGAGCTAAGAACACAAGCATTTTGCTACATTCGCAATAACATCTGGTAAATATGTGTGTGACCAGTAAATTTGATTTTAGCAGTAGTAGTAGTAATCGTACTAGTAGTAGTATTAGCAGTAGTAGCAGTAGCAGTTGTATCAGTGTTAGTAATAGTAGTAATATTAATGATAGTAATAGTAGCAATAGTAGTACTTGTAGCAGCAGTATTTGTAGCATTATCAGTAGTAGTAGTAGTAGTAGCAATAGTAGCAGTAGTAACAGTATTTGGAGTAGTATCAGTATTAACAGCATTAGTAGTAGTAGCAATAGTAGTGGTAGTAGTAGCAGTAGTAGTCATAGCAGTAGTTTTTAGTAGTAGCAGTAGTTGGTAGTAATAGCAGTAGTTTTAGTAGTACTAGTAGTAGTTGTAGTAGCAGTAGTCATAGCAGCAGTAGCAGTAGTTTGGAGTAGCAGTAGTATAAGCTGTATCGGTATTAGTAGCATTAGCAGTAGAAGTAGTTGGGGTACCAGCAGCAGTAATAGTAGTTGTTGTAGTAGCAGCAGCAACAGTAGTAGTAGTAATAGCAACAGTAGTTTATAGTAGTAGTAGTAGCAGTAGTTTTTAGTAGCAGTAGTAGAGGTTGTGTCAGTATTAGTAGCAGTAGTAGTAGTTGTAATAGCAGCAGTATTAGTTGTAGTAGCAGCAGTAACAGTAGTTTGTAGTAGTAGTTATAGTGGTAGTAGCAGTGGCAGTAGTTTTCAGTAGCAGTAGTAGAAGTTGTGTCAGTATTAGTAGCATTAGCAGTAGTAGTAGCAGTAGCTGTAGTAGCAGTAGCAGTAGTTTGTATTAATAGCTGCAGTAGTAGTGGTAGTAGCAATAGTCATAGCAGTAGTGGAAGTAGCAGTAGTAGCAGTAAAATCAGTGTTGGTAGCATGATTAGTAGTAGTAGCAGTAGCAATAGTAGCAGTAGGACTAGCATCAGTATTAGTAGCATTAGCGGTAGTAGTAGTAGTAGCAGTAGTAGTAGGAGTAGTATCAGTATTAGTAGCATTAGCGGTAGTAGTAGTAGCAGCAGTAGCAGTAGTAGTAGGAGTAGTATCAGTATTAGTAGCATTAGCAGTGGTAGTAGTAGCAATAGTAGTAGTAGTTGTTGGTATTAGTTGCAGTAGTTTGTAGCAGTAGTCTGTAGTAGTAGCAGTAGTTTGTAGTAGTAGCAGTAGTTTGTAGTAGCAGCGGTAGTAGTAGTAATAGAAGCAGTAGTAGAAGCAGTAGCAGAAATAACAGTAGTTTGCAGTAGTAGTAGTAGTATTAGCAGTAGTAGTAGCAGATATAGCAGTAGTTTGTAGTAGTTGTTGCAGTTGTAGGTTTTTACAGTCAAAAGAGCTGTTGATTCAGACACTTATCTCACTAATTACATGGTTGTGTTTCTCTTGTTCTTCTCCAGGATATGAATGACTACTCTCCAGTGTTCAGCCAGGTGGTGTACAGGGGCATGGTAGCTCCCAACGCAGTCAAGGGGACCGTGGTCGCCACGGTACAGGCAGAGGACCTAGACCCTCCTGTGAGTAGACAACAATGTGACGGCTCTGTGCTCTGTGCTTGACTGTAACTTTACAACATGGCTGCCAGGTTTCTGCTCCCATGGCGATGCCGGGGGGACAGTGATTGACTCAGCTCTGTCCAAGCCAGCGATTTAGAGGAGAAAAGGTTACTGTGCTTGTTCATTGTAGTTGTGTTTGCATGACGTGTTTCTAATTAATAAGCATGGTCCACAGAGGATGTTGTCCTATTGTTGGAATGCTTATTGATTTAGATACACTACATGCACAAAAGTATGTGGACACCCCTTCAAATTAGTGGATTTAGCTATTTCAGCCACACCTGTTGCTGACAGGTTTATAAAATCTAGCACACAGCCATGGAATCTCTATAGACAAACATTGGCAGTAGAATGGCCCATACTGAATAGCTCAATGACTTTCAACGTGGCGCTATCTTAGGATGCTACCTTTCGAAAAAGTCAATCGTCAAATTTCTGTCCTGCTAGATCTGCCCCAGTCAACTGTAATGTCTAGGAGCAACAACGGCTCAGCCGTGAAGTGGTAGGCCACACAAGCTCACAGAATGGGACCGTCGAGTGCTGAATCGCATAGCGCGTACAAATTGTCTGTCCTGGGTTGCAACACTCACTACCGAGTTCCAAACTGCCTCTGGAAGCAACTTCAGCACAAGAACTGTTTGTCTGGAGCTTCATGAAATGGGTTTCCATGGTTGAGCAGCCACACGCACACAAGCCTAAGATAACCATGTGCAATCCCAAGCGTCAGCTGGAGTGGTGTAAAGCTCACCGCCATTGGACTCTGGAGAAGTGTAAACACATTCTCTGGACTGCTGAATCATGCTTCACCATCTGGCAGTCCAACAGACAAATCTGGGTTGGCAGATGCCAGAAGAATGCTACCTGCCTGAATGCATAGTACCAACTGTAAAGTTTGGTGAAAGAGGATCAGGCTCCTTAGTTCCTGTGAAGGGAAATCTTAACGCTACACCATACAATGATATTCTAGACAATTCTGCACTTCCAACTTTGTGGCAACAGTTTGGGGAAGGCCTTTTCCTGTTTCAGTATGACAATGCCCCCGTGCACAAAGCGAGGTCCATACAGAAAAGGTTTGTCAAGATCGGTGTGGAAGAACTTGACTGGGATGCACAGAGCCCTGACCTGAACACCATTGGGATGAATTGGAATGCCTACTGCGATCCAGGCCTAATTGCCCAACATCATCAGTGCCTGACCTCACTATTGTTCTTGTGGCTGAATGGAAGCAAGTCCCCCTCTCAGAAATGTTCCAACATCTATTGGAAAGCCTTCCCAGAAGAGCTGTTATAGCAGCGAAGGGGGGTACCAACTCCATGTTAATGCCCATGATTTTGGAATGAGATGTTCGACGAGCAGGTGTCCACATACTTATGGCCAGATAGTGTGCGTCGGTCAGAGTTGGAGTTGTTGCAGTGTGTTTTGGTTATGTTATGCTATTATTTCTGTGGGAGTCAAAGTCTCATCATTTTGGGCTTTCATTTATTTATGTCTTGTATTGGTGGATTTGTTCATTCATACATGAGTTATAGATGGTTATTCATGACAGAGGTTGATATCACTACATGTTCTTACATCTTATAGCCATGGGTGGACCTTCAGGCAGAAAGCAATCTGCCTTCTGCATGTCGTATAGGAGCGTATTCCTCATGCTTACTGTGTTGGGGATTTCATTGGCCTGTGGCCTGAAAAAAATAATACCAGTGTTACCAAGCCGACGTCTCAAGGCGTGGAGAATTATCCATGCCTCGGCAACAAGCTCCTGAATATACAATGGTATTAAACGCTTGATTTCACAAATTCACCCGTCACATTGGTAGATGACTTACGATCTCTCAGAACAAATAACGCACAGAGCAGATGTTATTCATGAATGATAACAGTCAATTGATATGCAGTGGAAATAGTCTAAGGCATTTCTCAAACGCATAGATAATATTCCATATGTAGCTAGTGCATAGTGGTACAGTAGGACAGAGCTTACTGTATAGAGACAGTTTCCTCTTTAACTTACCTGTCCTGTTATAGGTCAAGTTATTCTAAAGAATTGTGTTATTGGTCACAGCAGTCGGTAGTAGAGGAGTGAAGAAAACAGGACAGAAAAACAAAAGGGAACAGAGGAAAGGAAGAGTAGAGAGCCCCATCGGAGGTCCAGGCTTGCCCCGCTGGAGACCACCTCTGCCTGGCAGGCTTGGCAGGCTGAGCTGAGCCCCTGTGATATCTCTCTGCATGGGTGGGAGGCCCTGGCTGGGCTGGGACTGGTGCTGCCAGCGCTCCACTCCGCATCACTTCTCTCTCTCAGTAGTATGTAAAGCAGTTCTGAGATGACAGGAAAGGCAGGTTCTCAAGCTGAGCTGTGAAATGAATCACTGAAAGAGACGGGGAGGGAGATGGAGACGCCACAGAGCCTTCCTGGCACCTAGCCTGACGAGAGCCTCAAAGCAGGCCAGCCCCCCAGTCTCACACACAGGTCACTCCTGGTCATGAATTCAGGCGAAGAGACGGAGCAGAGAACCTCCCTCCCTCTTGTTTTCACTCTCTCTTTCGGCTACTTCCCTTCCTCTCCCCTCTCTCGCTCTAACTCTACCTCTCTCGCTCTCTTTCTTTCTTTCTCTCCATCCAAGTTTGTTGACAGATAAGCTGTGGAGGGTGGGAGTGCTGAGAATGCTGGTCCACAATGCAGATTTTATGTGACGATGTCACTGTTCCCTCCACTGTCCTCAGCATCTCAGAGACAATGGTCTGCCTTTTAATATGAGCTTTTGTAGCACAATCTATCCTATGTCCAAGTTGGTCCTCAAAGACTTTTTGAAACTCAAGTCAAAGCTGGATGAGACTCAAGTCAAGTCTCTTTGGTTCTGTTCTGTTGTTTTATCGAACATCTCACAAGTGAATTCAGTGCGCTGTGCAAGCTGTTCAATGTTTTATCCCAACTGTTCAGTATTCATGCAGGGAGGGACGGTTTGGCGTCACAATAGAGAAGATCAGTTGTTAATGAGAGAAAGGTAATCACACTCTGTTGGGCTTCTGATATCAGGAGTTCAATTACTCCTCTCATTTCCCATCTTGTCTAATAATGTTTTATATGCGATACGCAATTAACACGATCCTATGAACAAGCTACACAATCAGCATTCATTATACTGGTATTATTTAATACCCCACCCCAGAGTGAACCCCTCCCCCTTTAATCAATCTGATAAGCAGAGTAGTTGCTTTGTCACTAAATGTTATGATCACACACTGTGAAAGTTGAGGAAGCTAAAAAAAAATCTATTGTTGAAAGTGTAGCTTTCTCTCTATTCAAACAAAGGAAGACACTGCAAGCCTGCTCATGACTGGCTATTGACTGGGAAGACTAATCTCCTTGTTCTTTGCTGCCAGCCAAGCTACTGGGCACAAGCAGGGTCTTAGCATCTCAAGAAGCTATTTTATCATGGAAAATCAACTAGGATAAAAAAAAAAATGAGAGAGAGAGAGAGATATGTTTTCTCCCCCTGGAGGCTCTCATTCCCCCTCACTTCACCGCCCAAAATGATCTAGACACCCAACCGAGTTCCTGCCTTAGAGCTTTGGGTAGATAGTCTTGTCATTGCAGATAAATGAACAGGAGGTGTGTGTTTTCCTGTTCACAGGGCACCCCTGCCAGCCGTGTGCGTTACAGACTGGACCTGAATGAGGAACCTTACAGTGGCAGCATCTTTGACGTGGATGAAGTCACAGGCAGCGTCATCACACGAGTCAACCTCAATGAAGAGCCCAATCTAGTGTTTAGCGTGAGTACATACCCATTTACAATTACTGATTTGAGGGGGGGGGGGGGGCTTTTGAGTGACACCCCATGTTCCACTTCATCTATTCAACAAATTGATTTTATTTCCCTCTTCAGCTGGTTATTGTTGCCTATGACGATGGGGAGCCAATGAAAGTCAACAAGACCCTGGTGGTTATCACTGTCCTGCAACCCTCCATCATACCAGTTTTCACCCAGGAGGAATACAGGTACTCTACATGAACAGGACTGTCATGTAGACTATTATTTGATCAAAGTGGAGCCGCGGACACTGGTGGACATGTCAAATGATGTAGCCTATGACAGTGCTCTGTGCTTTTATGAGGTCATAGGTCAGAGCACAGGCTTTCCACTTTTATGAGGTCATATGGTCAGAGCACAGGTTTTCCTCTTTTATGAGGTCATATGGTCAGAGCACAGGCTTTCCTCCTTTATGGGGTCATAGGTCAGAGCACAGGTTTTCCTCTTTTATTAGGTCATATGGTCAGAGCACAGGTTTTCCTCTTATGAGGTCATAGGTCAGAGCACAGGCTTTCCTCTTTTATGAGGTCATATGGTCAGAGCAGTGTAGAGACTGTATAGAGACTGTATAGATCTCCAGCTTTTTTAGTTACAATGTACAGTAAATTTGAAAAAATACTGAAAAAACATTGTTAAACACTCTTCGTTAATGCCTCTTTTTGGAGATGTTAAGGTATTTAAGAGAATGCTAAACTGTTGATGTATTTTCTGAAGGGGTTAGAGGCGATATGGAAACTGTCAGTTAAGCTTTCATTGCTAGTGTTTAATGAATATTCATTATAGCTCACAGCTAGAGTGTGTAGCGCAGCAAATGTACTGTACCACTACACACTTTTGTTTTCTCAAAGGGTAAAGTGCACTTGCTCTGCATGAATTATAGCACTTTTATTGAATTAAGTATTGTACATATATGACATAAGGGGCTAATTAATTCAGCTCCCCTGGCATTGACTCGAGATGGATCAGCATGCTGGAGCTTTGGCTTACTAAATTGCTATTATTGATTTCCATAAAGAAAATAAAAAAGATAGTGAGTGCATGCATGCTAAAAACAAGTGGTTCTATATAGTGCCAAATAAGGGTTATTTTGGCTTGTAACCACAGTGGGCCCCTTTTTGGTGCTATATGGAACCTAGCCCACTTTGAGGTTTTATGAATAACCAAACTCATAAGGTTCTAAATGGTTCTATAACAGTGGTCACCAACCAGTCGATTTCTGTAGGAAAGCCAATGATAAAGGCTTGTGTTTTTTTGTGTGTGTTGCACTGTTGGTGGTAGGTGCAGTTGATTCAGAAGCTCTGCATACTCGGAAAAGTGTTCCCATTTTTTTTTTATAAATAAAAATCAACCTTTTTTTCTCCCCAATTCCGTGGTATCCAATTGGTAGTAGTTACAGTCTTGTCTCATCGCTGCAACTCCCTTAGTTACTCGGGAGAGGCGAAGGTCGAGAGCCTTGCGTCCTCCGAAACACAACCCAACCAAGTCGCACTGCTTCTTGACACAATGCCCATCCAACCCGGAAGCCAGCCGCACCAATGTGTCGGAGGAAACACTGTACACCTGGCGACCGTGTCAGCGTGCACTGCGCCCGGGCCACCACAGGAGTCGCTAGTGCACAATGAGACAAGGATATCCCTGCCGGCCAAACCCTCCCTAACCCGGACGACGCTGGGCCAATTGTGCGCCGCCCCATGGGCCTGTATCGATAGCCCTGCATTTGTATTATTAATAGTGGCGTGTCTATTTTAATATCGAGGAATATTTCACAATCTCTGATCATAGGAACAACATGAATTGGTGCAAGAGGCAGGTGCGGTGCGACTCGAGTTCCGCCATCAGGTGGGGACAGTGTCCCCTCAGTCTCAAGGGAGGAAAGGAAGGAGAGAGCAGGGACCATGAGGCGGACCCTCTGCTGCTCTCTCCCTCCCTCCCTCCGCTGAGACTAATGCTGTGCTCAAAACAACTGGGAACTCAGAAATCTCAGATTTCCAACTTCAGTGCGTTCAAGACAACTGGGAACTCGAAAAAAAACGAGTTCCCAATTGCTTTGAACAGTCATCAAACTCTTCAAAGTCGGTCATCAGACTCGGAAACTCTGGCATCTTTCTAGAGCTCCGACTTTCCGACCTGAAGATCACTGACGTCATGATTTCCCAGTTGTCTTCAAAGCACAATGACCAAAAATAAAAAAGTGAATTATTTGCAAATCATTTCAATTTATGCTCAGCTGTGCCTTGCAAGTGCTACACCAACTGATCTATTTTGTTATCAAAGCTCAAGATTTGAAATATAACATGGTCTGAGAAGAGCAATATAGGCATGTCAGGCATATAGCCAATATGCTGTGGAAATGTAATAGGCCTGCCTACTGCACAAACCTCATCCACACATAACTGTTTTTATTAGCTTCATGTTAAGTCATGTTAAAAAATGCATCTGAGCAGTAGATCTCGGATTGCTTTTTGAATGTGAAAAGGATCTTGGCTCAGAAAAGGTTAGTGACCACTTTTCTATAAAGAACCATTAAAAAAAGGTTAGATGTAGCAACAAAAAAGAATTCCGCTATGGTCACAACCCTTTCAGGGGCTATATAGAACCTTTATAGAGAATGGTTCTGTAAAGAACATTTCTCAATCTCAAAGGTTCTTTGTGGATCCATACAGGTTTTTATTTGAGTTTAATAGCGTTATTATATTATTACAATTCCACAGGTTTTATTAGCAAGTTGAATCAGTTGTGTTAGCTCTGGAATGGCTGGGGTCCCTGAGTAGAGAACTGGGAACTACTAAGGCCATACATGAGTCTGCCACGAGACACCATCATTGGTCATATTCATATATAATATGTAATGACATTACACAACACACTAGATAAACTGGAATGACACTCTCACCTACGGTTGCACAAAAAGAGCTGTGAGCAAAACACACCCCAAAATATTCTAATGAGCCACCTCCCCTACATTTGAATTACCACTAAAAGAGAACCATCACCCTTACCAAAGAACCTTGAGGGGCCCTCATTTTTGTGTGTGTGCGAAAGCCATTTTTCACCCCCACCACATCGAATCATTTTCAATACCGAATATCAAGTGTATTTGAGACCCATGAAGTCCATGTAAAGTTCTCAACATCTCGACAGGCTTTATATATACAGTATGTTGTGTGCACACTCCCAAACCATGTAGGTCTCTTAACTTAGTCCAGTTCCCTGTTGCCAGGGGAGTAGAGCTGTGTTGTAATCTGGTGGGAGGGATGTGTGTGTAAACCAGCTCTTTAACAAGCCTCCCTTATCTGTTGATTGATCAAGGCTACAGAGCCAGAAACATGGCCAATGAAAAGCCTTGGATGGGGGATTAAATGGATGCCATGTCCTACACAGTGGTAGAAGGTCACCGGTGATATAGGCTCTTTGGCAGGCGGGGGAATAACGGTGGCTCTTGGTAACAGGCCACCAAGCAGGCAGCACTGCCTGGGTCAGATGTTAATTAGAGCCTGTGGAGACATTAGCCAGGTGTTTGGTCTCCCTACACAGCCAGGTCTCCACAATCTGCTCCCCTAGTCTCTTTCTCTCCATCCCTATATCCCTCCCGCCTTCTACTCCCTTATATAAATCCATTATCGCATGGAACTCCCTTCCTTCTTATATTACTCAAATGAACAGCAAAGCTGGTTTCAAAAAACAGAGAAAGCAACACCTCACGGCACAACGCCTCTCCCATATTTCACCTAGATAGTTTGTGTGTATGTATTGATAAACTCAACAAAAAAAGAAACGTCCTCTCACTGTCAACTGCGTTTATTTTCAGCAAACTTAACATGTGTAAATATTTGTATGAACATAAGATTCAACAACTGAGACATAAACTGAACAAGTTCCACAGACATGTGACTAACAGAAATGTAATAATGTGTCCCTGGACAAAGGGGGATTCCAAATCAAAAGTAACAGTCAGTATCTGGTGTGGCCACCAGCTGCATTAAGTACTGTAGTGCATCTCCTTCTCATGGAATGCACCAGATTTGCCCGTTCTTGCTGTGAGATGTTACCCCACTCTTCCACCAAGGCACCTGCAAGTTCCCGGACATTTCTGTGGGGAATGTCACCCTCCGATCCAACAGGTCCCAGCTCAATGGGCTTGAGATCCGGGCTCTTCGCTGGCCTTGGCAGAACACTGACATTCCTGTCTTGCAGGAAATCATGCACAGAACGAGCAGTATGGCTGGTGGCATTGTCATGCTGGAGGGTCGTGACAGGATGAGCCTGCAGGAAGGGTACCACATGAGGGAGGAGGATGTCTTCCCTGTAACGCACAGCGTTGAGATTGCCTGCAATGACAACAAGCTCAGTCCGATGATGCTGTGACACACCGCCCCAGACCACAGCGGACCCTCCACCTCCGAAACCGATCCCGCTCCAGAGTACAGGCCTCGGTGTAACGCTCATTCCTTCGACGATAAACGCGAATCCGACCATCACCCGTGGTGAGAAAAAAACACGACTCGTCAGTGAAGAGCACTTTTTGCAGTGACAGTAGGTTTGTGCCCATAGGCGACATTGTTGCCGGTGGTGTCCGGTGAGGACCTGCCTTACAAAAGGCCTACAAGCCCTCAGTCCAGCCTCTCTCAGTCTTTTACGGACAGTCTGAGCACTGATGGAGGGATTGTGCGTTCCTGGTGTAACTCGGGCAGTTGTTGTTGCCATCCTGTACCTGTCCCGCAGGTGTGATGTTCGGATGTACCAATCCTGTGCAGGTGTTGTTACACGTGGTCTGCCACTGCGAGGACGATCAGCTGTCCGTTCTGTCTCCCTGTAGCGCTGTCTTCGGCGTCTCTCAGTACGAACATTGCAATTTATTTCCCTGGCCACATGTGCAGTCCTCATGCCTCCTTGCAGCATGCCTAAGGCATGTTCACGTAGATGAGCAGGGTCCCTGGGCATCTTTCTTTTGGTGTTTTTCAGAGTCAATAGAAAGTGTCCTAAGTTTTCATAACTGTGAACTTAGTTGCCTACCGTCTGTGCGCTGTTAGTGTCTTAACGACCGTTCCACAGGTGCATGTTCATTCATTGTTTATAGTTCATTGAACAAGCATGGGAAACAGTGTTTAAACCCTTTACAATGAAGATCTGTGAAGTTATTTGGATTTCTACGAATGATCTTTGAAAGACAGGATCCTGAAAAAGGGACGTTTCTTTTTTTGCTGAGTTTATCAGGACTATGTGGGCTGTTTTTTTATTTTTATTGGTGTAGTTCTGTTCTTGTCTAGTCATGTTCTGTATTATGTTATGTGCCATGTTTTGTGTGGACCCCAGGAAGAGTAGCTGCTGCTTTCACAACAGCTAATGGGGATCTTAATAAAACGCAACATACTAGTCAACTTACAGTCCACAGAATAATGCCTCCCCCTCCCTACGTCCCTCCCTACTCCATCTGTGGGCCTCTCAGGAACCAATGACCCATTTAACTCAGTATCAGTGGACTCAGGTCCCTGTGCTATGCCAATCAATCAGTGTACATCAATAATTAATTGTTCTGTTACACTGTCCATTTCAACCAATCTATGTGTTGCAGACATTTTTATGTAATATTCAGCATTTTATCAACTGTTCAGCTTTGAACGTGGCATATAATGTAGCCTAATGTATAATGACATCACAATGTACGAGTCTGGAATCCTTGAGCTGGGGTGAAAGGTTATTGGATCACCTGATTGGATAATAGAAACATTTGTCTTGTATCTGAAGCTCCGTCTTTAAACTTCTTAGACAAGAACATTTGGAATCTGAGGAGATTTTAATGTGTATGAGGTCGGTTGATTCTGAACATAAATTACCATGAATTTGCATAGGGCTGATGAAGAGCTTGATATTATAAAGGATCTTTATTTAGTGTGCTTAAAGTGATGTGAGGTTGGCTGGCTGGCAGAAGCGCTGTCTGGCAAGTGAAACCAGTGGATTCCCCCTCCGAGTGGAACTAACTGGGAAGATGCCCACCAAAACCTGCCGCATGTGCGTTTTCTTATCTCGTAAAAACACTTAATGAAGCTGCAGTGATTTTCACTAAATCAACCACCAGCGTAACCACATCTGAGTTTGTCATTTTGATGATCACAGCAACCACTGTCTCGTTTTCTGCTTACCTCCGTGGATGTGTGAATTAGCTTTTTTTCATCTGCCCCTCCTGAGTAAGACTAGTGCATGAAAAATCATGAGGAAAACGCAGCATCCAAGGCAAGATGGGCTTTTACACCGTGTCTGTGAAGTATGCAGCCCTGTGCCCTGCAAGCAATTGAAAGCGGAAAAACCCTGCATTCGATTGTTTATTCGTTATTACACAGTACACACACAAGGCTATTGCATAGAAACAACATGTCAGCCATTTGATTACTTTTACCTTTGAGGATAAATGCCTGTTGAAGAAGAGAAGTCTAACAATAGAAATGAGAACAAGAACAGCTGCAGATTTGCAAGCCAGTACCTGTCAATCATGATCGTCAGATTACCTGTCGAGGTAGACGATTAAAAGATCCTAATAGGATGACTTAACGAACATGAACATTGTGCCACAGCCTGCCTGCTAAGCAGTGGTCATGCTATGTAAAGGCAATCGCCGTGCTCTGTCCTTGGCATACAGGTTAGTGGAGCAGGACGGGGAAAAGGAAGGGAGTGTAACTAGGTACTAGATGTGACATGAGTCACAGTTAAATAGTGGGGAAAGTCCATCTTCTCCATGACCCTCATTGGGTTGGAGCAGAGAGCAAGAGGGGAGACAGAGTGCTGCCTGCCTAGCTGTGTGTGTCCCAGGCAGGCATGGATGGAAGGATGGGTTGTACCGGCCTAACCCCCTGGAGCGCATCACAGCCGTGTGATTAGTCTCTCTGTGGAAAAATAATGGGCAAGGCCAGATTAATGAGCCCACCACACACACACATAGAACACACACACACGTGGACACACTGTAAAATATGTCCTATTGTTTTTACAATAATTACTGGCAGCACAGAAGCCATTGCAATAAAATCACAGCAATTGCTAACAGTGAATAGTAATTATATATTACAGCATACCAATGAATATTTGTAATTCACTTGCACTTCTAGAGGCTTAAACAAAGGCTTCTAAACTGGCAGTGACTACAGGGCAAAAGGACATGGCTAAAAACTCAACCATTAAAGAGTTGAGACTTGCTGCCACTCTGATTTGTCCATGATACACATTCAGTTGTTATGGAACTACTGCCACATTTCAGTTAAATAGTACAGCACTCACTAACAGCAGCAACAAATATAGCCTCTTACAACACACGCCTCAAAATATGTTAATGTGCCAGAAAAAGAAAAACATGCACCCACTAGTGTTCAAATGCTTTTTGGCATACCAAAAAATACAGTATGGTACTGTATTCTGTGGTACCGAATTACAGTAAATTACTGGCAGCACAGTAGCTAGTAAATTACTGTAGATTTAGAGGTAAATGTTTTTAGTTTTCAAAAATATGGTATGGTACTGTATTCTGTTTGGTACAGCATTTTCACTAACAGGTGAAACAAATAAAGCCTCAAAATATGTTAAATGAGCCAGAGATTATTTAGCCACCCACAACATTTTCCCACAATGCACCATAATTGAAATTATGCTGCTGTAAAAAATACAGCAAAACATGTAATACAGTACCTTACTGTAAAAAAAGGTGTCAAATAATTTGACAGCAGCTTTCCCTTAATGCATTGCTCTTTACAGTAGCTAACTGTAAATGTTTATCTGTAAATTTACAAGTGGCACGCACCACTTTGAAGTCACTCCTGGAGTATTTTGAGTTTGTTGATACTATGTTTGGCATTGCTGCATTTAACTGGATGAAAAGTGTAACACCCTTAAATATGAGTGTTTAGAGTCGTAGAGAGGCGTGGCCTCGCAGCCACCTGCCTATTTTATGATAAGGAGTGTCTATGCTACAGAAGGGGTTGTGCAACGTTACACTGCTGTGTTGCGTTGTTTAAATGTCATCTGTCATGGGTGTGTGCATTCCTAATGGTCAGGTCCAATTAACAAGCTGGCAGAGTCCTGCTGTTTAGTCCACCCTATTCTCCTCCTCCTGCACCCACCCTCTCTCTCTTTCCATCCGCCCACCCTCTCTCTCCACCCACCCACCCTCTCTCTCCACCCTCCTTCCCTACTGCATCTCTCCTCCACCCTCTCTCTCTCATGATTAGGGAAGTGGACTCCCTGCAGTTTTAGCATGCAGCTGTCTGGAGTCCCCACGCACCGCTACCAGCATGGAGGTCAGGCAAACAAACACAATATTAGCATAACAGAGCTTATTAACATGTCCTAATGCTAGCAGCTGAGTTAGCCACCGTGCACTGTCAAACAGATGTGGTGTGATGGGCGACGGCCTTGTTAATTAACGTAATTAAGTTTGTTGAACGCGAGATGAGATGACACTTAACGGAATGTATAGGTGTACTCTTCAGGGCCACCAGTTGTTTCATATTGAATGTGACTGCCATCTGGTACATGTTCGTTGTTTGCTAAATAGTCCGATGTTTTTTTTGTAATAATCCTACACTCGTCTGTCCTCCATACTCAAGTTCCTTTTCTTTTGACTGAATGTTTTTATGACTTTTATGAAGTTTATTATGATGTGACTCAGCTAATAAACTGTTTGCATCCTCTAACAAACACATGACTCACAGAAGCTCTAAATTATTAACAATGATATAAATGCGCAGTCGTAAAATGTGCCCGAAAAAAAAGAACCCCAGCTATTTACGACCAAGGTTACCATCGCTACTGCATCACGGAGTGCTAAAGGCAAAATTGTGTGTTGATCGCACTGAAATAAATTGTTGTTTTATTTATAGCTGGTGTTAGCAGCCTGGTATCATAGAGGCAATGACACTGAAACAAACATGAAAATCTCGCAACAATAGACATCACGATTAACATTGTGATTTGATACACGTCATTAAGAAGTCACCTGTGTGCATTGCAAACATTGATGGCATATCAGTGTGATTATTGGATCATTACTGGGCTCATTAGTGAGTGTGAGCGCACATGTGCAGGTGTCTCTGTCTGTGTGCGTGTGTATGTGTGCGTGCGAGTTTCCTGTGTCTTTAGTTGGATAGATGGATTAACAGTTTTGCCGTATCGCCTAAAAAATCATTGTTGTTCTCAATAGAACCCCATTACTTTTATCCCACAATGTCTTAATTAAACAGCCCTCATCTGCTCTCTTACAACAAGGGCCCATCGTTTAAATATTGATTGTGCTTTTAAATTATTTATCACGTATCGGTTTATCTTATTTTAAAACTCTCCTGAGCATGGTTGGAAAATGTGAGGCTGCACTATGGGTAAATCATGCAAATGTATTTTGGATGACACAGCCTCTGGGTTTAATGTGTTAGCTACCAGTCTTGACATTACGGGTTAGACAGCTAGCTAGCATCAAAGGAGAATGTGTAGAAACCATAAAGGTGTTATTTTATGTTTTATGACTAAATAGTCGATTTAAGGGCAACTTTAAAGGATACTTAAAGGTTTCCTTGACGCTCTTCTCTTTTGCTTCCCGTTTTCTCATTAGCCATTTTGACTCACATACTCATTGTATTATTGTATATCCAAAGTGTTGAACAGAAAGCTGCTCAAATAGTTAGCTACTGAAGTGCTCATGCTAGATTTGTAGCTCACTCTAATATAAGGTGCATTCAGGAAACTATTCAGACCCCTTCCGTTTTTCCACATTTTGTTACGTTACAGCCTTATTCTGAAAGAATTAAATCATTTTTGGGGGGTCTCATCAATCTACACAATAACTAACAATAACAAAGCGAAAACAGGTTTTTATTTTAAGAAAACTGAAATCACTTATTTACATAAGTATTCAGACCCTCTGCTATGGGACTCGAATTTGAACTCAGGTGCATCTTGTTTCCATTGATCATCCTTGAGATGTTTTTACAACTTGATTGGAGTCCATCTGTGGTAAATTTAACTGATTGAACATGATTTCGAAAGGCACACACCTGTCTATATCAGGTCCCACAGTTGACAGTCCAAAACCCAAGCCATGATTTTGATGGAATTGTCCGTAGAGCTCCGAGTCAGGATTGTGTTCGAGTCACAGGCTTGGGGAAGGGTACCAAAATATTTCTGCAGCATTGAAGGTCCCCAAGAACACAGTGGCCTCCATCATTCTTAAATGGAAGAAGTTTGGAACCACCAAGACTCTTCCTAATGCTGGCCGCCCAACCAAACTGAGAAATCGGGGGAGAATGGCCTTGGTCAGAGTTCCTCTGTGGAGATAGTAGAACGTTCCAGAAGGACAACCATCTCTGCAGCACTCCACCAATCAGGCCTTTATGGTAGAATGGCCAGACTGAAAACAATCCTCAGTAAAGGCACATGAAAGCTTGCTTGAAGTTTGCAAAAAAGGCACTTAAAGGACTCTCAGACCATGAGAAACAATATTCTCTGGTCTGATGAAACCAAGATTGAACTCTTTGGCCTGAATGCCAAGCTACACGTCTGGAGGAAACCTGGCATCATCCCTACGGTGAAGCATGGTGGTGGCAGCATCATGGTGTGGGGATGTTTTTCAGCGGCAGGTACTGGGAGACTAGTCAGGATCGAGGGAAATATAAACGGAGCAAAGTACAGAGAGATCCTTGATGTAAACCTGCTTGAGAGCGTTCAGGACCTCAGACTGGGGCGAAGGTTCACCTTCTAACAGGACAACAACCCTAAGCACACAGCCAAGACAATGCGTGAGTGACATCGGCCAAGTCTCTGAATGTCCTTGAGTGGCCCAGCCAGAACCTGGACTTGAACCAGAACTAACATCCCCGACCTGAATATAGCTGTGCAGCAACGCTCCCCGTCCAACCTGATAGCGCTTGAGAGGATCTGCAGAGAAGAATGGGAGAAACTCCCCAAATAAAGAAACTCCACAAACTCCCCAAGCTGGTAGCGTCATACCCAAGAGAGTTGAGGCTGTAATCGCTGCCAAAGGTGCTTCAACAAAGTACTGTGTAGCTGGATGAGAAAAATAAAACAATTTAATACATTTTAGAATAAGGCTGTAACGTTAAAATAAAAGTGGAAAATGTCAAGGGGTCTGAATACTTCCCCCGGTGTAGATATGTATAGATTGCATTTTGATACATCTACAGTGCTGTTTTGGGTTGTTAATTGAATTCGTCCCACCATTGTTGATTTCTTCTGTTTTTTTTGTTGTATTTTTCCTTACATTTTAGCCGTTTGACATTTGACTGCATTGTTAGGAGCTAGTAACATAAGTATTTCGCTGCGCCGCTATAACACCTGCTGAACTGTGTACGCAACCAGTACACTTTGATTTGATTCATTGTCACAACAGGTTTTTAGTTTGCAACATTACACACACACACCCCCATGATCCATTATGCTTCCTATTGATGTTTTCCATCTGGACGGGAAGGTATCACTTTGTTTTCAACGGCTTAAGATAAGTTCACAGGTCTGAGAGTTGACCTTTACCTCTTGTTTGCAAAAGGACAGCCTCCGTATGCCAACTGGTTTCTAACTGCACCGATCCTAATCTTTTTGAAAAGGTCAGTGTCTAATACTCAAGCTAGCAAAACAGTTGCTCCCCCAAAACATCTTAAGGCTCTTTGTCGATTAGGCCCAGTCTGGAAAAAAAAGCCAAATAGCCAACATGGATGCTTTTTAAGTTTCACTTGGCATCGTTGAGAGTTCAAAACTTTCGGAGTTAGCTTTTCCCGTTGTGTGCAGTGAAAGAAGCGTCTAGTGGCCGAGTCAGCTGTTTTCTGGGAGGTTTGATGCTGTTTGATGCTGTGTATAATCCATATCAGACCACATGCTTTCCTTAGATCGCACACGGTCTGCTAGAGGGCTCAGCATGGGTAACATGAGCATTTGTCTCTCACGCCAACACAGAACAGAAGCAGGTTTCATGACCTTACACAAACACATAACTCGGATCGAAGTCAATTTGTTTCCCTGCCACTTATAGTAAGTACAACGCAGTATGGTGTTGATTTAAAACAGGATCTCAGCACATTGTTGGCGTTGGCTTTGTTATTATTACAGACTGTGCCAATTTATTTTGTATTCAAGTGGATTATTATGGTTATCCTTAATAACAAGTGGCGTATTATGGTTATCCTTAATAACAAGTGGCGTATTATGGTTATCCCTAATAACAAGTGGCGTATTATGGTTATCCTTAATAACAAGTGGCTTATTATGGTTATCCTTAATAACAAGTGGCGTATTATGGTTATCCTTAATAACAAGTGGATTATTATGGTTATCCTTAATAACAAGTGGCGTATTATGGTTATCCTTAATAACAAGTGGCGTATTATGGTTATCCTTAATAACAAGTGGATTATTATGTTTATCCTTAATAACAAGTGACATGCTTTAGTCAAGACCTGGATTAAATGTGGCTCTTATCATTAATTTAATATTTTCTGTGGGTTTTGGCAATTTTTCATATCAGTGTTGCAGACTGCTTCCATCCCTGGCGTTATCTTCCAATTACACTTCAGAAGATGAAAGGATGTGATATAATACGAAGATCAAATGAAGAGATGTGAATTGGATTTAATCGTGAAGTTGAATTGTCATCTAAAAAATATATATATATATATTTGCTGCATTTTTAGAAGAGTCAGTCCCAGTGACATCATGTATGAACCATGATTTTTTTTTGTGATGCAGATTTTTACTTCACTATTACACATTTCCTAGACTGACTACCAACACTGAGGGGGAAAGGGAAAAAGACAAACATTCCATTACAATTCATCAGGAAAGATATATACTGTAAATGATACTGTGAGGCTTAGCTATGTTTCCTACAGTTATTACGAGGTGCTGTAGCCTGCACTCCATGCTCCAGATTCTAGGTACACCACGGCGATACAGAGAGACATTGCTCGGTGGACATCTCTCACACTTAACCGTCTGCTTATGTGGAGCGGCCATTACAGCCGTGTCAGAGCCAGGGGAATGGATGAGCGTCCTCTGTGTTATCCCTGCAAACAGCAGAGCTCGCCACTCACTTGGCAGCGAGGAGGGTCTGATTGGGAAATGTCAGGGGGGATTACTGGGGTAGAATGAGCTACTGAGAGCCCGCTTGGGGTTTGTGTTATGCATGGTCTTGCATGGTGTGTGTGTGTCGTCTAAGTGCAACTCGTTTCGCACACTGCCACCCTAGGAATCCAATTTCCTCATAACGGGAGGAGAAAAGGCATTACAGCTCAACTCTCTGTAATATCCTCCTTCCTTCAGAGAGAGGCTGGGGCTGTGGGGATGATAACCTCCTCTCTTCAGAGAGAGGCTGGGGCTGTGGGGAGGATATCCTTCCTTCAGAGAGAGGCAGGTGCTGTGGGGATGATATCCTCCCTTCAGAGAGAGGCTGGGGCTGTGGGGAAGATATCCATCCTTCAGAGAGAGGCTGGGGCTGTGGGGATGATATCCTCCCTTCAGAGAGAGGCTGGTGCTTTGGGGATGATATCCTCCTTCCTTCAGAGAGAGGCTGGGGCTGTGGGGATGATATCCTCCCTTCAGAGAGAGGCTGGTGCTGTGGGGATGATATCCTCCTTCCTTCAGAGAGAGGCTGGGGCTGTGGGGATGATATCCTCCCTTCAGAGAGAAGCTGGGGCTGTGGGGATGATAACCTCCCTTCAGAGAGAGGCTGGGGATGTGGGGATGATATCCTCCCTTCAGAGAGAGGCTGGGGCTGTGGGGATGATATCCTCCCTTCAGAGAGAGTCTGGGGCTGTGAGGGGTGATATCCTTCTTTCAGAGAGAGGCTGGGGCTGTGGGGATGATATCCTCCCTTCAGAGAGAGTCTGGGGCTGTGGGGGGTGATATCCTTCTTTCAGAGAGAGGCTGGGCCTGTGGGGATGATATCCTCCCTTCAGAGAGAGTCTGGGGCTGTGGGGGGTGATATCCTTCTTTCAGAGAGAGGCTGGGGCTGTGGGGGTGATATCCTCCCTTCAGAGAGAGTCTGGGGCTGTGGGGATGATATCCTTCTTTCAGAGAGAGTCTGGGGCTGTGGGGATGATATCCTTCTTTCAGAGAGAGTTTGGGGCTGTGGGGATGATATCCTTCTTTCAGAGAGAGGCTGGGGCTGTGGGGATGATATCCTCCCTTCAGAGAGAGTCTGGGGCTGTGGGGATGATATCCTTCTTTCAGAGAGAGGCTGGGGCTGTGGGGATGATATCCTTCTTTCAGAGAGAGGCTGGGGCTGTGGGGATGATATCCTTCTTTCAGAGAGAGGTTGGTGCTGTGGGGATGTGGTAGGTGGAACACTCTCCCTCCATGCGTGCTGGAGGATGTGTGTGTGTGTGTGTGTGTGTGTGTGTGTGTGTGTGTGTGTGTGTGTGTGTGTGTGTGTGTGTGTGTGTGTGTGTGTGTGTGTGTGTGTGTGTGTGTGTGTGTGTGTGTGTGTGTGTGGAGGATAGAGTTGTGTGTATGTGTGTCATAGGCGTGTGTGTCTAGGGGAGGGTTGGTGTTTGTGACATGCACACCGTGTCATGAAATATGTGGTAGACAGCTCACATGTTGTCGTGGAGACCTTGAGGGAGGGAGGCAGACACAGGAAGGTGTGAGGAAGGGGACAGGTGGGGACTAGAGATGAGGCAGTATAACTGTGAACCTACCGTCAGCTACCAAAGTTAAGAACAACAACCCATCCTCCTCAGAATTACAATCTCAGCTCCTGACTATAGAAAGGTATTGGGTAGCATGCAGGTCAAAGCAATATCATTCAGCCCAGCCGTATTACCATGCCACAGGTGTAGGTGTTCCTCTGGCGCATTGGTACTGTTGGCATGTAGCTCATGGCTAGCAAACAGACCAGAGGAACAGAACATACTTGTTTATGAAGTACTAGATGGCCTAATTGCCACTCTGCCATTGACGACATTCGCAACCTTGACGACAGTATTCAGATTTAAAGAATAGTAATCTCATTTACCAATAAAGAATGACATAAATATAGTGACAATCTGTCCTTGTTTTAACTACTATCTATTAACAAAGCCATATGTTGTTTGGGTCACCAGGCGCTAGGAATGCATAGCATTTTTTCATTTCCATATTCTAATGCCATTTTTAGATTTTGCTTGTGAAAAGATTACACGTTGATGCAAGTCAAACAAATGATGTATGTGTCCTTAGTTCACACCAGTCCCCCTGTAAGACTCTCTATGTCCCATTTGACTAAATCTCCCAACCGTTTCATATCTAACACACTGCAGGCTCATAGACAACATTATTTCTCATTCTCTGACCGTCTGACAACCCCCAGTGGAGTGCTTCCCTGCATCCCAGCTGTTTCATATTTTACTGATCACCTTATGACTGCCGGAATCTGCCACACAGTTGCTTTCAAATAAAATGAAATAAAATCACATTTTATTGGTCGCATACACATATTTAGCAGATGTTATTGTGGTTGTGGCGAAATGCTTGTGTTCCTTGCTAAGAAATATATAAATATTAAGACAACCAATGTTGGAGTCCGGAGTATAAAAATATATACACTGTATATATTTATATGTATATATGATGGGATGTATAGACATTATGGACAGTATGTGGATAGAATATGTAGTACATCTGTAGAATACATAGAATAGAATAGTATATAGTTGAATAGGATGGCCTTGACTAGAATACAGTATGTAAATATTATTAAAGTGACCAGTGATTCCATGTCTATGTACATAGGGCAGCAGCCTCTAAGGTGCAGGGTTGAGTGACTGTGACTAAGTTCAGGGCAGGGTACTGGGCGGTAGCCAGCTAGTGGTGACTGTTTAACAGTCTGATGTCCTTGAGGTAGAAGCTGTTTTTCTGTCTCTCAGTCCCAGCTTTGATGCGCCAGTACTGACCTTGCCTTCTGGATGAAAGCGGGGTGAACAGGCCGTGGCATGGTTGGCTAAGGTCCTTTATGATACTTCTGGCCTTCCTGTGCTGTACGTGTCCTGGAGGGCAGGCAGTTTGCCCCCGGTGATGCGTTGGGCTGACCGCACCACCCTCTGGGGAGTTGACGTACCAGGTGGTGATACAGCCCAGCAGAATGATCTTGATGGTGCATCTGTAAAAGTTTGTGAGGGTTTTAGGTGTTAAGAGAAATTTCTTCAGCCTCCTGAGGTTGAAGAGGCGCCGTTGCGCCTTCTTCGCCACACTTTGGTGAAGAAATGGTGGACTATTTCATATGGTCAGTGATTTTTACACTGAGGAACTTGAAGCTTTTCACCTTCTCCACTGCGGCCCCGTCAATGTGGATGGAGGCGTGCTCCCTCTGCTGTCTTCTGATGTCCACGATCAGCTCCTTCGTTGTGTTGACGCTTTGTTGATGTTTTGTTGACTTTGAGAGAGAGGTTATTTCCCTGGCACCACTCCGCCATGGCTCGTCATTGTTGGTAATCAGGCCTATTACTGTTGTGTCGACTACAAACTTGATGGTTGAGTTGGAGGCATGCATGGCCACGCAGTCATGGGTGAACAGGGAGTACAGGAGGGGGCTGAGTACGCAGCCTTATGGGGCATCCACATGCTGTTTGTGATTTGATTCACATCAACTGAGCTTTTATGAAATTATGATAACTTACCTGGTTAATTGCCCATGTTTTTGAGGTGAACCAACTGTAATCGGAGACCAAATGAATCGAGTGTATTTAATTAAATGAGGTTTCACTGTGCCAAATAGGAGTTAATCAAGCTATCTGGCACAGCGACTAATGTCTCTCTGCCAGTGTTCCCGTTAATGGTGTAATTTCACCATATCGCACAGAAATGATTTGTATCCAAACAAGGTTGTTCCACAGTCAGTCATATCCTGGGTTAAGAGGACACATCTCTGTGTTAAAATAAGTGGGTAGTTTGTCTGCTTTTCTTCTGTCTATTCTAACTCCTCCGTCTAATTCTAACTCCTCAGTCTATTCTAGCTCCTTATTTGTCACGCCCTGACCGTAGAGAGCTTTTTATGTCTCTATTTTGGTTTGGTCAGGGTGTGATTTGGGTGGGCATGGCCGGGTATGGTTCTCAATCAGGGACAGCTGTCTATCGTTGTCTCTGATTGGGAACCATACTTAGGTAGATTTTTCCCACATGGGTTTTGTGGGTAGTTATTATCTGTTTAGTGTTTGCACCTTACGGGACTGTTTCGGTTTAATTTATTCTCTTTAATAAACAAACATGAACACTTACCACGCTGTTGTTTTGGTCCGACTACTCTCATCCGACGACGAAAGCAGTTACAGAACTACCCACCACAAACGGACCAAGCAGCGTGGTAACAGGGAGCAGAGGGTTCAGGACTCCTGGACATGGGAGGAGATATTGGACTGACAGGGACCCTGGAGACAGGTTGGGGAATATCGCCGCCCGCAAGAAGAACTGGAGGCAGCTAAAGCTGAGAGGCGGCGATATGAGGCAAGGCAGTGCAGCAGGCACGAGAGGCAGCCCCCCAAAAAATTGGGGGGGGGGGGGCACGGGGAGATTGGCGGAGTCAGGTGAGAGTCCTGAGCCAACTCCCCGTGCTTACCGGAAGCAGCGTAGTACTGGTCAGGAACCGTGTTATGCGGTGAAGCGCACGGTGTCTCCAGTGCGCGCTCATAGCCCAGAGCGCTACATGCCAGCCCCCTGCAAGTGCCATGCGAGAGTGGGCATCCAGCCAGGGTGAATTGTGCCAGCTCAGCGCGTTTGGTCTCCAGTGCGCCGTTTCGGCCCAGGGTATCCTGCGCCGGCTCTGTGTACTGTGTCTCCGGGGCGCTGGGAGGGTTCAGTTCGCCCTACGCCTGTGCTCTGCCCGTGCCGGGCGAAAGTGGGCATTGAGCCTAAGGGAGAGGTGCGAGTGTTAAGCACCAGATCTCCAGTGCTCCCCCACAGCCCAGGTCGACCTGTGCCTGCACTCTGGAGGGGCCGGGCTAAAGTGGGCATTCAGCCTGGAGGAGTGGTGCCAAGGCTGCGCACCAGAGCTCCAGTGCTCCCCCACAGCCCGGTTCATCCGGTGCCTCCTCCACGCACCAGGCCTCCTGTCGGTCTCCCCAGCCTGGTGGGCCCTGTGGCAGCCCCAACCACCAGGCTGTCTCTGCGTCTCCTCCCTCCAGAGTCACCCTTCAGTCCGGAGCGTCCAGAGGCGCCCTTCAGTCCGGAGCGTCCAGAGGCGCCCTTCAGTCCGGAGCGTCCAGAGGCGCCCTTCAGTCCGGAGCGTCCAGAGGCGCCCTTCAGTCCGGAGCGTCCAGAGGCGCCCTTCAGTCCGGAGCGTCCAGAGGCGCCCTTCGGTCCGGAGCGTCCAGAGGCGCCCTTCGGTCCGGAGCTTCCAGCGGCGTCCTCCAGTCCGGGGCTCTTTATGTGGGTCCTCAGTCCGGGGGCGGGGGCGAGGGTCCCCCCTCTAGAGGCGCCACCTAAGTGGGCCGAGCCAGAGGTGGAGCGGGGTCTACGTCCCTCACCATAGCCGCCACCGCGGAGAAATGCCCACCCAGACTCTCCCCTACAGGTTCAGGTTTTGCGGCCGGAGTCCACACCTTTGGGGGGGTACTGTCACGCCCTGACCGTAGAGAGCTTTTTATGCCTCTATTTTGGTTTGGTCAGGGTGTGATTTGGGTGGGCAATCTATGTCCTTTTTCTATGATTTGTATTTCTTTGTTTTGGCCGGGTATGGTTCTCAATCAGGGACAGCTGTCTATTCTTGTCTCTTATTGGGAACCATACTTAGGTCGATTTTTCCCACATGGGTTTTGTGGGTAGTTAGTTTAGTGTTTGCACCTTATGGGACTGTTTCGGTTTCATTTATTCCCTGGTTATTTTGTATTAGTGTTCAGTTCAATAAACAAACATGAACACTTACCACACTGCGCTTTGGTCCGACTACTCTTCCTCATCCGACGACGAAAGTCTATCAGTCTATTCTAACTCCCCAGTCTATTCTAACTCCCCAGTCTATTCTAACTCCCCAGTCTATTCTAACTCCCCAGTCTATTCTTCTAACTCCCCAGACTATTCTTCTAACTCCCCAGACTATTCTTCTAACTCCCCAGACTATTCTTCTAACTCCCCAGACTATTCTTCTAACTCCCCAGACTATTCTTCTAACTCCCCAGACTATTCTTCTAACTCCCCAGACTATTCTTCTAACTCCCCAGACTATTCTTCTAACTCCCCAGACTATTCTTCTAACTCCCCAGACTATTCTTCTAACTCCCCAGACTATTCTTCCTACTCCCCAGACTATTCTTCCTACTCCCCAGACTATTCTTCCTACTCCCCAGACTATTCTTCTAACTCCCCAGACTATTCTTCTAACTCCCCAGACTATTCTTCTAACTCCCCAGACTATTCTTCTAACTCCCCAGACTATTCTTCTAACTCCCCAGACTATTCTTCTAACTCCCCAGACTATTCTTCTAACTCCCCAGACTATTCTTCTAACTCCCCAGACTATTCTTCTAACTCCCCAGACTATTCTTCTAACTCCCCAGACTATTCTTCTAACTCCCCAGACTATTCTTCTAACTCCCCAGACTATTCTTCTAACTCCCCAGACTATTCTTCTAACTCCCCAGACTATTCTTCTAACTCCCCAGACTATTCTTCTAACTTCCCAGACTATTCTTCTAACTCCCCAGACTATTCTTCTAACTCCCCAGACTATTCTTCTAACTCCCCAGACTATTCTTCTAACTCCCCAGTCTATTCTAACTCCCCAGACTATTCTAACTCCCCAGTCTATTCTTCTAACTCCCCAGTCTATTCTTCTAACTCCCCAGTCTATTCTTCTAACTCCCCAGTCTATTCTTCTAACTCCCCAGTCTATTCTTCTAACTCCCCAGTCTATTCTTCTAACTCCCCAGTCTATTCTAACTCCCCAGACTATTCTTCTACTCCCCAGACTATTCTTCTACTCCCCAGACTATTCTTCTAACTCCCCAGACTATTCTTCTAACTCCCCAGACTATTCTTCTAACTCCCCAGACTATTCTTCTAACTCCCCAGACTATTCTTCTAACTCCCCAGACTATTCTTCTAACTCCCCAGACTATTCTTCTAACTCCCCAGACTATTCTTCTAACTCCCCAGACTATTCTTCTAACTCCCCAGACTATTCTTCTAACTCCCCAGACTATTCTTCTAACTCCCCAGACTATTCTTCTAACTCCCCAGACTATTCTTCTAACTCCCCAGACTATTCTTCTAACTCCCCAGACTATTCTTCTAACTCCCCAGACTATTCTTCTAACTCCCCAGACTATTCTTCTAACTCCCCAGACTATTCTTCTAACTCCCCAGACTATTCTTCTAACTCCCCAGACTATTCTTCTAACTCCCCAGACTATTCTTCTAACTCCCCAGACTATTCTTCTAACTCCCCAGACTATTCTTCTAACTCCCCAGACTATTCTTCTAACTCCCCAGACTATTCTTCTAACTCCCCAGACTATTCTAACTCCCCAGTCTATTTTTCTAACTCCCCAGACTATTCTTCTAACTCCCCAGACTATTCTTCTAACTCCCCAGACTATTCTTCTAACTCCCCAGACTATTCTTCTAACTCCCCAGACTATTCTTCTAACTTCCCAGACTATTCTTCTAACTCCCCAGACTATTCTTCTAACTCCCCAGACTATTCTTCTAACTCCCCAGACTATTCTTCTAACTCCCCAGACTATTCTTCTAACTCCCCAGTCTATTCTAACTCCCCAGACTATTCTAACTCCCCAGTCTATTCTTCTAACTCCCCAGTCTATTCTTCTAACTCCCCAGTCTATAATGTGGGTGTTTTTTCTTATTTTCTGTTCCAAATACAGTACATCGAATTAAATATTATTGGTTGCATTACTCATTTACACATATATCAGATAGCGCTTTAAGTCTGAGAAAAGCATAGTAAAACTCTGTTCCTCAAGGACCACAGTCCTGCTGTTGATTACTCCCCTCTCTCTCTCTGTTGATTCTAATGGTTTTGAATTAGCCAGAAAGTTCACACATCTGTTTTCCCAAGATGAAGCGAGTTGCTGATGAAATGGGAAAATATGAAAACACAGTGTTTGTGGCCCTAAAGGACCTCAAGAGATTGTGCACCCTTTCCCTCTGTGGTATTAGTATGAACAGCACCGTGGTATTGGAATGTGGATTATACTGCAGTCTAAATAGAGCTGGGAGAGATCATTAGCTAGCATGTGGATTGGGAGAATGTGGTAAAAAAAATGTATATATTGGTGCACCAGTCAGTAGGTCTCCATTAGTGTGTGTGTGTGTGTCTCATCGGTGTGTCTCATATGTGTATCTCATCTACTCTGTGTGTGTGTCATGTGTGTCTCATCTGTGTATCTCATCTATGTGTCGTGTGTGTCTCATCTGTGTATCTCATCTATGTGTCGTGTGTGTCTCATCTGTGTATCTCATCTATGTGTCGTGTGTGTCTCATCAGTGTGTCTCATCTATGTATTGTGTGTGTCTCATCGGTGTGTCTCATCTATGTATTGTGTGTGTCTCATCGGTGTGTCTCATATGTGTCTCTCATCTACTGTGTTGTGTGTGTCTCATCTGTGTGTCTCATATACTGTGTGTGTGTTTTCTTCCAGATTCCCCCCTGTGAGTGAGAAGGCTAAGGTGGGGAAGCTGGTCGGTGTCATATTGGCTGCAGCTGTCAATCAAACGATCGTCTATTCCATAGCGGAGGGCAACGAGGAAGGTGAGTAGTAACAGACTAACCTACACTGTGCCTTTGACCTAGTTCCAGAGGTCATGTTGTAATTCTATACAATGATAGTCCCAGTCTTTTATTCGTACACACTATAAACAACATGAAGTAGTAAGGAGGTCACTCACAGAGCCATACATACAGCTCTATACTGCTCTATACGGCTCTATATACCTCTATTCGCCTCTATACGCCTCTATACACCTCTATACGCCTCTATACACATCTATACACATCTATACGCCTCTATACACATCTATACACATCTATACGCCTCTATACACATCTATACACATCTATACGCCTCTATATACCTCTATACACATCTATACGCCTCTATACACATCTATACACATCTATACGCCTCTATATACCTCTATACACCTCTATACACCTCTATACGCCTCTATACACCTCTATACGCCTCTATACACATCTATACACATCTATACGCCTCTATACACCTCTATACGCCTCTATACACCTCTATACGCCTCTATACACATCTATACACATCTATACGCCTCTATACACATCTATACACATCTATACGCCTCTATATACCTCTATACACCTCTATATACCTCTATACACCTCTATACACCTCTATACGCCTCTATACACCTCTATACGCCTCTATACACCTCTATATGCCTCTATACGCCTCTATACGCCTCTATACACCTCTATACGCCTCTATACACCTCTATACGCCTCTATACACATCTATACACATCTATACGCCTCTATACACATCTATACACATCTATACGCCTCTATATACCTCTATACACCTCTATATACCTCTATACACCTCTATACGCCTCTATACACCTCTATACACCTCTATACGCCTCTATACACCTCTATACGCCTCTATACGCCTCTATACACCTCTATACGCCTCTATACGCATCTATACACCTCTATACGCCTCTATACACCTCTATACACATCTATACGCCTCTATACACATCTATACACATCTATACGCCTCTATATACCTCTATACACATCTATACGCCTCTATACACATCTATACACATCTATACGCCTCTATATACCTCTATACACCTCTATACACCTCTATACGCCTCTATACACCTCTATACGCCTCTATACACATCTATACACATCTATACGCCTCTATACACCTCTATACGCCTCTATACACCTCTATACGCCTCTATACACATCTATACACATCTATACGCCTCTATACACATCTATACACATCTATACGCCTCTATATACCTCTATACACCTCTATATACCTCTATACACCTCTATACACCTCTATACGCCTCTATACACCTCTATACGCCTCTATACACCTCTATATGCCTCTATACGCCTCTATACGCCTCTATACACCTCTATACGCCTCTATACACCTCTATACGCCTCTATACACATCTATACACATCTATACGCCTCTATACACATCTATACACATCTATACGCCTCTATATACCTCTATACACCTCTATATACCTCTATACACCTCTATACGCCTCTATACACCTCTATACACCTCTATACGCCTCTATACACCTCTATACGCCTCTATACGCCTCTATACACCTCTATACGCCTCTATACGCATCTATACACCTCTATACGCCTCTATACACCTCTATACGCCTCTATACACCTCTATACACCTCTATACGCCTCTATACACATCTATACACACACTGTTCAGGGACAGAACGACAGATTTGTACCTCGTCAGCTCGGGGGTTTGAACTTGTCCAACGCTCTAACCACTAGGCTACCCTGCCACCCCATATACATCTATATGGCTCTATATACATCTCTATGGCTCTATACGCCTCTATATACCTCTATACGCCTCTATATACCGCTATACGCCTCTATATACATCTATATGGCATCTATATGGCTCTATATACATCTATATGGCTCTATATACATCTATATGGCTCTATACGCCTCCGTACGGCTCTATACGCCTCTCTACGGCTCTAAGCAGTTCTATATGGCTATATACGGCTCTGTACAGCTCTATATACCTCTACATGGCTCTAGTCAGTCATCTGCCCACAGAGAGGCAGCACCCAAAGTGTGTGTATGTGTGCGTGCCCCCGGTCATGACAGACTTACTGCCATGTAAAAGCACCCTGAGGGATGATTAGACCCGTCCATCCTCCCATCGTCCGTCACTGTGATTAAAACCTGGGCTCATGCCTCTCAGAGTGTGAAAAGATGAAATTGCATCCCCATACTGAGCCTCGCATTCAACTACATCTGAAGCATTTAGTCATTTGGAAACAAAGGGAATTGGCTTCACTTTTAACTCTCATTAGATTCAATGAAGAAGCACCAGGAAGATTCATTGTTGTTAAATTCAAGGTTCATGGCGTACTGGGAGGACTTAATTGTAGGTCTGAAAATAAAGGGGAGCGAGATGAGTTCTAGCTATGCTCTTCGGTGCATTCCTGCTGTGCATGTGCATCAATTATGCCTTACACAAAATCAATGAGTGACTAAGTGATTCTCCGTCGTGCCTCAACACGTGATGCCACACACAGTGGGATTTGGGGAGGTGAATAGACTTGTCATTCAACCCAGGGACGGATACAGTATTAAATGACTATGTTTTCATCTTCTTCTAGGTGTGTTCAGGCTCAACAACAACACCGGGGTGATCTCAACGGCCAAGCCCCTGGACTATGAGGCCAACGGCAGCTACAGCCTCAGAGTGGAGGCTGACTCTATGGGGTTGGCCGAGTCCAACCTCCGAGCGCCCTCTAAGAGTACGCCTGCCTATCATGCTTTTTTTTTTAACGCTTTTTACAACCTTAATTTGAGAAGGAGTAATTGAAATTCAAATGTTTGTTTCTGCTGTCTCTCTGTTTCTCTCACTTGTAACATAAATGTTTGTCTGGCATTTGCCTGTAAATTATTACCCATCTTAGCTTTTTCCAAAATACTTAAAAGCACGCCTCATCCTTTCACGATATTTAGTTTTCTGATTAGTCAAATTCATGCTGAGTTGCTGCGGAGGATGAGACATTTTGATTTAACAGTTACTGTTAAATGTGACAGATTAAAAAAATTATAAAATAAAATAAAAAACATTCCTTTCTGGACAATCTCATCATGTCTCCGCAATATGCAGAAGCAATCACTCAAATCAATTTGATTACAATCGCGCTGTCATCCACTTATATCTAAATGCCAACTTCGTCGATTCTAGAATAAAAGGCTTGTAGAGATTTGGTCACTGCTGTATGTTCTGCCCAGATTAGAATTAGATTCAGCATGTTTTTCTCTATTCAACTAGATTGACTAATATACTGTACCCAGGCCACTCACTGTGTGTCATTCAAGCTGAGAGGGGGCTGAGAGGGGGCTGCAGCAAACATGACGAAGACACCCACTAGCAATAGATTAAGTCCTCGTTCCATTGAAGCAGGCCTGGCAGCTATATTTGAGATGTGGTGGAAGTTTCATCATGGGGGGGGTGGGGGGGCTATTGATGTTGTTTGATTCATTCCGCTGGAGGAGGTAGCATGGTAAATGGCTGCAGAGAGTGGATGGGTACTCCCCACTGCGTTTGGCTATGGAGGTGACATCATCACTGTGATAGGAAGACCCTTGGTTGAATTGATTGGAGCCACAGCACTGATTATGCAGGGGGGAGGGGGGCAAGCATGCAAAACGTATATATTTTTTAAAAGTAGGCCATTACCTACTCAAGAATAATACATCTTTTAGACCTTGCCAATGCATTTGCAGTCATATTATTATTATTACATTGTAAAATATGTGATTTGTGTGTCCATGAAAACTGTTTCACCCCATATGCACGAAATGTTAAGTAGATACACTGCGTTTCTGAGATCTCTACACAAAGAAGATGTCCGACAGCTAGATCCAGGATTCTTACAGGGTTCAAATTCAATGTCTAATTGAACTGATTAATGCTTAATATATGATAGAACAACAACTTACACTGCCATAAATGCAAAGCCAGAAAAGGACATTTTATGTCACATGATTTTGGACAAACCCATCAAGACACCAACCATGAGAACAGTGGTGGCTGCTGAACAGAGCACATGGAAATGACATCAAACACCTGGAAACCATGTGATGGATTCCATTCCACTGATTCCACTCCAGTTATTATCCTCACTGCTATCCTAGTTTATAGAAATACCCAGGTGTGTGTTGCAATGCAGCAGTAAGTACTCTCCTGCTGTTGCTCGTTTAGTGTTGTCATCCGCTGTAAGTTTGGACATTCTGGCAGGGATAAACGAGAAAGGTGCTGACTCTACCGTCGTCCTAGTCGGTCCCCCTGGTCTGTACTCCTGGCTTGTCGCCCTGGTCTGTCTTCCTGGTCTGTCCCCATGCTCTGTACTCCTGGTCTGTCCCCCTGGCCTGTCCCCATGGTCTGTACTCCTGGCCTGTTGCCCTGGCCTGTCGCCCTGGTCTGTCCCCTGGCCTGTCCCCATGGTCTGTCCTCCTAGTCTGTCCCCATGGTCTGTACTCCTAGTCTGGCCCCATGGTCTGTACTCCTAGTCTGTCCCCATGGTCTGTACTCCTAGTCTGTCCCCATGGTCTGTACTCCTAGTCTGTCCCCATGGTCTGTACTCCTGGCCTGCCGCTCTGGTCTGTCTTCCTGGTCTGTCCCCCTCGTCTGTCCCCATGGTCTGTACTTCTAGTCTGTCCCCCTGGTCTGTCCCCATGGTCTGTACTTCTAGTCTGTCCCCCTGGTCTGTCCCCATGGTCTGTACTCCTAGTCTGTCCCCCTGGTCTGTCCCCATGGTCTGTACTCCTGGCCTGTCGCTCTGGTCTGTCTTCCTGGTCTGTCCCCCTCGTCTGTCCCCATGGTCTGTACTTCTAGTCTGTCCCCCTGGTCTGTCCCCATGGTCTGTACTTCTAGTCTGTCCCCCTGGTCTGTCCCCATGGTCTGTACTCCTAGTCTGTCCCCCTGGTCTGTCCCCATGGTCTGTACTCCTGGCCTGTCGCTCTGGTCTGTCTTCCTGGTCTGTCCCAGAGCATTTTGTCAGATGATGAGTTGAGCAGGGTCTGTGTTTTGTTTACCTCTGAATCAGAAGACTGACTATACCGGCACACTTTACAGTGACAAAACAAGGGTTATGACACACATGTTATTTGGTGGGTCCCTCTGTGTATTTGTAGCCCTTCAGGAGTGACATTTTACTATGAGAAATGACAAACCGCAATGCAGTGCTGTAGTATTTTAGTCAAACATCTAAATCATTCTATTGACAGGGAAATGGATATGATGCACATTTGACTGTTTCGAGTTCTCATTTTCTATTCAATCCAAATGATATTCAGATTAGCCTTTGGGGTTATTTTTAATAATTTTTTTCTTTCTCCTCTGCAGCTAACACAGCGAGGGTGTTCATTGATGTTCTGGATGAGAATGATCACTCTCCTGTCTTTACCAAACCCTTGTATCTGGGAGGAGTGGCCGAGGACGCCAAGACATTCACTTCCGTACTACAAGTCCAGGTACCCCAAGCTCCTTTCTAACACAAAGTGGACAACTTCTAAATAGTGCGATTGGTGTCGAAAGACGACAATTCATTTTTTTTGTTTTTATGTAAATTTTCTATCAAACTGCGATCACTCCTCCTCACGATGCAACCAGCCAAAATGTGTCCGGTTGAACGATTATCTGTGTTTGCATTTGAAATGTTGATAATGCATGACCAGCTGGAGGATCAACCATCTCTTTCAGACACCTCTGACAAAACTTAGAATGCCCAGGCCGTAGAGACTCTCACATAAAATCTCTGACAATACTTAGAATGCCCAGGCCGTAGAGACTCTCACATAAAATCTTTGACAAAACTTAGAATGCCCAGGCCGTAGAGACTCTCACATAAAATCTCTGACAATACTTAGAATGCTCAGGCCGTAGAGACTCTCACATAAAATCTCTGACAACACTTAGAATGCTCAGGCCGTAGAGACTCTCACATAAAATCTCTGACAATCCTTAGAATGCCCAGGCCGTAGAGGCGCTCTCATAAAATCTCTGACAAAACTTAGAATGCCCAGGCCGTAGAGACTCTCACATAAAATCTCTGACAATACTTAGAATGCCCAGGCCGTAGAGGCTCTCTCATAAAATCTCTGACAATACTTCGAATGCTGAGGCTGTAGAGGCTCTCACATAAAATCTCCACACATCTGTCAATAGTATGCTGCAAAGTCCTGTGTGAAAGGGAATTATCCCCTGTGTGCACCAGGGCGTGTTGTTGTTAGTTTTTCGCACCATTGTTGCTAAAGCCACTGTGACACCTGTTGGGCGTGTGCTCAGACTGAGACTGAGAGTGTGTGTGTGTGTGTGTGTGTGTGTGTCATTTGCATCGTTGTTTCAGAATGATGAGCCGTAGCAAGACTACTTTTTATTCAGATATGCATGCTGTTTTCTCTGGTGTTTGTCTGATGTTTGTGTCTCCCTGCCGGTCTTTCTCCCTGTTTGTCTATATGTCTGTCTCCCTGCCTGTTTCCCTGCTGGTCTTTCTCCCTGCCTGTCTTTCTCCCTTTCGGTCTGTCTCCCTGCTGGTCTGTCTCATGGTCTGTCTACCTGCCTGTATCCTTGTATGTCTCCCTGCCGGCCTGTCTCCCTGCCGGCCTGTCTACCTGTCTGTCTACCTGCCTGTCTTCCTGTCTCCCTGTCTGTGTCCTTGTCTGTCTCCCTGCCTGCCTGCCTTCATCTTTCCATCTGTCTGCGTCTGAGTATGCACCTACCATGTCTGTGTGCAGGTGAAGTGGGCATCATTTGACATTTGAGTAATTTAGCAGACGCTCTTATCTAGAGCCACTTACAGTTAATGCATTCATCTTAACATAGCTAGGTGGGACAACCACATATCACAGGTATAGTAAGTACACTTTTCCTCATTAAAGTAGCTATCGAGGGGGGGGGTGTCAAGTGCAAGTGTTGGTTCAGGAGTGAGGAGGGGGGTTGTTGCTCCATTCGACTGTTGTTGCTCCATTCGACTGTTGTTTCTCCCTTTGACTGTTGTCGCTCCATTTGACTGTTGTCGCTCCATTTGACTGTTGTCGCTCCATTTGACTGTTGTTGCTCCATTTGACTGTTGTTGCTCCATTTGACTGTTGTTGCTCCATTTGACTGTTGTTGCTCCATTTGACTGTTGTTGCGCCATTCGACTGTTGTTGCTCCACTCGACTGTTGTTGCTCCACTCGACTGTTGTTGCTCCACTCGACTGTTGTTGCTCCACTCGACTGTTGTTGCTCCACTCGACTGTTGTTGCGCCATTCGACTGTTGTTGCGCCATTCGACTGTTGTTTCTCCACTCGACTGTTGTTGCGCCATTCGACTGTTGTTGCGCCATTCGACTGTTGTTGCGCCATTCGACTGTTGTTGCGCTATTTGACTGTTGTTGCTCCCTTCGACTGTTGTTGCTCCCTTTGACTGTTGTTTCTCCCTTCGACTGTTGTCGCTCCATTTGACAGTTTTTGCTCCATTTGACTGTTGTTGCTCCCTTCGACTGTTGTTGCTCCACTCGACTGTTGTTGCGCTATTCGACTGTTGTTGCGCTATTCGACTGTTGTTGCTCCCTTTGACTGTTGTTGCTCCCTTTGACTGTTGTTGCTCCACTCGACTGTTGTTGCTCCACTCGACTGTTGTTGCTCCACTTGACTGTTGTTGCTCCACTCGACTGTTGTTGCTCCCCTCGACTGTTGTTACTCCACTCGACTGTTGTTGCTCCATTCGACTGTTCTTGCGCCATTCGACTGTTGTTTCTCCACTCGACTGTTGTTGCTCCCTTCGGCTGTTGTTGCTCCACTCGACTGTTGTTGCTCCACTCGACTGTTGTTGCTCCACTCGACTGTTGTTGCTCTCTTCGACTGTTGTTGCTCCCTTCGGCTGTTGTTGCTCCACTCGACTGTTGTTGCTCTCTTCGACTGTTGTTGCTCCCTTCGACTGTTGTTGCTCTCTTCGACTGTTGTTGCTCCACTCGACTGTTGTTGCTCCACTCGGCTGTTGTTGCTCCCTTCGACTGTTGTTGCTCCCTTCGACTGTTGTGGCTCCAATCGACTGTTATGGCTCCAATCGACTGTTGTGGCTCCAATCGACTGTTGTGGCTCCAATCAACTGTTGTGGCTCCAATCGACTGTTTTGGCTCCCTTCGACTGTTGTGGCTCCAATCGACTGTTGCTCCCTTCGACTGTTGTTGCTGGCTAGTGGAGAACACAGTTAGGCTAGTGTAGAACACAGTCACAAACGGGTTTGTCAGGAGCCTCAAAAGAGATCCTTTAGACCAGGAAGTAATGGAATTACTGGGTCAAATAGCTCCTGAACTGACATACTGTACCCACTGGTTCCAACTCCTAATGGTAACATTCAACCTCCCAGGTGTTTCACACACAGTCAGGGTCAGTATCTTCGTCTTTAGTATTCATACCTATTCCCTGTTGCTTTACTAATAGGACATTCGTAGCAGATCTGAATATGGATCTCTGTAAAAGCTGCTCAGCATCCCCAAGATTAGACTAATCTACTTTTAAATCCTTCTTTAAATAGTTTTGTGAGAAAGAGGGAATTTAAACCCTGATGGGAGTGGTGGCCAAACCTGAAGAAAGGGTAGAATGGAGGGAGGGACAGAAGTGATGTGAAGCTACTCTGTCACACAGGAGCATTGCCACTGCAGAAATAAATAATAACTTGTCTTCTGAGTGACACACGTTGTCTGTGATTGATCTCATAATTAGTATATTTGAACACAAAACAAGTCACTCTTGACAGAATGTGTTTGTGTTCCTGTACAGATAGGAAAACAAAGAGGAATCTCTGCAAAGAACAAATCCAATTTCGCAGCAAATCAGCCTCAAATCAGAACCACAGTTTCTAACAAGTCAGGGTTGCTTTCATAACACAGTCAAATGCTGTCCTCTCTCTCTGCTTGCTTGGTGCAGTCTTTGTGCCACATTTTCACACTGCATTCATACACTGGTATCTTTTTTCCTGGTCTGGTCTCACCATTAACTAACCCAGGGGGTGGATTATTTTATCAGTGAACCTTTACCTATACAGTATACGGTATAGTATAGTGTGAGATACAAATGAGTTGCAGAATATTGAAAATATCTCATTAGTGTGAATGACTCCAGCTGGGCAGGGCACAGCGCTGTCTCTGCTCCTTAACACTCAGTCTCAGTCGTAAAAAACAAAAGAGGTCTAATAAATCAACTTCACTGCAGAGCAACAAGGCAACCGGTGAAGTCAGCTGTGTCCCTGTTAAAGAGAGAGTGGCTCGCGGCTCGAAGACTCCACCTACAGCAAGAATGGAGAACTACAACCACTTCAAAACAATAAAACAAATATGTGCCCTTTGTATTTTCAATGGATGAGCTGATTGGGATCTTGATGTTGAATTGTTGTTGTGGTTGTTGACGCTGCTGTGTTTGAACCTCTTGAATGCTTTGTGTGTGTGTGTGTGTCTGTGTCTGTGTGTGTGTCTCAGGCACTGGACAAGGACACAGGGAATTACAGCTCCATGCAGTACAGGCTCGTTATCCCTCCCACCACCAACGGCAAGGACGGCTTTGTCATCGAGCCCTACACCGGTGTCATCAAGACTGCCATTATGTACAGGAACATGCGCCGGTCTTACTTCAAGTTCGAAGTGGTCGCCACTGACAATTACGGCCAGGGGGGACTGAGCAACAAGGCAGAGGTGGTGGTGAGTGTTTGTCCTGTTCCCGTAGAATGAAATTGAGATTCCCATTCTAGTAACTGTAGTTCTATGTGCTGTGCGTTTCCCTCCGTGAAAAGCCATTGGTCTGGTCTCTGAGTCTTTTGTTCAATGCTAAGTTCAAGTTCCATCAGTCCTGCCTAGTCTTCCATACTCCATGCCAGCTATGAACAATTCTAGCTTATGGACCTTTAAGTATGTCAATATCCACAATACTTCCACTCCCCAGGTTTACACTGGCGGTACATACATCTCCTCTCCTCCCAAAATACACATTCAATTCCCATAGGAATTGCATTTGTAAAAAGACACAGTAGTGATACTCCAGCTAATCAATGATCTGTGTCTGGTGGCATCCTTGTGGTAGATAGTATAGGCTAGCTATCCCTGAGAGAGTAGATGAATGTGTGTTCCTTCCGTGCTGGCTGCTTCCCAGTTTGTTGCAAATTGAACTGTCCCAGGGCATATGGGGACCATTGATTATACATTACAGCCTTGTGCTGCCTATTCCTCCCTTTGCCCTTAATGAAATAAGGGGCTGGCTGGGTCAGAGCCTTGCCTGAACGAGAGGAGCCACGCTGGGGCTAAATTAATCTAATTCCAACGGGAAGCTTCATTTCATGGGGACTGTATAAAGGGACCTTCCTGCCAAACTACAAGGAGAGTTCCTGTTGTGGTTTAGCCTGCTGTCCAAAATGAAAGCTCATTTTGTAGAAGTTAGGGAGGGGAGGGGAATAGATACTGGTTTTGTGTCTGCCGCATTGATCATCTGATTGAACCCTGTTTCCCAGGTATCCGTGGTGAATCTGTTGGATATGCAGGTGGTGGTGTCCAACGTTGCTCCTACAGTGGTGGAACAGAACAAGGACAAGCTCCTCGGGTAACGTAGAAGATATCTAATCTATTGTAATTCACTTAAGAAGGATATTGCGTCCGTCTTTTAACATTCGAGTCGCGACTGTGCTCATAGTCTCCTAAACTTCATATGCAAGTGACTCATTTTAGCAACACTTGCATTTGGCCCTTTCCCAGGCGTGCAGGTGTTTGAGGGGGCTGCATGATTCAGAGTTGATTTGATCGTCGCCTTCTACCGAGATGAAAAGGTGTCCCACTGTGTGACGGCTGCTCAAATTAAAGTGTCAGGCAACGCGAGCCTTCCTTCAGTTTCCATTCGAGGCTCCTCCCTACCTGCCTCCTCAGGTCTATCGGAGCTCTGTCATACACTTCAGACAGCCACTCCCCAATGGTTCCCTTCTTGTCTTGAGCTTACTTCTTAGCCATTGGCATTGTTATCATCAGTAGGAGTCTAACTTCTCTCTGAATCTAAATTGCAAAAGAGGAAAAGTGCCAGTGGCTCTATAGCTGTCTCCTGTTCCTCTGAGGTGGGGGCGTGTGTGTGTGAATTTTGGCATATGTGTGTGACCTTGCATGTATTAGTTGTGCTGCTACTGTCCACCTGTCCGTCACCCAACGTATCCTCCTACTGACAATCAACCAGTATCAGTCCTCCTGATGGACTTCCTCTGACTGGGTGTCATCCTAAGGTCTCTCCACCTTCTCTCCCAGGGCTACGGCCCCAGCTGTGGAGCCACCTAGTTCCTCAGTGTTTTCCCACTCCCAAGGGGAGAGACATCCATCTGGTCTCAGTGCTGTCATGCCGCCCTCTTTGGCGTTTCCCAGGTAATTGGCTCAACACCTACTGTGTCTTTCCTCAGAGCTCAGAGGGCTGCAGAGGCCCATCGCCAGACGAGGGTTCTGTCTGAAAGGGAACACTATTTCCAATAGAGTGCACTACTTTTGACCAGAACCCTATTCGGGTATAGGGCGTGGTGCACTTTATTGTGAACAGGGTACCATTTCAGATGCACACAAGGATATTTTCTTTGAACTGACACTATTGTAGATACTTCGATTTTGGAGACGGAGCACCATGTTTGGCTTTGCATTGCAATCCAAAACCAGTCTTGATACACACACCATTCTTGATACACACTGTTGAGCGTGAAAAACCCAGCAGTGTTGCCGTTCTTGACACACTTAACCGGTGCGCCTGGAAACTACTACCATACCCCATTCAAAGGCACTTAAATCTTTTGTCTTGTCTATTCACCCACTGAATGGCCCACATACACAGTCCATGTCTCAATTGTCTGGAGGCTTAGAAATCCTTCTTTAACCCGTCTCCTCCCCTTCATCTACACTGTTTGAAGTAGATTTACTAAGTGACACCAATAAGGGATCATAGCTTTCACCTGGATTCACCTGGTCATTCTATGTCATGGAAAGAGCATAACGTTTTGCACCCAGTGTAAATCACCGTTGAACATTTCCCCCTAGATCCTGCTATCACCTCGTTTCTCTACAAATCCACTGATGCTTGCTTCCTCTCCCTCTGCAGGGTCCTGGAGCGCTATGTGCAGGACCAGATTCCAGGGGCCAAAGTGGTGGTGGAGTCCATAGGACCGCGGCGGTTTGGCGACGGCTTCGAGCAAGAGGACTACTCCAAGTCCGACCTGATGGTGTATGCTGTTGACCCTCTGACCAACAGGGCCATTTCACGCCAAGAGCTGTTCAAGTGAGAAGAAAGTCACTACGGTGGCCCTGAGGGACAAAACAGTTTATAACTAAAGTGATTGCCCCTTAGGGCCACCCTCTGTCGTATCTAGATACGCCATCCCTGTGGAGCAGGTGTTTACCCAGTGACAGACAGAGGGGGGATGTCACCACTCACCAGAGTTGTTTTGTTCCCTGTCACCCTGCAGTCAGGCCCTCATTAGAGAGCCAAACGCATGCCCTCGTACGACAGCAGCCCCGGTTCTGCCATTCAACTGGCTGACAACCGGCTGAGCCACCGCTCTGTACTGCTCCCTACATACTCTGCACAGCAGGCTCAGTGGTCATCTAACCGCCCTCTGCCTCTTTCAGCTCCACAGAGTGACAAATGGACCTAGTGAACAATGGCAACATAATTGTGAAGCAGTGTGTACCCACACCTGTCATTTATGCTTCCGGCCATTACAGGGAGTAGAGTGTTGCACTGTTTGCTCTTAGATGTAACTGATGGATATATCATAATGATTTTCTCATGCACATAATTGGTATATGACTGGAGACATTTGTTTTTTCCTGAACACTTAACTATAACTAAGGCCTGGTCAGGTGACCAGGGAAAAACTCCAGTCTCTCTGACTGATGGTGATGATGATGATGGTGGTGATGATGATGATGATGATGATTATAATGATAATGGTGGTGATGATGGCGGTGATGATGATAGTGATGGTGATGATGATGGTGATAGTGATGATGGTATAGTGATGATGGTGATAGTGATGATGATAATGATGGTGACCGTGTGTGTGTGTAACTATACTGCATGTAATCTGTCTGTTTCCATCCAAGGTTTCTGGACGGGAAGCTGCTGGACATCAACAAGGAGTTCCAGCCGTACCTGGGCCGAGGAGGGAGGATCCTGGAGATACGCTCCCCTGACGTGGTGACCAGCGTGAAGAAGGCCATGCAGACCGTGGGCTACACAGAGGGGGCGCTGCTCGCCCTCGCCGTCATCATCATCCTCTGCTGCATCCCCGCCATCCTCATCGTCATCATCACCTACAGGCAGTGTGTAGAAAAAACTGTTCAAATTTCAAATGCTGTATTGGAAGTACATTTTGGGTCAATTGGGAATTGGTCTTGGGGAATGTGAGTATGAATAGACCACAAGGCACAAGTACTGGTGCAGACAGACACAAGGGTGTAGACAGACACAGAGGTGCAGACAGACACAGAGGTGCAGACAGACACAGAGGTGCCAGACAGACACAGAGGTGCCAGACAGACACAGAGGTGCCAGACAGACACAGAGGTGCCAGACAGACACAGAGGTGCCAGACAGACACAGAGGTGCCAGGCAGACACAGAGGTGCCAGACAGACACAGAGGTGCCAGACAGGCACAGAGGTGCCAGACAGGCACAGAGGTGCCAGACAGGCACAGAGGTGCCAGATAGGCACAGAGGTGCAGACAGACACAGAGGTGCAGACAGCACATTACCTGCTTTCCAGCCCTCAGAGGCTGTCCCTAATGCCCATCGTTTTAGGAGGAAGCAAGCTTTCTCTCCGCAATTCACCATGGAAACGCCTTTGAGAGCCGGCATAATCGTCTATTTATACAGCGTGAAAGCACATTAATTAATGTCAGAGCAGATAAACACTGCAGACTGATTGTTGCGGTTTGGGGGAGATTTTCTCCCTCTGCTCTGAGCCTGCGAACCAAACCGAGCAGCAAATGGCTAGACTGATAGCCATCGCGATTTCAAGGCTAGAGTGACAGCCATCGCGATTTCAGGGCTAGAGTGACAGCCATCGCGATTTCAGGGCTAGACTGATAGCCATCACGATTTCAGGGCTAGACTGACAGCCGTCACGATTTCGGGGCTAGACTGACAGCCATCACGATTTCAGGGCTAGACTGACAGCCGTCACGATTTCGGGGCTAGACTGACAGCCGTCACGATTTCAGGGCTAGACTGACAGCCGTCACGATTTTGGGGCTAGACTGACAGCCGTCACGATTTCAGGGCTAGACTGACAGCCGTCACGATTTCGGGGCTAGACTGACAGCCGTCACGATTTCAAGGCTAGACTGACAGCCGTCACGATTTCGGGGCTAGACTGACAGCCGTCACGATTTCGGGGCTAGACAGACAGCCGTCACGATTTAGGGGCTAGACTGACAGCTGTCACGATTTTGGGGCTAGACTGACAGCCGTCACGATCTCGGGGCTAGACTGACAGCCGTCACGATCTCGGGGCTAGACTGACAGCCGTCACGATCTCGGGGCTAGACTGACAGCCGTCACGATCTCGGGGCTGGACTGACAGCCGTCACAATTTCAGGGCTAGACTGACAGCCGTCACGATTTCAGGGCTAGACTGACAGCCGTCACGATTTCAGGGCTAGACTGATAGCCGTCACGATTTCAGGGCTAGACTGACAGCCGTGACGATTTCAGGGCTAGACTGACAGCCATCACGATTTCAGGGCTAGACTGACAGCCGTCACGATTTCAGGGCTAGACTGATAGCCGTCACGATTTCAGGGCTAGACTGACAGCCGTGACGATTTCAGGGCTAGACATGAAACAGATGAGAAAATAATTGTGTGTCATCTTCATCAGTGACTCAGCTTCAGGAAAGTGGCTTAATCTACAGAGAATTCTTTCAATCTCTCTCTTTTTGTATTAAAAGACAATGATTGTAAGAAGCATTGTGTCTGTAATTTGCCCCTCGCTATTACCAACATCCTTCTCTTTCTTTCTCCTCTTTCTTCCATTGTCAACAGATTCAAAGAGTGAGTATTAAAATCATCAAATCCAATTTTATTGGTTGCATATACATATTTAGCAGATGTTATCGCGGGTGTAGCTAAATGCTAATGTTCCTAGCTGCAACAGTGCAGTAATATCTAACAATACACACAAATCCCAAATATAGAAATATTAGAACGAGCAACCTCCCACACACCCCCGCTGTGCGCGCCACGTGTTACCATGGGTACAAACACTGTTCATGACACAAACTGTTCACTCCCCTCTGGTTGGCAGAGAGAAAATGTTGCAGGTTTAAAGCTTATTTTTGTGCAATTCTACCCATTTTTCCATGTCTAATGTGTATTCATGTGATATTTGAGTGGCTCGAACATGTTTTCAAAGCCAATGATTGGGATCAGGGAAGTCAACGAAATCTGAAACAAATGAAGAGTGCATAACCTGTTTTTACACACTGCAGTCGGAGACAATAAATAAGAAATGTGCCGGCAACAATTGGTTTCTTTGAGTATATTGGGGTGCCACTGTGTGCCAAGATATTTATTTATGTGTGCATTTATAATGTAGCAGTGTCCTCTTCGAATTTGCTGACGCTGTAATTTATCGTAACTTGGTTGAATTTCTCTCCATGGTACTACTAAAGGAGACAGGCGGAGTGTGCTAAAACTGCCCGGATACAAATGACCCTCCCTACTGGCAAATCAGTGGTTGCTGCCACCAACAATCTGTATGAAGAGCTGGGGGACAGCACCATGTAAGTTTTATAATATATCCTATCTTATCCCATTATGTGGGTCCTTGCAAATGCTCTGTTTAATTTAGAATTGGAGCAATTTTCCTGGGCGTGATTGGGTTCCTTGGTCAAACATATGCTACTGTAGACATTGTTTTAAGTTTATCTGTGGAGGTTAAATCATGCTGTGCTTCAGTGTAGTTCTTCACTGCTGTTATCACCATTCCATGGCTCAGCAGTTTCCTGCATTCTAGATATGCTCGCTTCCATAAACCTAATAGAATTTCATATGCAAGGAAAATACCATCTGGAAAATGATTCTTATTTTATTCTTTACTGTTCAAGATGGAGTACGATTGACTTCAAAACAGACTGTCCAGCTCTCTGAAAACAAGGGGGAAATTCATGTCAATTGAAGATAATTGAAATACTTATTCAAGTGCCGTGGCGAAACACAATTTATTTTATCGATAAAGTTGTTGAGTGGCTCAGTCATTGAGCAGTACAGCGTGTGGCTTCATGTGCTGCTGCAAAGCCATAAGATATGTCCTGATCACATAGAGAACAGACCTAGGGTTACTTTAGAATGAACTGGTCAACCGCTCTGCTGATCAAGGAGCCCTTAGTGCTCACTTGTAGCTTCCTCCTTCTCTGATCAAAAACAATGCAATGGTAAAGCGAATCGTTTTTTCAATTGTCAGCCATCAACCAGGCGGTGGACATTCAGAGAATGAAATCTGCCATTACCGGCAGTCAAGTGTGTAGCATTTCTGTGATTCGCCCTGCTTTTCCTGCTATACTCATCTGTCTATCTTATTGCCTCATTTCTCTTCCTTGGCCTCCAGAGTGAAGTGAGTACTTGTGTTGTAGCGCTAGGTTGTAACTGTTGCTCATTAGAGTTTTCCTTTAGTCTCTGCTTCTTGTCTGTTGTTGTTTATTATTCAAGTAGCAGGCCCTTAAATTGTATGTAGATCAGTGGAGGCTGGTGGGAAGAGCTATAGGAGGGCTGGCTCATTGTAATGGCTGGAATGGAATAAATGGAATTGTATCAGACACATCACACATATGGAAACCACACATTTGACTCCCTTCCATTGATTCCATTCCGGCCATTACAATGAGCCCATTCAGTCTGGCAGTTGCTGTCTTATTTCGCCTTGCAACGTTTTAGGAGAGGAGATAGGTCGCTAAGCTTATTTGGTGGTAGTAAGGTGTAAATGGTCAACTTTTTCTTTGGACGTTATCTCTCTCATCACAGTTTTCCTCCTTCTATCATTTCAAGTCTTTTTCTCCTCTGCCGTCTCCATAAAAGCAAAAAAGAGGAGGATAACCGCCAGAGGCTCAAAAGCACACTTGCCACAGGGGCCATCGCTGCACACAAGCTTTCCAGTGCCAATGGGATCCTCCTCAACAACATGCTCAAGTCCGAGAGTAACATCACGTTATTCTCAGACGAGAACCCCTAAACCACCAAGAACCCCCTGTTTGACGAAGGCACGGGCACTCTCAGCAGCCCAGAGATCCTGGGGCAGCAACAGAGGACAATGGACCTCCTGGGGACATATCCCCCTCTCCCCCCACGGAACCCTGTGGGCCTCAGAGAGGGCCCCTTCCTGAATTTCAACTGCGGGGCCACTCCTGGACCCTACCCTCCAGGCTCCACAGGCAGGAGATGTGTGATGCTCTGAGGAGACAGGTGGTGATGGACCCGGGAGCTGGAGCTGCTGATGACTGAGCTGAAGGACAGTAAGTACATGCTGGAGTACATGCTGGACGGCCTGGACTGGGGAAGCCTGGATGGCCTGGACTGGGGAAACCTGGACGGCCTGGACTGGGGAAATCTGGACGGCCTGGACTGGGGAAACCTGGGGCACAGCACCTACATGGAGCCCAAGCCCATGTCCGTGAAGGAAGAGGCCAGTTTGAGCAGCAGGCCAAGAGGGAGATGAAGCAGAGGCAAAGCCGTGACTCCCAGGGGTCTCTCTCTGCCGACTTCCTGATGGGGTTGGGGTTCGACAGCACCCAGCACCGTGCCAGAGAGGCCTGGCAGTCTCTGGACTCCATTCTGGGTAGAAACAGAGAGGACCGCCAGTCTCTGGACTCCATTCTGGGTAGAAACAGAGAGGACCGCCAGTCTCTGGACTCCATTCTGGGTAGAAACAGAGAGGACCGCCAGTCTCTGGACTCCATTCTGGGTAGAAACCGAACCGAACCCTACGAGGTCATCCCTGAACCCCCAGACGTGCCCCCTTCTCCTCCCCCACCCAGCTTCCCTCCACCTCCCCCCTCCATGCCTCCTCCCAATTCCCCCTCCACCCTTAACTACGGCAAAAACCTTTTCCCTGCCCCTCCTCCGCCTCTCCCTCCTCCCATGTCCCCTCCCCTCAATCGATCATCTGCGTTTGTGCTCCCCCTCGCCCGCTATGACCACCCTGAGACCTGTGTCCCTGCACCCTCCCCCGCCGCCCCTCCCCATCGACCCCGAGCTCCCCATGAAGGAGCTGAAGGGGATCCTGAAGAACGTACAGAACATCGAGAAATCTGTTTCCAACATGTGCAATCAAATAGACAAGAAAAACGATGCTTCCAAGGAGCGTCCTGAAGCCACAAGGGTCTGTTGATTCTGTGTACTCCTTCTACGATGAACTAGACATTGCAGAGACTGTAGTCCCCACCACAGCAGAGGTGCAGGCTGATGCTCCGTTTGGAGAACAGTACAAACAGGTACACGTCCAGCCAAACATCAAAATGAACTCCTTAGTGGAAGAGCTGGAGAAACGCTTCCCCTCTCAGTCCACTGCAATGTGACTCTCTCCTTCTATTTCTGTTCAGTGACTTTTTCTTTTTCTTCTTCATTTTGTGTTCTTTTGCAATTCCATTCTTCATTCATTCTTGTGTTTTCATTTTTTGTCATTTATTGTTGTCATGTATTTTTTTCAAGGGAGTTGTTTTCATTCTGAAATGTTGATTGATATTTATTTATATATGAATGCATGGCTAGTCTTGTTCCGTGTCATAACTTAGCCTGTAATTGTAAGGTTTTATGGTCACCTAAAGATGAAGATAATCTAGAGAATTTGACCTATCCATTTCATTAAAAGAAAAAAAGTATTCATTTCTCTCAAGTAATTTCAACCAAGTTCAATTGTAAAACCGCATAAGACATTTCAGAGGACCTGAGCCCTAGGACCATGCCTCAGGACTACCTGGCCTGATGACTCCTTGCTGTCCCCAGTCCACCTGCTGCTGCTCCAGTTTCAACTGTTCTGCCTGCGGCTATGGAACCCTGACCGGTTCACAGGACATGTTACCTTGTCCCGGACCTGCTGTTTTCGAATCTCTCTCTCTCTCTCTACCGCACCTGCGGTCTCGACCTCTGAATGCTCGGCTATGAAAAGCCAACTGACATTTACTCCTGAGGTGCTGACCTGTTGCACCCACTACAACCACTGTGATTATTATTATTTGACCCTGCTGGTCATCTATGAACGTTTGCTGGTCATCTATGAACGAAGGCCAGCATTCCTGGAAATGCCTCATCGCTGTTGACGTTGAGACTGATGTTTTGCGGGTACTATTTAGTGAAGCTACCAGTTGAGGCATCTGTTTCTCAAACTAGACACTCTAATGTACTTGTCCTCTTGTTCCGTTGTGCACCGGGGCCTCCCACTCCTCTTTCTATTAGTGTCAGTTAGAGCCAGTTTGCACTGTTCTGTGAAGGGACAAGTACACAGCGTTGTATGAGATCTTCACTTTCTTGGCAATTTCTCGCATGGAATAGCCTTAATTTCTCAAAACAAGAATAGACTGTCGAGTTTCGGAAGAAAGTTCTTTGTTTCTGGCCATTTTGAGCCTGTAATAGAGCATACAAATGCTGACGCTCCAGATACTCAACTAGTCTAAAGAAGGCCCATCTTATTGCTTCTTTAATCAGAACAGTTTTCCGCTGTGCTAACATAATTGCAAAAGGGTTTTCTAATGATCAATTAGCCTTTTAAAATGATAAACTTGGATTTGCTAACACAACATGCCATTGGAATATAGGAGTGATGGTTGCTGATAATGGGCCTCTGTACGCCTATGTAGATATTCCATAAAAAATCTGCCATTTCCAGCTACAACAGTCATTTACGACATTAACAATGTCTACACTGTATTTCCGATCAAATTTATGTTATTTTAATGGACCAAAAATGTGCTTTTCTTTCAAAAACAAGGACATTTCTAAGTGACTCCAAACCTTTGAACGGTAGTGTATGCTTGGTAGAAACATACCACTCGTGGGAAAATGCGCATAGTTTCTTTATGCGGATTCTAGAGTAGCGCACAGTATTGTGCTAACAAGTGTATACTTAAAGAGCGATCTCATTTGAAGGAATATGTTATGAAGGAATTCAACTTGCAAACTTTACAGATGTATTACACAGTCACATCCTGTATGTATTCGGAGAGTATTCAGAGCCGTTACATTATTCTAAAATGTGTATATATATATGTATTTTTTTATATTTTTTTATCAATCTCCAAACAAAACGCCATAATGACAAAGACAATCAACCAGTATCAGGTTGATAGAAAGTTTAGCAAAAATAAATTTAAAAATGAAATTTCACCTTTACATAAGCATTCAGACCCTTTACTCAGTACTTTGTTGAAGCACATTTGGCAGCGATTACAGCCTCGAGTCTTCTTGGGTATGACACTAAAAGCTTGGCAAATATGTATTTGGGGAGATTCTCTCATTCTTCTCTGCAGACCCTCTCAAGCTCTGTCAGGTTGGATGGGGAACGTCGCTGCACAGCTATTTTCAGGTCTCCCCAGAGATGTTTGATCCGGTTCAAGTCCGGGCTCCGGCTGGGACACTCAAGGACATTCAGAAACTTATCCCTAAGCCACTCCTGAGTGGTCTTGGCTGTGTGCTTAGCATTGTTGTCCTGTTGGAAGGTGAACCTTCGCCCCACTCTGAGGTCCTGAGCACTCTGGAGCAGGTTTTCATCAAGGTACTCTCTGTACTTTGCTCTGTTCATTTTTCCCTCGATCTTGACTAGTCTTCCAGTCCCTGCCGCTGAATAACATCCATCCCCACAGCATGATGCTGCCACCATCATGTTTCACCGTAGGGATGGTTTCAGGTTTCCTCCAGACGTGACGCTTGGCATTCAGGCCAAAGAGTTCAATCAGACCAGAGAATCTTGGTCTGATTGTGTGTGTGTGTGTGTGTGTGTGTGTGTGTGTGTGTGTGTGTGTGTGTGTGTGTGTGTGTGTGTGTGTGTGTGTGTGTGTGTGTGTGTGTGTGTGTGTGTGTGTGTGTGTGTGTGTGTGTGTGTGTGTGTGTGTGAGAGTGGGAGTCAAATCTAAAAAGAACATGAGGAAAATGTACAACAATGACAAATGGTTTGATGAAGAATGCAAAAACCTAAGAAAGATTTTGAGAAACCTGTCCAACCAAAAACATAGAGACCCAGAAAACCTGAGGTTATGCCTTCACTATGGTGAATCACTAAAACAATACAGAAATACACTACGGAAAAAGAAGGAACAGCATGTCAAAAATCAGTTCAATGTAATTGAAGAATCCATAGACAGAACAAAGAATTATCTATCCAAAACAGAGATGTATGGGTAAACCACTTCTCCAATCGTTTTGGTTCTATAACAAAGAACAAACAGCAAAAACATGTACATGATCAAAAACAAATGTTAGAATCCACTATTGAAGACTTCAACAACCCACTGGATTATTCAATTACCTTGAATGAACTACAGGACAAAATAAAAAACCCTCCAACCCAAAAAGGCCTGTGGTGTTGGCATCCTCAATGAAATGATAAAATATACAGACAACAAATTCCAACTGGCTATACTTAGACTCTTTGACATTTGACTTCAGATTATAGTAGGGTGAGGCCTGGTGCTGCAGACTGTTCTAGTGTCCTCGCCAATTTGATGATATTTATGTTGAAGAGGGCCCTGTGGAAAGAAATTTGTTTTTGTCAGTTTAAACTGTACACTTGTTGTTTGTGTTCATAGATTTTATAATGTCGTATGTTTCTCCCCCAACACCACTTTCCATCCATTTGTATAGCAGGCCCCCAGGCTTTTTTGAAATCAACGAAGCATGAGAAGACTTTGCCTTTGATTTGGTTTCTTTGTTTGTTTGTTTGTCAATTAGGGTCTGCAGGGTGACTACGTGGTCTGTCTTACGGTAATCTGGTAAAAAGCCAATTTGACATTTGCTCAGTACATTGTTTTCATTGAGGAAATGTATGAGTCTGCTGTTAATGATAATGCAGAGGATTTTCCCAAGGTTGCTGTTGACACATATCCCACGGTAGTTATTGGGGTCAAATCTGTCTCCACTTTTGTTTATTGGGGTGATCAGTCCTTGGTTCCAAATATTGGGGAATATGCCAGAGCTGAGGATGATGTTAAAGCGTTTTAGTATCGCCAATTGTAATTTGTACACTGTATATTTTATCATTTCATTGAGGATACCATCAACACCACAGGCCTTTTTGGGTTGGAAGGTGTGTATTTTGCCCTGTAGTTCGTTCAATGTAATTGGAGAATCCAGTGGGTTCTGGTAGTTTTTAATAGTTGTTTCTAAGATTTGTCTTTGATCATGTACATTTTTGCTGTTTGTTCTTTGTTATAGAGCCAAAAAGATTGGAGAAGTGGTTTATCCATACATCTCCATTTTGGATAGATAACTCTTTGTTTTGTTGTTTGTTTAGAGTTTTCCAATTTTCACAGAAGTGGTTAGATTCTATGGATTATTAAATGTCCCTCTGTCCCCCTCTCTTTCCCTCTCTCTCTCTCTCTTAGTGAGGGGTAGGGGTAGAATATATTTAAGAGCACTGAATAATTCATATTATTGCCTTCCAAAAGGAGGCAATTCTTTACAATTCTCATGTACTTGAAACTGAAAAATTAGCAAAGGGAGACCACTCTCTGCTTTTGATTTAAGCAGCCAATTACTGCTACAGTAAGTAATACAAGCTCAAGCAATCTTTATCTTGACAAACTTTATTTTTGACAATCTTTATCTTGACAATCTGGTTTACTGATTTCCACAATGTTTCTTCCTCTACAGGCGCGGGTATGGACATCATGAGGTACGTTGGCGTTTCCATTCCTCTGAAATTGGCGTTGCTGCTTTTGAATGGGGAACCTACTTGTCAGTTTATTTAACATTGTTATCTGTAGACACAGCGTTGATAGAAGGACCAAAACTAAATATGGAAATGAACTTCCAATGCACCTCCCACCTTATATTTGGGGAGGCGATGTGGTGCACAGATATTGGAGAGGTTTGGCTGATGGCGGAAGCTGTCATCCCTTTGTATTAAATGCCTTGGGTTTTGGTTATGAAATTCTCTTATTATACTTCATTGACACAGGCTGTTTCTTCTGTCTATTTCCCATGAAACTCCCCCTGACCTCGCTTGCTACCCCTTCCCCATCCATATTTGCATTGATCCACTATCTGTTTAATGAAACCTACCTCTTATCTATTTCCCCTTTGACTGTCTTTTCCTCCTCAACTGTCCACTCTCTCTCCGGCAGCAACAGCAGTTGCTCAGGCCCTCTCTTCTGAGACCGGAGGTACAGAATACTCTCTATCTATCTATCTCTCTCAATTCAATTCAGTTCAATTCAAAGGCTTTATTGGCATGGGAAACATATGTTAACATCTCAAAAGCAAGTGAAATAGATAATACACAAAAGTTAAATAAACAATAAAAAAAATAAGGGCCTCCCGGATGGTGCAGTGGTTAAGGGCGCTGTACTGCAACGCCAGCTGTGCCACCAGAGACTCTGGGTTCGCGCCCAGGCTCTGTCGTAACTGGCCGCGACCGGGAGGTCCGTGGGGCGATGCACAATCGGCCTAGCGTCGTCCGGGTTAGGGAGGGCTTGGCCGGTAGGGAAATCCTTGTCTCAACGCGAACCAGCGACTACTGTGGCGGGCCAGGCGCAGTGGGCGCTAACCAAGGTTGCCAGGTGCACAGTGTTTCCTCCGACACATTGGTGCGGCTGGCTCCCGGATTGGATGGCGCTGTGTTAAGAAGCAGTGCGGCTTGGTTGGGTTGTGTATCGGTGGACGCATGACTTTCAACCTTCGTTTCTCCTGAGCCGGTACGGGAGTTGTAGCGATGAGACAAGATAGTAGCTACTAAATACAGTTGGATACCACGAAATTGGGGGGGAAAAGGGGTCAAATTCAACTAAAATAAAATAAAAAATTAAATTACAGTAAAACATTACACTCACAGAATTTCCGAATTTCAAATGTCTTATTATGTGTTATAGCAATGTGCAAATAGTTCAAGTACAAAAGGGAAAATAAATAAACATAAATATGGATTTATTCTTCACTGGTTGCCCTTTTCTTGTAGCAACAGGTCACAAATCTTGCTGCTGTGATGGCACACTGTGGCATTTCACCCAGTGGATATAAGAGTTTATCAAAATGTGGTTTGTGTTCAAATTCTTTGGATCTGTGTAATCTGAGGGAAATATGTGTCTCTAATATGGTCATACATTTGGCAGGAGGTTAGGAAGTGCAGCTCCATTTTGTGGGTAGTGTGCACATAGCTTGTCTTCTCTTGAGAGCCAAGTCTGCCTACGGCGACCTTTCTCATTAGCAAGGCTATGGTCACTGAGTCTGTACATAGACAAAGATTTCCTTAATTTTGGGTCAGTCACAGTGGTCAGGTATTCTGCCACTGAATACTCTATGTTTAGGGCTGAATAGCATTCTAGTTTGCGCTGTTCTTTTTGTAAATTCTTTCCAATATGTCAAGTAGTTATCTTTTAGTTTTCTCATGATTTGGTTGGGTCTAATTGTGTTGCTGTCCTGGGGCTCTGTGGGGTCTGTTTGTGTTTGTGAACAGAGCCCCAGGACAAACTTGCTTAAGGGGCTCTTCTCCAGGTTAATCTCTCTGTAGGTGATGGCTTTGTTATGGAAGGTTTGGGAATCGCTTCCTTTTAGGTGGCTGTAGAATTTTACAGCTCTTTTCTGGATTAAAAATGCATGCTATCATTAGCAGGTATCTGCTCTGCATGCATTATTTGGTGTTTTACGTTGTACACAGAGGATATTTTTGCAGAATTCTGCATGCCGAGTCTCAATTTGGTGTTTGTCCCATTTTGTGAACACTTGGTTGGAGAGCTGACCCCAGACCTCTCAACCATAAAGGGCAATGGGTTCTATAACTGATTCAAGTCTTTTTACCCAGTTACCTGTGGCGCTGATGTTTAGGCCAAGGTACAGTATGTATAGTTTTTTTGTGTGCTCAAGGGTAACGGTGTCTGGATGGAATTTGTACTCTTGGTCCTGGCAACTGGACCCTTTTTGGGCAGAAGTTCTAGGTGCTGCTCTACGCACTCCTTGGTTGGGGAGAGAAGCACCAGATCATTAACAAACAGTAGACATTTTACTTCCGATTCTAGTAGGGTGAGGCCGGGTGCTGAAAACTGCTAGTTCCCTCACCAATTTGTTGATATATATGTTAAAGAGGGTGGGGGCTTAAGCTGCATCCCTGTCTCACCCCCCGGCCCTGTGGAAAGAAATGTGACTCACCAACTGGATTCTGGAATTTCTGTTTTTTACATCGGATAAAAGTAAAGACTCAGAGCTACAAAATGGTATATCATACACTGCATTTGAGGAAACAATGGGAAAGTAATTCTGTTTCGAAAGTTGATCAACTTGTAAACTCACTTTTGAAAAAAACATCTTTCAGTGTTTTGGTACTCCTATTGGAGAGCCCTTCTTTGTCTACACCCATTCAGCATTGTTCACACCCTATTAAGCCGGTTGATCCGAGCGTTCTGTACTAACTTGCCAGCTACTTCCAGACTTCTTAGAGAGAGAGAGAGAGAGAGAACAGCTCACTGAACATTTTTCGCCCTAGCAGAGCTGGTTATGTTATCCAGTGCATTGGTGACCAGATACCAACTGTGCTGTCAGACTGTCCGTTCGTAAATTCAGAGTGTTTCACGTTCAGAGCACACACTGGGCGCTCTGGCCAATAAGTAGGATTGTTCCGAAAGCTCTGACCTCACAATAACAGTCAAGCACCCAAGCTAACTGGCTAACATTGGCTAGCTACTTCCAGACATATAATGAGAGAGCATCCCAATCTGACCATTTTACTCCCCCTAGCAGACCTGGTTAGGCAGTTTTCATGTTATCCAAAGCGTTTTTGATTGTAACTGTGCTGCTGGCAACAATTGAATTATGCTTTGTTGCCAACATTTACTGACACCAGACATATTCAACGGGTGTTGAGTGTTAAAAAATGTATCAGTTATTCTGCGCTCTGGCACAATAAGACGAGAGTCTTTTCTTAAGAAATGTGGCTAGATAGCTAGCTAGGTAAACAATTAATCTAACGCATGACGTAACATTAGTTAGCGAGCCATACAGCTAACGTTAGCTAGCTAGATAACAGTACACTAACTTGAAATGAAGATACTTTGTCAAAATTAGAGTAGAGTCTTTTGTTAAGACATGTAGCTAGCAAGCTAGCAAAACAATGGACAATAATCGCAACTCATTATGTTACTACCCTGCATGAATCTGCAGGTAGGTAACCAACCAGGTTCTATGGCTATAACTAGTCAAGCAAATGTATCTGAGATACGAAGAATAAGATCATACACAACGGTAGCTAGCGACCCAGCAAGCTAACGTTAGCTAGCTAACAGTACACTTGAAATTAAACCACTTTCTGCTTAAATGTTTCCTTGTAAGCAGGAATCTGAGGATAGAATTACGGTCAGATTTGCCAAACGGAGGGCGAGGGAGAACTTTGCACCAGTCTCAACGTCAACAGTGAAGAGGCGACTCTGGGATGCTGGCCTTCTAGGCAGAGTTCCTCTGTCCAGTGTCTGTCTTCTTTTGCCCATCTTCATCTTTTATTTTTATTGTCCAGTCTGAGATATGGCTTTTTCTTTGCAACTCTGCTTAGAAGGCCAGTACACTCTAATGTGCTTGTCCTCTTGTTCCGTTGTGCACCGCGGCCTCCCACTCCTCTTCTATTCTGGTTAGAGACAGTTTGCGCTGTTCTGTTAAGGGACTAGTACACAGCGTTGTACGAGATCTTCAGTTTCTTGGCAATTTCTCCCATGGAATAGCCTTCTTTTCTCAGAACAAGAATATACTGACAATTTTCAGAAGAAAGTTCTTTGTTTCTGGCCATTTTGAGCCTGTAACCGAACCCACAAATACTAACGCTCCAGATACTCAACGAGTCTAAAGTTGTTTTATTGCTTCTTTAATCAGCACAACATTTTTCATCTATGCTAACATAATTGCAAAAGGGTTTTCTAATGATCAAATCAGCCTTTCAAAATGATAAACTTGGATTAGCTAACTAGAGGTTGACCGATGAATCGGTATGGCCGATTCATTAGGGCCGATTTCAAGTTTTCATAACAATCAGTCATTTGCATTTTTGTGTTTGCCAGCAGCTCTTAGCAATGCTTGAATTACAGTGCTGTTTATGACTTCAAGCCTATCAACTCCTGAGATTAGGCTGGCAATACTAAAGTGCCTATAAAACATGCAATAGTCAAATGTATATGAAATACAAATGGTATAGAGAGAAATAGTCAACGTGTCATAATTCCTATAATAACTACAACCTAAAACTTCTTAACTGGGAATATTGAAGAACTGGGAATATTGAACCACCAGCTTTCATATGTTCTGAGCAAGGAACTGAAACGTTAGCGTTTTTACATGGCACATATTGGACTTTTACTTTCTTCTCCAATTGAGCATATTTCATTATTTATTTGAGACTAAATTGATTTTATTTCTGTATTATATTATTTATTTAGTATTGTTGTAATTGTCATTATTACAAATATATATGTATACAGTGCCTTGCGAAAGTATTCGGCCCCCTTGAACTTTGCGACCTTTTGCCACATTTCAGGCTTCAAACATAAAGATATAAAACTGTATTTTTTTGTGAAGAATCAACAACAAGTGGGACACAATCATGAAGTGGACCGACATTTATTGGATATTTCAAACTTTTTTAACAAATCAAAAACTGAAAAATTGGGCGTGCAAAATTATTCAGCCCCCTTAAGTTAATACTTTGTAGCACCACCTTTTGCTGCGATTACAGCTGTAAGTCGCTTGGGGTATGTCTCTATCAGTTTTGCACATCGAGAGACTGAAATTTTTTCCCATTCCTCCTTGCAAAATAGCTCGAGCTCAGTGAGGTTGGATGGAGAGCATTTGTGAACAGCAGTTTTCAGTTCTTTCCACAGATTCTCGATTGGATTCAGGTCTGGACTTTGACTTGGCCATTCTAACACCTGGATATGTTTATTTTTGAACCATTCCATTGTAGATTTATGTTTTGGATCATTGTCTTGTTGGAAGACAAATCTCCGTCCCAGTCTCAGGTCTTTTGCAGACTCCATCAGGTTTTCTTCCAGAATGGTCCTGTATTTGGCTCCATCCATCTTCCCATCAATTTTAACCATCTTCCCTGTCCCTGCTGAAGAAAAGCAGGCCCAAACCATGATGCTGCCACCACCATGTTTGACAGTGGGGATGTTGTGTTCAGGGTGATGAGCTGTGTTGCTTTTACGCCAAACATAACGTTTTGCATTGTTGCCAAAAAGTTAAATTTTGGTTTCATCTGACCAGAGCACCTTCTTCCACATGTTTGGTGTGTCTCCCAGGTGGCTTGTGGCAAACTTTAAACAACACTTTTTATGGATATCTTTAAGAAATGGCTTTCTTCTTGCCACTCTTCCATAAAGGCCAGATTTGTGCAATATATGACTGATTGTTGTCCTATGGACAGAGTCTCCCACCTCAGCTGTAGATCTCTGCAGTTCATCCAGAGTGATCATGGGCCTCTTGGCTGCATCTCTGATCAGTCTTCTCCTTGTATGAGCTGAAAGTTTAGAGGGACGGCCAGGTCTTGATAGATTTGCAGTGGTCCGATACTCCTTCCATTTCAATATTATCGCTTGCACAGTGCTCCTTGGGATGTTTAAAGCTTGGGAAATCTTTTTGTATCCAAATCTGGCTTTAAACTTCTTCACAACAGTATCTTGGACCTGCCTGGTGTGTTCCTTGTTCTTCATGATGCTCTCTGCGCTTTTAACGGACCTCTGAGACTATCACAGTGCAGGTGCATTTATATGGAGACTTGATTACACACAGGTGGATTGTATTTATCATCATTAGTCATTTAGGTCAACATTGGATCATTTAGAGATCCTCACTGAACTTCTGGAGAGAGTTTACTGCACTGAAAGTAAAGGGGCTGAATAATTTTGCACGCCCAATTTTTCAGTTTTTGATTTGTTAAAAAAGTTTGAAATATCCAATAAATGTCGTTCCACTTCATGATTGTGTCCCACTTGTTGTTGATTCTTCACAAAAAATACAGTTTTATATCTTTATGTTTGAAGCCTGAAATGTGGCGAAAGGTCGCAAAGTTGAAGGGGGCCGAATACTTTTGCAAGGCACTGTGTATATATATATATATATATATATATATATATATATATATATATATATATATATATATATATATATATATATATATATATATATAAATTGTCTGATTAATCAGTATCGGCTTTTTGTGGTCCTCCAATAATCGGTATCAGTATCGGCGTTGAAAAATCATAATTGGTCGACCTCTATAGCTAACACAACGTGTCATTGGAACACAGGAGTGATGATTGCTGATAATGGCCTCTGTACGCCTATGTAGATATTCCATTAAAAATCGGCAGTTTCCAGCTACAATAGTCATTTACAACATTAACAATGTCTACACTGTATTTCTGATCAATTTGATGTTATTTTAATGGATAATTTGCTTTTCCAAAATACTTTCCTTCCATCTATAGCATTTCTTAATATTATTCTGTTCCTTTGACTTTGATGCCTCCTGATTTAGCATAGCTCTGTTCAAATAGAGTGTGATTTTTCAGTGATCTGATAGGGGTATCAGTGGACTGACTGTGAACGCTCTGAGAGACTCTGGGTTCAGGTCAATGATAAAGTAGTCTACAGTACTACTGCCAAGAGATGAGCTATAGGTGTACATACCAAAGAAGTCCCCTCGAACCCTACCAGTGACTATGTACATACCCAGCATCCAACAGAAGTTGTTGCAGGAGTTGCTGCAGGAGTTGTGACCCATTTCTGTTGGTTATGTTGCCGTAGTTGTTTCTAGGGGGGAATATGGGGGAGGGGATTTTGTCACCTCCAGGTAGGTGTTTGTCCCCCTGTGTGCTGAGGGTGTCAGGTTCTTGTCCAGTTCTGGCATTTAGGTAGCCACAGACTAGTACATGTCCCTGGGCCTGTAAATTGTTGATCTCCCCCTCTAGGATGGAGAAGCCGTCATCGTTAAAGTATGGCGATTCTATTGGTCTGATACTGTAGGTAGCACATATGAGGACATTTTTCTCTGTTGATATCATTTCCTTATTCATTTCTAGCTAGATGTAAAATGGTCCTGTTTTTGCTAATTCAATAGAGTAGGTTAGGTCTGCTCAATACCAAATTAGCATACCCCCTGAGTCTCTTCCCTGTTTCACACCTGGTAGTTTGGTGGATGGGACTACCAGTTCTCTGTAACCTAGAGGGCAACCAGTGGGTCCATATCCTTTATACCATGGTTCTTGTAGGATGACAATGTCTGTATTTCCAATGTCTTTCATGAAGTCTGGATTCCTGCTCTTTAGGCCAAAGGCAGATGATCTCAGGCCTTTTATATTCCAGGATGAGATAGTAAAAGCTTTGTGTTCCATATTGTCTAGAGTTGTTTTTGTGTGGTTTAGTCTGTCTGTCTGTCTGTCTGTCTGTCTGTCTGTCTGTCTGTCTGTCTGTCTGTCTGTCTGTCTGTCTGTCTGTCTGTCTGTCTGTCTGTCTGTCTGTCTGTCTGTCTGTCTGTCTGTCTGTCTGTCTGTCTGTCTGTCTGTCTGTCTGTCTGTCTGTCTGTCTGTCTGTCTGTCTGTCTGTCTGTCTGTCTGTCTGTCTGTCTGTCTGTCTGTCTGTCCTGTCCTGTCCTGTCCTGTCCTGTCCTGTCCTGTCCTGTCCTGTCCTGTCCTGTCCTGTCCTGTCCTGTCCTGTCCTGTCCTGTCCTGTCCTGTCCTGTCCTGTCCTGTCCTGTCCTGTCCTGTCCTGTCCTGTCCTGTCCTGTCCTGTCCTGTCCTGTCCTGTCCTGTCCTGTCCTGTCCTGTCCTGTCCTGTCCTGTCCTGTCCTGTCCTGTCCTGTCCTGTCCTGTCCTGTCCTGTCCTGTCCTGTCCTGTCCTGTCCTGTCCTGTCCTGTCCTGTCCTGTCCTGTCCTGTCCTGTCCTGTCCTGTCCTGTCCTGTCCTGTCCTGTCTGTCCTGTCCTGTCCTGTCCTGTCCTGTCCTGTCCTGTCCTGTCCTGTCCTGTCCTGTCCTGTCCTGTCCTGTCCTGTCCTGTCCTGTCCTGTCCTGTCCTGTCCTGTCCTGTCCTGTCCTGTCCTGTCCTGTCCTGTCCTGTCTTGTCTGTCTGTCTGTCCGTTTGCTATCCAAAGTAGTGAAGAATCCTCCTTTAATAAAGCCTGTTTGATGGTCTTCTCTTGTTTTCCTTCAAATTCATTGTCTTTAACTAATACCTCTACTTTACCCACAACAGGAGCTCTCTATTGAGTCTGGTATTGATCCTGGCCAGGACTATTACACCCAGGATTATTATAATTGTGACCATGGGTAAGGGAATGTGCGTGTGTGTGTGCATGTTTTCTTGCATGCATGGCTGCATGCAAGGAGGCCTCACTGATCCTGTGAGTGCCGACAGTTCACCTCAGACCAGGGAAACTCAGTCGGTCTGCAGAGTCCAGAAACTCATTTAGAGTTAAATACCCGTCCATAACAAACAGCTCTCGACACAACAGGCCTCCAGACTGAAAAATCGGAAGTAGTTTCCGAACAGCCTTGAAGTGAAGCGTTCAGGTCAGAATACATAATGATAGCTTCAGACGAAATAATTCAAATTGTCATTTGTTGCCACCTGTGATGAATTCCATAATTTTCATGTTAAGACACTAGAGACCCCATTTAGGTCTCCTGGCACAATGATAGCCAGGCTAATCACTCACTTAGCACGTTACATTGAGCATCGTCCACATGTTATCTCACAACAGGAGAACAACAAGGAGTGTTGATGCAGATGGAGGGTTGTGGAATTAAGCCCCTCCAGCACCCAAGTGAGAGGATGATAGTTATAGAGCACGTGTGTCAAACTCATTCTACGGATGGCCGAGTGTCTGCAGGTTTTCACTCTTCCCCTGTATTTGATTGATGAATTATGGTTACTAATTATCAAGGAACTCCCCACACCTGGTTTTCGAGGGCTTAATTGAAAAGGAAAAAACTCAAACTTGCAGACACTAGGCCCTCCATGGAATGAGTTTGACACCCCGGATGTAGACGGAACGATTCGGATTTAAATATGCTGTAGCAGCAGATACATTTACCTCTCACTGTCTCTGCGTGTCTCTCTCTCCTCTCTCTTTCTTCTCTCTCCTCTCGCTCTCTCTCTCCTCTCTCTCCTCACTCTCCTCAATCTCTCTACTCTCTCTCCTCAATCTCTCTCCTCTCTCTTTCTCCTCTCTCTCTCTCCTCTCTCTCCTCAATCTCTCTCCTCTCTCTTTCTCCTCAATCTCTCTCCTCTCTCTTTCTCCTCTCTCTCTCTCCTCTCTCTCCTCAATCTCTCTCCTCTCTCTCCTCACTCTCTCTCTCCTCAATCTCTCTCCTCAATCTCTCTCCTCTTTCCCCTCTCTCTCCTTTCTCTCCTCACTGTCTCCTCTCTCATCACTCCCTCTCTCTCCTCTCTCTCCTCAATCTCTCTCCTCACTCTCTCCTCTCTCCCCTCTCTCCTCACTCCCTCTCTCTTCTCTCTCTCCTGTCGCTCTTCACTCTCTCTCTCCTGTCTCTCCTTTCTCTCCTCACTGTCTCCTCTCTCCTCACTCCCTCTCTCTTCTCTCTCTCCTGTCGCTCTTCACTCTCTCTCTCCTGTCTCTCCTCTCTCTCCTCACTGTCTCCTCACTCCCTCTCTCTTCTCTCTCTCCTGACGCTCTTCACTCTCTCTCTCCTGTCTCTCCTTTCTCTCCTCACTGTCTCCTCTCTCCTCACTCCCTCTCTCTTCTCTCTCTCCTGTCGCTCTTCACTCTCTCTCTCTCTCTCCTGTCTCTCCTTTCTCTCCTCACTGTCTCCTCTCTCCTCACTCCCTCTCTCTTCTCTCTCTCCTGTCGCTCTTCACTCTCTCTCTCCTGTCTCTCCTTTCTCTCCTCACTGTCTCCTCTCCTCACTCCCTCTCTCTTCTCTCTCTCCTGTCGCTCTTCACTCTCTCTCCTGTCTCTCCTCACTGTCTCCTCTCTCCTCACTCCCTCTCTCTTCTCTCTCTCCTGTCGCTCTTCACTCTCTCTCTCCTCTCTCTCCTCACGCTCTCTCTCCATACACGCAGCTTTTCACCTTTTAATGACAACGTCCAGCCTCTGACTTCAGCCACACCGCTGTGTTATTTTTCTCTCTGCTATGTAGCGGGTCTCTCAAAATGCTAATGTTTCGCTTCACACCAACCACTATGAATAACATTAGAGTTTGGCTCATGTTTGGGTTGAGATGTGGGGAATAGTCTTCTGGCTGGAGGCTTGAGCCTTTTAACCATTTGGCCTCTACTGACACCGTGTACTGTACACTCTTAGAATTAGTGGTGACTCGAGGAAACCTTGGAGATCCTCAAGAAACCCCTGGAGTTCCTCAAGGAACTCATATTTTCATCTTCGATTAGTTGAGTGGGTCTTGGAGGAACCTTTATTGGTTCAATGTAGCAATGTGTTCCTGGAGGAATCCTGGAGCAAAGGCGTGGCTTATTAGGGGCGTGGCTTGCGGATCAGTATTTTTTTGTGCCACCCATTAAAGTAAATGACATTCTTGTTCATCTGTTCTGTTGTATTGTCTTCCAATGTTAAGGTTGAACGCTGACAGTTTTGTAGAGCCAGTGAGGAGTTTGTAGCTTCAGTTCCCCAAGAGCTTATGTGAATCCTGAAGTTGGAGTAGTTAACACTTTATTACAGTATGTCAGTAATGTTCATATTATACTAGAATATGTAATAAGCATAGATATTCATGGAACATTTCAATTGTAGTGTACGAACTTAACGTGATGAACAGTAATGACATTTACGCTAACGGGGGACCAAAAATAACTATCATAAAGCCACACCTCCAATAAGCCACACCTCCAATCTGATAGGCTGCTACCTATAAAAAAGGTTTTAAAAAATGGAACCCTTCCAGTCACAGAAGTGTTCCTGTTTGAACCTTTACACAGAGGTTCCTCAAATACCTTTTTCAACTGGAAAGGTTCTGCCTGTGTGGCCACCAAAAAGGTTCTTCCAGACTCCTTTACTTCTTAAGAGTATAAGTTAAAGGTCACCACACCCTGTGTCCAGGCAGTCACAGTCAGCCCTGTTAAGCTGATGGTCTGTTTCTCCCTAGGAGCACTCAGTCTTTAATCTGGGTTCATAGGGAATTGACTTCTACGCTCTGTAGTGAGTGGGCCCTGGATCTTATTCTATCCCTTTCTGCCCCCCTCTGGCAAGAAAGACAGGCTGAACAAAGACAGAGGAAAAAAAGGAATAGCCTGTCTTGGGTAATGATGGTAACATCCCCAAAGGAGCCTCCTTTACTGCCCTCCTCTCACTCGTTCTGTTATCCAGGAGCCACTGGAGACCCGGGCCCAATCACATGTTCTGTTTCACACTCGCTTCTGAAAAACGAATGGCAGAATTATACTGATAAATGTGTATGGACAGAGGTTGAATAAATTATGTTATGGCTGCGAGTGTGTGCGCGTGCATGCGTGCATGTATGTGTGCGTGCTGCGTGTGTGTGTGTGTGTTGTCTGTCTGTCTGTCTGTCTGTCTGTCTGTCTGTCTGTCTGTCTGTCTGTCTGTCTGTCTGTCTGTCTGTCTGTCTGTCTGTCTGTCTGTCTGTCTGTCTGTCTGTGTATGTGTGTCAGTCAGTACAGTGTGTAACTAAACCGTGTCTCCCTACAGGTATGAGCTGCCTCAGTATGGCAGTCGCAGGAAGTTGATATCTCCGACAGGCTTGTATGATGAGTACGGAGAGGTGATTGTGGAAGACGATGGGAGCTACTACTATTGCAGTCCACAGGAGTCGGATGGAGAGGTAGCAGATTTGTATGATTCAAAATGATGCACCTTTGAATTTAATAAAAAGTATGTCCCTGGAGGAACCCCTGCTTGGTTCAGTAATGGGTCAGTAATGGTTAATGGTCAACAGTGGATTTAACGGTAGCTTGGGCTGATGTGACTGTAACATAGGTGGCCATGCGTGGTGGGAGGAGGCCATCTAGGTGGGGCAGAGGACCACCCCGAAGCCCCCTCAGTGGCCCCCCCAACAGGTACTTGGAGATCTGCAGTCCCCCTGTCCCAGGCCAGTGCAGGAACCACCACCAGCACTGCTGCTACTACAGATTCCCTTGGCCCCACCACTCCTCTACGGCTGCTCATAAACTAAAGACAGTCATGAAACTCTGCAATTTCCTGGTGAGCCCCCCTCACTCCACCCTCTGTAACAAAGCCAGGATATTCCCCTTGAATTTCTTCTCCGATGATCGGAGGAGATGGTGGGGACTTCCCTGAACGAATTAAGGCCTAGTGCTCCGACAGCATGCTGAGGATGAACAGCGATAGATGGTCATAGATGGTAGTTACTTCCAGGCCTGGGACGAGGCCAAGCCCTCGGTGAAACAGTGGTTGGTGAAGGTGCCAAGACGTACAGTTGAAGTTGGAAGTTTAAATACACCTTAGCCAAATACATTTAAACTCAATTTTTCACAATTCCTCACATTTAATCCTAGTAAAAATGTCCTGTCTTAGGTCAGTTAGGATCACCACTTCATTTTAAGAATGTGAAATGTCAGAATGATTTATTTCAGCTTTTATTTCTTTCATCACATTCCCAGTGGGTCAGATGTTTACATACACTCAATTATTATTTGATAGCATTGCCTTTAAATTGTTTAACTTGGGTCAAACGTTTCCTCCCTCATGATGCCATCTATTTTGTGAAGTGCACCAGTCCCTCCTGCAGCAAAGCACCCCCACAACATGGCGCTGCCACCCCCATGCTTCATGGTTGTGATGGTGTTCTTCAGCTTGCAAGCCTCCCCCTTTTTCCTCCAAATATAACGATGGTCATTATGGCCAAACAGTTCTATTTTTGTTTCATCAGACCAGAGGACATTTCTCCAAAAAGTACGATCTTTGTCCCCATGTGCAGTTGCAAACCGTAGTGGCTTCTTCCTTGCTGAGCGGCCTTTCAGGTTATGTCGATATGGGACTCGTTTTACTGTGGATATAGATACTTCAGTACCTGTTTCCTCCAGCATCTTCACAAGGTCCTTTGCTGTTGTTCTGGGATTGATTTTCCCTTTTCGCACCTAAGTGCGTTCATCTCTAGGAGACAGAACGTGTCTCCTTCCTGAGCGGTATGTCGGCTATGTGTTCCTATGGTGTTTATACTTGCGTACTATTGTTTGTACAGATGAACGTGGTACCTTCAAGCGTTTGGAAATTGCTCCTAAGGATGAACCAGACTTGTAGAGGTCTACAAAAAAAATTCTGGGGTCTTGGCTGATTTCCTTTGATTTTCCCATGGTGTCAAGCAAAGAGGCACTGAATTTGAAGGTAGGCCTTGAAATACATCTACAGGTAAACCTCCAATTGACTCAAATTATGTCAATTAGCCTATTAGAAGCTTCTAACGCCATGACATAATTTTCTGGAATTGTCCAAGCTGTTTAAAGGCACAGTCAACTTAGTGTAGGTAAACTTCTGACCCATTGGAATTGTGATACAGTGAATTATAAGTTAAATAATCTGTCTGTGAACAATTGTTGGAAAAATGACTTTTCATGCACAAAGTAGATGTCCTAACCGACTTGCCAAAACTATAGTTTGTTAACAAGAAATTGTGGAGTGGTTGAAAAACTAGTTTTAATGACTCCAACCTAAGTGTATGTAAACTTCCGACTTCAACTGTATTAACATATCAAGCAGGCTCTTCAAGAGAGGAGGATATCTTCAGTGTGAGCTCTGTAGCTGAGCAGAGAATGTATGGTTCCAGGTCCCAATGCTCCAGTGACTCTGAGAGGGAATAGAGGTGGCAGGCCTCCCTGGCGGGGGACAGTCGTGAACAGGACTGCAGCAGCTCTGAGGCAGGGTCCCAGGGGAGGCCTTCTCAGACAGAAGGAGTATGAGCAGCACTGCTTCATCCTCCACAACGGATTGCAGGGGTTACTCTGGAGGAGACTTGGGAGGAGAGGAGGCCCAGGAAAGGGCTGTGGATTCAGACCCAGATCAGGGGGAGAGCCAGGGAGATTCTGAGGAGGAGAAGAGGAGGTCAAAGTCAGATGGGGATTCTGAGGAGTAGTCTGAGATAGGAGTCCCAGACAGAGAGAGAGGCTGGGGATTCTGAGGAGAAAGAGTCCGATAAAGGTCAGGATCAGAGACTGAGGAACACAAGAGGAGTGTGACGTCTGCAGAGGTGGACACAGAGCCAGGGACACTTTCACAGACCTGTGTCCAGCAGGACATCCTCTGTGGTCTCCAGCCGCAGTCAGAGTAGACAGGACAGTGGAGAACATCCTCTGATACACAGCACAGTGGGACAGAACAGAGATCTCTTAGCAGAGTAAGTCTCTGACCCAAGCTCCAGGAGCTTTAGATCCACCTGGATAAGAAGCGCTAGATCCACAACTTCCTCACACACTTTAGGGCCTGAGAACACCATCGAAGAGGAGAGCAAGGAAGAGGAGGAGTCCTCGGGGGAGGAGGAAGGGGAGGCTGAGAGCGGAGAGTCGTCCGAGGAGTGAAGGGTCATCATCCAAGAAGTCCAGTGGGAGCCTTACAATGGTCTCAACAGGAAAGAGACGAGGCTCGACAGAGGTCAGCCTCAGATGACCCTTTCCCCCTACCCCTGAGGATGATGAGGAGGGAGCCACGACGGCGAGACCGTCCAGCGGTAGTTATGGAAACAGCTTGGAGCGTAGCACAGAGGAAGAAGAGGAAGATGAAGCCGTAACATCTTGATTCAATTGAATTCCGATCCCATTAAGTAAGATCTCCGAATGCCTTGATTGCGTTTGCAATTATTTGTGTGGAATGTATTATTGTAATAGAAGCCGTTTTAGCCAATTACAAAGTCCAAACCGCATGGCCTCTCTTCCCCTCTTCTCTTTTTAGCCGCTGCCTTTTCATTCATGAATAGTGGAAGCAATGTCCTTTTGATGTGATAATCCCATTCCTTCTTCTAAAGCTCTTAGTAAATGGTTAATGATTGCTTCTCATCCGTCTGTGTGAAGAAGCACAAAAGATGGTGGTTAATTCACCTCAGAAGATGTAGTCATTTCCTCCAACAGCTCCTTCTCCAGCGTGACAATGTGCACTGAGTGTCTTTAATAGTGTCTTGATGTTAAGCTTCATGTCTCTCATACACTGAGTGTACAAAACATTAAGAACACCTGCTCTTTCCATGATATAGACTGATCAGGTGAATCCAGGTGAAAGCAATGATCCCTTATTGATGTCACTTGTTAAATCCACTTCAAATCTTTGTAGATGAAGGGGAGGTGACAAGTTAAAGAAGGATTTTAAAGCCTTGAGGCAATTGAGACATGGAATGTGTATGTGCCATTCAGAGGGTGAATGGGAAAGACAAAAGATTTCCGTGCCATTAAATGTGGGTGTGGTAGTAGGTGCCAGGCCCACCGGTTTGTGGCAAGAACTGCAATGCTGCTGGGTTTTTCATGCTCAACAGTTTCCCGTGTGTATCAAGAATGGTCCACCACCCAAAGGACATCCAGCCAACTTGACACAACTGTGGGAAGCATTGGAGTCAACATGGGCCAGCATCCCTGTGGAATGCTTTCAACACCTGCCCCGACGAATGGAGGCTGTTCTAAGGGCAAACTGGGGGGGGGGGGGGTGTTTAACTCAATATTAGGAAGGTGTTCCTAATGTTTTGTACACTCAGTGTATCCTTGTTGTTGTTCAGTACGGGAGGAAGAAGCGGATCAAGCTGGTGGTGGACAGGGAGTATGAGACCAGTTCCACGGGGGAGGACAGCGCTCCGGAGCCCCAAAGGAACCGGCTGTCCAATCTGACCAACCACAGCAACGTCAACGGCAGCGTGTACCTAGCACAGAACGGCTCGGTCATACGCACCCGCCGGGCCGCCCACTCAAACAACATAAAGGTCAACTCCCCAGTGCGCCTGGGCAAGCACTTTAAGAAACTAGACAAACTGGCGGTGACTCACGAGGAGAGACTGCCGCTCAACAGCCCCGTGGCGACCACGTCCTCAGCCGACAAGAACCTAAACACCCAGCCCTCCAGCGGCTCCCTGGCCTCCAGCACCACGGGAGCCGAGAGCATTGCGTCCAAGTCCAACATCGCCAAGGCCAGGAGCGAGAGAACGTGGGACGCGGAGGAGCAGGAGTCAACAGTGGACAATGAGGATGTGAGAGAACCTTTAGAATCTCAGAGCGATCGCACGTATTCCGATGAGGAGGAGCTATGGATGGGGCCCTGGAACAATCTGCACATACCAATGACAAAACTGTGACTTTTGTATTTTCACTTGTGACAAAATGAACTTTTTAGTATTGTCCCCAATGACTTAATTCATGGCATAAATCTCAATTGAATTGCGCTTTATTTCAGCATTATATTTGCATTTATTTATCAGTAACCCACTGGTTTCTTGTTAAGTGTTGCAAATGAAAGCAACATCGCAATTAATTGGCTTCATCTTAGAAATGGTCTTCTCTCTATTAAGCTACTGTACATTCATCCAAAGGTTTCTGCAACCAGTAAGCTATGAGGTTTCTTTTAAATACAGAATACTAACAATTTTGAGTTTACTTAGGATAAAACATGCTCTTTTCCCAATACTGTCACTTGTAGAATGTTCTTTCCTAAGAGGAGTTTATGAAAATGTCTCGGCGACACAGAGGTGTCTTGATCAGGGATGCACTTGCTGTCCACGTAGGCCTTTTCCTGTGCCCCAATCATAAAAGTCACTCAGACCCGAATACAGTGTTATTTTTGTCATTTTTATACAGATTGTTACATTTTTTAGGGATATTTGAAATACTATCCTGTTTGCTGCATACTGCATATTTGCCATGTCTTGAAATAACAATTCTGGTTGTGGTCTGGTTTTGAATCGATATTCGTAATGGCCGTGTGATGTTTATAAGCACATGAAAAACCAATGCAGTAATCTTTGTTCAAGTGCTGCCTTCACAAATATATCAAATATGTCTTCAACCTAATGATGGAAACAGAAATAAACATTTCTCATCAAACTGTTTCTACTTCTATTCATCTAGTCCTTTTTCCCTCTCCGAAATGGTTAAAAATCCCTTTGTTTGCAGAGAGAACTATGCCAAATCCAAAAGCCCCAGTCTATGCTATGCCCAGGTCAAATTGACATTAGAGTCAGTTCAATTTCCATGTGTTTGCTTCTGCTCTGAGAAGCAGCATTATGATATTGATGAACTTCAGGAGACGGTATTCATTTTTAATGGATCTAGAAGGAGAACATATCAAACATCCATTTGATTGATTTAACTAAGTTGCCTGATTTATAGTGATTCCAGTGTACACACAGTGAAGTCATTTGGGCTTATTAACCAGAGGATGGAGTTAGCCCAGTTATTTCTGAATACAGAGGGGTGATTGCATGTACGAAGATTACATCTTCAGAGGAAAGGAAGGAGGATAATTATAAGAGCTGAGAAGTAGTGTGCTCTGACCCTGGAATCATATCGACATGTCCACAGACTCAAAGCTTATCTGCTTGTCAACTTCTAATTTCTTCAAGTCTGCCCAAGGCTCACACTTCTTGTCACAGATCAATAATGCCAACATTTCGAAACATGTTATACAATTGATTTGATTTTGTACCATTGATTCCTTTAAAGATAAGTGTAATCATTAGCTAATAGCGCCACAGAAATATCCAGTCACAGTAATGGTTGAATGTGGCAAAGGTGTGAAATGTGTAGTCTGAATGTACAGCCGCTTTAACTCAATAGTGTGTGATCAGTATCACTGCTCTTTGCTACCGCAGGTGGCTGATGCTCATGAAGCACTTCTCCCGCAAGGCAAAGCTTTCTGGGAGACGGAGTTCTTTAAAAAGAGGGAGAGAAAATAGAGCTGGTAAACCCCCAAAACAATCAAAGTCTCCAACAGCTCTTTCCTCTGGCACCACAAGCGCTTCTCTCTTTCTCTGGCTCGTTGTCAAAGGAGTTTCCTTTCACAACCAGAGAGGCTTTCAGAGCCACTCCATTTAAACAGATCATAATTCTCCTGGGCGTGAGAAATGCCTATATAGGGGAGAATCTCCGTTTTCCTGAGTTCACCATAGCTTAGTGGTCAGTATTCTGTTAACACTTTTGTTTGTTCAATACAAGTCACTTTTTACTTTAGGCTTATGTAATATTTATGCAAATGTTTCATAAACTCAATCTATTATGATTTCCTTAAAATATTGTGTTGACACCTAACGTGAAACGTCAAACCTGTTATTTTAATGTAAAACCATTGGACAGTTTACACTGTTTAAACTATTTCAGGCTTTGTAAAGAAACAGATGTGCCACTAGATGGCATCTGACACCATATATTGTATCTGTAGTGTGGAGAGCCCGGAGAGAGAAAGAACTGATGTGTGGTGTTGATTGCTGTAGTAACTACTGTTCACCAGTAGATGGAGGTGATGAAGTTTACATTACATCAACCCCTGGTATCAAATTCTATTGTTTTGATTACAGGCAGTTAAATTAACTGTCCAGTGTTTCCAGATTTCTATGAAATAAGACCTATAATTAATTACGATATGAGCTAAATATCTTTCTTACAAAAAATGGTAAATAAGTATGTTAAAAACAGCTTTTCTGTGTTGGAATGGATTGGGCGTAACCCAACAACAGAATGGAGTGGGCGTACCCCAACAACAGAATGGTGTGGGCATACCCCAACACAAGAATGGTGTGGGCATACCCCAACAACAGAATGGTGTGGGCATACCCCAACAACAGAATGGTGTGGATGTACCCCAACAACAGAATGGTGTGGGCATACCCCAAACAACAGAATGGAGTGGGCATACCCCAACAACAGAATGGTGTGGGCATACCCCAACAACAGAATGGTGTGGATGTACCCCAACAACATAATGGTGTGGGCATAACCCAACAACAGAATGGAGTGGGCATACCCCAACGACAGAATGGTGTGGGCGTACCCCAACAACAGAATGGTGTGGATGTACCCCAACAACATAATGGTGTGGGCGTACCCCAACAATAGAATGGTGTGGGCATACCCCAACAACAGAATGGTGTGGTGGGACCCCAATAAACAGAATGGTGTGGGCATACCCCAACAACAGAATGGTGTGGGCATACCCCAACAACAGAATGGTGTGGATGTACCCCAACAACATAATGGATTGGGTGTACCCCAACAACAGAATGGTGTGGGCATACCCCAACAACAGAATGGTGTGGGCGTAACCCAACAACAGAATGGTGTGGGCATAACCCAACAACAGAATGGAGTGGGCATTCCCCAACAACAGAATGGTGTGGGCGTAACCCAACAACAGAATGGTGTGGGCCTACCCCAACAACAGAATGGAGTGGGCGTACCCCAACAACAGAATGGTGTGGGCGTACCCCAACAACAGAGTGGTGTGGGCATACCCCAACAACAGAATGGAGTGGGCATACCCCAACAACAGAATGGTGTGGGCATACCCCAACAACAGAATGGTGTGGATGTACCCCAACAACATAATGGTGTGGGCATAACCCAACAACAGAATGGAGTGGGCATACCCCAACAACAGAATGGTGTGGGCGTACCCCAACAACAGAATGGTGTGGATGTACCCCAACAACATAATGGTGTGGGCGTACCCCAACAGTAGAATGGTGTGGGCATACCCCAACAACATAATGGTGTGGTGGGACCCCAATAAACAGAATGGTGTGGGCATACCCCAACAACAGAATGGTGTGGGCATACCCCAACAACAGAATGGTGTGGATGTACCCCAACAACATAATGGTGTGGGTGTACCCCAACAACAGAATGGAGTGGGCATACCCCAACAACAGAATGGTGTGGGCGTACCGCAACAACAGAATGGTGTGGATGTACCCCAACAACATAATGGTGTGGGCGTACCCCAACAATAGAATGGTGTGGGCATACCCCAACAACATAATGGTGTGGTGGGACCCCAATAAACAGAATGGTGTGGGCATACCCCAACAACAGAATGGTGTGGGCATACCCCAACAACAGAATGGTGTGGATGTACCCCAACAACATAATGGTGTGGGTGTACCCCAACAACAGAATGGTGTGGGCGTAACCCAACAACAGAATGGTGTGGGCATAACCCAACAACAGAATGGAGTGGGCATTCCCCAACAACAGAATGGTGTGGGCGTAACCCAACAACAGAATGGTGTGGGCCTACCCCAACAACAGAATGGAGTGGGCGTACCCCAACAACAGAATGGTGTGGGCGTACCCCAACAACAGAGTGGTGTGGGCATAACCCAACAACAGAATGGTGTGGGCGTACCCCAACAACAGAATGGGGTGGGCGTAACCCAACAACAGAATGGTGTGGGCATAACCCAACAACAGAATGGTGTGGGTGTACCCCAACAACAGAATGGTGTGGGTGTACCCCAACAACAGAATGGTGTGGGCTTACCCCAACGACAGAATGGTGTGGGCGTACCCCAACAACAGAATGGTGTGGGTGTACCCCAACAACAGAATGGTGTGGGTGTACCCCAACAACAGAATGGTGTGGGCTTACCCCAACAACAGAATGGTGTGGGCGTACCCCAACAACAGAATGGTGTGGGCGTACCCCAACAACAGAATGGGGTGGGCGTAACCCAACAACAGAATGGTGTGGATGTACCCCAATAACAGAATGGTGTGGATGTACCCCAACAACAGAATGGGGTGGGCGTAACCCAACAACAGAATGGTGTGGGTGTACCCCAACAACAGAATGGTGTGGGTGTACCCCAACAACAGAATGGTGTGGGCGTACCCCAACAACAGAATGGTGTGGGCGTACCCCAACAACAGAATGGTGTGGGCGTACCCCAACAACAGAATGGTGTGGGCGTAACCCAACAACAGAATGGTGTGGATGTACCCCAATAACAGAATGGTGTGGATGTACCCCAACAACAGAATGGGGTGGGCGTAACCCAACAACAGAATGGTGTGGGCATACCCCAACAACAGAATGGTGTGGATGTACCCCAACAACAGAATGGTGTGGGCGTACCCCAACAACAGAATGGTGTGGGCGTACCCCAACAACAGAATGGTGTGGATGTACCCCAACTACAGAATGGTGTGGGTGTACCCCAACAACAGAATGGTGTGGGCATACCCCAACAACAGAATGGTGTGGGCGTACCCCAACAACAGAATGGTGTGGGTGTATACCAGTCATAAAACATATTAATGCGTATTGACCGCTGATCGGCCAGCTCAGCAAATGAGCCAACATGACATCATGTTTCATGAGAAAATAGCAAGCGTTTGAGAAACGGTCTGTTTGAGGTAGGGTTTCTGGAAAAAAATTCTCCAATTTATGCTTAGGCCACAAATAATATAGATTATTGTATTATTGGAGTCAACAACATTATTTGCGTATGAGTTAACAGAATATGAACTTTCAAATGTGAGATTTTCACTAGACAGTTACTTTAACATGTTTAATTAAGTGCCAATTATATACATTGTTTTTAATTGCACAAGGTGTATAATGATAGTCACTTGGCCTGCAAAACAAACTCTTCACTAGTGCACAGAGATGACTATGGGTAGACCCTTGTTTATGAACCATTTAACTACACAGGCAGAGCACCGTACTGTTCCACGCTTAATAATATATCCTAAACATGTCCAGAGCAACTCTAAGTGGACTTTTCACCAGCAGGCAGCGTCACACCGACAAAGCACTCTAAAGTCACTGGTTTATCTCCACATTAAGTGGTCATGTTAGTAAACAAGTGAATTAGACTGCTCTTGAACACCCGCCAAGAGAGAGAGAGATAATAACTTAGGAGAAGAGGCACTCTAATTAACAATAAAATAATTACGACAAGATTACCTGTACCTTGTGACCGGGCTGTGATGACATTATCCACTTTGATCTGCACACGATGGATTCCCATTGAAATATATCAAACAAACACCCAAAATACATAATTAAGTGAATAATTACAAGCTGGCAGGTTTGTTATTATGCCGCAGCAGCCGAGCATCATGGTCCCTTTACATTCTATAGAACCTGAAGCTAATACAGCCCAATGCGGAGTAAACACAAAACCCATGCAAGTAAGTGTGTGTGCACACACACTGCACACATACACCACGCAACAGTATCATCAGAGATGTTGACTGCAGGTGGATAATAACTCTGTGGTCATATTTGTACAGCGTTTAGAGATGGACCACATCTAACAGAACACAGCCCAGGAATTATTTTTCCTTAAAGAAACTGAAGTTGACTTTGTCCATTGGACAGTCACTGACTTTCTGACATTGTTTATATATTTTTCAAATTTTATACCAATTTCTGTCACACTGTATAATGGCAGGACTGTGTGAAATGTGAAACCCGTAATACAGCCGTTTTCCTGAACCATGTATAGATTTTTGAAGTATTTCTGGTTTTCTAAACTATATGTTGTAGTTTCTGGGTGCTTTATAATTGATGTAGTGTGCATGCAGTCGAAGGTAGCATTTTGAGAGATGTTCTTGATCTCCCTTCACACACAAACATACACAGAGTAAATAATGTTGATGGCATCCCACCCAAGCGTTTTATTATTTCTCAAAACGCAGGGCCTATAGAAAAATAGAAGCTTGGCACAGTCGGGCCCAGTTAATGAGGGGGTGCTTTATACATGTCTCCTGCTCAGACATTAGAAGACATACATTTGCCACCATGGCACCAGAACCAGCTGTAAGAAAACATGAATTGGGTTGCAGGCAGCATGTCATCGTCTCCAGAAGGGGAGTACCTGTATGGTCATGTTGTGGAGATATTCTCCTCAAAATTACACTCATTGGGTCAAATAATGTCATCTTTAAACAAAGTAAGTACTGTTTTATACATATTGTTTTCCACAGGTGAAAATCTTGTAGACTTCCAGACTTCACCACACCCAACAGAGAACAGGAAGTAACAGTCACAGCTACTACAAAATGGGGATCTGTGAGATTTTCAAGCATCTTCCATGGTTAAATTATGAAAATAATGTTGGAGGCAATCATGTCACACATTTTACTTTGGATCATAATTGTATTGCTCTAGGCATGCATGAGGCATCCTAATATATAAATCAATCCATTAACCAATCAATCATGGTGAATAAATCATGATATACCATCGACTCACAGCAATGGGCTGCTTCAGGCTCAGTACTTCCTCTGATACTTTAGCTTTAGCCAGCAGAGCATTTGGCCAGCCATCCAACAGGCTCCAAATGTGGAATGGAGCCCCAGCGGGGAATCTTGTTAAAACCAAATTAGACGAGACAATCAAAAAATTCCATGGTCTGAGTCTTACTGGTGGACCCGGCACTAAAGACAGATTTTTAAATTAGAATTTGACCGTCTGTTCTCATTATAACAGCTGTTATGGCTTGATGTGATGTGAGTCCGACCACAGCGTCTGGCATCCTCGATCCACCCAACTCACTGCACACTCAGGGAAACTAAAGATAACTCCCCTGTGCTCGTAGAGACACCGAGGGTGTTGATTTGCCCAAGTGTTTTAGATAAGCAGGATTTATTTTAGTATCTATGAGTAGCAATGCCAATAACTTCAACTGACTCCCTGAATAGGAGCCATCATTTTATTGTTTTTATTTGGTTGAACCCATTTACGTTTGGCTCCAGCTGCTGAGTCGTTCTTCATCTAGAAGAGTGTGAGAATGCATTTGACAACAATCCAACAAGCAGAAGACTTGTAACTGCTAAATATAATATCGAGGTAGAAGCCTTAAGGACATCGACCTCGATGACTATTCTATTCACAGTGTTGGATTATCATCCACCTATTGTTCAGTTGTAGCTGAATGTGTTTGAACCCAGTTCCCATTGTTGATAGGCCTACTAGACGATTCAAGCTTGGACCCTGTTATTTCACAGCCTAGCCAGGCATTAGGTTGAGGTTGAGGTTGCTATGGTATCAAACACAGGATTTGTTTTAGGTCTTTTCTTCAAGTCTTCCCTTTAGTATTTCTACCCAACATCAAACAACACTATGGAACTATAATGACACGTTAGCGTTTTGTATTTTGTCAACTTGTCTAATTTGATGCAATTAAACCCCTGCCTTGAATGACACAATCCCAGTATTGTTATCTTACCAAACACTGCTTGTAAATGGATCTGTATGTTCCCTCCAACCAGGCCTAAACAGAGGTATGCACACACCTCATACTGCTGGTAAATGGGTCTGTATGTTCCCTCCAACCAGGCCTAAACAGAGGTATGCACACACCTCATACTGCTGGTAAATGGATCTGTATGTTCCCTCCAACCAGGCCTAAACATAGGTATGCACACACCTCATACTGCTGGTAAATGGATCTGTATGTTCCCTCCAACCAGGCCTAAACAGAGGTATGCTCATACTGCTGGTAAATTATGTGTTCCCCTATGCACAGTAAGCACAGCTGTATTTGGTGTGCAGCCTCATCATCCCAGAGTCATTCAGTCTGTCACCTCTACGCTACTTACACTAAGAAATAGGACCTTGGTATGAAAACAAGTAGCAGTCTAATGGTATGAAAACAAGTAGCAGTCTAATGGTATGAAAGACAAGTAGTAATCTAATGGTATGAAAGACAAGTAGCAGTCTAATGGTATGAAAACAAGTAGTAATCTAATGGTATGAAGACAAGTAGCAGTCAAATGGTATGAAAGACAAGTAGAAGTCTAATGGTATGAAAGACAAGTAGAAGTCTAATGATATAAAAGACAAGTAGAAGATTAATGGTTTGAAAACAACAATCAGTCTAGTGTCTAGCAGTCTAGTGTTTATTCAATGAAATCATGACGATCTGGTTGATGGTATAGAGATCTGGTGTTATTAATGTGATTCCTTCAGAATTATACACTCATTTACACTGGGGCAAAAAAGTATTTAGTCAGCCACCAATTGTGCAAGTTCTCCCACTTAAAAAGATGAGAGAGGCACTGTAATTTTCATCATAGGTACACTTCAACTATGACAGACAAAATGAGAAGAAAAAAATCCAGAAAATCACATTGTAAGATTTTTTAATTGATTTGCTAATTATGGTGGAAAATAAGTATTTGATCACCTACAAACAAGATTTCTGGCTCTCACAGACCTGTAACTTCTTCTTTAAGAGGCTCCTCTGTCCTCCGCTCGTTATCTGTATTAATGGCACCTGTTTGAACTTGTTATCAGTATAAAAGATACCTGTCCACAACCTCAAACAGTCACACTCCAAACTCCACTATGGCTAAGACAAAAGAGCTGTCAAAGGACACCAGAAACAAAATTGTTGTAACGGCTTTCTTTCGTCGAAGGAGAGGAGGACCAAAATGCAGCGTGGTTAGAGTTCATGGTTTTTAATAAGAGAAACTTAACATGAGCACAAATACAAAACAATAAACGTGGCAAAACCCGAAACAGTCCTATCTGGTGCAGATGACAGGAAACAACCACCCACAAACCCCAACACAAAACAAGCTACCTAAATATGGTTCCCAATCAGAGACAATGACTAACACCTGCCTCTGATTGAGAACCATATCAGGCCATACATAGAAACAGACAAACTAGACACACAACATAGAATGCCCACCCAGCTCACGTCCTGACCAACACTAAAACAAGGAAAACACAAAATAACTATGGTCAGAACGTGACAATTGTAGAGGCTGGGAAGACTGAATAGGCAAGCAGCTTGGTTTGAAGAAATCAACTGTGGGAGCAATTATTAGGAAATGGAAGACATACAAGACCACTGATAATCTCCCTCGAGCTGGGGCTCCACGCAAGATCTCACCCTGTGGAGTCAAAATTATCACAAGAACGGTGAGCAAAAATCCCAGAACCACACGGGGGGACCTGATGAATGACCTGCAGAGAGCTGGGACCAAAGTAACAAAGCCTACCATCAGTCACACACTACGGCACCAGGGACTCAAATCCTGCAGTGCCAGACGTGTCCCCCTGCTTAAGCCAGTACATGTCCAGGCCCGTCTGAAGTTTGCTAGAGAGCATTTGGATGATCCAGAAGAAGATTGGGAGAATGTCATATGGTCAGATGAAACCAAAATATAACTTTTTGGTAAAAACTCAACTCGTCGTGTTTGGAGGACAAAGAATGCTGAGATGCATCCAAAGAACACCATACCTACTGTGAAGCATGGGGGTGGAAACATCATGCTTTGGGGCTGTTTTTCTGCAAAGGGACCAGGATGACTGATCCGTGTAAAGGAAAGAATGAATGGGGCCATGTATCGTGAGATTTTGAATGAAAACCTCCTTCCATCAGCAAGGGCATTGAAGATGAAACGTGGAGGAATGCATGGAGGAATGGGCCAAAATACCAGCAACAGTGTGTGAAAACCTTGTGAAGACTTACAGAAAACGTTTGACCTCTGTCATTGCCAACAAAGGGTATATAACAAAGTATCGAGATAAACTTTTGTTATTGACCAAATACTTATTTTCCACCATAATTTGCAAATAAATTAATAAAAAATCCTACAATGTGATTTTCTCGATTTTTTTTCCTATGATGAAAATTACAGGCCTCTCTCATCTTTTTAAGTGGGAGAACTTGCACAATTGGTGGCTGACTAAATACTGTACTTTTTTTGCCCCACTGTAACTGATGCATGAATAGAAGTGAGAAGGATGCACATACAAACCAGCCATGGAATGTTGTTTTCATTCCCTCACCTATCAATGATGTCTTGTGTGGTAAGGGAATAGTGTGAGATGTGTCACCTCTACCCACGTGACTATAATAGCATGCTTTTGTCCAGATTCAAATGGCTGCAGACATTCTGTAGACATAGTAATTTACACTATTGATTGGATGACCCCATGTATTTTACCAACCCTGTGGTTTATACAGAATGAATGCCAGGCAACCCCTAGGAAGAAGAAAAAAACATGTATTTCTCGTGTGATGACGTGATTTCATGTGAAGCAACGTGACAACGTGTGATAACGTAAAACTTACACGTGACAACATTTGAACACGTGAGAGCCGAGATGTCAAATGTCATTTAGAATTCTTTACGGTATTGATGGTATAAATTGAGTTCATGTCAATTATGCCTTTTAAATAATGGAACACTAGTCACTTTAATAATGTTTACATACTGCTTGACTAATTTTGTATGTATATACTGTATTATATTCTACTGCATTTTAGTCAATGCCACTCCAACATTACTCGTCCGGATATTTATATATTTCTTAATTCCATTCTTTTACTTTTAGACTTGTGTAATGTTGTGAATTGTTAGATACTACTGCACTGTTGGAGCCAGGAACACAAGCATTTCGCTAAACCTGCAATAGCATCAGCTAAATAAGTGTATGTGACCAATACAATTAGATTTTTTAAATTCTTAGAATGTTTGGGAATTATGTATACAAAGGCCTTTGTGAAAATTCTACAGCAATATAGAGAGGGAAAGCAACAGAGCGTTTGGACGATTAATAGACACTGCAGTAAATAAAACAGAATAAAAACATCTGTCTTGTCCCGGACCGGAGTCTACACAGACCGATGCGCTATAGCCAATCAGAGCTACAGTAGGCCTTTACAAACAAGCCATTTGCCACATGGGCCTGCCATCATTCACTTTGAACTGGACTGTGTGTTTACAGGTAGTTGCAACAGCACTACTTTCATTAGAATACATTCACCAAAAGCCACAAAATACATGGATTTCTGCAAATATGTCAACACCACGGGAGTCCTCTTACATTTGTGAACTTCACAGTTCTATTTTGAGGGAGCGCGCGATTGGCATGCTGACTGGAGGAATGTCCACCAGAGCTGTTGCCTCCAACGTCGTTTTAGATCATTTGGCAGGACATCCAACCGGCAGACCACGTGTTACCACGCCAGCCACGCAGACGTCTGAGTATCTGTCTGTAATAAAGCCCTTTTGTGGGGAAAAACAAATTCTGATTGGCTGGGCCTTGCTCCCCAGTGGCTGGGCCTAGGCCCACCCATGGCTGCGCCGCTGCCAAATCATCTGAAATCCATAGATTAGGGCCTAATGAATTAATTTCAATTGACTGATTTCGTTATGAACTGTAACTCAGTAAAATCGTTGAAATTGTTGCAAGTTGCATTTATATGTTTGTTATATACACTGCTCAAAAAAATTAAGGGAACACAAAAATAACACATCCTAGATCTGAATGAATGAAATATTCTTATTAAATACTTTTTTCTTTACATAGTTGAATGTGCTGACAACAAAATCACACAAAAATGATCAATGGAAATCAAATGTATCAACCCATGGAGGTCTGGATTTGGAATCACACTCAAAATTAAAGTGGAAAACGACACTATAGGCTGATCCAACTTTAATGTAATGTCCTTTAAACAAGTCAAAATTAGGCTCAATAGTGTGTGTGGACTCCACGTGCTTGTATGACCTCCCTACAACGCCTGGGCATGCCCCTGATGAGGTGGCGGATGGTCTCCTGAGTCTCCTCCCAGACCTGGACTAAAGCATCCGCCAACTCCTGGACAGGCTGTGGTGCAACGTGGCATTGGTGGATGGAGCGAGACATGATGTCCCAGATGTGCTCAATTGGATTCAGGTCTGGGGAACGGGCGGGCCAGTACATAGCATCAATGCCTTCCTCTTGCAGGAACTGCTGACACACTCCAGCCACATGAGGTCTAGCATTGTCTTGCATTAGGAGGAATCCAGGGCCAACCGCACCAGCATATGGTCTCACAAGGGGTCTGAGGATCTCATCTCGGTACCTAATGGCAGTCAGGCTACCTCTGGCGAGCACATGGAGGGCTGTGCGGCCCCCCCCCCAAAGAAATGCCACACCATGACTGACCCACCGCCAAACCGGTCATGATGGAGGATGTTGCAGGCAGCAGAACGTTCTCCACGGCGTCTCCAGACTCTGTCACGTCTGTCACATGTGCTCAGTGTGAACCTGCTTTCATCTGTGAAGAGCACAGGGCGCCAGTGGCGAATTTGCCAATCTTGGTGTTCTCTGGCAAATGCCAAACATCCTGCACGGTGTTAGGCTGTAAGCACAACCCCCACCTGTGGACGTCGGGCCCTCATATCACCCTCATGGAGTCTGTTTCTGACCGTTTGATCAGACACATGCACATTTGTGGCCTGCTGGAGGTCATTTTGCAGGGCTCTGGCAGTGCTCCTCCTGCTCCTCCTTGCACAAAGGCGGAGGTAGCGGTCCTGCTGCTGGGTTGTTGGCCTCCTTCACATCTCCTGATGTACTGGCCTGACTCCTGGTAACGCCTCCATGCTCTGGACACTAGGCTGACAGACACAGCAGACCTTCTTGCCACAGCTCGCATTGATGTTCCAACCTGGATGAGCTGCACTACCTGAGCCACTTGTGTGGGTTGTAGACTCCGTCTCATGCTACCACTAGAGTGAAAGCACTGCCAGCATTCAAAAGTGACCAAAACATCAGCCAGGAAGCATAGGAACTGAGAAATGGTCTGTGGTCACCACCTGCAGAACCACTCCTTTATTGGGGGTGTCTTGCTAATTGCCTATAATTTCCACCTGTTGTCAATTCCATTTGCACAACAGCATGTGAAATTTATTGTCAATCAGTGTTGCTTCCTAAGTGGACAGTTTGATTTCACAGAAGTGTGATTGACTTGGAGTTACATTGTGTTGTTTAAGTGTTCCCTTTATTTTTTTGAGCAGTGTATATATACCAGTTGTATTCGGCACATGTGATAAATACAATTAGATGTTTATTTGATGTTTTTCCTGGTAAGAGTCAGCCCTGTGACTTCAGAGGAATCTCTTCTTGCCATTGTGTTGATGACTGTAACACTTGTTAATTCCACTCTGATTCCAAGATACTGAACCATGAATGAGTGTCAATATTCCCTCTATTTCCCATGCATCAATCAGAATTGACTCAATCAAACACCTTCAGAGTTGGTGTGGACTTTTATATATAAGTGGGCCTCTTTCAGAGCTGGTGTCACAGAAAAGTCAAGAAACTCATCAAGGACCTCAGCCACCCGAGCCACAGCCTGTTCACCCCGCTACCATCTAGATGGAGGAGACAGTACAGATGCATCAAAGCTGGGACCGAGAGACTTCAGCTTCTATCTCCAGGCCATCAGACTGTTAAATAGTCACCACTAGCTGGCCTCCGCATAGTACCCTGCCTTGAACTTAGTCACTGTTAGTACAGTAGTCGGCTACCACACGGTACTCTACCCTGCTCCTTAGAGACTGCTGCCCTATGCACATAGCCATTGAGCACTAGTCACTAATGTTTACATACAGTTTTACTCACTTTATATGTGCAGTGCCTTCAAAAGGTAGTCATACTCCTTCCGTTCTTGGTCACCTCCCTGACCAAGGTCCTTCAATACATTTGCAAAAATGTCTAAAAACATGTTTTCTCTTTGTCATTATGGGGTATTGTGTGTAGATTTGTGAAAAATATATTTAATCCATTTTGACTTCAGGCTGTAACACAACAAAAAAGTCAACGGGTATGAATAATGTATTCTGGTCAAGGCTCATCCTATATAACTACTGCTGTACACACCTTTCCTAATCATATACTGTCTATACAGTACACACCATCATATGCGTACACATAGTGGCCAGTTTATTAGGTTCCCCCCGTTGACAGAAATGGTTCACTCCTATAGACATGAGTCACGTGGCCATGGCTTGCTGTATAAAGCAAGCTAACAGGCATTGAGGCATTCAATTACTATTCAATTGAACATTAGAATGGGCAAAACAAGTGACCAAAGCGACTTTAAGCGTTGTATGATCGTCAGTGTCCGGCACACCGGTTCCAGTATCTCAGAAACAGCCGGCCTCATGGGCTTTTTAACCAAGACAGTGTCTAGGGTTTACCCAGAATAGTGCCACAAACAAACATCCAATCACCTGCAGTCCTGTGGGTGAAAATAGCTCATTGATGAGAGGTCGAAGGAGAATGGCAAAAATCGTACAAGCTAACCGGCAAATAATGGCGCTGTACAATAGTGGTGTGCAGAGTGGCATCTCGGAATGCACAACTTGTCGGTTCTTGTCACAGATGGGCTATTGCAGCAGACGACCACACCGGGTTCCACTCCTATCAGCTAAAAACAAGAAGAAGCGGCTCCAATGGGCACGTGATCACCAACAATTGAGGAGTGGAAAAATATTGCCTGGTCCGACTAATCCCACTTCCTGTTGCGTCATGCTGATGGCAGAGTCAGGATTTGGCGTAAGCAGTATGAGTCCAAGGCCCCATCCTGCCTGGTGTCAACCGTACAAGATGGTGGCGGTGGTGTAATGTTTTCCTGGCACACGTTTGGTCCCTTGATACCAATTGAGCAACGTTTACATGCCCCAAAGAATTCAAGCAGTTCAGTATGCAACCGGGTCTGACCCGGTACTGGATGGGTGTACCTGAGTGCATTTGGAAAGTATGCAGACCCCTTCCCTTTTGCAACATTTTCTTACGTTACAGCCTTATTCTAAAATGGATCAAATACAATTTTTTCCTCATCAATCTACACACAATAACCCATCATTTCAAAGTGAAAATAGGTTTTTAGACGTTTTTGGAGATGTATTATTTACATAAGTATTCAGACACTTTGCTATGAGACTCGAAATTGAGCTCCATTGAGCTCCATTGATTATCCTTGAGATGTTTCTACACCTTGATTGGAGTCCACCTGTGGAAAATTTAATTGATTGGACATGAGTTGGAAAGGCACACACCTGTCTATATAAGGTCCTACAGTTGACAGTGCATGTCAGAGCAAAAACCAAGCCATGAGGTCGAAGGAATTGTCCGTACAGCTACGAGACAGGATTGTGTCGAGGCACAGATCCGGAGAAGGGTACCAAAACATTTCTGCATTATTGAAGGTCTCCAAGAACGCAGTGGCCACCATCATTCTTAAACAGAAGAAGTTTGGAACCACCAAGACTCTTCCTAGAGCTGGCTGCCCGTCAAAGGTTTACCTTCCAACAGGACAACAACCCAAAGCAAACAGCCAATACAATGCAGGAATGGCTTTGCAGGAGTGGCCGCTGAATGTCCTTGAGTGGCCCATCCAGAGCCCGGACTCCGATCAAACATCTCTGGAGAGACCTGAAAACAGCTGTACAGCGACAATCCCCATCCAACCTGACAGAGCTTGAGAGGATTTGAAGAGAAGAATGGGAGAAACTCCCCAAATACAGGTGTGTAGCATCATACCCAAGAAGACTTGAGGCTGTAATTGCTGCCGAAGGTGATTCAACAAAGTACTGAGTAAAGGATCTGAATACTTATGTAAATGTATATTTCAGTTTTGTATTTTAATACATTTGCAAAAATGTCTAGAAACCAGTTTTTGCTTTGCCATTATGGGGTATTGTATGTAGATTGATGAGGGGGAAAAAACATTGTGGAAAAGTCAAAGGGTCTGAATACTTTACGAATGCACTGTATACTGTATATTTATATTCCGGACTCGGACATTGCTAGTTCTGATCTTCTTTTTATTTTTTTGTGATTTCTGTGGAAAGTGTGCTAGAAACAAACAGTTGAAGTCGGAAGTTTACATACACCTTAGCCAAATACATTTAAACTCAGTTTTTCACAATTCCTGACATTTAATCCTAGTAAAAATTCCCTGTTTTAGGTCAGTTAGGATCACCACTTTATTTTAAGAATGTGAAATGTCAGAATAATAGTAGAGAAAATTATTTATTTCAGCTTTTATTTCTTTAATCACATTCCAGGTGGGTCAGAAGTTTACATACAGTCAATTAGTATTTGGTAGCATTGGACTTAAATTGTTTAACTTGGGTCAAATGTTTTGGGTAGCCTTCCACAAGCTTCCCACAATAGGTTGGGTGAATTTTGGCCCATTCCTCCTGACAGAGCTGGTGTAACTGAGTCAGGTTTGTACGCCTCCTTGCTCGCACACACTTTTTCAGTTCTGTCCACACATTTTCTATGGGATTGAGGTCAGGGCTTTGTGATGGCCACTCCAATACCTTGACTTTGTTGTCCTTAAGCCATTTTGTCACAACTTTGGAAGTATGCTTGGAGTCATTGTCCATTTGGAAGACCCATTTGCGACCAAGCTTTAACTTCCTGACTGATGTCTTGAGATGTTGCTTCAATATATCCACATAATTTTCCTGCCTCATGCTGCCATCTATTTTGTGAAGTGCACCAGTCCCTTCTGCAGCAAAGCACCCCCACAACATGATGCTGCCACTCACGTGCTTCACGGTTGGGATGGTGTTCTTCGGCTTGCAAGCCTCCCCCCTTTTCCTCCAAACATAACGATGGTCATTATGGCCAAACAGTTCTATTTTTGTTTCATCAGACCAGAGGACATTTTTCCAAAAAGTATGATCTTTGTCCCCATGGGCAGTTGCAAACCGTAGTCCAGCTTTTTTATGGCAGTTTTGGAGCAGTGGCTTCTTCCATGCTGAGTGGCCTTTCAGGTTATGTCGATACAAGACTCATTTTACTGTGGATATAGATACTTCAGTACCTGTTTCCTCCAGCATCTTAGCACCATGGTGTTTGTACTTGCATGCTATTGTTTGTACAGATGAACGTGGTACCTTCAGGCATTTGGAAATTGCTCCCAAGGATGAACCAGACTTGTGGAGGACCACAATTTTTTTCCTGAGGTCTTGGCTGATTTCTTTTGATTTTCCCATGATGTCAAGCAAAGAGGCACTGAGTTTGAAGGTAAGCCTTGAAATACATCCACAGGTAAACCTCCAATTGACTCAAATGATGTCAATTAGCCTATCAGAAGCTTCTAAAGCCATGACGTCATTTTCCCAGCTGTTTAAAGGCACAGTCAACTTAGTGTATGTAAACTTCTGACCCACTGGAATTGTGACACAGAGAGATATAAGTGAAGTAATCTGTCTGAAAACAATTGTTGGAAAAATTGCTTGTGTCATGCACAAAGTAGATGTCCTAACTGACTTACCAAGTGGTTGAAAAACTCATTTTAATTACTCAAACATAAGTGTATGTAAACTTCTGACTTCAACTGCAGTCATTTAGCTCCACCTGTGATAACATCTGCAAAATATTTATATGCGACCAATAACATTTGATTTGATTTAGATGCAATATACTGTACACAATATAAGCCTACTATATATGGCCCTGGTCAGTTTCACCCCTATACTACAGTATTACAGTACTCCACCCTCTGGTCAGCGCTCCCTCTGGCCAGCTCCACTGTCTGGGCTCAGACACAGGTCGGCATGGCGACAGCAGGAGATTGGCAGACCTTAGCGGTAGTGTCTTTCATGTGTGTATAGTGGCTCTGCATGCTCTCTCTCTCTCTGTTTGTCTGCCTCTCTCCCTCTCCTTCTTTCTCTTTCTCTCTGTTTGCCTCTCTTTCCCTCTCTTTCTCTCTTTCTCTTTCATCTTTTTCCCTCTCACTGTTTGTCTGTCTCTCTCTTTCTCTCTCTCTCTGTATCTGTTTGTCTATTTCTCTCTCTGTTTCATCTCTTTCCCTCTCTCTGTTTGTCTGTCCGTCTGCCCCCCCCTATCTCCCAGTCCACTGCAGCTCAATGCAGTGCGGGCGGTTTGACAGGCCAAGCTGGGCCAGGCTGGGTCCGGGCGGCTGGGGCTGTTCCCAGGGCTGCAGACAGACTGCAGAGGTGAGGGTGTCTGTGAGATCAAACAGGTGGCTCTGACAGTGGTGAGAAGCCAGGAAAATTGGGAGAGAGCTGAGCAGATCTATTACTGGAGAGAGGCAAGACAGCGTGTAGAGTGTCTGCTGCCTGCCTGCCTCCCTCCCTCCCTCCCTGCCCGCCTCCCTCCCTGCCTCCCTCCCTCCCTCCCTGCCTCCCTCCCTTCCTCCCTGCCTCCCTGCCTCCCTGCCTGCCCGCCTCCCTCCCCGCCTCCCTCCCTGCCTCCCTCCCTGCCTCCCTGCCTCCCTGCCTGCCCGCCTCCCTCCCTCCCTCCCTGCCTCCCTCCCTGCCTCCCTGCCTGCCTCCCTGCCTGCCTGCCTCCCTCCCTGCCTCCCTCCCTGCCCGCCTCCCTCCCTGCCTCCCTCCCTGCCCGCCTCCCTCCCTGCCTCCCTCCCTGCCCGCCTACTCCCTGCCTCCCTCCCTGCCCTCCTCCCTCCCTGCCTCCCTCCCTGCCTCCCTGCCTCCCTCCCTGCCTCCCTGCCTCCCTCCCTGCCCGCCTCCCTCCCTGCCTCCCTCCCTGCCTCCCTCCCTGCCTCCCTCCCTCCCTGCCTCCCTCCCTGCCTCCCTCCCTGCCTCCCTGCCTCCCTGCCTCCCTCCCTGCCTCCCTCCCTGCCTGCCTCCCTGCCTCCCTCCCTGCCTCCCTGCCTCCCTGCCTCCCTCCCTGCCTCCCTCCCTCCCTGCCTCCCTCCCTCCCTCCCTCCCTGCCTCCCTGCCTCCCTCCCTCCCTCCCTCCCTCCCTGCCTCCCTGCCTCCCTCCGTCCCTCCCTCCCTCCCTCCCTGCCCGCTTGCCTGCTGCAACAACAACAAAAAGAAAAGGAAGACTGCCTTTTAACTCCACTGACTGAGGCCAGGATAAGTAACCTTGTTTTGGTGTGTTGGCTCGGGCTTGGTGCTATATAGAACCTTTATTAATGGTTTTTTGTAGAACCTTAGGAAAATGTTCTTTATACCACCATGACGATTCCATTCAGAACCTTATGAGCATGGTTCTTTATAAAACCTTCAAATAAGGGTTCTATATAGCACCAAAAAAGAATGCACTGTGGTTACAAGCCAAATAACCCTTATTGGGCACTATATAGAGCCTTTTTGTGGTGTGTAGGCCTTGACTACTGAGAGGAGACCTCAACTACTGAGAGGAGTCCTTAAACCAGGGGAAATAAGAATACACAATTGAGGGTCCTGGTTGGCTCCACTGATGAAACAGTAATTTAACCTATTCTTTGATGTTTTCTTCATTCATTACCTTGGCCATAGTTGAACTGACTGACTGAAGTATCTGAGGCCATATTTTTGTGTTGTTGTCTAATTAACTGTAATTGCTTATTTTGTACCCGGGCTTGTATGCACTGCATCGCCTTGTAATAAGATAAATTGTATGGATGGTCTGAGGACTAGTGACGCCAGGGAGAAGACACTCCCGCTGTCACTCCCAACCATAGAGTGTACATCTGCTGGCAGGAGCCTTGTTATTACACCCTCAGCTCATTACTGGGGGACCCGCTCCCTTTGAGGAAGATGAAGTCATTTTACAGGAAGGAATTTGGTCTCCACGCTGTCAGGCTGAAATATTTCAGAATTGTTTTGTTGACATGTTTGCTATGTGGACTACAGTTTGCTTTGAGGTTCTTGGTCCTGGTAATAATAAGGTTTCTTCGTACAGTTATACGTTTAAACACAGTCTTGACATATATGTTTGATAAAGATTGGATTTAAAGTTAATATTCATAACTGACCATATCCTGAGTGACACACTGTGTATCACACTGATGGTAAAGTTTTAGTTGATGTCATGGTTTAACACATTTCTTTCTCCAGTGACTTACGTCAGAGGTTACCATTCCATCCCCATGAAATATTTCAACCTTTAACCATCCAACCTATTCTCCTGGAATTCCTTGAATGGCCATCTGTCAGACACCTCAGTGGGTTGTGGTGGATGGCAAGGAGCCTCTGACGCAGGGCCAAAGACAGATCTCTCTGGGAGAGGAGAGTAAATTACAGGCCACTGCAGGCCCTAATGAGACCCGGGGAGACTGGGTGACCCCCAGCCAGGCTTAAGGTGTATCACTAGTACTCCATCTTCTGCCAGGGCCGTGCAACACAGCGCCGCTCTGCTGGGTAATTCATCATACAGCTGATCTGGAGTCAGCCACTCTAATGACAGGCCTCCCCTCCAGCGCTGTTAGCATCTTCTCTCTCCACGCTGCCTGGTGCCAGTAGGTCTACACCTCTGAACACTGGCTCCGGATCAGGTTTCAGCCCAATGGGAGACACATACTGACAGTGCTACTGTAACCTGAGACTGGTAGTCCACCACAGACTGATCAATATGGGACACTACTAAGGGACCTATAAAGGCATTGTGTTTGGGATGCAGTAGGGAGTCCGTACATAATAACTGAAACTGTATTGGTCAGAAGAGGGTTATACCATATGAAAGATGAAGTATTGGCTGCCATGGTACTCTATTCTATATATAATGCACTACTTTTGACCAAAGCCCTATGGCCCTTAGTCAGGATAACACATAAACTAACATACCATTCTGATTCGGTCACGCTATTTCAGTCCAACTGACAGTTACTTATAACCTCTCAGATGTATTATGAGAAAACTTACTTTCCATGTAATATTTCAAGTTGCACATACACCAATCATTTTGTCCAAAAAGTGGCCTAAATTGTATATGTATTAGTGAAGCCCTAATCCTCTTGTCCAGAGCCATGTCATTATCTAGCAATGAATCTCCATCTTGTCTCCTCAAACACTTGAGGATGTCTGCTCTGCTTCCAACATTCCTGGAGTGGCTACTGCAGTAAAGAGTCATCGAATTACTCCACAAAGGTGGCTGTATTTCAGTATGGCTGGATTGTCGAAGATAACACACACTTTAGATTTCCATGGAACTTGGACGGTCATTTCACCACTGTCAAACTGACAGGATCTCTTGAATGTGGATGACTTAACCTAAATATGAATACAAATGTTACTTCACACATAACAAATGTTACTCTATAAAGGCCTATGGGTCCGACTCAATTAAAGTGTCCTGTCAAGTCCCTAGACGGACCAGGGTTTGGGGCCAGTCAGCCGCCTTAGAGAGGATTAAAAGAAAGCCTCACCTTGTTGTATTTCCCCTCTCCAGTCCTCCTCAGGATTCCTCTTGTATTCATCAGAAGAGGGCTTGAGAAACCCTGGCTTTACAGGCAGCCAAGAGTGGAGCCAGCAGGCCTAGTCTGCTGAGGTCACATCCACACTAAGCTTCATGACATTTCATTAGTTGTCCCATCCACACATCCTAATCCCCATTTATCAGAGAGGTTCTCCGGAGCTGAGCGGAGAACCCTGCAAATTAGCAAGAGGCACCAACGAGGAAGTGCACTGGCAGACTCGAGGTCCAGCCTGGTCTCATAGACTAGACGTAACATAGTAAATTAAATCCAGGACATTCAAATTAGTATGATATGTTAAGTTTGGTACGGTTACTTAAGAGATGAAAACGAAAGTAGGTTGGTTGGTCGGTGTGGAAGAGTAGGCATATAACTCAAACGTGTTTGAATCTCATCACTGACAACTTTAGCATTTTAGCTCATTTGAAACTTTGCAACTACTTCCTACTTTTTAGCTACTTTGAAACTACTTAACATGTTAGCTAACCCTTCCCCTAACCTTAACCCTTTAACCAAACTCACAACCCAACCTTAACCCTTAACCCCTAGCCTAGCTAACGTTAGCCTCCTAGCTAAGGTTAGCGTTGGTGTTGACGACATCATATTGTAATTCATAACATATCATTCGAATTGTAATTTGTAACATATCATGCAAAATGGATGATAGATGTCTACAAATGAACACATACCAATCCGAAAGATAACATATCATATTAATGAGAGAGTCCCAGATTTACATTTACTATCCTGGATTTCCATCTACCCCTGAGTTCAGGTTGGTAGGTCAGGAGACTAGAGTATGGATTCTTTCCTCTAAGCTCCTGTCTTTGTCCTCTGATAGGATAACATGTGATATCAATTATCATTACCATTGTAGGGATTTTTGTCGGGAGCCCTGTTTTAGATCCTTACATTATCATCCTCTTGCTGTGTCTTTTAAGTATCACAGATTGCCTCCTCGGCTATCAGACGTGCAGTCATTGTTATCTTTCAAAGGAAGAGCTTTTCTCCTCTGAGTGAATCCAGTTGTCTCTCGCAGCAGTATTACTGCTAGTGTAGACTAGGAGGTTCATTGAAGGTTTAAAGGCATCAGTGACTTCCTCTTCGCAATCCTTTAAAAGGCCATTGAAGACCAATTTTTACCCCTTTTTTTTCCTGAAAGTATTTTTTTTGCCTCGTCCTACATATCAAGCTGCTCCAAACATATGACTGGTCATGAACAATTTGTTAAGATTAACTTTCTTCCTCAAATTCTGCTTTGCACTTTGGTTTCAGAACAAGAGGGCATTTTGTTTTATTTTGTACCAATTTGAAAATAATTGGCATTTTATTAGCATGAAAAAGATTTGTTGTCATCGGCTGCATGTGAGTCAGCATTTGTTGTACTCAAATATGTGAACAGAAGTTCATACACTGGGGGAATGGGGGGGTGTTGTAATGTTGTAATGAAGGAATAGTCTGGAGACCTTGGTCAACAGGGTCCAGTGCCCAGTTGAAAACCTCATTTAGATGTCAGGTTTAATAAACAAACAGAAATGTTCGCACTAAATGAATGTCAGAATGTACGTTTACACAGGTGGATGTTTGATGAAAACTGACAACCAGCCATTTTTACATGAGTGTTTTCAGCTTAGGGGTAACAAAGAACAGCCTTCATCTCTGCTGCTGAGGACACTGCGCCAATTCAAATCAATCCACCTTTATTTAAACAGGTACGTTAAAAGACACACACACACACACACACACACACAAAAACACTGACAGACTGCCAGTGGATGCCATAGTGACCACAAGCTGCTGAGTAAGTGTGCAAATATCATTGGTTGGGTGGCTGGGGTGGCTTTGTGGTCTGTGGATGGTGTGTTCTCCCTGTGGCTGGTGTGATCCTCCCCTCTTCCAGTCCTCCCAAGAGTCTCTGAAACCTCTCTATGGCCCTCTTATTGCCACTTAAGCACTATTCTTTTATTACCCAGAGGCTTGTATACTGGACAGATGATGAAGTGATGATGGGGGATGGCTCAAACCAGAGGGAATGTGTCTAGAGTTTCCTTGGCACGCCGCGCATGGAAAGTTGAGGTGATTTGTTTGAGAAACCTCTTCATCAATCACGTTTATAATGACCCATTGCAATCCAAGTGTGAAGACGTGGTGAAAAAAACGCAAGGTGTTTATGTCATGTGTTTAACTCTAGGTGACTTCAAAGCTTTTTTGCTTCTATAATGTGAATCCCTTTTAAGCCAAGTGGCTCATTGCTGGAGCCTGGACTACTGATGTGCCTGGAATTACATTGTCAGTCAACCATGGAAACAGGTACGGCTCAGAAGGTATTGTATAGAAAGGCGCTCCACTCCAGGCATTGGTTTAGTCACTGTGCTATACAGGATGGTAGAGAATACTTAGCGAAGTGGTACATCTTTTGACCATCTGGATCGCGGAATGCTAACAGTAGTCAGTATATCAGTTGGCGAATGATGTCCCACACTTATCGCTCTCTCTGGATAAAATATCAAACAAAATGCTGATGTTTGTGGTCTTCAACTCAGAATAATCGCTGTAGATAGCTTTGGTATTTGTAATTGTCTGTCTTTGGACTCTAACTTCTCAGAAATGTCTGTGTAAAAGAAATGGCCCAATTACTAACTTGGCTCTGCACTGTTGTTCACAATGGACATTTTCTGGTGTTTCTTGTCTTCATCCCTCCGTAAGTAAGAAACCTCTTAGTAAACATGTTTGTTTGAATGGGGAAGCACATGGGCCAGGGATGGCGATTAGGAGCCGTCTCAGACTCCAAAGGCGGTTGTTTTTACCTGATAGGTAAATGCTCTGTGTTATTAAGAGGGCCTCCTTCACCTGCACGCAGGCTCCACTCAACATGTCAACACCGCACAGCGCGGCTAGCCATTCCTGTCAAGTTAATCAGTAGGGTCTACTCTACTTTCCAAGGGTTGTCATTGACACGGTCTAACGCTGCACCTCTTACCATAGAGGCTGGGGGGACAAAACAACACACAAAACATTCTTCCACACATTCTTTTACTGAACACATTATTTGGTTTCTGCCCTCTCTGTGAAAATATGTGTATGTGTGCCCTATCAAAATAAATAACGTATGGTTGTGTGCTATGCGTGGTTTTCAACTAAATCGCTCTCATGCTTTTGGTGAACTTTCTGAGCTGTGGCAAACCACACGTCTAAGGCTAAGCTCCCACAAGCGGAGCTGAAACCAAGGTATTGGCAGGAGAGCATATTTGTAATTGCGCAAAGAAAAAAAGACTGTCACTTAGCGTCACAGCAGTTAGGCTTTTTTTTTGCGTATATCATCTGTGACAGTAAAGGTTGCGGCTCATGACATCCTTCCTTCAGAGATGTATTTCTATATTGCCTTTGCAATGTAATGAGTCTTGTATGAGGAGACCACAGGCACAGTTTGTCCGGATAAGCAGGAAGAACATACATCTTACTCCGCAGTTGTATGTCTGCGGTAGTAATGTCACTATTTATCCCTATTAAGGTGTCATCTTTATGCAACTTCAATGAATTAAGACAGTCAGCTCCAGGATACATGGTTATTTGATTATTTACACAAGGCTTCTGTCTTTATATCCAGCTCCACCATATAGTGGTCAAATGTAGCTCAGTTGGTAGAGCATTTGTCGGTGCTTACAAGGTCACGATAGTGGGTTTGATTCCCGGGACCACCCACGGATAGAAGTGTCTGATATATGGAATATTATTGCATATTAGAGCCTCTGACTGCATTTGTGACCGAGGTTACTTCTTCGTAATACTGACAAGTTCACGTCTGTCTGACAAGTGTTTCCATATGAAGAGTTGAAACAGCACATTCCTGTGAGAATGAAAGCCACTTCTTTAATCTCTGAGACTTAATCAATACACGATCCCAAAATAAATCCTGCAGTGGTGTGCCAGAGATGGATAGGCAGATCGCATCAGAATCAGTCACTTATCAAATACACAGTAGTCTCTGGTCAAGTTGTCCTGTTTTTTTCCTAGAAAATCATTTATATATTTGGAACTTTGGCCAGAATTCGAAATCATTGTTATTTTACAGTTGGTACAGTAAAAGTGTCTATATTACAAAAGAGAGACATTTTAAATGTCTTTATTATTTTGGAACTGTTGTGAGTGTTTCCTGTTAATTTTTTAAATGTTATTTAACTAGGCAAGTCAGTTAAGAACAAATTCTTATTTGCAATGACAGCCTACCCTGGGACAATTGTGCACCACCCTATAGGGCTCCCAAACATAGCCAGATGTGATTCAGCCTGGATTTGAACCAGGGACTGTAGTGTCACCTCTTGCACTAAGATGCAGTGCCTTAGACTGCTGCTCCACTCGAGAGCCCTTTGCTCTAGTAATGTAAACATATGTTTCCCATGCCAATAAAGCCCCTCAGAGAGAGAGAGAGAGAGAGAGAGAGAGAGAGAGAAAAAAAAACTGCAGAGTAATATGTTTTCAGGATAAGTGTGTGTGTGGGTCGAATGTATCTTAATTATGGCCTTGGTGTCAGGCAGATATCCCAAGGAGATGTGAAGCTGCAGCTGAGAGTGTTTTCACAGCCCACAGAACCACCGTGTTGAATCAGCAGCACCCTCTTGGCCTGCACCCTGCAGCTAGTTTGATGTCAAAGAGGGATTTGCTGAACCTTTTCTGATGAAGGCAACAGCCACAAAGGGCCAAAGATGATCATTAACTTTCCAAGGAGAACACAGTAGAATGCCCATGCTGCTGGGGTGTTTGGAAATGTTGGCAAACAATGAATTTTCACCACTAAACATCTCCTGTAAATCTTACTGGCAGTAATTGACCAGCAAGTTACTGTAAGTTTACAGTACAGCTACTGTAATCCATTTTACAGTAATCCAGTAGTCTCTGGTCAACCTAAAAAAATCATTTATATATTTGGAATTTTGTCCAGAATTCAAAATCATTGTTATTTTGCAGTTGATAAAGAAAAATAGGCTATATTACAAAAATATCAGAGAGAGAGAGAGAGCGAGAGGACTCCCCCAGAAGAAGTTGTCTCCACTATTTCAATTTAATTTCCTAGAGATGAAATGCACGTTTAGGTTCCACCTATGAAGAATGATGAAGGCTACTTATACATATTGGGTGTGGGAATTTCCACGTAGAGATGATTAATATTAACAAATAGGGCACTGCTGTCAGTGTAGCTAGCTAGCTATCTTGATAACCTTATCTAGTTAGCTAATGTTATCTGTTGTTGCAGGTTTTCTTTTACTACACCATATTTAAAAGATTAGCCAGCTGGCTCTATGGTTGGTTCTGGAGCTGGATTTCTCCTAAACATTGATTTAGGGAAAACTTCGCCACAGACGGAAACCACATATCTTTGCCATCTATTGCTATTGGCATTTTCCATAAATTGCGGCCGCAAATCTGTCATAGAAATAGTTAGCAAGAATAATGTGTAACTTGGGTGATATGGATAACTATTGAAAGATAGCTGATATGCGTTTCTCTACTTTGTAATGGACACGGTGCAACCTTTGGTGTGCTGCTGGGCAGGATTTCTTACTTCAAGCCTTAAATCGTGGGGCAACATCATGGGTAAACTCTGGCCGTAGTCTTTCAACAACAAAAAACACTGGATTTCTACTCGTGTGGGTGTTCAGAACTTGTAATTTATTTCAGGTTTCAAAAGGCTTCTGGAGTTTGTAACTTCACCTTTCTCTTACAAATTTTTTTTATCAACTCCTCCAAAAATGTCCATTAAATATAATCACATAATAATTCACATTTCCTGTTCCTGCAGGATTATTTTCCTGCTGTAGCAAACTGGCTCAAATTAAGATCCTACATCTGTATCTGATGAAAAGGGAGGATCAAAACATTACAAGGCGGAACAATCAACGTGTTGGTGAGGACACTGTGAAAGGAAAGATCTTTCAACTTAATTAATGGAGGCAATGAAACCTCATTTTACTTCTGGGCGGCAGGTAGCCTAGTGGTCACAAGCATTGGGACAGTAACCAAAAGGTTCCTGATTTGAATCCCTGAGCCGATTAGGTGACAAATACATCGATGTGCCCTTGACCAAGGCACTTAACCATAGTTTCTCTGGATAAGTGTGTCTACTAAAACATTTCGATCTATAACGGTTTTCTTATTCACATCTGTAGTATCCTTATTCTCGTTTGACAGAGAATTAGAGGCAATCATTTATGAAAACATTGGACTATTTAGATTTCTGATGTAATTCAAATGCTAAACCTTGAGGTTGTGACTGTTTTTACAGCAGGCCCTGTGCTTTCTGTGTTAATAGTATCTTATCATTAGAGTTGCTGCGTGAAAGTGAGTATTTTCTCACAGCTTACCAGACTGTAAAACTGGGGGTTAATTGATATTGCCTTTGGGTGAAAGGGTCACTTCAAAACATATCCTTTTTGGCAGTTTCAAGTTCTCCGAGATTTGTTTTCTCTTTTAGAGGAAACAGGTAAGTATCCTCAGGTAACGGTGAATGATTTTGCCCCAAGTCTTTTCACATGAATAGGCACCTTGAACATAACCACACTACCTTAGCTGTTGGGGCAGAGACACTCTTTGAAGTCTTGTAATGTGCACCAACCCCTCCCTCTTTGCTTTATTTATGGTATTTGTTTCAAGCACAGATGAGAAGGAACCCCCATTTTTTTTTCAGTTCATTCATATTTTGAGAGACAATGATTGTAAAGAAAAAACATTTGTATTTGTTAAAAGGGTAAAGAAATGGCTGAACTGAGCTGGGCGGAGGAAGTATAGAGCTGTTCTCTCAGCTCTTCCAGTCCTTTCTTCCGTTCCCCATCTTGTTCGTCTTTGTCACTAGACACCAAAGTGCTAAATGTTGTTTGTCTTCAGATAGTGGCGGACCTGGGAAGGCCCTCCTTTTTGAAGTGTGTCATCAAACTTTAAAGGCTACCTACTGTTCCTGTTGGCAGACGAAGATAATCTCAGAGCATCTGCTTTAGTTCTACCCATTGACACATATTGTATTCCCCGTTTGAAACACCTTGTGCAAATGAGCCGACACAAGAGATAGTCATGTGGAAGTACTATGCCTCTATTAGATCCAACATTGTATTACCCAACGGCTCACACCACCGGACAACAGCCACTGACAACAGAAAACCCAACACATTTACACCTCTGCGAGATCAAAGATTTCCCCTCTTTTCTTGTGAATGTGATCACTTAAGCAAATGAGATTGCGTGTAGCCCCTCTCTTAGTCTAGTGTAAGTCAGTCTTTTGTGTAAAACAAATGGGGGCATTATGTATTTCACGGTGGAAGAGGTGGTATCAAAGGTCAGCGGCCCCAATCCTATTAAGCCCTTTAAACTGTACAAGGCACAATGGAGACAATTGAAAACACACAGTAAATAGGCTTCGGCCGCTTTGGCGGCTTCCCTCTATAGAGGCATGAGGAGAAATAGATGTGACATAATTGGCCTTAATATTGAACATCAGATGATTGAGTGATCCGGAGGAATGGCATTGTCCCTTTCATTCTCGGGGCAGGAGATAGAGAAAGGGCTTTTGTACCAAAGTATTTGCTTAACCTCCAGAACTATTTTGAGACATGGGGCTACAGTATGCAATGTTATCTCACTTCAACTCCCTTTGACCTTCAAGGGTTCAAACCAAGAGAAATACGGTCAGCGGGCCTCTTGCAATGCAATGTTGACAGAATTGGCCATCTTCAATCAAAGACATGCTAACAAATTATTCAATTAGCTTGAAATGAATTTATGACTTGAAGTGAGCGATTTATGGCCCATTACACATTGGCTGAATTAATGTGAGAGTCTTACGGAGAGAAATGGCTGAATTAATATGAGAGTCTTACGGAGAGAAATGGCTGAATTTGTGTTTCTTTCCACTTTCTAAGAAGCATCAGATTAATATACTCTGAAGATGTGCAGTGTGGTCACTTGGAAAGGGCTCTTAAAATGGTCTTGATTAAGATACATTCACTTTTTCAGTGTCAAATACACAGTGAATCATATTTCACTCATATTTAAGTGATTTAAGTGATACACGTTGTATACATGATACATGTTGTATACATGTGATTAATGTGGAATGCAAAACAAAATGCTCTTGACAGAGTTGCAAGAATTAAAGACTTTTCAAAGAGAAATGAGACCAACATTTCTTCCCAAAGAAAATCTGGGCCAATCTGAAATGCAGCCCAAGGGGATTTATTTATCTTGTTTCATTTTGTCTGGCACTAAAGCTAGACATAACGTTGTGTTGTTTTTTAGTGTGTGCTCGGGAACTGAAAGAATCTATCTAGAATGGTATGTCGGGGTGTCCAGAAGGCCTAGTCTGAAGCATAGCCTGTCTGAATCAGATCTTTCTGCAGCTGTAGAGGCCTGGGCTGCCTGGAACACTGAATTATAGTCTTTGAAATAGGCCTATAACAGAAAATAATGAAATCTAATGCTAGCCTAATCAGTGTTTCCCAAACTTGGTCCTCATTTAGATTTTTTTCCCCGAGTACAACCCTGCTGATTCAAATAATCAACCAATCATAAAGCTTTGATCATTTGAATCAGATGTGTAGTGTTAGGGCAAAAAACTAAACAGAGTTTGGGAAACGTGATTGGTGAAATTTAGTGTACGATTATGCCAGGTTGTGTGGTTCTTTGCAACCAGCAAGCATACAGAGGTAGGTCTAAAGTAGTTGGAGGTATGCAAGTTGTTAGGCTTCATAATGACCTGTTTTGTATAAAATTATTTACAAAATGTGTCAGAACCCTTTGGCGACACCGACTTTGGCAGTTTGTTACATTATAAATCTTTTTTTTTTTTATGGTGCTTGTAAAAAAGCCTGCGGACATATTCTTGTTGTTTCTGGACATGAGGAATATGCAAATTATGTTGGAGTCTTGTTGATGTTGTTGAAAAAGGTTGGCAGTCGAAGAGGACCGTGGACTCTTTTTCTAACTTTTTACTCAGTCAAACAAATAATGCTATATATAAAAATATGGTTTGTTTAGACTCTAGGTTGCATTAATATTTGCCATTGTAGGTAAAGTTGAGATCACATTTCTAGTAGTTGACTTGAGGCTACACCAAACCATGTTTTTAAACCACATTAGATTGAGACACTGCAATTTGTTGAATCTCTAATTTACCACCTATTTACCTTCTCTGGGTTACGAGGCTGTAGTTTAGGTTAGGTTAGCTGTGGTTTCTACCCCAGCACACAGACACACGCACACACACAGCTGGTTACAGTCCTGTGCAGCAGGCTGACCTTGTTTTCCCTTTCCCCAGACCACTTTACTGTAACTCAGAGGCTGCATTTACGACAGGGGGCCAGTCACGTATTTCCTCATCACTTTCCTCTCTCTCTCTCTTTCTCTCTCTACCAGATCTCTCTCTCCAGTATGTTACTATAGGGTATTCAGCAGGACAGCTATTGCCTTTTCATGTCCACCTTATTCTTTTTTGTGTGTTGGAACACAAGGGCTGCCTAGTAACCTTATGACAGTCATCTCCTCGGCACAGAGAGATTCCACCTGCCTGATGCGGATGTAGCCTGGAGACATCATCCTGCAGGAAAACCTTTTGGATGAAGGGATTTATTCAATCCGCATGGTGGGAAGTTCAGCGTTACAGCGTGATTGAGAAATGTATAGGCAATTTTCAAGTGTTAGCGGAGACCGCATTCACGGTAAACGCTGCATGATGTTCCATCAGAAATTCCCTTTACATTTCTATTGCAGAGTCTGTAACTCTTCCGGGATCCAGATTGAATAGAGCCTGAAGCTCTATTGGAATACATTGGAAAGGATTGGAAGGAGGGAGTAGAAGCAGACAGAGTGTATTGATACAGACAGCATACTGAGTACCCTTGTCATTAAGGATGTGGCCAGCTTCATAGAGCCAGATGACAAATCCATTGCATATTTGTGGTTGGCTATATCAATGTCTGTCTGGCAGAGAAGCAGAAATCCAACAATGATGCAACATGTTATGCTTCTGGCAGAGATAAAGACCTTTGGTTGGATAATACAGAGGTAAATGTGAATATAGTCTGTCTATAATATACCAAACAAAAATATAAACGCAACAACATATTATTCGACCATGCTGGTCATTTATGAACATTTGAACATCTTGGCCATGTTCTGTTATAATCTCCACCTGGCACAGCCAGAAGATGACTGGCCACCCCACATAGCCTGGTTCCTCTCTAGGTTTCTTCCTAGGTTTTGGCCTTTCTAGGGAGTTTTTCCTAGCCACCGTGCTTCTACACCTGCATTGCTTGCTGTTTGGGGTTTTAGGCTGGGTTTCTGTACAGCACTTTGAGATATCAGCTGATGTACGAAGGGCTATATAAATACATTTGATTTGATTGATTTGATTTAACATGTAAAGTGCTCGCCCCATGTTTCAGGAGCTGAAATAAAAGATCCCAGAAAGTCTCCACATGCACAAAAAGCTTATTTCTCTCAAATGTTGTGCACAAATGTGTTTGCATCCCTGTTAGTGAACATTTCTACTTTGTCAAGATAATCCATCCACCTGACAGGTGTGGCATATCAAGAAGCTGATTAAACAGCATGATCATTACACAGGTGCACATTGTGCAGTGTAATGCCACAAATGTCGGAAGTTTTGAGGGAGCATGCAATTGGCATGCTGACTGCAGGAATGTCCACCATAGCTGTTGCCAGATAATGAAATGTTCATATCTCTACCATAAGCCGCCTCCAACGTCGTTTTAGACAACATCGCAGTAACTGGCCTCACAACAGCAGACCACGTGTAACCACACCAGCCCAGGACCTCCACATCTGGCTTCTTCACCTGCGGGATCATCTGAAATCAGCCGCCCGGACAGCTGATGAAACCGAGGAGTATTTCTGTCTGTAATTAAAGCCCTTTTGTGGAGAAAAACTCATTCCAATTGGCTGGGCCTGGCTCTCCAGTGGGTTGGCCTATGCCCTCCCAGTCATGTGAAATCCATAGATTAATGCCTAATGAATTTATTTCAATTGATTCATTTTCTTATATGAACTGTAACTCAGTAAAAAAAAATGAAATTGTTGCATGTTGCATTTATATTTTTGTTCAGTATACGGTACATCTGCAGGTCCCAGGCAATGTGGTAAACCGTCTTGTGAGCAATGTCTTGGTAATGAACACAATCATTACTCCATATAAATTGCAATAGATACTGATGCTTAAGGTAATGCCTTCAGCTAGCTTTTACTTGAAGATGTACATTTACATGTTAGTCATTAAGCAGACGTTCTTATCCAGAGCAATTTACAGGAGCAATTATGGTTAAGTGCCTTGCTCATGGGCACATAAACAGATTTTCACCTAAATCCTTTATGTCTCTGACGGTCAGAGTCTGACCTGTAAGTCTTTGGGTAAACCTGCGACGTTAAAGGTGTTTGACTGTTCCTTTCTGTTTGTGTACTGACCCACCAGACAAGCGCCTGCTCTTTAGAAGTTTGCTTCTCTGTGAGCTCCTATGTGTGATGCCTGACATCATTACTGTTGGAATTTCACGTCTGTAATATTCAAACATGGCAGTCAGGCTGCTAGTAAAAAGTACAGACGCTAGTACTGGGTCATCTATCTTAGTGCTAAGACACAGCTGTGTCACTGACCCCAAAAAAACAAAACAATTAAAATTGTTATGAACTTATTGTACACTCTTAGAAAAAAAGGTGCTATCTAAAACCTAACATGGTTATTCGGCTGTCCCCATAGGAGTACGCTTTGAAGAACCTTTTTGGTTCCAGGTAGAACCCCTTTTGTTCCAGGTAGAACCCTTTTGGGTTCCATGTAAAACCATTCCTGCAGAGCATTCTACAAGGAACCAAAAAGGGTTCTGCCTGGATCCAAAAATGTTTTTCCTATGGGAACAGCCGAAACCCTCTTTTGGACCCCTTTTTTCTAATAGTGTACAGTATATGTGTCAAAATCATGCTTTTTTTATCATACTAATCAACTTCTTACATGATGCTTAAATTGTGAAGTCACACAACCAACATCTTGTTCGAGCAAAACCAAAGACTTGTAGAAGTGACAACTCCCGGAAGTCACCACAGTTCATTTGCATCTTCTTAAGACATGTCAGGGCATATTTATTGGTAGATCCGATTCGGTCATATCAAGGAGAGTCAAGAGGAAGTTGTTGTGCCACTCCTTGTCCAATAAGGTTATAGCCTCCAGATCTGCACTGTAGTGTTCACAGGAAGGAGAACATAATTATTGTCACCCACACTAATGGACAGTGGGGAGGCGGAAGGGCAGGTTTAATTACTAATCACCTGTATCCTGTTTTCCCATCAAACCAGCATCGTTAGTCCTTTGATGCCGACATCAGAGGGCCATAGATAGCAGTGCATCCACAGGTTGTGGGCAACAATCTCCCTTCCTCGCCTCACCAGTTATTATCTTCATCGTTTAAATGAAAGAGATCCACGGTGACGTCCCTATTCATGCAGTCGGTTATATTACATCCACTTATATTTACTTACAGTTCTTGGAAAATAACAGCCCACCAACATCCTCATTCAGATATGAATATACAGTATTAGAGTAAACTCTGACCCTAATATCTATTTTACAGCTGCTTTGGGTGCAACCAACTGGAGTAATTATAGACTGCGGGGCTCACTTAAAGAGATGTGGGATCCAGTTCAACATTAAAAACATTAGAAGAAGACCAAAGGTTTCATCAGGAAGAAGGGTTATCGGTTGGCAGGTGGACTCTGCTGATGGTTATCGTTATGTTTCGTAGATGTTTAAAGATCTCTATTACAGTTGCCTGTGTGTGCGATCACAGATCCAAAATCAGTTTTGTGATTTAACATTATGACGATCTTCTGATTGGTTCTCTTTTCTTTTTCTCAAATTAATTTTAAAGCCTACATTTACATTTTTAGCAGAATCAAATTGCTTAAATATATGAATAAAATAATGACACCAAAATGTAGGGCTCTATTCAATCTCCACTAAAGTGGGAACGTTGCCTTTACATTTCAATCCCACTGTAAAGCTGAACTTCCGCGATGCGGATTGAACAGAGCCCTTAATGAAGAAAAAACACACAGTACACAGTATATAGGACAAATAGTCTTGACCTCTACATCCAGATCAACAAAACACGCAGGTTCGAACGTGTGTGTTTATTAGCACATACTTGACCAAACACAATGCCCATTTCACATGAATGTGTTTGAGTTTTTCTAACTCTGTTTGTTTGCAAGTCTCTAGTTACACAACTACTCACAACTTCAAAGATGAGGGGGCTTTGAGGTACTCTGTAAAACATTCCCACTGCCCTGTTCAGTAGAGGTGAATTGCTGTTTTATTGTATCGGACAGCAAAGAGGGGATCTGTTATTTTACACCGAATGTTGGTTGATTATTAATAAATGAGTACCAGGCAGCAACCTGTACTTAATTAAAAGAGTACCCATTCCCTTTAAGGGTGTAGATTAAAAAAAGCACGATCCTTGCTTTGGAGTTTTAAAGATGTCCTCTCTTTTCCTCAAATAATTAGCTCTATGTCTAGTTGGTCGCTTACAGTTTCCTCCTCGCCATTGTACTGAGATTCCATCCACATATGTTTCAGGTCCACCCCGCCGCCGAGAGAAAGCTGGGGGAAGCACATGTATGGGTAGAGGACAACTGAAAACTGTATACCCCGTGCTTTGAAATGCCTACCCCCACTGCTTTGTCTCGCTTGACAGCTTGACGTAAAGACGAACTCTTCAGTTTCTCGTTAAGCCGGGGGAACGCAAAGGAAGTTGAACGCTGCGTCCAGAAAGAAAAAGTACTTTAAAGTGATGGGATATTTGTGCACTGGGGATGTATTGGGGATACAGAAGTGTGTCTGTTTGATACATTGCTTCCCTTTCGAATTACATTCATTTGTTGTAGAAGCAGATTCATTCAATTCATTTGTTATTGTACCCACGGTACGCTAGTGATTTCAAATCCAATCAAACTTTATTTGTCACATGCACCGAATACAACAAGTGTAGACTTTACTGTGAAATGCTTACTTACAAGGCCTTAAGCACAATCTGGGACAAGCATGACGACACTATCGCCACGCAGCATTCATACCTCCATGCAAGTTCAGAGTTCAACATCGGAGTTCACTTTGTTATCTGAGTAAACTGGGAGTTACCATCATGCCTCTATATCATCGCTGTCTGATAAACTGATCTCTAAATATGAACTTTTCAGGAAATTGAAAAAAATGACAATTTTCTTCCCCATTAACGAACATACAATTATGAAACTTCAGAAGCTATGCTGAATACATTTAGCTGTTCCTAGAGTCATGAAATGCTCATAGTACATTGAGGAGAGTTTTCAATAAATTAAAAAAAGATATATATAAAAAAGTATGGCATAATGGACTAACAAGGTTTTTCATCATTTAATGATGATATTTTAGTTAGACCCTATGGTTGTTCTGCTCAGGATTAACAGGTCAGAGGGAGTGTGGTGAGCCACTAGCTCCCCTATAAGTCACCGTAAACAGCCATATGGACGGCAGCAGTAACAGAGGGAAAGGTCCTACACTGTGCATCACATTAAATCAGCGGTAGATGTTTCAGGTTAGGATTGCTGCAATAGAGGGAAGTAATCACAGTGATTCTTATAGCCTAATAGGTTATTACCATAATAGGTGGAGTTTTGAAATCAAATCAAACTTTATTTGTCACATGCGCTGAATACAACAAGTGTAGACTTTACAGTGAAATGCTTACTTACAAGCCCTTAACCAACAGTGCAGTTCAAGAAGAAAATAGTTACCAAGTAGACTAAAATAAAAAGTAACACATTATGAATAACAATAACGAGGCTATATACAGGGGGTACCGGTACCGAGTCAGTGTGCGGGGGTAAAGGCTAGTTGAGGTAATCTGTACATGTAGGTGGGTGTGAAGTGACTATGCGTAGGTAGCAAACAAACAGCGTGTAGCAGCAGTGTACAAAAGGGAGGGGGGGTCAATGTAAATTTGATTAGTTGTTCAGCAGTCTTATGGCTTGGGGGTAGAAGCTGTTAAGGAGCCTTTTGGTCCTAGACTTGGCGCTCCGGTACCGGTGTCGTGCGGTAGCAGAGAAAACAGTCTACAACTTGGGCGACTGGAGTCTCTGACAATTTTATGGTCTTTCTCCGACACCACCTATTGTATAGGTCCTGGATGGCAGGAAGCTTGGCCCCAGTGATATACTGGGCCGTTCGCACTACCCTCTGTAGCGCCTTACAGTCAGATGCCGAGCAGTTGCCATACCAGGCGGTGATGCAACCGGTCAGGATGTTTTAGAACTGAAGCAGCGTACATCAATAGTTATAACGGTTGTAATACCTTGTAATAAATAGGTCATGTTTGGAATTGGTCGGACTAATTGAACAGCCAATATGACTCTTTTGACGGCATCAATTCATTTCCCCTTTCCCTTGGTAGTTCTCTAAACAAGTGAATTATTACATGCAGTAATGTGCAAATTATTTCGTAAGACGGTTAAATATCGTCACACTCTTTATTTCAAATAAAAAATATAGACAATCATATCAGAATCTATATAAACTCGTATAAATCAGAGTTGATACATGTAAATAGAGCACCTTCTTCGAATAGTTGTGACTAAAAATAATTAAGTGCCATCATCTATCTATATGTTATGTACAATACAGTAATTTACTGTAATAATCCTATCTCAAGTTCCATAGAGAAACAATCACAACTACTCTTGTCATTTTTGAAGAACAAAATCTGAAAAACCACACAAAAACAGTCCCAATAGAAAACTCCTTCCTCTCCACTTCGCTTGTTGGAATTCACACCAGTCCTTTAGTTTTTGAATTTCCGAAAAGCTATGGAAATCCGTGGATTGCTGATGACAGTTCGTTGATTCAATGTCTTTGGCAAGTGTGCAGACTTCGAGATGCCTTGCTGTTGTGCTCCCCTCTCTGTGTTCTGCAGGACAAGCCGTCTCCACAGTCACACCGTTGAAATATCTCCAAACCGTGTGTGCCTTTCCTTTGGTGTTTGGTGCAGACCTGACCTTCTTGCACCACTGGCTTGCAGATCTTGGACCAGAAATGGCGCGCACAGCAAAGTCCCTCTGTGCAATCCGAAGACCTCAGGCAGTTCTCACCTTCCAGACCTGAACAAATAAGTTACATATTGTAGGCTTTGTTTATAACAAGACATCGATCGCCCTGAGTCCATTTTCAATAGTACATTTCATAGCTGATTCGTTGCATACCTTTTGGGGTTTGTGAAAGATCTTGTGTGGGCAACTTGGAGTGCAGTTCCACTGTAGAGTTCTCCTCGTGTGTATTGAAGATTGGCATTCCGATGTGCTGAACGATCTCAGGATTGGTGGGCAAACACAGGCCTAGGAAGAAAACAAGAAGATCAAACATGAGATGATGTGCTTGAAATTACACTAGCTCCTTCAAAAAAGTGTGTAGAATTACTCAAATTCAACTACACTTCTCTTCAAAAGATCAAAGCAGTGAGGAATGGCATTAGACAACATATTCTAAATGCACGATAAAACATGAGATTGTGTAATTTAACATGAACGTGTTGGGACTTGTCGGCAAATCACCATTACTGCACTGGTTGCCAGGGCAGCACACAGCGTCCCGGATACAGCGCTTCCTGCGCTTCTTGCATGGGAGACAGGCACCCCGGGACTCCAAGCAGAAACCATGGTCACCGCACTCCTCATCGGCAGAGCAACTCAAAGACTGAAAGAAGAAAGTCAGATGATTCATTTTATGAATTCAACTTTTTAGAATACTTGCCCATTTAAATAGTAGGCTATGTATATTGCTGATGGTAAACTGCTCAATGTAACTATGAGGGAAACTACGGTCCATTTTAAAACCTCCAAATTAAACACAATGGATAGGCTACTTTGATCAATATAAAATTGCCCAGTCGTATGATTTATGGGATGCTGAGCTTACCTGTACGGTATCAATTGCCAGGTTTTGGGTCCCGCTGTCAAATGTAAATTCGTCAGGGCTTGCGCTGACCGGGTGACTCGGACCCGCCACTCCAGGTATGTTCTTGATGGCATTTGAGTTGAGAAACACTGATCCAGCGCATGCAGAATGAAAGTATCCGACCATCATGTAAAAGGCAGCGGAAAAAACGAATGGCAGCATAATTGTCATTGTAGAAATGGTTATTTTGTGGAGAAATGGTTCCAATTTCAATAAGCAATAGTAGCCTATATAGACCGAGGGCAGGTAGGAGCGCACTAGTAAAGCGGAGTAGGGCTACCTCTGTAATCCGATGATTCCTGATGTGCGATTTATACATGTGGAGTTGTTTGCATTCCCGCCCCCAGCTATGTGTAACAAAGGAGTGGATGACATTTCAAAGGGTTCGAGCTCATGACGCATCCCACAGCAAGTAAGGCTACCCACCCATTGGCCGGGAATCCTAATCCAAAACGTCTCGCAATGTTTGTGTCCAATTATCAATGACTCTTCGCGAGATGACATCAAACAGACACCGACACATTCTTTTCTTGGACACGTTACCAGCATTTGAAGGAGATAATATAAATAGGCATATCACCAAGACGCAGCTACAATGTATAAACGATGGAATAGGCCTACATTTTACTTATCATTTTTGGCAGTTTATCAACATTTATTGAGAAATGTGCAGCCTCTTTTATCCCACAAAAGGTGCCACTTGTACTTCTAGTCAAATATTTCGATAGGATGAAAATACTAACGGGGTGTATGGTACATCGTTTTTCGTTGTAAACCTAGCCTACTGTTTATAAATCAGTTACAACTTTATAACTATAGTTGCTTTCGTTGACCACAGACGACGCATTGGGTGATTATTCAAGATATTTTCTCCCCATTATGAACAGCATTTGATCGGTAATTGTAAGGAGAGAACTTTGAAATGCACTTGATTAAACAAGGCGGCGAGGATCAAAGAGAAATATGCAAATCTCAGAGTGAAAAGTTTACCGAATAAATTACCATTCAGGCTAACTGCTTAAAAAATATGAGTTGATGATTAGCACCCCGCGATAAGGAATTCACATCGGTCTCTCTGAACCTTAATCTGTAGCCTGTAAAACAATTAGACACACAAGTATTCCCTTCCCCTCAGATAAAGATAAAGCCTAACCTCTAAAGCACCTCTTGTGTTGATGTAGTCTGTTGTGCCAATTCCAACAATACTGAGAAAGTAGAGACATAGGCCTGCTAACCAATAGGTCTATGACAGCTATTTGACAATCAAAAGTTTAAATCAATAATCATTTGAATAATTCTAGAGAGAATTCTAACTGTTGCTTAATATCAGGTTATGAAAGACAGTCTGTCTGGTTGGAAAAACATGTCGGGTCTTAAATCAGGAATAGTGGTTTAGAAAACGGTATATATATAAAAAAAAGGTTAGCCTATAAAATAGAAATACAAACCCAAAACATCTCATTTGAGAAGTTTAAAAAGTGGAAAATGAATAAAATCTTTAGAAGACTATAGGGAATTGCATCATGACTGAATAAAATACAAAAAAAGAACAGTTATATTTTAAAGTGATTAAAATATTTTCCAAATTTGAACCATAGCCTAAATAACTGAACCAGCTCCTTGAGAGAAGTATGCAGGAACAAAATACGATTTAACAGTTTCAAAGTGCACGTCTGCCAAATACTTTGGGAAAGCCTTCCTAATAAAGGGCTTTGATGTTGTTGACAGAGGTTAGTTAGGCTATACACTTCATTAAACGTGAATTGGCCGCCTTCATCCCAATTCTTTGGTCTGTAGGCTTTGTTTTAATTGTACATCCAAAGCCTACAGTGGTGTAAAATGAAGCTTGTGTAAAGGCCCCTTTGATGAGGACAGATCAAACAGCCCTGAACCCCCATGCCTTAATCAGACTACAGCAGCCATGGCGTTTTTACAAACAGTCCGTTTGCTCGGCTTTTAGCGGGTTTTACCAGACATTGTACTCAGCCAATTCATTTGGTTGGATGCCAGGTAATCCTGTTTGGAAATGCCTGGTTGCGGCCTAATCCATTCATCCTACAATAGACCCTCCCTAAAGTGTTAAATAAACATACAATCAGTTTATGTTGGACTGAAATAATAAAGCGGCAGACAATTCACTTCCTAGTTTAGCAAGATAATAAGGCTATCTATCGCCCGGAGGGTCAGGTGTTCAGAAAGGTCCCTCCCGTGGTGAGAAAGAGTGACCATCAGACGAAGTAATAACAGTTTACTTATCATGTAGTTCGCTCAAATGCGCTGCCTTGTAGTTACAGGCCCAGTACAAAAGACCAGTAAAGATCAGGGAGTAGCCAGAGAACCACTTCACCAAATAAAAAAAGCAGCATCTCCATTCATATTGATTGAAAGTAACATTTTATTGTAAGAAAAAAGGCATACAAATAGCTGGACTATAAAAAAAGCAACGAGCCAAATAACGACGACAGTTTAAGTTGTCTGACCTTGTCATGCAGCATTTAAACAAATATTGAAGATATATTTTGGATGGCATCGAGTTAAGGCACTTTGAATAATGCCAAAAAGCCATGTAATGATGCTCAGTACTGGGGTGAGCGACTTCACAGTCATTCAGTGGATGATGGCGATAGCATGAAAAGATAATTCAAGTTTGAGGAAATATGTCACGATATTTCACTTGACAAAACATTCAAACACAAATATTCAAATTAAATAATGATTTTCATAAGTATATCCTACTCATATACATATCACAAAAATATCAGCACTACATATTTATGTACAGAAATATTTACTTCTGGTCATACAATAAATAATAGTCATAGTGTTTTGAAAGTCGGTATTAACATTTGAAATTATGATAATGTATTTGGTGCCTGTAGAATGGCAGTCATCTTGTCATTCATTTAGATATTATCATATTGTAAAGGTCCATGTTGATGGGAAATGAACCATGTGAATTGTAGAATAATCTCTATATAACAGACTGACTGTATTTTGACTTTGATATTTTGTATCAAAGTCCACTTGCTATCGTCCAAAATTCCCAGTGTTTGACATCACCTCCTGTGTCCCTCTGGTATAAGCCTGTTTTTGTATCAGTACCAATTTGCCCTCTAGTGGCAAACAATGTTCTTTGCTGTTTCTCCACTCGATGGCTCGATCATCCCTTTACTTAATAAATAACTAAATGGTAATACACTGAAAGTCAAATATGTCCTTGCAACTCAATTTGGCAAAATAGTTTTATCAATCAAACAACTTTGCTATAAACGGTGTAATTACACGTGTTCAATTGTGTGTATGCTTGTGTGCGTTTTCGAATGGAATACAGTACGCATTATATACAATATATAATCTTTATGTGTTGTAATCGTAAGTGTAATATGATACAAAGGAACTTGTAAAAAATAACATTTCGATTATTGATGACAAGCGTTTAGAAGAGTGTCAACTCCCCTGTTGGAATCGTGGTCCTGAAGATGCTACAACAGACAGCTGGAATCTCCCTCTCAGTCCTACTCGACTCAGTATCACAAGTAATCACTGAAAACACTGGTAAGTGCTAACAGCCACAATATAAACCTAAATATACAAATATGTGACAACAACAAAAAACTCTCCATGAGGCGATCCATGGTTGATGGTGATGTTGGGAGACTGAAGGGGACTTCTGTCAGCTAGACCATTAGTCCCAATGTCACCTCAGAGGAGAGTGGAGCAACATTGGCGAAGGCATCTCGGTGACCCAGAGCGGTACGACTGCCCCCTTCACTGTCACTGTCGGTTCATCAACTGTCTGTCTGTCTATCTGTGCTCTGCAGCCCAACCCTTGAAGGGCTTCCCCAGGAAAGGTGGAGTGGCCAGAGAGGCTACTACACATGGATTTAAAAATCTGTGTCCCAGCCAGACATGTCATCTGGAGGAGGGTCATCGTTGTCCTCTGGGAAACTGTCAAAGTTGCTTGTGTCAGTTGACGACGAGACCTGATGGAGAAGAGGAGGAGGGGCTGGTTTAATGGCATGTCACGCTATAATATTGAAAATTAAGCCTACACTGGCCTGCTATTTTAAAACGGCATATTTTGACTTACATCAGGGATGATTGGAGGAGTCAGGGTTCCTTTCCTCAACCCCTCCCAGTTAAAGCCTTCAAACCATCTGAGATTCAAACAGAAAAAAACTGTCATCTTAGCTGTTGTTTTTTTGTTCTGCAGTGCAATCATGGCCATTAGCTTACTTGACTTACTTGTGCTTTTGGATATCTTTGACTCCATTTTTCAAGTTTCCAAGTCTTTCCGAAGGATTGTCCCTGCATAGTTTCTTTATCAAATTGGCAGCATTTTTGGTGATCTTCTTTGGAAATTCAATCATGTCGATTCCTCTCAGGATAATATTATATGTCTTCATTGGATCTGGCCCTGAAAATGGCGGGCTGAAAAAGAAACAGGAGCATTCATTTAAAAACAAATAGGTGGTCACAGGTATGGGAGACAGCACAGCCATTCCTTCTGATCCCAGGCACTTATACTATAGAAGATATACAATAAGATAACCTATGGACAGCCATATCCACAATCGTCCTCCTTACCTTCCAGTCAGGAGTTCGTACATGAGGATCCCCAACGACCAGTAGTCAGCGGAGATGTCATGCCCCTTGTTCAGGATGATCTCAGGTGCCACGTACTCCGGGGTCCCGCAGAAAGTCCATGTCTTCTTCCCAAACCCAATCTTCTTGGCAAAGCCAAAGTCCACCTGTGAAAAGCCAGAAGAGCCAATGAGATCCATTGAATGGACACCCTTTCCAGCAGGTCCTTTGGGTCTTGAGCCATATTCGTATACTGCGGGTGTGGAGGTGTCTTCAGGACTTTGTGGCTCTGTCCACTCACCAGCTTGGCATAGCCTCTGTGATCCAGGATGAGGTTCTCGGGTTTGAGATCTCGGTAGATGATCCCTTTGGAATGCAGGTAAGCGAAGGCCTCCACCACACAGGCTGTGTAGAACCGTGTGGTCGAGTCTTCAAATGAACCTCTGCAATGATGAAAACAGTATTCATACATATTAAAGTGATGGCACCAGGGAAAAGCAAGGCAACATGGTGTCATTTGAAAGTGAGTTGGTTGAGTTTTATTTTCCATACCTGTCCCTAAGTATGGTCCAGAGCTCTCCCCCAAGGCAAGCCTCCATCAACATGTAGAGATACTTGGCATCTTTGAATGTCCTATATAGCCTGAAACACAAAGAATATGTAAAAAAAAATGTGTAAACTGTAAATTACATCCTTTTCTTGAGGATAATGAACAATGGTGTAAAGTACTAAGTAACATACTTTAAAGTACTTCTTAAGTATTGGGGGGGTATCTGTACTTTACTATTTATATTTTTGGCAACTTTTACTTCACTGCATGTACTTTTTATTACATACACTTTCCCTGACACTCAAAGTACTCATTACATTTTCAATGATTAGCAGGACAGGAAAATGGTCCAATTCACACACGTATCAAGAGAACATCCCTGGTCATCCCTACTGCCTCTGATCTGGTGGACTCACTAAACAGAGAACATCCCTGGTCATCCCTACTGCCTCTGATCTGGTGGACTCACTAAACAGAGAACATCCCTGGTCATCCCTACTGCCTCTGATCTGGCGGACTCACTAAACACAAATTCTTTGTTTGTAAATTATGTCTGAGGGTTGGAGTGTGCCCAACAAAAAAAACATCTAAAATTGGGCCGTCTGGTTTGATTAATATCAGGAATTTGAAACTATTTATACTTTTACTTTCGATACTTAAGCACATTTGAACAATTCCATTTACTTTTGACAATTAAGTATATTTAAAACCAAATACTTTTATACTTTTACTCAAGTAGTATTTTACAGGGTAACTTTCACTTTTACTTTAGTAATTTTCTATTAAGGTATCTTTACTTTTACTCAAGTATAACAATTGAGTACTTTTTCCACCACTGATAATGAAGCAGTCTACGGGTAAAGATACCAGGAGAGATACCTGGCTGAGAATGCGCAACCTCTCTACATCTAGCTAGTATCTGACTGTATCTATAGTGACCTGACAATGAAGTCCGAGTGGGCCTCCTGCATGATCTGCTTCTCGGAGCGGATGTGCTCCTGTTGCCGCGTGTCCACGATGTGCCGCTTCTTCAGGATCTTCATCGCAAACGTTTTGATCTCATCACTTTTGAGCTGCACCTGTAGAACGACACAGACGATGCAAGGTAATTGAGCATCTCAAGGTCAACAACCACTAAAAGCAAACTGAACAACATCTGCGTTGTAAACAAGTACTGGCTGTGAAGAGCAAGTCTTAGTTCAGCCATTTTAACACTTGTTCTATAAGGGCCCAGTAATAGCAGATGCGTCATGGGTCTATTCGTGACGCCTGACGACTTGGAAATAGTTTAACCGGGAACAGACATTCTTCACATTGCGTATCTCAGGGAGCACCTACATGTCCGGGATCATTCAATACCCGGGCTGTCATTCAATCCCAGGGCAGTGAACATGATGCCTGGGGGCAGGAGAAAGGCCACTTGATTTTACTGAGGTTGCCGCATTGCCTAAAATAGGGCAGGGGATTCCTCTTTAGGAAAAGCTGGGCTTTTCCTTTGCCTTAACTCTCTGAGACCCCGCTGGTCCACATTGCGCCATGCTAGCGCTCACCTGATCTCTCCCTCTCAACTTTTCTCTGTCTGTTTACATGCTTTCAAGTGTATGGTTTAAAATCAGATTTTATTACTGTGGCTGTGTCAGCTGTTGTGCATTGCATTCAAAATATATTAATATTCATTCAAAATATAAATTGTGTGTATTTTTTGTGTGTAATTATAAACTGGGTGGTTCGAGCCCTGATTGCTGATTGTCTGACAGCCATGGTATATTGGCCATATACCACACCTCCTCGGGCCTTATTGCTTAATTATAAGCCAATCAATGTTACAACTAGACATAATTGATGTCTTGGCCCACATTTGGTGTTAGTAAACATCACAAATATATTATGCCTATACTACATATTCAAGCAGGCTGAAGTTGTAATGTTTCTGAGAACTCATTTTGCTATGTGACACTGTGGGTCATGCAGGTTGACGTTTATTGGGATGATTCTTGTTCTGGAGGCAGAGCTGAGCGATTTCCACTAATGTGCAAGCTGCAAAGTAAAAATTGTCTGAATCGTAAAAATGCATGAAAATAAAATGTGCTTTTTGGTCTTAATTTAAGGTTAGAGTTAGGCATAAGTTTAACCCTGTAGTTAAGGTTAAGGTTAGAGTTGGGTTTAAAATCTAAATGTATGACTTCGTGGCTGTGCCAGCTAGTGACTACCCTGCAGAGCTGCCTCCAGTACATGAGTCATCCCAATAAATGCCATCCTGTGTGGGTCACAAGGCAGGGCTCCATTACCTCTTCTGCCCTTATAGTGGAAAGTTACTTTGAATAGACATTCTGGACCTGGGCTGGCTGAGACTGCTCCATTATAGAACAAGAAGACCCACTGGTCTTTCCTATCCCTTCTGATGTCACTCAATTACATTCAAACTTCCCTCCTTATTCCCTGCCAATGGTTTAAAATGAAATAGGACATGTGCCTCAGGCACGGTCTGGAAATGTAGAGCTCCACAAATCAGGCCTTCGATAGATTCAACAAGGTGTCTGCACCGAATGACGTTCCCTTGAAATTAAATCATTGGCAGTAATCGTGTTTACCCTTCAGAACATCCTAGCAGTTTTACCATCGTGGAAAAAGTAACATTATCATCGATGAGCAACCGTGTCTATTCAGTCTACCCAGTTGACACTGTAGGACAAAACATTGGAAATGTAACAGCGTACAAAGAGAGAAAGGGAGGGAGAGAGAGAGAGACAGAGAGAGAGAGAGACATTATAGACAATACATACTTTATTTAAACATCCTACCAGCTCCACGCGTCCGAAACCTCCGACCCCCAACGTGTCAATGATGTTGAAGTCCACCAGCTTCAGGTTACAGAAGAAGGCGTTCTCCGCTTCGTATCTGAATTTTTTGAAGTGGAAAAAGGGAAACTTCTTAGAAGTCTGGATGGAGTAGGAGGTGATTGGGAATGACAGTGGCGGGGATGGAGCCGGGAGACTGTTCTGGCGCTCCCTCTCTTTCCGCACTGGGAAAGGTATCACCAACTCACGCATCTTGTCCTCACTTTGGTCTGACCAAGTAAAGTACTGAAAAACAATCAATTGGACCCCTCTGACAAAAGTCAATGATATGGTCAATAGAAAGAAATGATCTGCCTTGCAGGACAAAGATGTTATGTTGCTTCACGAACACATTCTACACAGCATCTGTAAGAGTTCTTTCTTGAAACTGGAGTTAAGGTGCCATTTCCAGTTCACATTTCGAGGGTTGGAATATAGATTTATCTGTATGTGGCAGATTGGTGTATTGGCCAGGTCTTCAGATTCTGTCTGCATGTATCTCAGTCTGTCTAGGCTTCCTCAGTCCTCTGGGTGTTGATTTCAGAGTCCAACAATTACAACCTTCAAGGTAGACATCGGTACTTTGAAGTAACAACCAGGAGTATTGCAAACAAAACAAAGGAAATAGACAGACATAGACTTCTGGTAGAGGTATCCCTCTAAAAGTTCAATCCAAGAAAGTTGAATCCAACACTGAAAAAACGTGTGCTCTGCAGACGGGCAATGAACGTTACAGTACACCTTCTTAGACCACAAGTTTAGAAGAGACTAAAGCCTTGAAACCAGACTGCAGGACAGCGAGCGACTAAGGTGTGTGTCCATGTCAAAACAAAAAGCCAAATGTTCTCAGCTCCAAGTACCAGTGACTACTAATACTGCCTGGCTGATCCCACTGGTATTTTTAGCACGTGGACATTGCTTGAGGTTTACCCAGTTACCAAGGCTCTCACACCTTTCCCTGCTGCCAAACTGAGCCTCCATCATCTGCAAGGCCTTACACCTCACTGATAAACTTCAGCTGCTGATCACATCTCCATAGAAAACCACTATGGACAGGATTTGGTCCCTCACTGAGCTGATGTGGAGAGAGTAATTTTCCTGATTTCCCGATTAGTTTGAACCAACTTGGTTGTTAATGACAATCATGAAGGACGGTCTTCAATTCAGCTAATTGGTGAATGAGTGAATAATCAATTATTCACTCCTACACTCTTAGTAAAAAAAGGTGCTATCTAGAACCTAAAATGGTTCTTTGGCTGTCCACATAGGAGTTCCCTTTGAATAACCCTATTTGGTTCCAGGTAAAAATCATTTTGGGTTCCATGTAGAACCCTTTCCACAGAGGGAACATGGAACCCAAAAGGGTTCTACCTGGATATCCTATGGGGATAGCCGAATAACCCTTTGGGAATCCTTTTTCCTAATAGTGTATAATAATCTTGTGTGGTTGTATGGAAAATCTACCAGATATACATGCCTGGAAGAAGGCCTGAAAATATCCTGTGAACAGGGGCTATCAGGTTGTTTCCCTGCAGTGAACAGACATCTGAGCTCCTGAGTGATCCCCAGGATCTGTTGGGAATGTGACTAAGTGTCGGCTTCAATTGTCCCATTTTATGCTGGGAATTATCTCCCATCTTCAATGTGAGTTTGAAGTGATCAAAACAGGGAGGACCCATGTCATTTTAGTAGTATAACCTCAACACACACCCACTGTATCACATGATGCTGGTGGGAAGTGAGTCCCAAGAGACAGGGGAAGAGTGGAGTGGTTACTGGCTACTAGCCACTTCTGTGACAAGCTTCTAGGAAAGTGATGACATCTTCGCACTCCCTGGCAGTGTGTAGAACCTGACACCAGCCAATAAGAGAGGAACATGATGGGGGCCTGGGAGGGGGCTGCATCGAGGGATGAATCACACCATCCACACACCAACACATCAACCTGGGTTGGCCCTCAGTCTTCACACAACAAGTGCCACTTAGCTTTTTATGACCTATTGGAATCAGAAATGGAAAAAGTCTTGCATCTCAACAAGGGTTGGGTGCCTTGCCAGATGTAAGCCGTTACTGAGGCCAATGTCAACCAGACGCACATGGGCTGACCGCTCATCGGAATGGTGACCCACTACTGAAACACTACTCTTTATGCCGAACAATAGGTTCAGGGCTTATAGATCGACTCTCAACTGAGGCTGTGTAGACGGTATAAAGGCCTTACCGAAGGCCACCCAATAATTTCAAACTTTTACAGGACCAAATATCTAGTCAATGTCTAATTAAATGCTCAACTCATGCAAATTGTATTTTTATAGTTCTAATAGAATGTGTCGTATTTCAAATCTGTGTAAATCCTAGGGTTTTTATTTTCTGTTTATATAGTAACGTTTTTTTTACCCCCCCAAATGTGGCCACCTGACTTGTTGTGGAGTCCATTCCGCCACTCAACTCTCTCGAGGCCTTAAGTGGTAAAAGGTTACGGGTGGGGTGTCACATGATGTAATTGGTGGGCTGCTGACAGAAGCTATGCTGAGTGATGTCTTCGGTGGACAGGACTGAGAGGGGCCTCAGCGGTGTGGTGATTCTCCACAACGTCGTCAGTCAGTCCCATTCTTCTGTCCCAGGGTAGCCCATGACTTTGATAAAGCTGTGACGAGGTTTAGGTTAACAGTGATCTTCTCTTAAATCAAGACGGTGAACGTAGATTGAATTCTAGACTCTCAAACCATATGGATATTTTTTCACTGCCCTTATGGGGCACTTGAAGCCTACTGACCCTTTACACAACACCATATAGACTACAATCCTTTCCGCGTGCTAGAAAAGACATGTCTTCAAACCACAACATTTCATCATATGGATACTATGAATACTTATTTTTAATTTTAATTTTTAAATCCTTCCTATCCAATTCAATTTATCTAGGCTACTGCCCCCTTGCCCCTCAAAATACCTGACCTGCTGCTGAAAAGTGTGATCACAACACAACAGTCGCATTCCTCCATTCTGACATGTTCACTACACTATTGCTGCCGTGGCAGCTGTCAAAATATACGCTAAGTCCGAACCTGTGGCTGGATGAGGCCGCTCACCTCAGGGGTCAATGCACAACTAAGACCGACCCATAGGGGTTTGACCCCCACATGGTTCACAATAAAGCGACCACATGGGCAGAGACGACAAAAAAAACATCCTTATTGAAACCAGCTGCCAGGTGTGAACATACAATGCAGCATTTTGACCCGATTACGCCCTCTTGATCTGGGGACCTGACAACTCAAGCCTGGGTCAGTTCAACACGGTGTTATCCTTGTCACATTGTGTTTCGTTCATTCAGGCTACCTTGTATCTTGTATTGTAAGTAATGCACGTGTTGATCAATCGTGCAGCCTTTGATGTTGTTGACTTTTGATCATCTCAAACTATTTGACTCCCACCATGTACTCGTAATTATAGCTTGAATTGAATTTAGCTACTGCCCTATTTTCTATTAAACTTCTATTGAACTGTTGGTTGAATACACTAGTACAGCTGCTATACAGCTCCATATTTGTGCAGCTGTGTTGTGATCGTGTAGCCGTAAATGTCATGGCCTTGTATTTGGGATGTTCCTGGTTCCTGACTCCATTCTCAGAGCCAAGCACGAGGTCTAACAATCAAACAGAAATGCTTTACTACAGCGCTGAGCTGCCACCGATCTCAGCTTTTTTCCCTGCAATGGCATATGGCACCTGGTGATCTACCCTAAGCTTAACCTTTACCCTAACCCTAACCCTAACCTTAACCCTTACCTAACCCTAACCCTAACGCTACACTCTTAGGGAAAAAAGGTGCTATCTAAAGTGGAAAATGGTTAAGGTAAGGGTTAAGGTTACACACTGAGGAAAGAAGGTGCTATCTAACGTGGAAAATGGTTAAGGTAAGGGTTAAGGTTACACTCTGAGGAAAAAAGGGTTCCAAAAAAGGGTTCTTTGGCCGGCCCCATAGGACTCTTTTGGTTCTAGGTAGAGCCCTTTTGGGTTCCATGTAGAACCCTTTCCACAGAGGGGCACAGCCTATGGGCACAGCTGAAGAACCCTTTTTCCTAAGACTGTAGCTTTAACCCTTACCTTAACTATTTTTTTTACTTTAAATAGGGTTGGGACGTACCAAGGATACCAGACAGCAAGGATCGTGATCTATGGGAGGGATCGCCTCACATAACTCATGTCCACAAAAACAGGGGTTACATTCAAGTCTGAGTTACCCATAATATCTCATGTCAGGATTTTACCACATGACTCCACTGCACTGGCACTATTCAAAGAGACATTGCCTAGGCTGGGACTAAAGGCCAAATACAAAAATAAACTCCTCTTTCATAAGTGTCTTTCAAGATTCTTTCAAGATTTCAAGATTGTCTGTCAGTAGTCAACAGGTAACACACTCCCTTGATTTATCAATAGCATTACAGATAATGTCAATGACTTGATCAAGAATTAGAAATGTGACTTTTTGAAGAAAAAATAAAATCAACGTTTATTCGTCACGTGCACCGAATACAACAGGTGTAGACCTTACAGTGAAATGTTTACTTACAGTCCCTAACCAACAGTGCAATTTTTAAGTACCTCTCTCTTAAATAATGTGATTGAAATAAGTTCAGCGCTTCTGGCCGGGCTTCCCTGTTGCCACATATAGAAGCTGTTTATACCCCTACCACTGAATGGTCTCAGAAAACCAATACGTGTTTAGAACACAGGTGGCTGGTGACACCTTAATCTGGGAGGACGGGCTTATAGTAATGCTGCAACGAAGTAAATAGAATGGTATCAAACATGGTTTCCATGTGTTTGATACCATTCCATTCACTCCATTGCAGAAATTATTATAAGCCTGTCCTCCCCTCACCAGCCTCCAGTACTTTAGAGGAACCGAGTTGAAACAGCTGTCCCGGAGCACTCCCACCCTCTAATGTTTACAAATATAGAACCTGTTCCACCTGGGGAGGCAGAAAAAGGAGAGCCTGGAGAGGGTACAGCCAGGGAACATAGGAACATAGGGAACCTTAGGGACACAGAGGAGGGAGGTAGGGGGGCAGAGTATACCAGCCTGAACCCCGCAAGATTTTCCAGACCCCCCCCCCCCCCCCCGCCACCGTGTGGTGTCTCCTTTGGCGTGAGAGACCCTGCATAGAGCAGGCCCTTCTGGCTAAGGGTCAAGAGAGAGAGAGAGAGAGAGAGAGAGAGAGAGAGTGAAAGCCAGGGACACTGAGCCAGTAGAAGGCTTGGGACCCTGATCAACGGGCTGATTGATGGGAGAAAGCCAGGGACACAGAGCCAGCAGAAGGCTTGGGACCCTGATCAACGGACTGATTGATGGGAGAAAGCCAGGGACACAGAGCCAGCAGAAGGCTTGGGACCCTGATCAACAGACTGATTGATGGGAGAAAGCCAGGGACACAGAGCCAGCAGAAGGCTTGGGACCCTGATCAACAGACTGATTGATGGGACTGCTGGAATTGTAGTAGCAGCCGACTGTATTACTATACATGGGAACTACGTTTGCGTATTTTACAATTCTACTGTAGTTGTCGATGTTACCAAGAAAACGTAACACAACATTTTATTTTGACATGATTTATTTCACCTTTATTTAACCAGGTAGGCAAGTTGAGACCTGGCCAAGATAAAGCAAAGCAGTTCGACACATACAACAACACAGAGTTACACAAGGAGTAAAACAAACATACAGTCAATAATACAGTAGAAAAATAAGTCTATATACAATGTGAGCAAATGAGGTGAGATAAGGGAGGTAAAGTTAATAAATAGGCCATGGTGGTGAAGTAAATACAATATAGCAATTAAAACACTGGAATGGAAGATTTGACAGTAGATGAGTGTGCAAAGTAGAAATACTGGGGTGCAAAGGAGCAAAATAAATAAATAAATACAGTAGGGGATGGGGTAGTTGTTTGGGCTATTTATAGATGGGCTATGTACAGGTGCAGTAATCTGTAAGCTGCTCTGACAGGTGGTGCTTAAAGGTAGTGAGGGAGATACATGTTTCCAGTTTCAGAGATTTTTGTAGTTCGTTCCAGTCATTGGCAGTAGAGAACTGGAAGGAGAGGAGGCCAAATTGGCTTTGGGGGTGACAAGTGAGATATACCTGCTGGAACGCGTGCTACGAGTGGGTGCAGCTATGGTGACCAGCGAGCAGAGATAAGGCGGGACTTTACCTAGCAGGGTCTTTTAGATGACCTGGAGCCAGTGAGTTTGGCAACTAGTATGAAATGAAGGCCAGCCAAAGAGAGCATACAGGTTGTAGTGGTGGGTAGTATATAGGGCTTTGGTGACAAAACGGATGACACTGTGATAGACTGCATCCAATTTGTTGAGTAGGGTGTTGGAGGCTATTTTGTAAATGACATTGCCAAAGTCGAGGATCGGTAGGATGGTCAGTTTTACGAGGGTATGTTTGGCAGCATGAGTGAAGGATGCTTTGTTTTGCGAAATAGGAAGCCGATTCTAGATTTAACTTTGGATTGGAGAGGTTTTATACGAGTCTGGAAGGAGAGTTTACAGTCTAACCAGACACCTAGGTATTTGTAGTTGTCCACATATTCTAAGTCAGAACCGTCCAGAGTATTGATGCTGGATGGGCGGGCAGGTGCAGGCAGTGATCGGTTCAAGAGCATGCATTTAGTTTTACTTGTATTTAAGAGCAGTTGGAGGCTACGGAAGGAGAGTGGTATGGCATTGAAGCTCGTCTGGAGGGTTGTTAATTAACACAGTGTCCAAAGAAGGGCCAGAAGTATACAGAATGGTGTCGTCTGCGTAGAGGTGAATCAGAGACTCACCAGCAGCAAGAGCGATAGAGACATACCCCAAGCGACTTACAGCTGTAATCGCAGCAAAAGGTGGCGCTACAAAGTATTAACTTAAGGGGGCCAAATAATTTTGCACGCCCAATTTTTCAGTTTTTGATTTGTTAAAAAAGTTTGAAATGTCCAATAAATGTCGTTCCACTTCATGATTGTGTCCCACTTGTTGTTGATTCTTCACAAAAAATACAGTTTTATATCTTTATGTTTGAAGCCTGAAATGTGTCAAAAGGTCGCAAAGTTCAAGGGGGCCGAATACTTTCGCAAGGCACTGTATATACAGAGAAGAGAGTCGGCCCAAGAATTTAACCCTGTGGCACCCCCATAGAGACTGCCAGAGGACCGGACAACAGGCCCTCAGATTTAGAACACTGAACTCTGTTGGAGAAGTAGTTGGTGAACCAGGCGAGGCAATCATTTGAGAAACCAAGGCTGTTGAGTCTGCCGATGAGGATGTGGTGATTGACAGAGTCGAAAGCCTTGGCCAGGTCAATGAATACGGCTGCACAGTATTGTTTCTTATCGATGGCGGTTAAGATATCGTTTAGAACCTTGAGCGTGGCTGAGGTACACCCATGACCAGCTCTGAAACCAGATTCATAGCGGAGAAGGTACGGTGGGATTCGAAATGGTCAGTGATCTGTTTGTTAAATTGGCTTCCGAAGACCTTAGAAAGGCAGGGTAGAATAGATATAGGTCTGTAGCAGTTTGGGTCAAGAGTGTGTCCCCCTTTGAAGAGGGGGATGACCACAGCTGCTTTCCAATCTTTGGGAATCTCAGACGACACGAAAGAGAGGTTGAACAGGCTAGTAATAGGGGTTGCAACAATTTCGGCAGGTCATTTTAGAAAGAAAGGGTCCAGATTGTCTAGCCCGGCTGATTTCTGGGGGTCCAGATCTTGCCGCTCTTTCAGAACATCAGCTGACTGGATTTGGGAGTGGGAGAAATGGGGAATTATTAAGAATTAAGAATTGGGCTAATTCAACATGGGAAATACTAGCTAGCACCACTGCAAATTGGATATATTTGTGGAAATAAATCATAACTTTATTTCCAAAAAGAGTGACAATTATAGATTTCCTTTCCTGTTTGTATTTCCTTTCAGATAATGCTTATTTTTCACGTGTAGATCAGAAAACCTAAAATAGAGTTTGTTTTCCCTGAAACACCACAAAGCCCATTTTAACAACTAGGCCTACAGGTATCTTACTAACTAATGAATGTTATTAGACTCCATTGACACAAATGGAGTCTGGTCTGTTTACTTAGTCATCATGGGGATGGAGCCTGGTCTGATGAAGCCAAGATTAAACTATTTTTGGCCTGAATGCCAAGCGTCACATTCTGGAGGAAACCCGGCTCCATCCCCATGGTGAAGCATGGTAGTGGCAACATCATGCTGTGGGGGTGTTATTCAGCGGCAGGGACTGGGAGACTAATCAGGATCGAGGCAAAGATGAACGGAGCAAAGTACAGAGAGATCCTTGATGAAAACCTGCTCCAGAGCGCTCAGAGCCTCAGACTGGGGCGAAGGTTCACCTTCCAACAGGACAATGACCCTAAGCACACAGCCAAAACAACGCAGGAGTGGCTTCGGGACAAGTCTCTGAATGTCCTTGAGTGGCCTAGCCAGAGCCCGGACTTGAAGCCGATCGAACATCTGTGCAGCAACCTGACAGAGCTTGAGAGGATCTGCAGAAAAGAGTCTGAAAAACTCCCCAAATACAGGTGTCCCAAGCTTTTAGTGTCATACCCAAGAAGACTCGAGGCTGTAATTGCTGCCAAAGGTGCTTGAACAAAGTACTGAGTAAAGGGTCTGAATACTTATGTAAATTTGATTTTTTAAAATATCAATTAGCAAAAATGTATAAAAAATTACGTTTTTTATTTGTTATTATGGGGTATTGTGTGGAGTGATAAGGGGAGAAACACAATTTAATACATTTTAGAATATGGCTGTAGCGTAACAAAATGGTCTGAATACTTTCCGAAGGCACTGTAAATGCTTACAAATTCACCAGAATTAATGTAATCTGATGAAGATTATCTCATAGAACAAAACCTATAAGACCTATAAGACCTAAACCTGTGTTTACCACAGACCTTATTTCCGGTGTTCATCCAACCCCCCCCCCCCCCCCCCCCCACTTACAATACCATGACAACAACAGTTGTTAGAGATGATGGAGGAACCACAAAAGTATCTTGAGGGGTGAGCACACAAGTCTACGGCCTGTTTCATTACCAATAATAATATATCTCAATTTAGGAATTGGCCATTTGTGACTGTGAACAGCTGTCTTTGAAGTCAATTAATCAGCTCCTGTACTAAGGATCACTGACCACTAGAGGGGGTACTTGCATCATTTTCAAATGATATAAAGTAGTATTGAAAGAGCTTCACAATGCAAATTCATTGTACCCATCATAGTGAGTCACGTCTCTATGTTATGCAGAAGAAGGCATGGGAATAATATACTAGGGACTGTAGTACACCAACATAAAAGAAAGCCAAATGAAATGCTATCTGAGACACACACACCAGGCCCCCTGACAATGGAGGACACTGCTGCATATATGGCTAGTGACAGATGGGCTCCTCATGGCTCTAGGGACAGATGTCCTCTTCATGGCTCTAGGCTAGGGACAGATGTCCTCTTCATGGCTCTAGGCTAGGGACAGATGTCCTCTTCATGGCTCTAGGCTAGGGACAGGTGGGCTCTTCATGGCTCTAGGGACAGATGTGCTCTTCATGGCTCTAGGCTAGGGACAGATGTCCTCCTCATGCCTCTAGGGAAAGATGTCCTCCTCATGGCTCTAGGGACAGATGTCCTCCTCATGGGTCTAGGGACAGATGGACTTCCTCATGACTCTAGGGACAGATGGCCTTTCCTCATGGCTCTAGGGACAGATGTCCTTTCCTCATGGCTCTAGTGACAGATTAACTTCCTCATGGCTCATGGGACAGATTGGCTCCTCATGGCTCTAGGGACAGATTGGCTTCCCATGGCTCTAGGGACAGATTGGCTCCTCATGGCTCTAGGGACAGATTGGCTCCTCATGGCTCTAGGGACAGATGGGCTCCCCATGGCTCTAGGGACAGATGGGCTCCTCATGGCTCTAGGGACAGATGGACTCCCCATGGCTCTAGGGACAGATTGGCTCCTCATGGCTCTAGGGACAGATGGGCTCCCAATGGCTCTAGGGACAGATGGGCTCCCCATGGCTCTAGAGACAGATGGGCTACCCATGGCTATAGGGACAGATGGGCTCCCAATGGCTCTAGGGACAGATGGGCTCCCCATGGCTCTAGAGACAGATGGGCTACCCATGGCTCTAGGGACAGATGGGCTCCCCATGGCTCTAGGGACAGATGGGCTCCCCATGGCTCTAGGGACAGATGGGCTCCTCATGGCTCTAGGGACAGATAACTCCCCATGGCTCTAGGGACAGATGGGCTCCCCATGGCTCTAGGGACAGATGGGCTCCCCGTGGCTCTAGGGACAGATTGGCTCCCCATGGCTCTAGGGACAGATGGGCTCCTCATGGCTCTAGGGACAGATGGGCTCCCCATGACTCTAGGGGCCAGACGACCGACTACTCTGTCACCATGATGTGTTATCTGGGCTGTACGTTGGTGAGTGAGCCCCCTCATACAGACAGTTATTACCCACGTCAATGACAAACATGGGATTTAATTGCACGCCATTTAACATAGGAGTTGTTCAATACCTATCTGCTTTGAGTTGATGAAAACAATGGTGAATATTATCTCAAAGAACATGCAGTTTGTTGCTTGACATACTTCAGCAGCAAAAACAGGAGAGCGGAATGTTTCCAAACTCTGTTATGAGAACAATATGTGCCCGTGACACAAATCAGTTTTCAAGAGCAGCATGTATCATTAGCCTGCTTACTAACCAACTACAATATGTTCGACGTTCAGCGAAATACAAACCCAATGTGTCTTCTCTAATTAAAATGCCAAGCTGAAGACAAGACCACTATAACTGAATCACTATTATCGGTTGGATTCCTTATATTCCCAATTTTCCCACCAATCAGGAAATCAAGAAAGCATTCTAAACTCCAGAGCTCAACAACTGTAGCAGGGACTGGGGTAGGATTCACATGTAACTAAAGCCGTTGGGCTGGATGAAGTTTTTCTTTATGGAAAGCCGGTGCAGCAGAGATAATTATATCCAGGAAGAGGTCAGAGGAATGGCAAGACAGATGAAACAAGACTAATTAACTCCAAGCATCGACTACAACCTGGTTTTACAATGGCTAGGGGAGTTTAGTGTTAATGAGGTGTGCTTGAGGGGTGTTAGTTACATGTATATATGTATACAGTATCTAGTGTATATGTATGTGTGGGTGTATAAGGAAACGGGAATATGTCTGACGCTAATGATGCCCTGTATGTAGACGATGCACAATTTTGGACATCGGATGCATGTAGGGAACTGTATGTGAAGAGTGAGATACTTACTTGGCTTTGGCCCCTGCATCCTCATAGCCTTTGTTTGAGACATCCTCGAGGCCCCCGATCAAGTGCTTAAATGAACTGAAAGTGAAGACAGAGTCACATTAATCATTGACTACCTAAAACACCTAGGTTACAATAACTTATGGTTGTATCTCAATGATCTCTCCTAACACACCTAGGTTACAATAACTTATGGTTGTATCTCAACGATCTCTCCTAAAACACATAGGTTACAGTAACTTATGGTTTTATCTCAATGATCTCCCCTAAAACACCTAGGTTACAGTAACTTATGGTTGTATCTCAATGATCTCTCCTAAAACACCTAGGTTACAGTAACTTATGGTTGTATCTCAATGATCTCTCCTAAAACACCCAGGTTACATTAACTTATGGTTGTATCCCAATGATCTCTCCTAAAACACAAATTACGGAAAACAGCCCATGCCTACGCCAATCCAATGCTTTTACATTTGTGGAGTAGTCAACGAGTGCACACTTCAGGAGGAAGGAGAGATTACTGGGACGTAGCCATGCTGCTATTGTTACAAATGTTCACTGAGTTCAGCATTATTAATACATGAGACACATGAGGGCAGCAAATCACCACTAATCTGTCACAAAAATCAATCTCGGAAAAAAGCTTTGAGCAGAGTGAGACAATTTGATGAATTTGAGACAATGTTTGAATAACAGCAAACATAATCCCCTGTTCATTTTGTGCTGGTTGAGCCACAGCATTGTAATTGAGCAAAGCAAAAGCGTGGTATCTCCCATTTTGGTTCCAAATGAATCACACTAAGTAGGTTTTCTGTAACATGTTAAAAATAGGTTAAAAGATGGCTTCCGCTACTGGGACAAAACTGTCTTTGAATAGTACTTTCCCCTCCCCAAACACCTTCAGTGTTAACGTGACATCCATCTCAGAGTATTCACTCTATAGAATAGATTGTTATTATTATGAATCTATACATAGTCTATTTATGCTTTAGAGGATTGAATCATTCTGATGAAATCTCTCACAATAGTGAGACGCATGGGAGAGGAGCAGACACGCTTGTCTCAGTTTGACGGAGGAAATGCTTTAGAACAATCAAAAGATCTGATTGTCCAAAAGTAATATAGTAGTTTGAATGAAAGGTTTATATCTGTTATTTTGGAAGTCAACAATATAATGTCTGCCGGCCCACACTTTGAACATTCAAAAGGCAATCTTCAGTTTTCTGTCACAGACAAGATATGATAGACGTTAGCTGTTCCGAAAGGTATATATAATTATCAAGGATACTGTCAAGGTAAACAAGGATGACTGGATGTCTGAAATGTAATTGATTTACCTGACAAGGCATGGTAAATCATAGTGTTTTTTTTTTTTAAAGATGCAATCTTCCATGGTTTCCTTGAGTTAGTATTTAAACTCTACACTTAATTACACTTTATCAGGGAGTTGGCAACTGTCAAAATGTCATAATATAATACAATTAAAGATTAAAGAAATAATAAATGACTGACAGCTAAACCTTGAAATCCTATCTGAGGCCTCTTATCTCAGAGTAGTAGACAAATATCTGGATAGAAAAAACAAACAGATTATGATGACTAATCATTATTCCCCTTAAAATGCGTAATCTTTCCCTTTTGGGGTGAGCAGGTTTTTATCATTAAGTGTCCTTCTGTGCTGTTTTTAGCCATCTGTTTCCGAAGCGCCTGAAACCATCCGAGGGGTGAAGAGGGGTCTGATTACCACACAGCAGTTCAGTGAGACGTGGCAGGTTGGAAGACCGGACATTTAAATGTGACACATCTGAGCCCTATATGAGGAGTGATGAATCTGGGGGCTTTTCCCTCCCAGCAGGCAACAGTGCTGAAAAGCATTTGTCTGGGCCATTTGGGTGCTGAGATGAGGTGAGGTGGACTAGTATTCCAAAACAGAATACTCACTCTCCCATGTGCCCCCCATTTCCTGTCCACTGCCCTCCCTTTCTCCCACACAACTCATTACCTTCCCTTCCAGCTCCTACCAGTAATTCAACATTATATTGATGGTGAAATATCGACTCATTGCTGGTAAATGTTTCACCAGAGCATGACTTGGCATCCCTTGACTCTCCTAATAGTCATTCATGTGAACCCATGGTTATGAGGCCATGGCTATAATCGCCACAGATATAGATAGACAGTTATGTCTGAAGTTTATGAGTCTGCTCTCGCAAGTGCTAGATTCAAGTGTCAGACCGTTAAGAATTTTGACAAGGATCGTTAAAAAAAATTGTTTTGAGAAATAGTAATCACACAATCAACATTACTTAAGGTAAGTGTGAGAGAATGTCTGATCTCGGATGAGGTTAGGCTAGAACTGTCACATCTCCCTGACAGTTATGAACTCATTATGTGAAATGTATGTCTAGACTGTAGGAGTTTATTATCATTTCCTGACTTGGCCGCTGCAAAAAGATTCCGATATCATCCAGGAATAATGACCCATGATAGGCAATAAAGGGTATTTGAAGTGTGAACTGCTTTGCTCTAAATATAGACCCACATGCTGACCCATTTAAAGTTGTATTCTTAGTGTGCCTCTTCTATAAAAGCCCATATACAAGCTGTCCACTCCCACTGGATAAGGTCGAGTTGCCATATAAATGAGATTGATATTAGTGAAGCAAAAGACTTCAGAAGTTCATAGCCCAGAGCAGGGCTGCCCAAACTCGGCTCAACTCAGCTTATCATTGCTATATCTTCCTGACCACACTGTTCGTCTCCCTGTCCGAGCGTATATGTTTGGTACCAAGTCTACACCAAAATGGCACTCTATTCCCTATATAGTGCACTACCCCATGGACCCTGGTCAAAAGTAATGCACTATATAGGGATTTATTTTATTAGGATCCCCATTAGCCGACGCCAATGGCGATAGCAAGTCTAACTGGGGTCCGAAACATAACGAAGAAGACGTTACAGACAAAATACTTTACAACTGACATACATTTAAAAACCTGAACATGTAGTGTGTGCACCTATCAGTTACACACATACTGTACATTCCAGTACACCATCACAACAAGAAGGTCACATGGGGGAGAGGCGTTGTGCCGTGAGGTGTTGCACTATTTGTTTATTGAACCAAGTTTGCTGTTCCCTAGTGCTATATGAGGTGGAAGGGAGTTCCATGCAATCATGGCTAGGACTGTGGCGGTCATGGCTTTTTTTCAGCCGGTGATTGTCAAGCAAATAACTGCCGGTCTCACGGTAATTGACTGTTAATTCACATGAACACATTTAGCATCTCTTGGCTTCCACACATCTACATTTTAAAAAGTTGAATAAATCCATGTAATATAGTCTACATCATCACAATTAAGCCATTATTTATTTTATACAGGTCTAAAGAAACATGTAGTCTATTTCAGAAGAACAAAATATTATACTCTGAGTTGTCCTTGATAGGCCCTGATCTGGCTATGCAATATGGCAGGCAAGATTTAGCAGACAAGATTTAACAGACACGATTCGCTTAGAATTCCATGGCATTATTTGATATTATTTTATAGTTTGAATAATACAATTGACCATAGCTGAATAAAATAGAAAGGATATTTTCTCCAAATGGTTTGAGACATTGGGCACATCCGGCTATTCTGTGTTGAGCGGTTAACAAATAAACAGGTATCTTATCCTTTCTAGGGCAGGCATTCCGCTAGCGGAACCCCTCGACAACATTCCTCTGAAAAGGCAGGGCGCGAAATTCAAAAATATTTTTTTGAAATATGTAACTTTCACACATTAACAAGTCCAATACAGCAAATGAAAGATAAACTTCTTGTTAATCTACCTATCGTGTCCGATTTCAAAAATTCATTACAGCGAAAGCACAACATATGATTATGTTAGTCAAAAAAACACAGCCATTTTTCCATCCAAAGATAGGAGTCACGTAAAGCAGAAATATAGATAAAATTAATCACTAACCTTTGATGATCTTGATCAGATGACACTCATAGGACATCATGTTACACAATACATGTATGTTTTGTTCGATAATGTGCATATTTATATCCAAAAATCTCAGTTTACATTGGTGCGTTACGTGCAGTAATGTTTTGATTCCAAAACATCAGATGATTTTGTAGAAATACTCGTAATAAACATTGATAAAAGATACAATTGTTATTCACAGAATTAAAGATACTTAATGCAACTGCTGTGTCAGATTTCAAAAAAACTTTACGGAAAAAGCAGAATCTGAGAACGGCGCTCAGAGCCCAATCCAGCCAGAGAAATATACGCCATTTTGGAGTCAACAGAAGTTAGAAATAACACCATAAATATTCACTTACCTTTGATGATCTTCATCAGAAGGCACTCCCAGGAATCCCAGTTCGGCAATAAATGACTGATTTGTTCCATAAAGTTCCATAAAGTTCATCATTTATGTCCAAATAGCCACTTATTGTTAGCGTGTTCAGCCCAGTAATCCATCTTCATGAGGCGCAAGCACTTCGTCCAGACAACTCGAAAAGTTCCGTTACAGGTCGTAGAAACAAGTCAAACGATGTATGGAATCAATCTTTAGGATGTTTTTAACATAAAATATCAATAAGCTTCCAACCGGAGAATTCCTATGTCTAAAGAAAAGCACTGGAACGAGAGGTAATTCTGTCGGGAGCGCGCGTCATGAGCCTGAGACACTGCCAGACCACTGACTCAAACAGGTCTCATGAGCCCCTCATTTATAGTAGAATCCTCATTCAAGTTTCTAAAGACGGTTGACATCTAGTGGAAGCTGTAGGAAGTGCAACTTTATCCATATCCCACTGTGTATTCGGTAGGCCAAGCTTTGAAAAACTACAAACCTCAGATTTCCCACTTCCTGGTTGGATTTTTCTCAGGTTTTCGCCTGCCATATGAGTTTTGTTATACTCACAGACATCATTCAAACAGTTTTAGAAACTTCAGAGTGTTTTCTATCCAATACTAATACTAATATGCATATATTAGCATCTGGAACAGAGTAGGAGGCAGTTCACTCTGGGCACGCTATTCATCCAAAAGTGAAAATGCTGCCCCCTTTCCCAAAATAATTTTAATTAAGTTATTTATGTAACTTTAGTTCTGATACAAATGTTGGGCTATATGTTTTGATTTTTAATACATTCTAAGGCTGTATGATACGACTAATGATGATCTGAAAAAAGTTGCATGAAAGGCAAGCTCTGCTTAGTTTGTTTTTGTGCAGGCTGTACACACTTCATCAGTCTCTCATTCACAATTTGACAAGCACTTGATAATGCCTTGAATTTCCCAGCTGCATCCCATGAGTGTGGACGTAATGCCCCCTAAAAAAATCCATGCCTTTAGCGGACAATTGCTGCAATAATTATAATCCCCTTTTCCCCGGCTGCGTGCTGAAGCATCTCTTACTCACATGGCTCTCCATCAGGTGATCAAGTCTTTTCTCACAGGCTACAAGTGAAGACAGACACATCAGGGACGAACTGCGCGAGTCTGTATCCAATTCCAGGGCGCATATTGAAGATATTGGAATAAATGTCCACATTGACTTTTCGTTAGCCAACAAGATGAGCAGGCCTAACGAACAGCAAAAGCACTAGCCTATGTCAATCTACTATCCCCCATAGTACAAAGGTTGACCTATTCTATTCTGTGCAATAAATAAATATTACAAACATTGTCTGGGACAGTTATGGGATGCGATAGATCCCAAATTAATACAACCACTAGCATTAAAAAAATCTGTTTTAAGCAATGAGGCTGACGCAACAAATGAGAATGTTTAACTTAAAATGTTAATAAACTATTAGGTTATTTATTCACATTATAAACGCAGCAATGCGCACACGGTTAGTAGGCTATTAGCAGGAAAACACCTTTATCAAAAGTGACCGCAAATGCGATTATACATGTAATGCTTTTATTATAAAGCTGCATTTTTATGGTGAAAATGTACTTGAAACTCACGTGCTGCTTATGTATGCCAGTTAGGCTCTACACCTGTTGTAAAGTGGATTCATGTGCTTCATTTTAAAAAGTTATTTGGCCACTTTAGTTGTGATACAAACCTTATCAAAACATGTAGGTCTATGGGCAAGGCTACATGAGGTGTGCGACTCTGATTTGGAAAAAGTAGTAAAAAAAGCATGCGCTATTTCTTGCCTTAATAAGCTGGCCATCATAGGATAATATTGTCACCCATCACACTATTCTTGATTTAATCTTGTCTTTACTTAATATTAAATAATATGTGTTAAATTCATTTTTATTTAGAACCATTATCATGCACCTGTCTAAAAACCAGGACCATTATCATGCACCTGTCTAAAAACAGGGGCAGCAGAAAGAAATACATGTAATCTTTGCACCTAAATTGCAAATGGAGGATGCTTTTCCCATGGTTCATTTTCATGCCAGCCAGGTAGGCTATACTCCTGTTGTAAAGAAAATCAATGTTCTTAATATTATGAAAGGTTAGGAAAAAATATAGTAGGCCTAGACTATAGAAAGCTGAGGGGACCTCCTACTTTTAGAAGAGGCCATCAACCCGTTTCTCACACAATTGCATAGCCTATAGGAATGTTGTGGAACATGAGCTCATGGGCTCTCATGAAGTGTTTGATTACATTTTTGATTACATTTGCATTGACAAGAGAGTGTGGAATTTGGAATTTGACTGCTGTCATGACCCGTGACCGCCGGTGTGGCGGTAATACGGTCAAGGTAGCATCCCTAGCAGCCCTAATCATGGCTCTGTATAATACTGTACATTTGCAATCTTCTGGTTGCTAGTCCACCGCTCTAACCACTAGGCTACCCTGCCTTGAAGGTTTACAATCTAAGGTTAAACTAAGTAATTGAGTCTCCTCAACTTATCCAACAGCCACACCATTAATTACCAGATTCAGCTGAGGTCTAGAACTTAGGGAGATTTGTACCAAATACATTGCTCTTAGTTGTAGAGAGTACAGGACCAGTTTATTATTGGTCACCCATTATAAAATTGACTGCAACTATTTGTTTAGGGTTGCAGTGATTTCACTAGCTGTGGTTGCTGACACTTATTGGGTGTTGAATCATCAGTATACATGGACACATAGGCTTGGTAAAAAAAAAGGTGACAGGTCATTGGTAAAAATAGAAAAGAGTAGAGGGCCAAGAGAGCTGCCCTGCAGTACACCACACTTCACATGTTTAACATTAGAGAATCTTCCTTTTAAGAAAACCCTCTGTGTTCTATTGGATATATTGCCATATCATGGATTCAGAGCTGAGGTTGAAAAGCTACAAGACATACGTTTTTTCAACAACAGGTTATGGTCAATAAAATCAAAGGCAGCACTGAAATCTAACACTACAGGTACCGCAATCTTGTTATTATCAATTTCTTTCAACCTATCATCAGTAATGTGTGTCAGTTGACTGCCCTTCTCTATAAGCATGCTGAAAGTCTGTTGTTAATTTGTGTACAGAGAAATAGTATTGTCTTTGGTCAAACACAATTTCTTCCAACAGTTTGCTAAGACCTGGCAGCAAGCTGATAGGTCAGCTGTTAGAACCAGTAAAGGCAGCTTTACCATTCTTGGGTAGCAGAATGACTTTGGCTTTCCTCCAGGCCTGAAGAAAAAAAAATCCTCTATACTCATATTAAAGATATGACATATAGGATAGGGTTTTTAGATTCAGAGTCTACCCTCCTCACTAGCTTTCCATGTAAGTTGTCAACGCCAGGAGGTTTGTCATTATTGATTGATAACAATACTTGTCCACCTCTTCCAAACTAATTTTACAAAATTCAAACTTACAATGCTTTTCTTTCATTATTTTTTTATGGTTTTATGCATGAATACGATGGCTCACTGTTCATTGCTGGCATGTCCTGCCTAAGCTTGCCCACTAATCATTAAAATAATTGGCAACATGAAATGGTTAAGTGAAGAATAAGCCATCTGATTGGATGAAATACGGAGTTGAATTGGTCTTTCTGCCCATCATTTCATATGAAAAACTATTTCCATCGTTCTGTCCATCATTGATCTTGGCTTCATAATACAGTTCCTTCTTTTTTTTTGGAATAGGGTGTTATTTCAGACGCTCCAGGAATCCCACCACACCACAGCGATCACATCATTATGTGCACGACAACGGCATGACGACAGAGGGAGCACAGTGTGGCAGCCAAAACAAGCCCTCTCTAATGGCCTTGGCCATAAAACTTTCAGCCGTCCAACGTGATAAAATGAATGGTGGCTTTCCTGCAGAGAGAAAGGTGAATGGTCCACTCTTTTCTCCAGTGCTTGTCTGCTGTGCTGGGATTGCCTTTTTTAGCCTTGCCTCTGGCTCTGAGCTACACAGACCGAGACAGAGACACACAGAGACCCAGACCACACACAGCGAGTGCTGCTGGGTCTGTGAGGAGGTACAGGCTCAGGCTACCATGCTGTGCACAGCACTCCATCCCCAGTCCCACTGTTTTACAAAGCTGGGTGTCATTCAAAACAGGAACCTTTTCAGTGTCCTTTATATGATGTTTTAATTGTATAGGTGAAGCCACCTTTTCAATGTGGTGAAGGTATGTGTTCTGATTTGGAATAACTGGCATAGTATTGATCAGTGATTAATTATCTGTAACCAATGATATGGATCAATAATCTTCCTAAAAGATACTGATCCTATAGTCACGCTACTGTTAACCATTAATCAGTATGATGAGGTAATGCTCTGCAATACATTGTTTATTTCATGGCAGTCAAGGGTTAATCAACAACCCGCGCACAGGCTACTACTCTACTGTCTACTACCCTACGGGCTCCAACTCTACAGGCTTCTACTCTACAGGCTCCTACTCTACAGGCTCCTACTCTACAGCCTACTACTCTACAGGCTCCTACTCTACAGTCTACTACCCTACGGGCTCCAACTCTACAGGCTCCTACTCTACAGGCTCCTACTCTACAGGCTACTACTCTACAGGCTCCTACTCTACAGGCTACTACCCTACGGGCTCCAACTCTATCTATAGGCTACTACTCTACAGGCTCCTACCCTACGGGCTACTACTCTACAGGCTACTACCCTACGGGCTCCTAGCCTACAGGCTCCTACTCTACAGGCTCCTACTCTACAGGCTCCTACTCTACAGGCTACTACCCTACGGCCTCCAACTCTATCTACAGGCTACTACTCTACAGGCTACTACCCTACGGGCTCCTAGTCTACAGGCTCCTACTCTACAGGCTCCTACTCTACAGGCTTCTATTCTACAGGCTCCTACTCTACAGGCTACTATCCTACAGGCTACACGTCTACAGGCTATTACCGTACAGGCTACTAGTCTTTGGGCTACTACTACTACCATTTAGGCTACTACTACTACCCTACAGGCTACTACCCTAAAGGCTACTACTCTACAGGCTCCTACTCTACAGGCTACTACCCTACGGGCTCCAACTCTATCTATAGGCTACTACTCTACAGGCTACTACCCTACGGGCTACTACCCTACGGGCTCCAACTCTATCTACAGGCTCCTACTCTACAGGCTACTACTCTACAGTCTACTACCCTACGGGCTCCAACTCTATCTACAGGCTACTACTCTACAGGCTACTACCCTACGGGCTCCTAGTCTACAGGCTCCTACTCTACAGGCTCCTACTCTACAGGCTCCTACTCTACAGGCTACTACCCTACGGGCTCCAACTCTATCTACAGGCTTCTACTCTACAGGCTCCTACTCTACAGGCTACTACTCTACAGTCTACTACCCTACGGGCTCCAACTCTATCTACAGGCTACTACTCTACAGGCTACTACCCTACGGGCTCCTAGTCTACAGGCTCCTACTCTACAGGCTCCTACTCTACAGGCTCCTACTCTACAGGCTTCTACTCTACAGGCTCCTACTCTACAGGCTACTATCCTACAGGCTACATGTCTACAGGCTATTACCCTACAGGCTACTAGTCTTTGGGCTACTACTACTACCATTTAGGCTACTACTACTACCCTACAGGCTACTACCCTAAAGGCTACTACTCTACAGGCTACTACCCTACAGGCTACTACCCTACAGGCTACTACTCTACAGGCTGCTACCCTACAGGCTACTACTACTACCCTACAGAAAAACCCTATCGTAAGATCCAAGATGGCAGCATGTCAAGTTGTTTGTCTGTGACTAGTAGATTTTAGCCGACTAATAATCTTTCATTTATGGTGGAGCAAATCCACAATTTCCTTGCTGTGTAGTACAAACTATTTTGTTTTGCTGGTGTAAAGATCGTGGGTCTCCCTCAACTCGGGCACATATTTTTTCCGCTATTTTCACTTCTTTACTTGAAGTTTACCAAAGTAACCCTCTCTCTGGATGGCCTGGGTTCTATCCTCAGCTCTCCGCCTGGCTGCCAGAGGCAGCTCAACAATCCCCAACACGTTCTCTCAATCGACCCCCACACCCAATCTACTCACACGTGCACACACTCATACATTCACACAGTCCTGCTCTCCCCTTACCTTTCCTTGGCCTCTATTTCTTACATCTCTCAGAGAAAATGTCAATTTTCGTGGTATTGCTTTGTGCACTGACTTTACTGAACTCTGGAGAAAATGAACATTGTCGCTGTGGCTGTGTGAGTACATCGGACAATGTGCTCTCCCATCTATTAGACATTTTGTCTGCGGTAACTCGCTCTTTTCCACACAGTCCACTTGTCCAAGTGCCGATGCATTTGTGATTTTATTTATCCTTTATTTAACTAGGCAAGTCAGTTAAGAACAAATTCTCATTTACAAAGACGGCCTACCGGGGAACAGGTGGGTTAACTGCCTTGTTCAGGGGCAGAATGACAGAATTTTACCTTGTCAGATCAGGGATTCGATCCACTAGGCTACCTGCCGCCCCAGATCTATGATGATGTGTACAGTACGAACTTGTGTCACTAACAAAGTCTAATGGTTTCAAATGACTGTTTTGTATTGTCTGGAAACTCACTTGTAGAATTTGCTTGCAGTAGGTCTTTTAAAAAAGAGAAGCCGTGCAAAGGTTATTAAACAGAGGTACCTACTTATTCTTCTTTTGTTGATATTTTTTACTTGTTATTTAACCTTTAATTTAATGTTGATATCATGGTAAAGTGCAACCTAAAACCCTGGCCCGGATGTGCAATGTCTCCAACCCACCACTGATTTTATATCTAGATCTGGTTTTAGTAAGTAGCCTGTTGTCAAAAAATGGATGGGGTTAGGACTTGGGCTAAATACACTGATGCTGATGTAATTGTGTTTTCTGAAACCTGACTCAGCAAGTCTGGTCTTGATAAGAATATTTCTATAAGTGGTTACAATGTGTATCGCACTGATCGAGTTAAGAAAGGTGGGGGTGTGGCTAAAATTTAAATTCCCTTTAAGTGTGGCAAAGTCTGTAACTATTTGTAAACAGTTTAAATGTCTTGCTTTCAAAGGGCCTCTCTATAACTGTGATTGGCTGTTATAGACACTCCCCTGCTCTCTATAACTGTGATTGGCTGTTATAGACACTCCCCTGCTCTCTATAACTGTGATTGGCTGTTATAGACACTCCCCTGCTCTCTATAACTGTGATTGGCTGTTATAGACACTCCCCTGCTCTCTATAACTGTGATTGGCTGTTAAACCCCCCTTTGCTCTCGGTGATGCATTTTCTTCTCTGATGAACCTTATGTCTAAATTTCTTCACAGTGAAATGATCTTGATTGGTGATCTCAACTGGTGTTGGTTAAAGCTGGTGTCTGATGATTTTAAAATGTTTTGTAATTCTATGAATCTTACCCAGTTGATTAACTCAATCACTCGCCCAAATCTTAAATGTCCAGAGAAATCTACCCTGATTGAATTTATATTGACAAATGTATCACATAAATATTCAGGCGTTTTTTGTAATGATTTAAGTGACCATTGTGCTGTTGTTGCTGTTAGAAATACTAAGGTTCCTAAGACAAACCCACACTTTATTCATAAGAGGAGTTTTAAGAGTTTTAATGAGTAGGCTTTCTTTCATGATTTGTTTTATTTTGACTGGAGCAGATTGAGTTTATTCCCGATGTGGAAACTGCCTGGAAATTCTTTCATTATGTTTTTTTTCCAAACAGTAAACAAACATGCCCCATTCCACAGGTTCAGAGTTAAAGGGAGAGATAATCCATGGTTTCGTCTGAGCTGTTTTGTATTATTCACAAACGTTGTCTAGCCTGGGCTAAAGCAAGGAAATTATGTTTTGATGCTGATTGGCTTCTTTTTTAGGCAGTTCCGAAAACAAGTGTTAATCATTTCTCAGGAAGGCCAAGTCTGAATATTTTATGTCTGTTACCACTGATAACCTGAATGACCATAGAACGTTTTGGAAGGCTATGTCTGGTAACAGTAATGTTAATGAATTACCGTCATGTGTATTGAAGGACTCTGTTGCTGTATATGATAAAACTGAAATGCTGAATTGTTTCAATGAGCACTTTGTATCATCTGTTAGAATGTTTGAGCCAGTGTCCTCTGTCTCTGTACAGCTCTGTGTGGATGAACCAGTGAGAGCTGGTCAAACATGTAGCTTTTTGTCATTCTCAGTGCAAGAGGTACATAAAGCCCTGAAATCCTTCGATCAGAGTAAGCCTGTAGGTCCTGATCTTCTTGATCCCTGCTTTTTAAAACTGGCAGCTGATTCCACAGCTGAACCACTTACATATCTGTTCAATCTAATCCTGGAATGTAATGAAATTCCAAAGATCTGGAAATCAGCATTTGTCCTACCACTTTTAAAAGGGCACTTTGAAAAGGGGGAGATCCAACTCTTTTAAATAATTATAGGCCAATCTCAAAGCTGTCACCCCTGGCAAAAATACTTGAAACCCTTGTTAGTGAACAGCTAAAATAGTTTTATATAGTAACTATTTTTTCAATTTACCAATCGGACTTCAGGTAGAAGCATAGCACAATTACAGCAGCCATGAAGGTTTTAACTGATATCACTGAATCACTTGACAAAAAAACAGCACTGTGTCTCACTTTTTATTGATCTCTCTAAATCTTTTGATACATTTGATCATGCTATACTGAGGCAGAGATTGTCGAGCGTAGGTCTTTCAGAGCATGCAGTTGCATGGTTTGCTAACTATCTGTCTGATAGAACTCAATGCACTCAATTTTTGTAATGGTGTGCCCCAGGGCTCTGTACTTGGTCCCATCTTATTCACTATTTATATTAATAATTTAGACAAAAATGTGCAACTTCACTTTCATGTTGATGATACGGTTTTTTATTGTTGTGTCTCGTCTCTCAACATACCTTGTGTCAATGGAAGCTTAACCTCAATACTGACTAAACTAAAATAATGGTGTTTTCTAAAGCAAGAAATAGACCTCTGAACCTTTCACCGATTACTACCCGTCAGGGCAATGAGATTGACACTGTAATCTCATGTAAATATCTTGGAATTTTAATTGATGACAACCTCTCTTTTCAATTGCATATTCAACCATTTACAAAAAAATTGAAGCTGAAATTGGGATTTTATTTTAGGAATAAGGCCTGTTTTTCTTTTGAAGCCAGAAGGAGGCTAGTATTAGCTACATTTATGCCTTTACTATACTATGGGGATATTTTATATATAAATGCTTCCGCTCAGTGTTTGAGATCAATTGACACCCTTTACCATGGAGCATTGAGATGTATTCTAAACTGCAAAACCCTTAAGCATCACTGCATTTTATATACCTGGGTTGTCTGGTAAATAAAGTGCACTTGTAGGCTCAGTCACTGGGATTCTTCTATTTACAATGACATTTTGTGTTTACTACCATTTTTGGGGGGCATTTTTATTGTTCAGAAATGTGGTGGGAACTCTTTTCATTTGCAGGACTTTATCCTGCTAACTGTTCCAAATGTCCGAACTGAATTTGACGAAAGGGCTTTATTGTACTCTGCGCCATCGGCTTGGAACGCCTTACAAAATAATTTTAAACTGTCCTGATTGGTGTTTTTAAATCATTGATGAAGGATTTTAAGGCTGATTCCCTGGCCTGTCAATGTTTTAATTTGCTGTTTTAGGATTTTGTTATACTCTTGTGAATTCTCTGTTTTTTTATTAGATTGCCTGTAGTTTTTAATCTCGTCTGTCTATAATTGTGTAATGACTTGGTGCCGACTATCTTGGCCAGGAAGCTCGAGAAAAACAGATTTAAAATCTCAATGAGCCCTTCCTGGTTAAATGAGGGGAAATAAAATAAAAGTATAGGCCACTACTCTACAGGGTAGCCTAGTGGTTAGAGCGTTGGACTAGTAACCGGAAGGTTGCAAGTTCAAACGCCCGACAAGGTACAAATCTGTCGTTCTGCCCCTGAACAGGCAGTTAACCCACTGTTCCTAGGCCGTCATTGAAAATAGCAATTTGTTCTTAACTGGCTTGCCTAGTTAAATAAAGGTAAAATAAAAAATGCAATAAAACATTTCACAGGCTACTACCACTATTCTACAGGCTACTATTCTACAGGCTACTACCACTACTCTACAGGCTACTACCACTATTCTACAGGCTACTACCACTATTCTACAGGCTACTATTCTACAGGCTACTACCACTATTCTACAGGCTACTACCACTATTCTACAGGCTACTATTCTACAGGCTACTACCACTACTCTACAGGCTACTACCACTATTCTACAGGCTACTACCACTATTCTACAGGCTACTATTCTACAGGCTACTACCACTACTCTACAGGCTACTACCACTATTCTACAGGCTACTACCACTATTCTACAGGCTACTACCACTACTCTACAGGCTACTACCACTATTCTACAGGCTACTACCACTATTCTACAGGCTACTATTCTACAGGCTACTACCACTACTCTACAGGCTACTACCACTATTCTACAGGCTACTAACACTATTCTACAGGCTACTATTCTACAGGCTACTACCACTACTCTACAGGCTACTACCACTATTCTACAGGCTACTACCACTATTCTACAGGCTACTATTCTACAGGCTACTACCACTACTCTACAGGCTACTACCACTATTCTACAGGCTACTACCACTATTCTACAGGCTACTACCACTATTCTACAGGCTACTACCACTACTCTACAGGCTACTACCACTATTCTACAGGCTACTACCACTATTCTACAGGCTACTATTCTACAGGCTACTACCACTACTCTACAGGCTACTACCACTATTCTACAGGCTACTACCACTATTCTACAGGCTACTATTCTACAGGCTACTACCACTACTCTACAGGCTACTACCACTATTCTACAGGCTACTACCACTATTCTACAGGCTACTACCACTATTCTACAGGCTACTACCACTATTCTACAGGCTACTACCACTATTCTACAGGCTACTACCACTATTCTACAGGCTACTACCACTATTCTACAGGCTACTACCACTATTCTACAGGCTACTACCACTATTCTACAGGCTACTATTCTACAGGCTACTACCACTACTCTACAGGCTACTACCACTATTCTACAGGCTACTACTACTATTCTACAGGCTACTACTACTATTCTACAGGCTACTACCACTATTCTACAGGCTACTACCACTATTCTACAGGCTACTACCACTATTCTACAGGCTACTACCACTATTCTACAGGCTACTACTACTATTCTACAGGCTACTACTACTATTCTACAGGCTACTACTACTATTCTACAGGCTACTACCACTATTCTACAGGCTACTACCACTATTCTACAGGCTACTACCACTATTCTACAGGCTACTACAACTATTCTACAGGCTACTACTACTATTCTACAGGCTACTACCACTATTCTACAGGCTACTACCACTATTCTACAGGCTACTACTCTACAGTCAATTACTACTCTACAGGCTTCTACCACTATTCTACAGGCTACTACTACTATTCTACAGGCTACTACAACTATTTCACAGGCTACTACCACTATTCTACAGGCTACTACTCTACAGTCAATTACTACTCTACAGTCAATTACTACTCTACAGGCTACTACCACTATTCTACAGGCTACTACTACTATTCTACAGGCTACTACTACTATTCTACAGGCTACTACAACTATTTCACAGGCTACTACCACTATTCTACAGGCTACTACTCTACAGTCAATTACTACTCTACAGGCTACTACCACTATTCTACAGGCTACTACTACTATTCTACAGGCTACTACTACTATTCTACAGGCTACTACAACTATTTCACAGGCTACTACCACTATTCTACAGGCTACTACTCTACAGTCAATTACTACTCTACAGTCAATTACTACTCTACAGGCTACTACCACTATTCTACAGGCTACTACTACTATTCTACAGGCTACTACTACTATTCTACAGGCTACTACAACAATTTCACAGGCTACTACCACTATTCTACAGGCTACTACTCTACAGTCAATTACTACTCTACAGGCTTCTACCACTATTCTACAGGCTACTACTACTATTCTACAGGCTACTACAACTATTTCACAGGCTACTACCACTATTCTACAGGCTACTACTCTACAGTCAATTACTACTCTACAGTCAATTACTACTCTACAGGCTACTACCACTATTCTACAGGCTACTACTACTATTCTACAGGCTACTACTACTATTCTACAGGCTACTACAACTATTTCACAGGCTACTACCACTATTCTACAGGCTACTACTCTACAGTCAATTACTACTCTACAGGCTACTACCACTATTCTACAGGCTACTACTACTATTCTACAGGCTACTACTACTATTCTACAGGCTACTACAACTATTTCACAGGCTACTACCACTATTCTACAGGCTACTACTCTACAGTCAATTACTACTCTACAGTCAATTACTACTCTACAGGCTACTACCACTATTCTACAGGCTACTACTACTATTCTACAGGCTACTACTACTATTCTACAGGCTACTACAACTATTTCACAGGCTACTACCACTATTCTACAGGCTACTACTCTACAGTCAATTACTACTCTACAGGCTACTACCACTATTCTACAGGCTACTACTACTATTCTACAGGCTACTACTACTATTCTACAGGCTACTACTCTATTCTACAGGCTACTACTACTATTCTACAGGCTACTACTCTATTCTACAGGCTACTACTACTATTCTACAGGCTTCTACCACTATTCTACAGGCTACTACTCTATTCTACAGGCTACTACTACTATTCTACAGGCTACTACCACTATTCTACAGGCTACTACTCTATTCTACAGGCTACTACTACTATTCTACAGGCTACTACTCTATTCTACAGGCTACTACTACTATTCCACAGGCTACTACTCTACAGTCAATTACTACTCTACAGGCTACTACTACTATTCTACAGGCTACTACTCTACAGTCAATTACTACTCTACAGGCTACTACTACTATTCTACAGGCTACTACTCTACAGTCAATTACTACTCTACAGGCTACTACTACTATTCTACAGGCTACTACTCTACAGTCAATTACTACTCTACAGGCTACTACTACTATTCTACAGGCTACTACTCTACAGTCAATTACTACTCTACAGGCTTCTACCACTATTCTACAGGCTACTACTCTACAGTCAATTACTACTCTACAGGCTTCTACCACTATTCTACAGGCTACTACTCTACAGTCAATTACTACTCTACAGGCTTCTACCACTATTCTACAGGCTACTACTCTACAGTCAATTACTACTCTACAGGCTTCTACCACTATTCTACAGGCTACTACTCTACAGTCAATTACTACTCTACAGGCTTCTACCACTATTCTACAGGCCACTACTACACTATAGGCCACTACTCTACAGGCTACTACAACTATTTCACAGGCTACTACTACTATTCTACAGGCTACTACTCTACAGTCAATTACTACTCTACAGGCTACTACCACTATTCTACAGGCTACTACTCTACAGTCAATTACTACTCTACAGGCTTCTACCACTATTCTACAGGCCACTACTACACTATAGGCCACTACTCTACAGGCTACTACAACTATTTCACAGGCTACTACTACTATTCTACAGGCTACTACTCTACAGTCAATTACTACTCTACAGGCTTCTACCACTATTCTACAGGCCACTACTACACTATAGGCCACTACTCTACAGGCTACTACAACTATTTCACAGGCTACTACCACTATTCTACAGGCTACTACTCTACAGTCAATTACTACTCTACAGGCTACTACTACTATTCTACAGGCTACTACTCTACAGTCAATTACTACTCTACAGGCTTCTACCACTATTCTACAGGCCACTACTACACTATAGGCCACTACTCTACAGGCTACTACAACTATTTCACAGGCTACTACTACTATTCTACAGGCTACTACTCTACAGTCAATTACTACTCTACAGGCTTCTTCCACTATTCTACAGGCCACTACTACACTATAGGCCACTACTCTACAGGCTACTACAACTATTTCACAGGCTACTACCACTATTCTACAGGCTACTACTCTACAGTCAATTACTACTCTACAGGCTTCTACCACTATTCTACAGGCCACTACTACACTATAGGCCACTACTCTACAGGCTACTACAACTATTTCACAGGCTACTACTACTACTCTACAGTCAATTACTACTCTACAAGCTACTACCCTACAGGCTACAGGCTACTACTACTACTCTACAGGCTAATACTACCAATCTACGGGCTACTACTACTCTACAGGCTACCACTACTGCCCAACAGGCCACTACTCTACAGGCTACTACACTACAGGGTATTATTGCCACTCTACAGGCTACTACGCTACATGTTACTACTCTACAGGATACTACTGTACAGGGTAATACTACTATTCTACAGGCTACTACTACTACAGTCAATTACTACTCTACAGGCTTCTACCACTATTCTACAGGCCACTACTACACTATAGGCCACTACTCTACAGGCTACTACAACTATTTCACAGGCTACTACTACTATTCTACAGGCTACTACTCTACAGTCAATTACTACTCTACAGGCTACTACCACTATTCTACAGGCTACTACTCTACAGTCAATTACTACTCTACAGGCTTCTACCACTATTCTACAGGCCACTACTACACTATAGGCCACTACTCTACAGGCTACTACAACTATTTCACAGGCTACTACTACTATTCTACAGGCTACTACTCTACAGTCAATTACTACTCTACAGGCTTCTACCACTATTCTACAGGCCACTACTACACTATAGGCCACTACTCTACAGGCTACTACAACTATTTCACAGGCTACTACCACTATTCTACAGGCTACTACTCTACAGTCAATTACTACTCTACAGGCTACTACTACTATTCTACAGGCTACTACTCTACAGTCAATTACTACTCTACAGGCTTCTACCACTATTCTACAGGCCACTACTACACTATAGGCCACTACTCTACAGGCTACTACAACTATTTCACAGGCTACTACTACTATTCTACAGGCTACTACTCTACAGTCAATTACTACTCTACAGGCTTCTTCCACTATTCTACAGGCCACTACTACACTATAGGCCACTACTCTACAGGCTACTACAACTATTTCACAGGCTACTACCACTATTCTACAGGCTACTACTCTACAGTCAATTACTACTCTACAGGCTTCTACCACTATTCTACAGGCCACTACTACACTATAGGCCACTACTCTACAGGCTACTACAACTATTTCACAGGCTACTACTACTACTCTACAGTCAATTACTACTCTACAAGCTACTACCCTACAGGCTACAGGCTACTACTACTACTCTACAGGCTAATACTACCAATCTACGGGCTACTACTACTCTACAGGCTACCACTACTGCCCAACAGGCCACTACTCTACAGGCTACTACACTACAGGGTATTATTGCCACTCTACAGGCTACTACGCTACATGTTACTACTCTACAGGATACTACTGTACAGGGTAATACTACTATTCTACAGGCTACTACTACTACTCTACAAGCTACTACTACTACCCTACAGGCTACTACTCTACAGGCTACTATTACTACCCTACAGGCTACTACTCTACAGGCTACTACTCTACAGGCTACTATTACTACCCTACAGGCTACTACTCTAAAGACTAATACTACTACTCTACAGGCTACTACTACCCTACAGGCTACTGCTCTATTTAGATATTCAATACTGCACTGTTGGGAAGGGATGCAAAGCTTTCAGTAATTTACCAAAGTTACCAGAATATTCAGTGATTAACAGAAAATCTATGCCAATCTGTTTATATCTCTAGTAATTTATACTTGAATAACTTTTTTTTTAAATCGTATTGTCCATATTGTACATGAGTTTCTAGAGAAAATAGCCTTATTAATGAAAAAGATAATCTAAGATACCAAAATGCTGGTAGTTTATTGGTAATCTTTACTTGTAAAGTTTCGGGTAACAAACCTCCCTTTACGACCCTACTGTTGGGAAGGGCATGTAAGTTAAGCGTTTCACTTTACTTGTGTGAGTGTAACAAATAAATCTTGAAACTACTTACTCTCTGTCAATGACCAGGCAGGTGACAGCTTCAGCAGCGATCACATTAGCCGTCCTGATGTCCTCGCTGTGGGGACACAAAGTGACAACACATCAGTCAAAAGTATACCCACATTCCTCACTCTTGGACGTAAGTCACTGTTCATTCAGAAAGTAATATTCATGTTAAATTCTAGTTAGATTTAGCCTTAAGGGAATAATGTTTTTGAAAAATGTGAATACGGATTTGCAAACATAGCATTCAACACATCCTATAAATTGTAAATTGTCATGATCGTAATCTCTACAGTTATCTATGCTGTCATTGGAATCCCCTTCACCGTAACCTGAAGAAGTCTTCCCCCAATCACTTTAATCTGTGTCAGTGGTATCTATAATGACCTGCGCTCCACCTGTGAAAAAACACACACACACACACACACACACACGCACACGCACACGCACACGCACACGCACACACACACACACACACACACACACACACACACACACACACACACACACACACACACACACACACACACACTCCAGTCTGGCACTAGCTCAACTGATATTAGTCTGAGGGAGAGAGAGGGTCTTCTCCTAAATGATGCTTGTGAAAGGTCACATCCAGCAGCTGTGCAGCATGATAATTACAGTGAGGTGAAAGGGTTAATAACACACTGTCCATCAACACAGAGGGGATGGTACTTTAGAGCTACAACACATTGCTGAAAGAGGCTATCTATTGTAGGTTTTCCTGAGCCTAGAGTACCAGTAAATTGTTATCCCTAAAGAGCATCAACTGCAAGATATCAGTAAGAGACAAATATACCATGAGACCACCTCCGAAGACTATTAGAAGTTCTTATTGGTGGATGCATGTAACTGCATGTACTGTATATCGCATCACTGAATGGGGGATGCCCAGATGATTTCATAACGAACCAAAAATAACAGAACGGTGGCCGAGCGAACACCTTGCTAGTAATACCATACAGCATACAACATTAATTGACATGAATTCAATATGGTTACGTATACCATGGCATTGTTGAATACTTGCTTGTGATTGGCTTGAGTGGCATTCTAGAGCATGCATTATGAACACATTTCTAATGGCAAATGAACACATTTCTAGCAGCAAATCTGTTAAATTATAGACATGGAAGAAACATTCCTCCATGTGTCATAGGATACCCAGACACCCCCATCTGATACCCCATCTTCCATGCAATCAGCTGGCTGCCCTGAGCTGTCCAGTCCAGACTGTCTCCATGGACCATACCAGTGAGACCAGGTGTATTCTTCTAGGGGATTTGACAGAACTATCTGGTGACGGAGGGGAAAAGGGAGACGGAGAGAGGGAAGAATAAGAGGGGAATATCCAGCCCAAATGAGCCCTCTAATAGATAGACAGGGAGAACAGCTGTGATTTCCCCCACTGCTCATGGACGAGGCAACAATTCCCTGGACTTCACAAGAACATGCTGGGATTCAAAAGGCTCAGGCTGAGGTGGCCATTTCACACAGAATACATCACAGTTGTTGCTAGCCGACCACCCACCTAGCCTTACACATTCATTTCAATGCTTCGGTACATAGCTGATATGTGTAAGGCGCTACCTCCCAACGAGGGAGCAGGATGCCATTCTTCAAGCCAATTAGCACGTATCATGGCAGGGAGATGGAAACATCTACAGTACACTATAGACCACAGCTGCTATATCACCAGATACCTCCCAGTGAAATGAGAGGAGAGCTTTCTAGAGATAGGATGCCACATATCATGGCAGGGAGAGAGAAACATATCCCACATCAAACATTTTATAACTACTATGAGCTTCGAGGGAGGGTACTAGACAGGGAAATATATGTTTTTATTTAACATCGGCAAGGCAGTTAAGAACAAATTCTTATTTACAATGACGGCCTACACCGGGCAAACCCGGACGACGCTGGGCCAATTGCCCTATGGGACTCCTGATCATGGCCGGTTGTGATACAGCCTGGAATTGAACAAGGGTGTCTGTCGGAAGCCTCTAGCACTGAGATGCATTGCCTTAGAGAGAGACAGAGAGACAGAGAGAGAGAGACAGAGAGAGAGAGAGAGAAACATAGACAGAGGCAGTGAAAGTGGGCATTGATGCCGGCTAGATTGAGCCCGGCACAGCCATGCTCCAGAGATCAATTTGAGCCTTAGTAGACCGTGCCTTCACCGACGCCAATCAACAACCAGTGAGAGAGCAGCCCGAAGGAAAGGTTATGGTTGTCAATCTCACCGGAAATGTCTGCACAGAACAAAGACTAGGGGGAAATATAAATGCCATAGGCATTTAAGGCCTCAGTTTATCACAACCCAGCCAAGAAATTCCACAGATTAGGAGAGATGCCAGGAAAAACAAAGGCTTTGTAAAGTAGCTTAGAGCTGGTCAGACTGCTCATGCCAACTGCCGGCGAAATTAGACATTCACTCTGCTGACCAGTCTGCTCTCTTTGGCTCAGTAGCTGGAAGGCTCTGGCGATGAATTGAGCACTGATTGGTGCTAAAGATTCTTGGGCAAAGTCCAGGTACTGTATGTGTACCCATGTGTGGCTGAGAAGGAAAAAGAAAGATGCGTGTGTTTGTGTGTGTCCTGTGTGTTTGAGAGAGAGAGAGAGAGAGAGAGGAGTCCTGACATCTCCCGTATAGCCAATAATTAGCCTTAATGTGAGGGACATGGTGTTTTGTTTAAAGCAGATATGAAAGTCCACTTAGCATACAACCTCCTCCACATCAAAGCCTGTAATCCACTTAAAACCATTTAACCACAAGGACTATAGTGCTGTCCTGTCTGTAGTCAACTCATCACGACTCACTCCCCTCCTCCCCCAAGGCTGCTCTAGCATGCACATATCGCTAAAGATCAATGTCAGAGTCTTGGGTAAACAGCACGGCCCCTTTCTCAAGCACTGATTGATTTGCTAAACACAGTAATAATGGAGAAGACTGTGTGCTAATTAAGACAAAGGAGAGATCAAAGGGAGAGAGGCCGATTTGGAGATATAGCGTCTTTCAAAGTCTAACTAATACACCACCCTAGCTCTTTATGTCCTAGCTGTTCAGGGCTGTGACTGCTACTCTGGTGAACATCGAAGCAGCGTAGAACAAGATATCCTTGTCTTTGTTGTGGGGGAAAATAACAAGAATTGTAATGCTATTAACTAATGAGAGGAAACCCCAGTTATATGTCCAATTATATGGACAAAATTTAAATGGTGTATTCAGTCTAGCAACAAACACATACAGTTGAAGTCGGAAGATTACATAGACTTATGTTGGAGTCATTAAAACTCGTTTTTCAACCACTCCACAAATTTCTTGTTAATTAACAAACTATAGTTTTGGCAAGTCGGTTAGGACATCTACTTTGTGCATGACAAGTAATTTTTCCAACAATTGTTAACAGACAGATTATTTCACTTAAATTCACTGTATCACAATTCCAGTGGGTCAGAAGTTTACATACACTAAGTTGACTGTGCCTTTAAACAGCTTGGACAACTCCAGAAACTTATGTCATGGCTTTAGAAGCTTCTGATAGGCTAATTGACATAATTTGAGTCAATTGGAGGTGTACCTGTGGATGTACTTCAAGGCCTACCTTCAAACTCAGTGCCTCTTTGCTTGACACCATGGGAAAATCAAAAGAAATCAGCCAAGACTTCAGAAAATACATTGTAGACCTCCACAAGTCTGGTTCATCCTTGGGAGCAATTTCTAAATGCCTGAAGGTACCACGTTCATCTGTACAAACAATAGTACGCAAGTATAAACACCATGGGACCACGCAGCCGTCATACCGTTCAGGAAGGAGGCGCGTTCTGTCTCCTATAGATTAACGTACTTTGGTGAGAAAAGTGCAAATGAATCCCAGAACAACAGCAAAGGACCTTGTGAAGATGCTGGAGGAAACAGGTACAAAAGTATCTATATCCACAGTAATTGTAATTGTATTTCCTATTACCACATCATTTACGGTTTCTATGCCTTTAGGTTTCCATGTGGGACAATTTGTTGGTGAATTCTGAAAAGCTATCAATGATTGTTCCAAAGGGATGTGGTTTTAGGAAGTGATATTGGTCCTTGTAGGATCCCTTTCATTTTCTTCCATGTCATAATGTTAACTATGACATTGTTAGAGTGTTCTTAACTATGAAGTTGTTATAGTGTTCTTAACTATGACGTTGTTATAGTGTTCTTAACTATGAAGTTGTTACAGTGTTCTTAACTATGAAGTTGTTATAGTGTTCTTAACTATTACGTTGTTAGTGTTCTTAACTATGACGTTGTTATAGTGTTCTTAACTATGAAGTTGTTATAGTGTTCTTAACTATGAAGTTGTTATAGTGTTCTTAACTATGAAGTTGTTATAGTGTTCTTAACTATGAAGTTGTTATAGTGTTCTTAACTATGACGTTGTTATAGTGTTCTTAACTATGAAGTTGTTATAGTGTTCTTAACTATGAAGTTGTTATAGTGTTCTTAACTATGAAGTTGTTATAGTGTTCTTAACTATGACGTTGTTATAGTGTTATTAACTATGACGTTGTTATAGTGTTCTTAACTATGAAGTTGTTATAGTGTTCTTAACTATGAAGTTGTTATAGTGTTCTTAACTATGAAGTTGTTATAGTGTTCTTAACTATGACGTTGTTATAGTGTTCTTAACTATGAAGTTGTTATAGTGTTCTTAACTATGAAGTTGTTATAGTGTTCTTAACTATGACGTTGTTATAGTGTTCTTAACTATGAAGTTGTTAATGTGCTTCGCTCCATCCTTTGAAAACAGACACGTGAGAAGATTCTGGGCATGCACCTCTTCAATATGTACCCATTCCTCTTTAGTGCATTTAACTATACGTTGTAAGTAAAAGACTTGGGTTGTGAGTTGATACAACTCCAAGTCTGGGAGGTTAAAACCACAGATTTAGGGACATGTACAACTTAATTTATTCGATGAGTTTTTTCCCCCCATCTAAACAAAGTCTGTTATGGCCGAGTATATATTTTTTAAAGAATATATTTTATACCACAAAATGTCGATCTGAAATCTTTTGGACATCAGAGCAATGTTAAGGGAATTCTATTTGAGTCAGAAAAAGGATATGATATGATAGGTAAGATATACAAAACCTTGCAGAAAGTCTATCCAAATGACAATCTCTATTTAAACTATTGGAACCAAGACTTAAAAAGAACTGATATTGGCACAAGACGGAGTGAGTGTTGGAACATAACCAACGAATATAAATGTTAAATTGTCCATTGTTCTTGTCAATGTATGTTTTATATTTGTAAATACATTTTTTTTTTATTGACCAAACTTCAAACTGTTGCAAATGTTAGCTTGGCCCATTGACTGTCCACCACTGAAGCCACCATAGCCACCTGAGGGCTGACATAGCTCGAGGGAACACCAGGAGGCACTGTCTCTTTCAATCACAGCCTGACACTGGATATAATAATCCCTCCCTGATACTTTCACCTCTCTCCTCTCTCTCGTCTCCTCGCTTCTAATCCGAGCTGGGAGCAGGTCACTGTGCCACAGAACCACTGTGCCTATCTCTCACTGCCTCCAGTCAGCCAATCAAAACAGCCTGTAGACTCCTAACGGACTACTGAATGATGTAATGCGTGGTTAAGGACTATTTCTCGGCTTTATGTCAAAAACAAATTACCATTCTAAGCACTCGCTTTCAGGAAAATAGTTTAATGTCAAATGAGGTGACAAGAAAAGATTTGGTTTGAATATGTTTACTTCCCCTTTGTAATTATTCTACATGAAATATCTGAATGCATATTCTGCTGCAGCATTAAAACATCCTTTTCAAAAGTGATCAGGTTAACACCTCATGTCAGAGTCTGAGCCTTCTCTTGCCCAGGAGATGATTAAAAGGCGAGAGGTGAGCTTTTCTAAATCTCACCGTTCACTTTCTACTGGCCTGAGGAGAACGCTTTACCTTCCGTCATGCCTGTGAGAGCTTCCAGTCCATTTCCTCTCTAATAAAGACAGCTTAACCTGCCTTAACCCTGACTACTTCCTTTGTTAACACTTCTCTCCCCACTGGTCGTCACGACTCCTGGAATCAATAAAGCTCCTTCAGCGGTCGTGGCCTCCTGTAAACCCATCATATAGTTGAATCCCTCCTTTATAACGGTCCTCACGCCACACTGACTCAAAGACTGTCTGTCTGACTGTGTGAAAGAGAGAGCCCCAGGTCTTCATTCATTGACTTTACCAGTCAGTGTGATAGCTGCTCCTTTCTACACCTCAGGACCAATGACCTGAATAACATTGTTCCACAGCTATACCAGGACAGAGAAGAATGGCTGAACTTCAGGTAGCTATCATGTCAAGGGAAGAGCTTTTGTTAGGTTAACACAGTGACATGAAACCATTAAAAACAAAGAGTATCAATGTAATTGGAGCCGATTTGCAGAAAACCTTTTTTCTGTCACATTCACTTTTATCATTCATCTGTACTGTACTGCACATAAAGTAGGCTTGCTTGTATAACTTTACATTGTAATGCAGTACTTCATCATACACCCCAACTGATCGACAGATTGGACTCTTCCACAATACAACCTCTCTTCCACTATACAACCTCTCTTCCATGATACTACCTCTCTTCCACTATACAACCTCTCTTCCACAATACAACCTCTCTTCCACAATACAACCTCTCTTCCACGATACTACCTCTCTTCCACTATACTACCTCTCTTCCACAATACTACCTCTCTTCCACAACACTACCTCTCTTCCACTATACAACCTCTCTTCCACTATACAACCTATCTTCCACGATACTACCTCTCTTCCACTACATAACCTCTCTTCCACGACAGAACCGATCTTCCACGATACTACCTCTCTTCCACAACATAACCTCTCTTCCACGACATAACCTCTCTTCCATGACAGAACCTCACTTACACGACAGAACCTCTCTTCCACGACAGAACCACTCTTCCATGACTTAACCTCTCTTCCACGACACCACCTCTCTTCCACGACAGAACCTCTCTTCCACGATACAATCTTCTTGCGCAATAGTGCCTCTTTTCTACCAGGTCAACAACATACAGCAGCGGGAGGAATTGGAATATGTGAACAGCTGAACTTTAGGATGACTTTGCCTTAAGTGGTATGCAGTGATGAGAGGGATCTGAGAGGCTGCTGACTGTTCTGACACGGTGGGGCTCTTCAGACACACACTGAGGTGGCCTAAAGAGAGCACCTTTCCATCAGAGAAATACACCTGTTCATTCTCCCTCTATCACCCTATCTTTACCTCTCTATTTTCCTCTCAGTCCTGGTGAAGTGATATTGGTGTATCATACTTGTCACAAGTCCGACCGAGGGTGGTTTCCCTTCCCGGGCGGGTGGCGCTCGGCAGTCGTCGTCACCGGCCTATTAGCTGCCACTGATTGTCTTTCCTCCCCCTCCTTGTATGTTTATTGGTAGCACCTGCTTATGAATGATTAGTTTGTCTTTATTAGACAGCCGGCCCGCCTGGTTGTTGTGCGGGATTATTTCAGTGTAACCTTTGGCTCTGAGGTACGTGTTAGTGCCTGGTCGTGCATTTTTCCGTTGTACATTTTCATTCCCTGTGTTTGGGGCCGTTACTATTGTGAGCACCCTGTGGTGCGTTGGTGCTATTAAAGAAGTACAGCATTGCACTCTGTCTCCTGCGTTTGACTCCACACCCACGACACCCGGAGCATTACAATACTAATCATGTCACATATTCCACCAACTTTCATACTCTTGTATTGGAGGAGATTAGAAAGAAGTCGTTTCCCCTTCAGTATTGCAAATCTTCATATTATGGACCTTTCCACAGACAAGACTAACCAACTTACCCCTGCAGGGCTTTCTCCCCAAACCAGTCTCCTTTGCCCAGGCCTCGCAGGTACACAGGCATGTCATTGGAAGAATCCTCCCTGGTGACGTTCACCTGTAAGGAAAGGAATCAGCAGTCATTCATTGCTCTAATATTGGAGCCTCTCTCCGACCCCCCCCCCCCCCCCCCCCCCCGTAGCAGGGGGAAGGACGCTAGCCTGTTATAGAATGACGCTATAACAGCAAGGAGTTCCATCACAAATTGAGGATATACCCCCAGGAGGATGAGGTTACCACTTTCTGACATTGAGCTAACCTCTACCGTAATCACCGTAGTAGACAGGCCTTGGCTAGCCCCACTGACGCCGTGCACCATTAATACGTGCACCTCTATTATCAAAAGGTTGGTCACCTTTCCCTTGCTGATGATGAAGAAGGTGTCCCCTCTGGCTCCCTGTCTGATGATGTACTCCCCGTCCCCGTAGTGCGTCTGAAGAGAGAGGAAGAGAAGTGTCACTCAGCACTGTCATGAACGGTCCGAAGAGACCTGACAAGAGTCCTCAGCGTCAGGCACGCAACCACCATGTTGAATCTACACCAGTCCCCCGACGTAGAACGGCCTTTAGGAAAATAGGACCACTGTGTGCACAGACCATGTACTGTCAGATATCAGTTGCGATGTTGAAAATGATACATTCTATTTTTCCTGAGTGAAACATCCTGCATTTAGTCAGATTGTGACCATCCCTCAGTGAGGGAAGAGAGTGAGAGAGTAGGGGGATGTGAGCGGGATGGGAGGGGGGACAGAGAAATAGGGCTGCTGCATCATGTCCATCCTTGGCAGCAGGGATCAATATGTGAAGTGTTTCCAATAATTACCGCAATAATGATCCCCATTTTTACTAATGCTGTAGAACTTTGTTCTAAAGCTGTATCTGTACCCATTGGATGCAGTGATCGCAATATATTGGCTATATCCAGGAAAGCCAAAGTTCCAAAAGCTGGTCCTAAAATAGTGTATAAGCGATCCTACAAAAGATTTAGCTGTGACTCCTATGTGGAGGATGTTAAAAATATTTGTTGGTCTGATGTGATTAATAAGTAGCATCCAGACATTGCATTTGATACATTTATGAAATTGCTTCTTCCAATTATTGACAGACTGTTAAGAAACTGACTGTTGGAACTGTTAAGGCTCCATGGATTGATGAGGAATTGAACAACTGTATGGTTGAAGGAGATGGGGTAAAAGGAGTGGCTAATAAGTCTGGCTGCACATCTTACTGCAAATTGAGAAATGATGTGACTAAACTCAACAAAAAGAAGAAACCGTTTTTATAATTGTATTTAACCTTTATTTAACTAGGCAAGTCAGTTAAGAACACATTTTTATTAACAATGACGGCCTATCCTGGCCAAACCCTAACCCAGATGATGCTGGGCCAATTGTGTGCCGCCCTATGGGAATCAAACCAGGGTCTGGAGTGAGATGCAGTGCCTTAGACCACTGTACCACTCGGGAGCCAAGATCAATGATATATAGAATGATGGAAAAAAAAAACTTTGGATGAAATTATGGGCAGAAAGACACATTAAATTACATCTTTCATCACATCAGATTATTCATCACAAAACCATCTGATGTTGCCAATTATGTTAATGATTACTTCATTGGCAAAGTAGGAAAACTTAGGCAGGAAATGCCAGTAATGAACAGTGAGCCACCATACTCATGCATAAAAAAAACAATAATGAAAGAAAAGCATTGTAAGTTGGAATTTTGCAAAGATAGTGTGGGAGAGGTGGAACAATTATTGTTATCGATCAAAAATGACAAACCTCCTGGAATTGACAACTTAGAGGGAACGCTACTGAGAATGGTAGCTGACCCTAGGGCTGCCGCCACACCGGCAGTCATGAGTCATTACCTCAGTAAAATTCCATGTGACCGTTGAGTCACAGTAACCCCCTTTTATACACTCTGGACATGGCTTTCTAGTACCCAATTTGCTAACTACCGTCAGGTCCTAATGGCCTGCTACTCATGGCTCTATTGTCCCTCTGACCACTCTGACATCAATGTCAATGAAATCGAAAATCACATCGAAATCACAGTAGTTCTAAAACTCGCCTCACTGTGATGCTCAATCTGAAGAAAGAAGTTCAACAGCAGGTTGAAACATGGATGTTGTGGATGTCAAAGCCTAACATGCTGACCACACCACTCGCGTTGCAAAATAAATGTACATATACATGTTATTCAATCATGGCATCCACACTGCTCACGTGCGCCAACGAGCGTCTGCGTTGCCAAGCTCTAAAATAGAAGTCAGTTCTATTTGTGACATGGAACGCGGTGCAAGTCCTGCCTCTCCCATCTCCTCATTGGTTTATAGAAGCATATACCCATGTGCCATCTCCTCATTGGTTATGCCCACGTGGCTGACTGAAATATGAACTGAGGTCGGTCGGTCAGTTGTGTTAATACACCTTATTATGAAAGTTAGATGCCAATCGCCATATAAAGTCCAAAGACGATAAAGCCTAGAAGAAGGAGAGATGACTGGAAACGATTCGGTTAACTGTTTTATGTGAGGATTTATTGTCGGAGTAGAGGACCTTGTGCATTTCAGGTAAAATAACAATTCAACGTTTATATATCAGGACAAATTAGCTAGCAACAGCAAGCTAGCGAGCTAAATTGCCATAACTGTTTAATGATTTTCGACCTGTCCCCAAATTAATATAATTGGTTCAGAGTTTGTGTTGATATTTCAACCTGGGGGCATGATCGTGTTTGGTGTGGCGGGACAAAATCAATTTGCGCATGGTGGTGCACGCGGACATATGCGTGAGTCCGGTTTGGGCATGGTGTTACACAATGAAATGGACAGTGCTTTCTAACATGCTGAGCACACTGCTCGCGTCCGGTGAGCGAGCGTTGCTAAAGAAATTTACACATACATGTTATTAAATTATTGCACCCACACTGCTCGCACGCGCCAACGAGCGTCTGCATTGCCAAGTGTTAAAATAGAAGTCAGTTCTATTTGTGACGCTGAACGCTGAACATGGTGCAAGTCCTGCCTCTCCCATCTCCTCATTGGTTTATAGAAGCATATACGTGCCATCTCCTCATTGGTTGTACTCATGTGGATGATTGAAAGATGAACTGAGGTCGGTCGGTTGGTTGTGGTAATACACCTTATTATGAAAGTTAGATGCCAATAGCCATATAAAGTCCAAAGAAGAAAAAGCCTGGGAGGAGAGATGACTGGAAACGATTCGGTTGAAAGTTTTATGTGTGGACTACTTGTCGGAGTAGAGGACCTTGTGCATTTCAGGTAAAATAACATCTCAACGTTTATATCCCAGGACAAATTCAGCTCGCAACAGCAAGCTAGATAACTAAATGCACAGGGCGGGGTTCAGACCCATGGTCGAGCTTAATGGTGAGCTTGGATGGTACAATGGTGTTGAAGGCTGAGCTTTAGTCCATGAACAGCATTCTTACATAGGTATTCCTCTTGTCCAGATGGGATAGGGCAGGGTGCAGTGCGATGGCGATTGCATTGTCTGTGGCTCTATTGGGGCGGTATGCAAATTGAAGTGGGTCTAGTGTGTCAGGTAAGGAAGAGGTGATATGATCCTTAACTAGCCTCTTAAAGCACTTCATGATGACAGAAGTGAGTGCTATGGGGCGATAGTAATTTAGTTCAGTTACCTTTGCTTTCTTTGGTACAGGAACAATAGTGGACATCTTGAAGCAAGTGGGGACAGCAGACTGGGATAGTGAGAGAATGAATATGTCCGTAAACACTCCAGCCAGCTGGTCTGTGCATGCTCTGAGGATGCGGCTAGGGATGCCGTCTGGTCCGACGGCCTTGCGAGGATTAACATGCTTAAATGTCTTACGTCGGCCACATAGAAGACCCCACAGTCCTTGGTAGTGGGCCGCGTCGGTGGCACTGTGTTATCCTAAAAACTGGTCAAGAAGGTGTTTAGCTTATCCGGAAGCAAGATGTCGGTGTCCGCGACGTGACTGGTTTTCCCTTTGTAGTCCGTGATTGTCTGTAGACCCTTCCACATACGTCTCGTGTCTGACCCGTTGAATTGCGACTCCACTTTGTCTCTGTACTGACATTGTGCCTGTTTGATTGACTTACGGAGGGAATAACTACAGTGTTTGTTTTCGTCCATATTCACGGTGTCCTTGCCATGCAGTGGTTTGAGGGCCTCCCGGGTGGTGCAGTGGTTAAGGGCGCTGTACTGCAGCGCCAGCTGTGCCACCAGAGACTCTGGGTTCGCGCCCAGGCTGTGTCGTAAACCGGCCGTGACCGGGAGGTCTGTGGTGCGACGCACAATTGGCCTAGCGTTGTCCGGGTTAGGGAGGGCTTGGCCGGTAGGGATATCGTTGTCTCATCGTGCACCAGCGACTCCTGTGGCGGGCCGGGCGCAGTGCACATTAACCAATGTTGCCAGGTGCACGGTGTTTCCTCCGACACATTGGTGCGGCTGGTTGGATGCGCGCTGTGTTAAGAAGCAGTGAGGCTTGGTTGGGTTGTGTATCGGAGGACGCATGACTTTCAACCTTCGTCTCTCCCGAGCCCGTACGGGAGTTGCAATGAGGAAAGTGCACTTTCAGTTGTGCCAACAGTAGTAGCGTCATGCCCAAGAAGACTCGAGGCTGTGATTGCTGTCAAAGGTGCTTCAACAATGTACTTAGTAAAGGGTCTGAATCCTAAACACGTAAATGTGTTATTTCAGTTTTTTATTTGTAATATATTTCCTAAAATAAAAACAGTTTGTCATTATGTGTAGAAAAAAAGGAAAGAGGGAAAAAAACGATTTAGTCCATTTTAGAATAAGGCTGTAACGTAACAAAATGTGGAAAAAGTCAAGGGGTCTGAATACTTTCTGAATGCACTGTATCTAATAGAACTCAGAGGGTTTTCTTAAATGGAAGCTTCTCTAATGTCATATATGTAAAGTGTGGTGTACCGCAGGGCAGTTCTCTAGGCCCTCTACACTTTTCTATTTTTACCAATGACCTACCACTTGGCATTAAACAAAGCATGTGTGTCCATGTATGCTGATGACTCAACCATATACGCATCAGCAACCACAGCTAATGAATTCACTGAAATGCTTAACAAAGAGTTGCAGTCTGTTTTGGAATGGGTAGCTAATAATAAACGGGTCCTGAACATATCTAAAACTATGAGCATTGTATTTGGTACAAATCATTCCCTAAGTTCTAGACCTGAGCTGAATCTGGTAATGGATGGTGTGGCTGTTGACCAAGTTGAGGAGACTAAATGACTTGGTGCTACCTTAGATTGTAAACCGTCATGGCCAAAACATATAGATTCAATGGTTGTAAAGATGGGGAGCAGTCTGTCCATATTAAAGAGATGCTCTTTTTTTGACACCACACTCCACAAAGCAAGTCCTGCAGGCTCTAGTTTGATCGTATCTTGATTATTGTCCAGTCATATGGTCAAGTGCTGCAAAGAAAGACCTAGTTAAGCTGCTCTTCATTGTAATCAGAAGATAATATTAACACTATACATGCCAGTCTCTCTTGGCTAAGAGTTGAGGAAAGACTGACTGCATCACTTCTTTTTTTTTTTTACAAGAAACATTGTGTTGGAAATTCCAAATGGTTTGCATAGTCAACACAAAGCACTAACACGCACACTTCCCCCACCAGACATGCCACCAGGGGTCTTTTCACAGTCCCCAGGTCCAGAACAAACTCAAGGAAACAGTATTATACAGAGCTATGAGTTCATGGAACTCCCTTCCATCTTATATACAGTATTATACAGAGACATGAGTTCATGGAACTCCCTTCCATCTTATAAACAGTATTATACAGAGCCATGAGTGCATGGAACTCCCTTCAATCTTATATACAGTATTATACAGAGCTATGAGTTAATGGAACTCCCTTCAATCTTATATACAGTATTATACAGAGCCATGAGTTAATGGAACTCCCTTCCATCTTATATACAGTATTATACAGAGACATGAGTTAATGGAACTCCCTTCCATCTTATATACAGTATTATACAGAGCCATGAGTTAATGGAACTCCCTTCCATCTTATATACAGTATTATACAGAGCCATGAGTTAATGGAACTCCCTTCCATCTTATATAGTGCAAATGAACAGCAAACCTGGTTTCAATAAACAAATAAAATAACACCTCACAGCACAACGCCTCTCCCTCATGTGACCTTCTTGTTGTGTGTGTGTACTGACACGTATGTGTAACTCATAGATGCACACACACCCTACATGTTCATGTTTTTAAATGTATGGAAATTGTAAAGTCTTTTGTCTGTAATGTATTTTTCATTTTGTGTCAGACCCCAGTAAGACTAGATGTCGCTAATGGCGATCTTAATAAATCAAATCATATCCCTCCCTCCCTCCAACTGCTCAGATGTGGTCAGAGAGAAAGAGGGCGAGCGATTTTGACATCTGATGCTGGGGAATGAGTAAATAAACTTGAAGCCTTTTAATTTCAAGTTGTGCTAATTTAATAATAATATAATATTACTATATTGCATATTCTACATGTCATTTATGTTGTCATTCATTCTCCCCTGACCGCTACCCCCTATTGTGTAGCAGTGAGCTGTTCTAAAGGACCAATCAGGGACGACCCTCACAGGATCCCATCCTGCCACTACACTGAGCAGCAGCAGCCCAGGTTTAGGTCCGTCAGGTTTCAGTGTTCCAGCCACAACGTATCAAATGACCTGCTTTTCTTCCCCACTGTTTGGTTTTCAGAGTGGCAGGAAGGCAACCGAACCTCTGTTCAGGCGGCACTACACCAGGATTGGAAAGCTGCCGCAATCATCCCCCTCTTCAAAGGGGGAGACACCCTGGACCCAAACTGTTACAGACCTATATCCATCCTGCCCTGCCTATCTAAGGTCTTCGAAAGCCAAGTCAACAAACAGGTCACTGACCATCTCGAATCCCACCGTACCTTCTCCGCTGTGCAATCTGGTTTCTGAGCCGGTCATGGGTGCACCTCAGCCACACTCAAGGTACTCAACGATATCATAACCGCCATCGATAAAAGACAGTACTGTGCAGCCGTCTTCATCGACCTTGCCAAGGCTTTCGACTCTGTCAATCACCATATTCTTATCGGCAGACTCAGGAGCCTCGGTTTTTCGGATGACTGCCTTGCCTGGTTCACCAATTACTTTGCAGACAGAGTTCAGTGCGTCAAATCGGAGGGCATGCTGTCTGGTCCTCTGGCAGTCTCTATGGGGGTGCCACAGGGTTCAATTCTCGGGCCGACTCTTTTCTCTGTGTATATCAATGATGTAGCTCTTGCTGCGGGCGATTCCCTGATCCACCTCTACGCAGACGACACCATTCTATATACTTTCGGCCCGTCTTTGGACACTGTGCTATCTAACCTCCAAACAAGCTTCAATGCTATACAACACTCCTTCCGTGGCCTCCAACTGCTCTTAAACGTTAGTAAAACCAAATGCATGCTTTTCAACCGGTCGCTGCCTGCACCCGCATGCCCGACTAGCATCACCACCCTGGATGGTTCCGACCTAGAATATGTGGACGTCTATAAGTACCTAGGTGTCTGGCTAGACTGCAAACTCTCCTTCCAGACTCATATCAAACATCTCCAATCGAAAATCAAATCAAGAGTCGGCTTTCTATTCCGCAACAAAGCCTCCTTCACTCACGCCGCCAAGCTTACCCTAGTAAAACTGACTATCCTACCGATCCTCGACTTCGGCGATGTCATCTACAAAATGGCTTCCAACACTCTACTCAGCAAACTGGATGCAGTTTATCACAGTGCCATCCGTTTTGTCACTAAAGCACCTTATACCACCCACCACTGCGACTTGTATGCTCTAGTCGGCTGGCCCTCGCTACATATTCGTCGCCAGACCCACTGGCTCCAGGTCATCTACAAGTCCATGCTAGGTAAAGCTCCGCCTTATCTCAGCTCACTGGTCACGATGGCAACACCCATCCGTAGCACGCGCTCCAGCAGGTGTATCTCACTGATCATCCCTAAAGCCAACACCTCATTCGGCCGCCTTTCGTTCCAGTACTCTGCTGCCTGTGACTGGAACGAATTGCAAAAATCGCTGAAGTTGGAGACTTTTATCTCCCTCACCAACTTCAAACATCAGCTATCTGAGCAGCTAACCGATCGCTGCAGCTGTACATAGTCTATTGGTAAATAGCCCACCCTTCTTCACCTACCTCATCCCCATACTGTTTTTATTTATTAACTTTTCTGCTCTTTTGCACACCAATATCTCTACCTGTACATTTTTTTTATTTATTTATTTTACCTTTATTTAACCAGGTAGGCAAGTTGAGAACAAGTTCTCATTTACAATTGCGACCTGGCCAAGATAAAGCAAAGCAGTTCGACAGATAAAACGACACAGAGTTACACATGGAGTAAAAACAAACATACAGTCAATAATGCAGTATAAACAAGTCTATATACAATGTGAGCAAATGAGGTGAGAAGGGAGGTAAAGGCAAAAAAAGGCCATGATGGCAAAGTAAATACAATATAGCAAGTAAAATACTGGAATGGTAGTTTTGCAATGGAAGAATGTGCAAAGTAGAAATAAAAAAATAATGGGGTGCAAAGGAGCAAAATAAATAAATAAATAAAAATTAAATACAGTTGGGAAAGAGGTAGTTGTTTGGGCTAAATTATAGGTGGGCTATGTACAGGTGCAGTAATCTGTGAGCTGCTCTGACAGTTGGTGCTTAAAGCTAGTGAGGGAGATAAGTGTTTCCAGTTTCAGAGATTTTTGTAGTTCGTTCCAGTCATTGGCAGCAGAGAACTGGAAGGAGAGGCGGCCAAAGAAAGAATTGGTCTTGGGGGTGACTAGAGAGATATACCTGCTGGAGCGTGTGCTACAGGTGGGAGATGCTATGGTGACCAGCGAGCTGAGATAAGGGAGGACTTTACCTAGCAGGGTCTTGTAGATGACATGGAGCCAGTGGGTTTGGCGACGAGTATGAAGCGAGGGCCAGCCAACGAGAGCGTACAGGTCGCAATGGTGGGTAGTATATGGGGCTTTGGTGATAAAACGGATTGCACTGTGATAGACTGCATCCAATTTGTTGAGTAGGGTATTGGAGGCTATTTTGTAAATGACATCGCCAAAGTCGAGGATTGGTAGGATGGTCAGTTTTACAAGGGTATGTTTGGCAGCATGAGTGAAGGATGCTTTGTTGCGAAATAGGAAGCCAATTCTAGATTTAACTTTGGATTGGAGATGTTTGATATGGGTCTGGAAGGAGAGTTTACAGTCTAACCAGACACCTAAGTATTTGTAGTTGTCCACGTATTCTAAGTCAGAGCCGTCCAGAGTAGTGATGTTGGACAGGCGGGTAGGTGCAGGTAGCGATCGGTTGAAGAGCATGCATTTAGTTTTACTTGTATTTAAGAGCAATTGGAGGCCACGGAAGGAGAGTTGTATGGCATTGAAGCTTGCCTGGAGGGTTGTTAACACAGTGTCCAAAGAAGGGCCGGAAGTATACAGAATGGTGTCGTCTGCGTAGAGGTGGATCAGGGACTCACCAGCAGCAAGAGCGACCTCATTGATGTATACAGAGAAGAGAGTCGGTCCAAGAATTGAACCCTGTGGCACCCCCATAGAGACTGCCAGAGGTCCGGACAGCAGACCCTCCGACTTGACACACTGAACTCTATCAGAGAAGTAGTTGGTGAACCAGGCGAGGCAATCATTTGAGAAACCAAGGCTGTCGAGTCTGCCGATGAGGATATGGTGATTGACAGAGTCGAAAGCCTTGGCCAGATCAATGAATACGGCTGCACAGTAATGTTTCTTATCGATGGCGGTTAAGATATCATTTAGGACCTTGAGCGTGGCTGAGGTGCACCCATGACCAGCTCTGAAACCAGATTGCATAGCAGAGAAGGTATGGTGAGATTCGAAATGGTCGGTGATCTGTTTGTTGACTTGGCTTTCGAAGACCTTAGAAAGGCACGGTAGGATAGATATAGGTCTGTAGCAGTTTGGGTCAAGAGTGTCCCCCCCTTTGAAGAGGGGGATGACCGCAGCTGCTTTCCAATCTTTGGGAATCTCAGACGACACGAAAGAGAGGTTGAACAGGCTAGTAATAGGGGTGGCAACAATTTCGGCAGATAATTTTAGAAAGAAAGGGTCCAGATTGTCTAGCCCGGCTGATTTGTAGGGGTCCAGATTTTGCAGCTCTTTCAGAACATCAGCTGAATGGATTTGGGAGAAGGAGAAATGGGGAAGGCTTGGGCGAGTTGCTGTTGGGGGTGCAGTGCTGTTGTCCGGGGTAGGAGTAGCCAGGTGGAAAGCATGGCCAGCCGTAGAAAAATGCTTATTGAAATTCTCAATTATGGTGGATTTATCAGTGGTGACAGTGTTTCCTATCTTCAGTGCAGTGGGCAGCTGGGAGGAGGTGTTCTTATTCTCCATGGACTTTACAGTGTCCCAGAACTTTTTTGAGTTAGTGTTGCAGGAAGCAAATTTCTGCTTGAAAAAGCTAGCCTTGGCTTTTCTAACTGCCTGTGTATAATGATTTCTAGCTTCCCTGAACAGCTGCATATCACGGGGGCTGTTCGATGCTAATGCAGAACGCCATAGGATGTTTTTGTGTTGGTTAAGGGCAGTCAGGTCTGGGGAGAACCAAGGGCTATATCTGTTCCTGGTTCTAAATTTCTTGAATGGGGCATGTTTATTTAAGATGGTTAGGAAGGCCTTTAAAGAAAATATCCAGGCATCCTCTACTGACGGGATGAGATCAATATCCTTCCAGGATACCCCGGCCAGGTCGATTAGAAAGGCCTGCTCGCAGAAGTGTTTCAGGGAGCGTTTTACAGTGATGAGTGGAGGTCGTTTGACCGCTGACCCATTACGGATGCAGGCAATGAGGCAGTGATCGCTGAGATCTTGGTTGACATGACCATCTGATCATTCATAACTCCAGTGTTAATCTGCAAAATTGTAATTATTTGCCTACCTCCTCATGCCTTTTGCACACATTGTATATAGACTCCCCCTTTGTTCTCTACTGTGTTATTGACTTGTTAATTGTTTACTCCATGTGTAACTCTTTGTTGTCTGCTCACACTGCTATGCTTTATCTTGGCCAGGTCGCAGTTGCAAATGAGCACTTGTTCTCAACTAGCCTACCTGGTTAAATAAAGGTGTTCTCAACTAGCCTACCTGGTTAAATAAAGGTGTTCTCAACTAGCCTACCTGGTTAAATAAAGGTGTTCTCAACTAGCCTACCTGGTTAAATAAAGGTGTTCTCAACTAGCCTACCTGGTTAAATAAAGGTGTTCTCAACTAGCCTACCTGGTTAAATAAAGGTGTTCTCAACTAGCCTACCTGGTTAAATAAAGGTGTTCTCAACTAGCCTACCTGGTTAAATAAAGGTGAAAAAAATAAATAATAATAAAATAAACTTGGACTTTGTATTTATTATGGATCCCCATTAGCTCCACCAAACTTGGACTTTGTATTTATTATGGATCCCCATTAGCTCCACCAAACTTGGACTTTGTATTTATTATGGATCCCCATTAGCTCCACCAAACTTGGACTTTGTATTTATTATGGATCCCCATTAGCTCCACCAAACTTGGACTTTGTATTTATTATGGATCCCCATTAGCTCCACCAAACTTGGACTTTGTATTTATTATGGATCCCCATTAGCTCCACCAAACTTGGACTTTGTATTTATTATGGATCCCCATTAGCTCCACCAAACTTGGACTTTGTATTTATTATGGATCCCCATTAGCTCCACCAAACTTGGCATTTTGTATTTATTATGGATCCCCATTAGCTCCACCAAACTTGGACTTTGTATTTATTATGGATCCCCATTAGCTCCACCAAACTTGGCATTTTGTATTTATTATGGATCCCCATTAGCTCCACCAAACTTGGACTTTGTATTTATTATGGATCCCCATTAGCTCCACCAAACTTGGCATTTTGTATTTATTATGGATCCCCATTAGCTCCACCAAACTTGGACTTTGTATTTATTATGGATCCCCATTAGCTCCACCAAACTTGGACTTTGTATTTATTATGGATCCCCATTAGCTCCACCAAACTTGGACTTTGTATTTATTATGGATCCCCATTAGCTCCACCAAACTTGGCATTTTGTATTTATTATGGATCCCCATTAGCTCCACCAAACTTGGACTTTGTATTTATTATGGATCCCCATTAGCTCCACCAAACTTGGACTTTGTATTTATTATGGATCCCCATTAGCTCCACCAAACTTGGACTTTGTATTTATTATGGATCCCCATTAGCTCCACCAAACTTGGACTTTGTATTTATTATGGATCCCCATTAGCTCCACCAAACTTGGACTTTGTATTTATTATGGATCCCCATTAGCTCCACCAAACTTGGACTTTGTATTTATTATGGATCCCCATTAGCTCCACCAAACTTGGACTTTGTATTTATTATGGATCCCCATTAGCTCCACCAAACTTGGACTTTGTATTTATTATGGATCCCCATTAGCTCCACCAAACTTGGACTTTGTATTTATTATGGATCCCCATTAGCTCCACCAAACTTGGACTTTGAAACACAGTAGGGATGTTTTTTTTATTAAAAAGTACTAAAGTACATTAGCCATGATAAATAGGTCTGATGTAAAAGTAGATGTATATAATATGTCACAGATCAATAGTACCAGGTTTTTATTGATTGATGGCAGCTGACAGCTTTGACTTTCAAGAAGACCGAGATCAACATGAGCTGGAAGCCTGGCCCCCAGATTCATTTCAAATAGACAGCAGAACCATTTCAATAAAGATGGAGCGAAGCAGAGGGTCATGAATCGGAAATGAGATTCCATGGTATAATGGGCAGGCTTATCAAGGGGAAATTACGGCCTGTACTGTACTGTATGTAGCATCGTTATGCATCAAATCATAAATAAATAAATGCTATTCAAAGAGTAAATCCTATTTCTAATAATCTATAATCCACGATGATTGACAGGTTGCGGGGAAAAAAATATTTTTTCATTCCTCTCACTCTCTCAGCCTGAGACTATTGATTGGTAATAGCTGCTTAATTCTCCTCCTTCTTCTTCCATATTTGAGGACACAGCAGTTTGTGAGGATCGCAGAACACGACGGGAGTCGAGACAAGTCGTCCCACACATTAACGCAACCCTCACACATCAGCTGGAAAACAGTGAACTCTTGACATGCTCTGCTCTGCTCCGTATGGGCCAGAACAGACAGTGTGGGAACGGGGAACGTCTGGAATTAAAAATAAACCTCTACTCCCAACCCAACCGCTGCCTGCCTAGTCACACATCCATAGTAGGATCTTGTAGGTTTGATACCACCATGAGTAATACCGGCAATGCTTACATTCTTTATTCTTTACCAGGACTGTATGTTCCTCCTGCTCTGGAATGACTGTAAGTGACACTAAACAAACACAGCTCACCGATTTACTTTTAGAGAGTAAAGAGTGTTTATGCGAGTCAGTATTTATTTACCTGACAGGCTGGTCAGGGAGGAACAGTCATCATCAGTAACTAAGGTGAGCTATCTTTCAACAGCTCTTTCAAAGTTTCTTCCTGTGCTTTAGTTTATTTTTAGGCCTGGGAGAAAATGTCACTGTTATTCATTGAAGCTGCATGGGAAAAAAATCCATTAAGATGGAGAAGAAAGAAAGAAATGGTTAGTTTAAAGGGAAAATGACATTTTGGGCTGACACAGACTTCGTTTTTTTTTTCTCCCAAATTGAAACATACCACCTGTGTCATGAGCGGTTTCTGCCAAGGAATGGGCATTCCAATAAGTAGAAGACAGATATGTGTCCCTATAAACTATACAGCATGAATAGTGAATATAACTGCATATAACATCATAACACATTTTTAATCTCACTTTAAAGATGAATTGAGCATTGATGAAAGTTAACTTGTCAGACTTCTTATGTTCATTATGAAAGGTGGCTAGAACTTCAAACAGTAATCTTGGAGGTGTAATGGGTATTTCTCACGATGTATTTGGCAAATCAGTAAAGGAAAGGAAAGGCATGGTTGAAGTACGATGATGAAAAGGTGCCCCCACAGACGCAGAAAATTCTGCTACACAACACTGAATTACTTCTTTACTTCGTGGCATTACTTATCTACCACTTTGTTTTACACTAATCAGTTCCTTTCTTACATGGGGCACCCCTATCTCCTTTGGTTTCCATGTGGAAAGAGAACCCAAGACCCACTCTTCTGTTCTGTTATACAGAGACTGTTAGCTGATATGGGTGGTGAGTTTGGTACCCTGCCCAGCAGTGCTTGACTTGGGAAGGAGCACACTGGAGTAGAGTACCAGCACCTCAGAATTTCTACTGCTTGAGCTCCTGGACCTCTAATAGGACGTACACTGTATTCAGTAAGTATTCAGACCAATTGACTATTTCCACATTTTGTAGCCTTATTCTAAAATGGATAATCTCATCAATCTACACACAATACCCCACAATGACAAAACAAAAACTGTTTTTTAAATGTTTGCAAATGTATAAAAAAAAAATATATATATATATATATATATATATATATATATATATATATATATATATATACACATACATAAGTATTCAGACCCTTTACTCAGTACTTTTGTTGAAGCACCTTTGGCAGCAATTACAGCATCGAGTCTTCTTGGGTATGATGCTACAAGCTTTTCACACCTGTATCTGTGGAGTTTCTCACATTCTTCTCTGCATATCCTCTCAAGCTCTGTCAGGTTGGATGGGGAGTGTCACTGCACAGCTATTTTCACATCTCTCCAGATATGTTTGATCGGTTTCAAGTTCGGGCTCTGGCTGGTTTGTTACTATGGGATATTGTGCGTAGATTAATGAGGAATTGTTTTTATTTAACCCATTTTAGAATAAGGCTGTAACGTAACAAAATGTGGAAAAAGTTAAGGGGTCTGAATACTTACCGAATGCACTCTACATAAACTCAAAAGTACAGTGGAGCTCCTGTATTTAAATATAAACACCACCGACAACCAAAATGAGTAGCGGCACCTATTTCAGTCCAAGTCAAACACTGATGCCCAGTCATCCGTTGCCATAGAAACCACGCCGCAGGGTTCTGTCAAAGTTTTTTTTTGTTGTGTCTGTCACCGCACTATGCTGTTATTTTACACTGACTGAAGCGTGAAGACAAAGTAAGAAACAAACTGATGCCATTTGAAAAACATCTATATGTGAGCATATACTGGCCAGAAACCACACCGTAATAATAATTATAATGCTACATTGGACTTATATAGCGCTTTTCAAGTCACTTTACAATTGTAGAAACTAAACAAACAGAGGAAAACAAGACCACAACAGGAAGAAACGCAACATGAAACAAAGAAAAAGGGGAGGGACTTAAGAAGGTAAAAGAGTGGGATGTTCTAGTGTATGAATCAGCAAGCAGGTGTGTGTGTGGGTGTGTGTGTGAGAGAGAGAGAGAGAGAGAGAGTGTGTGTGGGAGAGAGGGTGTGTGTGTGTGTGTGTGTGGGGTGGGGGTGGGGGGGTTCTGGGGGCTCCAGAACTTTGGAGGAATACCATTAGACTCCAGTGTTTTAAAGTAGATTCTCCTGTAATCATGGAGGAAAGCCTGAGTGTTCTCCCTATAGATCTCTCACAGGTGTCCTTATCCCACACTGCAAGGCTGTAGGAGATTGTTCCATAATCCAGCCACTTGAGAAGCCTCCATGGCACGTCTTTCGAGGAAAACATTACTACTTGAATGCATAAGTATTAGTCGTATGCACAGACTACACACACACCGTCCTTTGTATGCAAACATCTTCACTGATTTTTACCTGATATGATGACTGACAGTAGTAATGAGATAAATCTTTCCGAGGTTTAAACGAAATGCCATTCCTCACAGATGTTGTTGTAAAGTTGTGTTTTGCTGAGGTTCCTAATGTTCTCGTCCGTGACCTCACTACTGCGTTTCCTCATTTAAATCATGTTAGTGCAGTAGTTGTTTATTATTTTAGGGTACACTGAAGCTAAACACTACTGTAGTTAGTCAGAGGCAAAAAACACAGAAAATCACTGCACAGTTACAAATGGTAAGAAATGGACTAATGGCTATTTGTGAGAAAGGGGTGACATTTGGGTGAGGAGATTGTCTGTGTTGTGTCGTTCCATGGTGAGGCTGCATAAAGATCGATTCTAGCGTCTTCTGGCGATGTATACAGGTAGGTACACACATAATCACACACACGCACGAATGCACGCACACACAACACACGCGAAAAACATGCAAAGACACATCGGCAGTGATCTCACCTACACCACACTGAATGGCAGCATATTTATCGTCAGCCCCCTTTGGAGCACCCTTCAACTGATTGAACATTCTGTGTTTCCCTCATGTTTTATTTCAGCCATTCAGCGAACAGATCCAGACTGATAGTGTCTTGGTAGTCAGTGGGGCATTCTGGGTCTGAACATAGAAATAAAACACAAGTTCTAGTTTTATTCATCTGAAACTATACGGCACTATGGATTGGATCTGGTGTGATGTGACCAAATACTGTTTAATCAGATGAATCATAACTAAGACATATGTTTTTCCTTTGCATGTTATTCTATTGTTGCTCTGTAAGGGGTTAAAGGTTAAAGAAGTCAGGTCGACTCAGAAGCAGCAGTTGGTGCCAATGAAAACTGAGGCCAACGCATTAAAAAACTAAACATGGTTTGATATATAGGCTGGTTGAGGAATAAGGATGTGTGTTCTTAAAAATGGAGCTAATCCTCTGTTGATCCAATAGATTAAAATAACCATGAAATAATGTATTTGATTCCTTTGTGATTTTTTTGTGGTCATACTTAACTTGACTACGATAGATAAAGTCTGCCGCAAATGATATTGTTCTCGTTTTAATGACCAAATGTTCTTTGGAAACCAGTTATACTGGAGGTCAAGTCATCTAATTAACTTGGAACAGCAGAGAGATTCTTGCTGGAAATAAACAAGCATAAAGATTTAGGAGGTGAAGGACTGTAGAGACTTGATGTAATATGTCCGCGTTTCTCAAGTGATCCTAAGGACCCCCATACCACCGTTTTGGGAAACATCTGCATGCCAATGAATAGTAAGATGATTAGTCAATCTGCTCTGAGGATGTGAATCCACCTGGAATTGCTCCCTCTCACTCATGAACCACATAGACACTGTTTATTGTAATATTCTGATCAGGGCCAGAATGGTTTTCCTGACCATGTGACGAGACTAGGAATACTTCTGGGCGCTGGTTATAGTCTAGTTTACAGTTATTCTCGGTCATGTCATGTGGTCATGAAGTCCAAATTGGCTATAAAATGTATGGACTTAATTTAAGGTTAGGGTTAGGCATTAGGGTTAGCAATGTTGTTAAGGTTATGGTTAGGTTTAAAATCAGATTGTATGACTTTGTGGCTGTGCCAGATAGTGACCACTCTGCAGAGCTGCCTTCAGAACAAGATGCATGACGGAAAAAAAACGCCAATTCTGAGACTGTATTGCAGGCAGAGTTAGCTCAGACGTTGTCGCAGTGAGTTTTACCTCAGGTTGTGTCTGGTGAGTTATTGACTACAGATAAGAACTCAAATCAATTCAAATGGCTCTGTCAGACCAGGACAGGAGACCTGAAATGCACTTCCACTACTATGAAGACTGCAATGACTACAAATTGCAGCTTAGTTACATTTCCAGAGAAACCTATTTTAAAATGTGAATACCCACAGTATAATAATCATTACGATTTATCAAGGCAATCAACTCTTCATCATGTAATGATATGGTTCATCATTTAGGGAAATGTAAAAGTCAATGAAACAGACGTAAACTCATCAGCACCCATTGCCACAATCGAGGTAACTTCGCAAAGTTCCACAAGGACACTTAGGAAACTCACCTCTTCCATCACGTCAGCAAGCTTGCTTAGTATTTCTTCTGAAAGGCCTTGGAATGTTGGAACACTGTTGGGGAGAGGTAGAGAGTGAGAGTTAGCTGTTTTGGAGCCTTCAGACACCAAGGTGAAGCCAACAGTTCATGCTGTTCCTGGCTGGTTGACAGTACTAGGTACTGTGGAGCTTGATGACTTGCAAAGCATCGCCCACCACAGCGATAAACACTGTTTATTCACATAAATCACACATTGTCAATATTCTCTCTGTTTTCTGTCGTTCTGTTATCTATCTCAGTAAGTAAGCCAAAATACACACTAGCAGAGCAGGTATGCAGCAATTATGTAAAAAACAGCACAGCACGTTGCATGACAGAGTGGAGTCTGTATGACTGATTCAAAAAAACACCAGGGAAAACCACATAATGTACGTACATAGACACAGCTGTGGCAGCACCCTTATGGAAAAACCACATCCATTTCATCTCATGTGATCACGTAACAACATACACAGCAACATGTGAAGCAACATGTGCTAACATAAAACTCCGCATATGATTACATGTGAGAACACATGTGAGAACATGATCTCATGTGAAATGAATGTGAAATGAAAATGACAACATGGGGATGCAACATTTCAACACGTGATAACAGGAAATTACATTTGAGCACATGTGAAAGCAGAGTTATAAAATGTTGTTTAGAATACTTTACTTTAAAATATTTACATGAATTCAATTTAGACAGTCATGGTCCCCTGAAGGTTTTGTCTACTTCCCAGTTGGTTCCAGGGACATTTTTTTGTCAGAATGTTTAGCTTTGGTGAAAACACAGTAAATCTACAACTAACTACTGTATTTCTACAGCTAAACAAAGGTGTTAATGGACAACATGCTGAATACTTTGGATTCAACCTCAATTGGGATTTGAACTCATAACCTCTTAATTTCTAGCAACCTGAAGTTCTTGCTGAACCACCAGGTCTATGGACATCGTGGAGATTGGCTATATATTTATTGTCAAGAACACATTTCTGCACTTTGCCTAAAGTTGCAGTAAAAATCAGGTAAATATATACAACAACTTGAAGGTGTTATTTCTATAAAATGACAGTATGCTGCTGTATTCTGATTTCAATTACGGTAAAATCTTGTATAGTAAATAACATTTTGATGGGATTGAACTAATAACCCCTGGCTCACTACCAACCTGTAATGTCCTGTTACAGTGCAGCTACACCACCAGAACCGTGAGTGGAAAAGAGATATGGCCACAGACTTATTGACAAGAGCGGATCTGCACTTTGGTCAAACCTGCCCAGAATCAAGTAAATAACTGTACAATTGTCACCACCAATGTAACAACGTAAAACTAGCAGTGCCCAAAGACACTTGATTTAAAGTATACAATAATTCTTTGGGGTTAGAATTTGCAACCACTTGGTTAGGAGAGCATCAATGTTACTGCAGCACATCCAGGTTCAAACTAATTGCTTGGAACTATACTGAACAAAGATATAAATGCAACAACTTCAAAACTGTAACCGAGTTACAGTTCATATGGGGCCGGTTGAACGTACTGAAATGAACACTCAAGAGCTGCACTGTTTAGATGCCAATTCCAAGCTCCCTTAAAAATTGAGACATCTGTGTGACAAAACTGCACATTTTAGAATGGCCTTTTATTGTCCCCAGCACAAGGTGCACCTGTGTAATAATCATATTGTTTAATCAGCTTCTTGATATGCCACACCTGTCAGGTGGCAAAGGAGAAATTCTCACTAACAGGGATGTAAACAAATTTGTGCACAAAATTTGAGAGAAATAAGCATTTTGTGCACATGGAAAATGTCTGGGATATTTTATTTCAGCTCATGAAACATGGGACCAACACTTTACATGTTGCGTTTATATTTTTGTAGCACACTCTTAAAAAATAAGAGTATGGTTTGGGTACAGTGTTGTTCCCTGGGGTACAAAATTGTCAAAGGTACACTAAACAGCTACACATATAAACTCACATGGTTTATCACTGCACTTTAAAATATACAGTGCCTTTAGAAAGTATTCAAACCCCTTGACTTTTTGCACTTTGTTACATTACAGCCTTATTCTAGAATGTATTAAATCGTTTTTGTCCTCATCAATCTTCTCACAATACGCGATAATAACAAAGCAAAAACAGGTTTTCAGAAATGTTTGCCAATTACTGTGAAATGTACTAAAACCCACTTGCAACCAGTTGATAGCCAGTTATTGGAAGTTAAACATGAACTTCCTGTGAACCAGCTCCCATTAAGCTTTTGGAATATGCACAAAAACCGCTAAACAGTGCCGCTCTTGCGTGTCACAACTGCTTACTAAAATTGAAAAACTGACAGTGTCAAAAGAGATGCTCAACCTTCTTTAACATAACCATAAAAGCACTGAAACGTGTTCAACATTTCCAATGACAGTTTTAGACCATGCCCCCAAATATGCTAGTGAGTCCCCGCCAGCACATTGCCTCCACCTACATTTCAATGTGCAGTAATGATACCTAATCCTGCATTCGTAACCAAGTGGGGAGTGGGATTTTACCACATACGCCTGGGAAAAATCCACTTGAACGGCCCTCCAGCTGGTAATTAATAGTGGGGAATGCATCTATCATCCCTGAGCTCCGACTTCTCCCACATGCTGACCTCTGACACCACCTATTAAGGAAATGACCTCGATAACAGCATTTTCGGCAGTTAAATGTAATAACAAAACATTATTTATGAAAAGCAATCTATTAATATGGTTTTTGAACTCCGCCATGTGTTTATGGTTGACACAGCTTGTTGGCCATTCGCCAATTGGCGTTTCTCAACGAGTTCAAAGTACATACAGTAAATGCAAGTGGTATTTACGACTTCACAACTGCTAAATTTCCACCTCCCACATGGTTACGAACGCAGCATTATATGTATATTGGGTAGAAAAATTTACCATTATAATAGATCACGGGCACATGTACCCTAAAAGGTACTGATGTGAGTTCCTATGTGTAACTCTGAAGGTTCCTTACCTGTACCTTTGACCTTTTTGTACACCAGGAAACAAAACTGTCTAACAGTGTGCACTATTTTGCACATAACAAAAGAGTGCCATCTGCACTGCTATTTTAGTTATCAGTTATTCTGACTATTCTAAATCCCAGATAAGGACATGTTGAATAATAATTACTGCATAAATAATCCACAATGTAGGTCAAAGTGTGTCAAATATGTGAGTTGAAGAAAAAATAAGTTGAAGACTCATTTTTGTTTGCAGGGCATTACCTGTGAAATCTCATGTGAAAAATTGAATCCACATGTAAAAGATTATGATTTCACATGTGCAAAACGTGTAATTCAACATTCAAAAGGCACTCGCACATCTGAGCTATCTTTTTTGCAGGTGCATCGTAACATGTACAAAACGTGGAAATGTCACATGAAATCATGTGATTTTCCAACCAATTATTGCCTGTCTTAAACCCCCTCTCTAACACCAGCATCATCTGAAGTGGGAAAGTGTGTGCAGTAGTCAGTATTAAACCAGTAGTAAACCAGTAGTAAGTCAGTATTAAACCAGTAGTAAGTTAGTATTAAACCACTAGTAAACAGTAGTAAGTCAGTAATAAACCAGTAGTAAATATGTAGTAAGTCAGTACTAAACCAGTAGTAAACAGTAGTACGTCAGTAATAAACCAGTAGTAAACCAGTAGTAAGTCAGTATTAAACCAGTAGTAAGTCAGTATTAAACCAGTATTAAACCAGTAGTAAGTCAGTATTAAACCAGTAGTAAACCAGTAGTAAGTCAGTATTAAACCAGTAGTAAGTAAGTATTAAACCAGTAGTAAACCAGTAGTAAGTCAGTATTAAACCAGTAGTAAACCAGTAGTGAGCCAGTATTAAACCAGTAGTAAGTCAGTATTAAACCAGTAGTAAGTCAGTATTAAACTAGTAGTAAACCAGTAGTAAGTCAGTAGTAAACCTGTAGTTAGTCAGTAATAAACCAGTTGAAAACAGTAGTCAGTATTAAACCAGTAGTAAACCAGTAGTAAGTCAGTAATAAACCACTATTAAACCAGTAGTAAGTCAGTATTAAACCAGTAGTAAGTTAGTATTAAACCACTAGTAAACAGTAGTAAGTCAGTATTAAACCACTAGTAAACAGTAGTAAGTCAGTAATAAACCAGTAGTAAACATGTAGTAAGTCAGTATTAAACCAGTAGTAAACAGTAGGAAGTCAGTAATAAACCAGTAGTAAACCAGTAGTAAGTCAGTATTAAACCACTAGTAAACAGAAGTAAGTCAGTAATAAACCAGTAGTAAACCTGTAGTGAGTCAGTATTAAACCACTAGTAAACAGTAGTATGTCAGTAATAAACCAGTAGTAAACCAGTAGTAAGTCAGTATTAAACCAGTAGTAAGTCAGTATTAAACCAGTATTAAACCAGTAGTAAGTCAGTATTAAACCAGTATTAAACCAGTAGCAAACCAGTAGTAAGTCAGTATTAAACCAGTAGTAAGTCAGTATTAAACCAGTAGTAAACCAGTAGTAAGTCAGTATTAAACCAGTAGTAAGTCAGTATTAAACCAGTATTAAACCAGTAGTAAACCAGTAGTAAGTCAGTATTAAACCAGTATTAATCCAGAAGTAAACCAGTAGTTAAGCCAGTATTAAACCAGTAGTAAGCCAGTAGTAAGTTAATAGTAAGCCAGTAGCAAGTCAGTAGTAAGCCAATAGCAAGCCATGGCTCAGGGTTTGAATTTAAGGTTGGGCCTTAGAGCAGCTGCCAATCATACTAAGCGTTTCAGGAAGGAGATGTTTACATACCTCTGGCATGCTCTCTCCTCAGTGAGAGAGACCTCATTCACACACACATTCACGGAAACGCACACACACGAACATGCAGGAACACACACACACACACACACAACATCTGGCAGTTTGACAACATCCAAGTCTCTTTGCTACTATGGAACCACTGTAGCTTGTTACCAGGGGAACTACTCCTTCAGAAATATAATTGATGTGTTTGATATTTGACATTCTGTATTGACGATAAGAACTGTCAGAAGCTACTTCTCAAATATTATGACATAAAAGCCATGAACACTTGAGCAAGGCACTAAACCCTAAGTGCTCTTGTTAGTCGCTCTGGTTAAAAGCGTCTGCTAAATTACTCAAATGTAAACGTGCACCAGCTGGCTGTAGCTGCCAATGCATGGGGAGAAAGGCATCTTACGCTAACACTATAAGCTGACTTCATCCAAATCAATTTCATAATTTCCTGCGTGTGACATCATCGGGTCCTTGCAATAAAGGGCAACAGCAGGGCCTCCGGGAGGAGAGGTGCTGTCAATGCAACATTCTCCTCGGTCTTCCTCGATGATCTATTTCAGTAGTGGAGACTGGAGGAAACTCCAGTTCCAACCACTTACACAGTCATTGAGAAATCACAGAAGGCATGATAAAGGCTCTGTGTATGCAGATCAGTACTGTACTTGAGGACGTGTGTTGAATGAGTATTTGTGGTCTAACAGATGTTGTGGACTTCCCATCTGAATCACTATAGTTGATCACGGGGTGGGAAATCTTCATTCGGGGGATGACGATGTCCTTTGTTGTTGTTGCGGCATCCTAAGGGTTTGCCTGCTCAGAACGGGGGAATTTAATCATGATTCAACCTTTTCTGGAGGAGGCTACTGTATTTCAACATGACCTTCTAGTCAGAGTACACACAAATGGCACTTATGAGTGTAAATCTATTGGTCTGGCTCTTATAAGTGTAAATCTATTGGTCTGGCTCATATAAGTGTAAATCTATTGGTCTGGCTCATATAAGTGTAAATCTATTGGTCTGGCTCATATAAGAGTACATCTATTGGTCTAGCTCATATAAGTGTAAATATATTGGTCTGGCTCATATAAGAGTAAATCTATTGGTCTGGCTCATATAAATCTATTGGTCTGGCTCATATAAATCTATTGGTCTGGCTCATATAAATCTATTGGTCTGGCTCATATAAATCTATTGGTCTGGCTCATATAAATCTATTGGTCTGGCTCATATAAATCTATTGGTCTGGCTCATATAAATCTATTGGTCTGGCTCATATAAATCTATTGGTCTGGCTCATATAAATCTATTGGTCTGGCTCATATACATCTATTGGTCTGGCTCATATAAATCTATTGGTCTGGCTCATATACATCTATTGGTCTGGCTCATATAAGTGTAAATCTATTGGTCTGGCTCATATAAGTGTAAATCTATTGGTCTGGCTCATATAAGTGTAAATCTATTGGTCTGGGACGTCAAACGTTTGTTGGCTTTAGAGCACAAAGCCCACTAGTGAACCTACAGTATTATACTGTATATTAAACACATAAAACAGGTTTTAAGATAGAAATCGTCAGGTCTGAAGCTGAAAAATGAAAAGCTGGATTACACTCAGCTGTGTAAACAGAAAGAGGGCATAGTGTGATGATGATCAATAAACTGGTGCTTTAATATCACCAAGTGGTAATAAATGAATTTAGTGTAAAATACCTGAAGAGTCCAATCACCTGATCCTCATTTGAACATGCATCCAGCAAGTGTCTTTGTTGACATCAGGGACAGGAAAAGGGAAGAGGGGGAAGGTGATTCTGTGACTGTCAGAGACTGTCACTCAAACCACAGCCCTCGCTCGAATGGCATCTTAAGGGAGGTGGAGGACAGAGAGAGAGAGAGAGAGAGAGAAAGAGGGAGAGATAGAGAGAGAGAGGAGCCCACCTCTTTAGAAACTCCATGTATTCGGCATGTTTGATGAGGCCTGTCCTCATCATAATGGTCTGGAAACACTGGCGGTCAATGGCCCATAACTTCACATTAGTGAGGGCTGAGGAAGAGACAACAAAATATACATTAGACCGAGAAAATAACAACTTTTAGATCACAGGATGTAACAGTCTTATATAATGACAGAATATCAAGAAACGGACAATATAACATTTAATCAATAACATTTTGAAATGTAAATCCAATTAAAACCCTGTGCAGTACACTCATGCACTCTTAGAAAAAAGGGGGAATCTAAACTAGTTATTTGGCTGTCCCCATGTACTGTAGAAGCCTTTCCACAGAGGATTCTACCTGGAACCCAAAAGGGTTATTCTACGGGGACAGTCGAAGAACCCTTTTGGAACCCTTTTTCTAAGAGTGTATCATTGTATCACCGAATCTGCTATGCAGATCATCAGTCATACAGTATCCATGGCAACTTCTGTGGTTAAATCCAAATCAAGTCATTTGGAACCGGATCAATAATCCTTCATACCACCACCACCGATGTCTACACATGATTACCATTGATACCACCACCACTGATGTCTACCCATGATTACCATTCATACCACCACCACTGATGTCTACCCATGATTACCATTCATACCACCACCACTGATGTCTACCCATGATTACCATTCATACCTCCACCACTGATGTCTACCCATGATTACCATTCATACCTCCACCACTGATGTCTACCCATGATTACCATTCATACCACCACCACTGATGTCTACCCATGATTACCATTCCCCTGTATGTTTTCCATGGCAGAGCATCAGTCAGCAAGTTTTAAAAAATATACTTTTCTTAAAGGGTATACTCTCAAATCATCATTATTATTTAACACAGCGAGTGCAAAGAGAGATACTAAACTCCTGCACACCCACAATGACCACTGTGTTGGATCTTGTCAGTGAACCCAAATTGATTTCCTTTAATGCTACACAGATGAAGGAGTCTTAGACTGGATGACAGGGGCGACAGAGGAGGAATAGGACCATAAAATAAAGTGGTGATCCTAACTGACCTAAGACAGGGAATTTTTACTAGGACTAAATGTCAGGAATTGTGAAAAACTGAGTTTAAATGTATTTGGCTAAATGTATTTTTAAATGTATTTGGCTTCTGACTTCTGACTTCAATCTGAGAATCTAATATAAGCCAAATTATAAGTAAAATATATCACCACCCATAATAAGACTATACAAGCATCCTATTAAAACGTCTGACTCCATAAAGACGATTTAGCAATATCCAAGAGATTATTTTTGAGTTACAGGATTTATCTCGTTATTAATGATTAGATCATTAAAAGGCATGAAAGGCATCACATTTGATTCCCCTAGGGTTGAAATTCTTCAGTACTGGCAATATATTGGCACGCATGAGAAACAAATCCAAGATGATGTTAATTCTGGAGCTCGCTGTGTTTTTAATTGCACATAGCAAACCAACGATGAACATGCTCGATACCAACTGTAAAGACCCAGACGAGATCAGAGCACAAAATAGAGCAGTTGCAGAGAGAACTTCAAGCAAAAAAGAGCCTGTCTGACTAGGTCACGTATACATTACACACAGAGAGATGTGTTGGAACAGAGCCCAAATAGGCCCCAAAGCGACATATCTGACTCGGATACAGATAGCAGGATGGACACACAGTCCACGTTGCTCTCTATTGTACGAGTGGGCCAAGCTACTAAAATAGCCTCAGTTGCAGCTATTGGGACGTGCACAGAGGCTAATCTCAAACAACCCACAAAGCATTGTTGTGATTTCTGTAAAAATGCAGCCTGCCTGCCCACAGAGCAGAAGGACCTTTTCTGTTAGATGTTGTCACTGTTGTCACCGAAGAGTTCATACGATGCAGAAATGTTGGGATTTAAAGAGGGGTCGACCACTTCCATTCTATTTACAGCATAGGGTATATTTGGAGCTTTCTCCTAAAATGTTGGATGTTATGTATTTTGACGATGATGTGTTAATCATTTCATCCTTTGTAACTCAATATATTCCTATATATATACTATATTCCTTTGTCATGGCTATATAGGTTAATTTTGTGAATGTGCTTTCTTTGATGTATAGAGTGCTAGACAAATGTTCATGTCTCCTGTTAAGACACAAATAATATTGTGTTGTTCTTTGCATGGTACATATGGCTATGTCCATCTGTACAGTCATGCCCAAAAGTTGAGAGAATGACACAAATATTAATTTTCACAAGGTCTGCTGCCTCAGTTTGTATGATGTCAATTTGCATATACTCCAGAATGTTATGAAGAGTGATCAGATCAATTGCAATTAATTGTGAAGTTCGTTTTTGCCATGCAAATGAACTGAATCCCCCAAAAACATTTCTACTGCATTTCAGCCCTGCCACAAAAGGACCAGCTGACATCATGTCAGTGATTCTCTCGTTAACACAGGTGTGAGTCTTGACGAGGACAAGGCTGGAGATCACTCTGTCATGCTGATTGTGTTCGAATAACAGACTGGAAGCTTCAAAAGGAGGGTGGGGCTTGGAATCATTGTTCTTCCTCTGCCAACCATGGTTACCTGCAAGGAAACACGTGCCGTCATCATTGCTTTGCACAAAAAGGGCTTGACAGGCAAGGAAATTGCTGCCAGTAAGATTGCACCTAAATCAACCATTTATCGGATCATCAAGAACTTCCAGGAGAGCAGTTCAATTGTTGTGAAGAAGGCTTCAGGGCGCCCAAGAAAGTCCAGCAAGCGCCAGGACCGTCTCCTAAATTTGATTCAGCTGCGGGATCGGGGCACCACCAGTAGAGAGCTTGCCCAGGAATGGCAGCAGGCAGGTGTGAGTGCATCTGCATGCACAGTGAGGCGAAGACTTTTGGAGGATGGCCTGGTGTCAAGAAGGGCAGCAAAGAAGCCACTTCTTTCCAGGAAAAACATCAGGGATAGACTGATCTTCTGCAAACATTTCTCTGATGAATCCCCTCTCCGATTGTTTGGGGTATCCGGAAAAAAGCTTGTCTGGAGAAGACAAGGTGAGCACTACCATCAGTCCTGTGTCATGCCAACAGTAAAGCATCCTGAGACCATTCATGTGTGGGGTCGCTTCTCAGCCAAGGGAGTGGGCTCACTCACAATTTTGCCTAAGAACACAGCCATGAATAAAGAATGGTACCAACACATCCTCCGAGAGCAACTTCTCCCAACCATCCAGGAACAGTTTGGTGACGAACAATGCCTTTTCCAGCATGATGGTGCACCTTGCCATAAGGCAAACGTGATAACTAAGTGGCTCAGGGAACAAAACATCAATACTTTGGGTCCATGGCCAGGAAACTCCCCAGACCTTAATCTCATTGAGAACGTGTGGTCAATCCTATAGAGGCGGGTGGACAAACAAAAACCCACAAATTCTGACTAACTCCAAGCATTGATTATGCAAGAATGGGCTTCCATCAGTCAGGATGTGGCTCAGAAGTTAATTTGTCAACAGAAGTTAATTTGGATTGCAAAGGTCTTGAAAAAGAAGGGTCAACACTGCAAATATTGACTCTTTGCATCAACTTCATGTAATTGTCAATAAAAGCCTTGTAATTATACTTCAGTGTTCCATAGTAACGTCTGACAAAAATATCTAAAGACACTGAAACAACACACTTTGTGTGTATGTATGTATTTGTATGTATAGATCTGCTACGAAAAGTAATTGCCTTTTTTCACACAAAATGGCCTTAGAACCTTCATCATTGGTATGCTAATATTCGGTGCTGTAAACAAAGATGCTACATGTCATTTTCAAATTGCTTGTGAACCAGTTGCTGATAAAAATTAAAAAAAATTAAATTCATGAACTGTTCTTCTTGATTATTTCATAATTCTGGCTATTTAGTTATTTTCTAGGCAAATCAATGTTCTCTCAAAGGGATGAGAGTTTCTGAGAGTTTTATTTCAAATATACTGTTTTTAAGATGCAGTGATCTCTGATCATCTTTTATATTAATCTGACTGATTTGATAAAACCACATATGAAGTTGCTATTTACCCATCCAATTAGATGAACAGACTATTTTATGTTCATTGAAATATGAATTGATCTGTGTTGTCTTGGTTTACCTTCAGTACTTCACAAGAAGAATGGAGCATTCCTTTCTAGCAGGGAAGGTAGGGAACATTTGAGGACATTTGCCTGTCTAAAGAATGACAATGCTACCCGCAAAAAAGACACCCCTGAAATGATGCTGCTAGGACCATGACCTGCCGGACTGGCGATTGTCTACAGTGACTAAAGTGCTGTCCGTCTGATTTGGAACACTTCTGTCTGATCCAGGATCAGATGTGTTCAGGGAAGGATTATGTAGTGTGGCCCATCCCCCGAAGTGACTCTTATCAGCTGTAAGCAAGGTTTCCTCTGTGTTGTCATAGGAACGCTGCATTATCTCTCCAACCCCCTCTTATCTGGGAAGCAGAGGTTCAGTTGTCTTGACATCTTGTTGGTCTGATATCTGATTGTAGGTTAACTTCACAGTAATACTATTGGTCAACTCAGATTTTTTTATCCAAATAACTCAGATGTTATAAAAAGGGTCTCAGATTCATTGTCTCTTTCTCTTTGTTCCTAACCAACAGTGGTGAGATTCTTTTTCTCCCTCTACTCCAGGGACTGTCAGGCTATGATTTCTCTTTCTTTCTCCCTCTTTGATCATGACTAGAATAATGCATTTTAACGAAAAGTATTGTCTTGTAACTTAAGCTTCATTACTTGTATAATGTTATCATTCATTTTACAATGATATTAAATATCTGCCTTTGACATAGACAATTCTTATTCCTTTATTGACTTTCCAATTCCTGTAACTCAGCCAAAGTCTCTTGGATATTGCTAAATCATCTTTATCAAATCAAACTTTATTTGTCACATGCGCCGAATACAACAACTGTAGACCTTACTGTGAAATGCTAACTTACAAGCTCTTAACCAACATTGCAGTTCAAGAAGAGTAAAGAAAATATTTACCAAATAAGCTAAAGTAAAAAATTATAAAAAGTAACACAATAACATGACAATAACAAAGCTATATACAGGGGGCACCGGTACCGAGTCAGTGTGTGGGGTTACAGGTTAGAGGTAATTGTACATGTAGGTAGGGGTGAAGTGACTATGCATAGACAATTAACAGCGAGGAGCAGCAGTGTACAAAACAAATGGGGGTCAATGTAATAGTCCGGTGGCCATTTGATTAGTTGTTCAGCAGTCTTATGGCTTGGGGATAGAAGCTGTTAATGATCCTTTAGGTCCTAGACTTGGCGCTCCCGCACCGCTTGCCGTGCGGTAGCAGAGAAAACAGTCTATGACTTGGGTGACTGGAGTCTCTGACAATATTATGGGCTTTTCCTATGACACCCATGTGAAGACACTTGCCAGTTGGTATGGCCTTTAGCTCGATGCGGATGTTGACTGTAATCCATGGCTTCTGGTTGGGATATGTACATACGGTCACTGTGGGGACGATGTCGTCGATGCTCTTATTGATGAAGCCGATGACTGAGGTGGTATACTCCTCAATGCCATTGGATGAATCTCGGAACATATTCCAGTCTGTGCTAGCAAAACAGTCCTGTAGCGTAGCATCCGCATCATCTGACCACTTCCGTATTGAGCGAGTCACTGGTACGTCCTGCTTTAGTTTTTGCTTGTAAGCAGGAATCAGGAGGATAGAATTATGGTCAGAGGGCGGGGGAGAGCTTTGTATGCATCTCTGTGTGTGGACAAAAGGTGGTCTAGTGCTTTTTTCCCTCTGGCTGCACATGTGACATGCTGGTAAAAATGTGGTAAATCTGATTTAAATTTGCCTGCATTAAAGTCCCTGGCCACTAGGAGCGCCGCTTCTGGATGAGCATTTTCTTGTTTGCTTACGGCCTTATAGAGTTGGTTGAGTGTGGTCTTAGTGCCAGCATTGGTCTGTGATGGTAAATAGACGGCTATGAATAATATAGATGAGAAGTCTCTTGGTAGATAGTGTGGTCTACAGCTTATCATAAGGTACTCTACCTCAGGCGAGTCAGATAAACATGTCAATAGGTTAATTAGTCTTTGTATGGGTCGCATGTGAGGTTAATAGGCTAACTGCATAGTCTTAATATGGGTCGCATGTGAGGTGTCTAGAATAGTCATATACACTACCTTTCAAAAGTTTGGGGTCACTTATAAATGTTATATTTAATGTTATCCATTAAAATAATATCAAATTGATCAGAAATTACTATTGTACCTGGAAATGGCTGATTTTTATGGAATATCTACGCACAGAGGCCCATTATCAGCAACCATCACTCCTGTGTTCCAATGGCATGTTGTGTTAACTAATCCAAGTTTATCATTTTAAAAGGCTAATTGATCATTACCCTTTTGCAATTATGTTAGCACAGCTGAAAACTGTTGTCCTTTCTTTAGACCAGTTGAGTATCTGGAGCATCAGCATTTGTGGGTTCGATTACAGGCTCAAAACGGCCAGAAACAAAGAACTTTCTCTGAAACTCGTCAGTCTATTCTTGTTCTGAGAAATTAAGGCTAACAGACACCTCATAAGTCCTGGCAGCTTCATTAAATAGTACCCGCAAAACACCAGTCTCAACGTCAAAAGAGGTGACTCCGGATGCTGGCCTTCTAGGCAGAGTTGCAAAGAAAAAGCCATAAGCATTCAGACCCTTTGCTTAGTACTTTGTTGAAGCACCTTTTGCAGCGATTACAGCCTTGAGTCTTCTTGGGTATGATGCTACAACACCTGTATTTGGGGAGTTTCTCCCATTTTTCACTGCAGATCCTCTCAAGCTCTGTCAGGTTGGTTGAGGAGCGTTGCTGCACATCTATTTTCAGGTCTCTCCAGAGATGTTTGATCGGGTTCAAGTCTGGGCTCTCGCCAGGCCACTCAAGGCCATTCAGAGACTTGTCCCAATGCCACTCCTGCGTTGTCTTGGCTGTGTGCTTAGGGTGTTGTCCTGTTGTAAGGTGAACCTTTGCCTCAGTCGGAGGTCCTGAGCGCTCTGGAGCAGGTTTCCATCAAGGATCACTCTGTACATGCCTCCGTTCATCTTTCCCTAGATCCTGACTAGTCCCCCAGTCCCTGCCACTTAAAAGGATCCCCACAGCATGATGCTGCCACCACCATGCTTTACCACAGGGATGGTGCCAGGTTTCCTCCAGACGTGACACTTGGCATTCAGGCCAAAGAGTTCAATCTTGGTTTCATGACTCTCAGCCTTCTTGTTTCTCATGGTCTGAGAGTATTTTAAGTGCCCTTTGGCAAACTCCAAGTGGGCTGTCATGTGCCTTTTACTGATGAGTGGCTTCTGTCTGACCACTCTACCATAAAGGCCTGATTGGTGGAGTGCTGCAGAGATGGTTGTCCTTCTGGAAGGTTCTCCCATCTCCACAGAGGAACTCTGGTGCTCTGTCAGAGTGACCATTGGGCTCTTGGTCACCTCCCTGACCAAGGACCTTCTCCCCCGATTTCTCAGTATGGCCCGGGCGGCCAGCACTAGGAAGAGTCTTAGTAGTTCCAAACTTCTTCCATTTAAGGATGATAGAGGCCACTGTGTTCTTGGGGACCTTCAATGCTGCAGAAATGTTTTGGTACCGTTCCCCAGATCTGTGCCTCGACACAATCCTGTCTCGGAGCTGTACGGACAATTAATTCGACCTCAGGGCCTGGTTTTTGCTCTGACATACCCTTTAAAATCTGGGACCTTACATAGGCAGGTGTGTGCCTTTCCAAATCATGTCCAATCAATTGAATTTACCACAGGTGGACTCCAATCAAGTTGTTGAAACATCTCAAGGATGATACATGGAAACAGGATGCACCTGAGCTCCATTTCAAGTCTCATAGCAAATGTTCTGAATACCCATGTAAATAAGCTATCTGTTTTTATTTTTTTAAATGATCAAAAATGTCTAAAAACTTGTTTTTGCTTTGTCATTATAGGGTGTTGTAGATTGATGAGGAAAATATTTAATTTAGTTCATTTTAGGCTGTAACGTAACAAAATGTAGAAAAGGTCATATCAAATATTACCCCACTATATTGGTGCTGATGGAGATTTAGTCTATGTGCATTACAGTGGCTTGTAAGCAAATAATTGGTCGGAAAACCTTTTGTCATCATTATGATGCTGTCAGTTTGACAATATTGAGTGGACAGCACTGCATTTTAGCTTGCTAAGATTAGCATTGCCAGCTATTTCTTTTTTTGTTACCTTTCACCCCTTTTTCTCCCCAATTTTCGTGATATCCAATTGGTAGTTACAGTCTTGTCCCATCGCTGCAACTCCCGTATGGACTCGGGAGAGGCGAAGGTTGAGAGCCATGCATCCTCCAAAACACGGCCCTGCCAAGTTGCACAGCTTCTTGACACTGCTCGCTTAATCCGGAATCCAGTCACACCAATGTGTCGGAGGAAACACCATACAACTGGCGACCGAAGTCGGGCCCTGCCCGCCACAGGAATCACTAGAGCGCAATGGGACAAGGACATCCCTGCAGGCAAACCTTCCCCTAACCCAGACAACGCTGGGCCAATTGTGTGCCGCCTCATGGGTCTCGCGGCCAGCTGTGACACAGCCTGGGATTGAACCCGGGTCTGTAGCGACGCCTCTAACACTGTGATGAAGTGCCTTTGTCCGCTGCGCCACTCGGGAGTCCCAAGCCAGCAATTTTTTTGCCATTTCTCTAAAATACATTTGACGACGTCATAATGATGACAAAGTTGTTTCCTACTAATAATTTGCCTACTTCTCATCGTATTTCCAGGCCGTTCAGAATGACTGGGCATGAGTCGAAGCCAGCAAATTGTCACAAGTTCACTCTTATCTGTAATTTCACTTAAGTTTTCAGCCATTAAAGAGCTGTGGAGTTCTGAGGTGCACAAACCAACCCTGACAGAGCCAATTAATAAAGTGTCCAATCAGCATGCACCAAATAGCACAAAAACCCAGCTAAATAATTGAAAATATCAGGATGTTATTGAAATACACCTTAAATAGACACATGATCAGCCTCCAGTGCAAAGTGAAAACTGGACCCTGTTGTTAGAGTGGTGTTTAATCTTCAGGGAAGATCAATGACTTACTCTGTCAACACCTATTTCACTCCATCCTACCCCTCCTCCTATTCTCGTATTCTCTCTTTCTCCTATTATCTCACTCTCTTTACAAGGTTTCTGTCAGGGATTGATCCACATCCTCACCTTTCATTCCCCTGCTCTGCTTCATCCAGCTCCTCTGCCACAAACGAGACGAGGTCACAGTTAAATCTAAAAGCTGCTTTTCAATTATAGTGTCGTCCTTGAGTCAGCCCTCACTACAATTTGTAAAAGATGAAATAATAGGAAATCCTGCTATTAAAGGAGCAGATGAAAAAAAAGATTGGAACCAATGTGTAACAAAAGATTTGGTCATGTGGAATATTACAATGATTATGTAAAATGATTTGCTAATGGATGATAATCACTATGGGCCATAGGGTCTTATTCAAAACATTTGTTTGAATTCTCTCGAAATTGTAAAATGATAGTGTTGTTTGACTTGTATTCATGTTGGGAAGTCACTCACTTGAGAAAAGGTGATAATAAATTGATAGTCCCTTTTCCGGTCCTAGCTGCCTCCCAGACACTATTCCCCTTACGGGAAAACCACATGAATTTCTCTTGATCTTATGTGAAGTTAATGTGATAACGTGTGACAACATGTAAAAGCAACATGTGATAACATGAAACATATGGTTTCACACCTGAACAACTGACCTGACCTTTTTTCACAAGTGAAACTGCAAATTTCACATGCTTTTATGTAAGGGCGGTAATTCAATGGTATGGGGATTTTAAGTTAAGTGGTACGCTGTTCAGATAAAATCGTGTAAACATATTTCATCAGTGACAATATGCCTACATTTTACATTATCACTTAACAATTACTTTACAATATAACCTCACCTGGGATTTGAACTCACAACCTTCGAGTACGCTGATCTTTATACTATGCCACAAAGTCTGTAGTATTCTCAGAAGTCCTCTACACATTCATTACCTACAATATATCTCTGCACTAAACACAAGAGTGCCATCTGCACTGCTATTTTAATTATCAGTTCATTGGACTATTCACTCATGGATTTAATTGACTTATTTCAGTCAATGGAGTGGTTTTTGTATCGTCTAATTTTGGTAGGGCACATTATTGTGTTTTAATGTTACTCCTGAATCACTATGATAAATATAATAATTTTTCTTGAGTGTTTTAACAAAGCTGAAATTGGAGGAATACAGGTGAGATCAGTCATTTACAGAGGCTTGTGAAAGTATTCACCCCCTTGGCATTTTTACTATTTTGTTGCCTTACAACCTGGAATTAAAACAGATTTTTTGGGGCGTTTGTATCCTTTGATTTACACAACATGCCTACCACTTTGAAGATGCAAAATATTTTTTATTGTGAAACAAGCAAGAAATAAGACCAAAAAAAAACAGACAACTTGAGCGTGCATAACTATTCACCCCCCCTAAAGTCAATACATTGTAGAGCCACCTTTGCAGTAATTACATCTGCAAGTCTCTTGGGGTGTATCTCTATAAGCTTGGCACATTTAGCCACTGGGAGTTTGGCCCATTCTTCAAGGCAAAACTGCTCCAGCTCCTTCAAGTTGGATGGGTTCCGCTGGTGTACAGCAATCTTTAAGTCATACCACAGATTCTCAATTGGATTGAGGTCTTGGCTTTAACTAGGCCATTCCAAGACATTTAAATGTTTCCCCTTAAACCACTCAAGTGTTGCTTTAGCAGTATGCTTAGGGACATTGTCCTGCTGGAAGGTGGACCTCCGTCCCAGTCTCAAATCTCTGGAAGACTGAGACAGTGTCACGTTCTGACCTTAGTTTTTTTTTATGTCTTTGTGTTAGGTTGGTCAGGGCGTAAGTTGGGGTGGGTTGTCTATGTTCTTTTTTCTATGTTATATTTTCTCCATGTTTGGCCTAGTATGGTTCTCAATCAGAAGCAGGTGCCGTTCGTTGTCTCTGATTGAGAATCATACTTAGGCAGCCTTTTCCCACCTGTGTTTTGTGGGTGATTATTTTCTGTTTAGTGTTTTCTTCACCTTACAAGACTGTTTTTTTCACATTATAATTTTTTTATTTCAGTGTTCAGTAAATAAAACATCATGAACACGTACCACTTGGCAGGTTTGTTGTGGTGCCATACTCTTTCCATTTTTAATAATGGATTTAATGGTGCTCCATGGGATGTTCAAAGTTTCTGATATTTTTTATAACCCAACCCTGATCTGTACTTCTCCACAACTTTGTCCCCGACCTGTTTGGAGAGCTCCTTGGTCTTCATGGTGCCGCTTGCTTGGTGGTGCACCTTACTTAGTGGAGTTGCAGACTCTGGGGCCTTTCAGAACAGGTGTATATATACTGAGAACATGTGACAGATCATGTGACATTTAGGGCTTTATTTAACTAATTATGTGACTGCTGAAGGTAATTGCTTGCACCAGATCTTATTTAGGGGCTTCATAGCAAAGGGGGTGAATACGCACCACTTTTTTTAAACAAGTCATTTTTTTCATTTCACTTCACCAATTTGGACTATTATGGACTATTGGACTATTATGTGTATGTCCATTACATGACATCCAAATAAAAATAAATTCAAATAACTTTTATCCGATTGGAAATCAAAAGTAATTAGATTGGATCGTATGGGATTTCGATAAGATCATTTTGTCACCCCAATCAGAACCCTTTTTTTGTCTTAATTTAACCCAATAAATTATACGGTAATGGCTGGAGCGGAATAGGTGGGATGGTATCAAATACATCAACCAAATTGTTTCCATGTTTTTGGTGACATTCCATTCATGTCACACCCTGACCTTAGGTATCTTTGTTTTCTTTATTATTTTGGTTAGGTCAGGGTGTGACGAGGGTGGGTATGTTAGTTTTTGTATTGTCTAGGGGCTTTTGTATATCTCTGGTTTTTTGTAAGTCAAGGTATTTGTATGTCTATGGTGGCCTGAATTGGTTCCCAATCAGAGGCAGCTGTTTATCGTTGTCTCTGATTGGGGACCATATTTAGGCAGCCATATTCCCTTGGGTATTTTGTGGGTTCTTGTCTATGTGCCCGTTAGCACTCGTGATTATTGTCACGGTTTGTTCGGTTGTTTGTTATTTTGTTTCAGTGTTCATTTGTTTAATAAATTAAGAATGTACGCCTACCGCTCTGCGCCTTTGTCTCCTCCTTACGACGGAAGTGACAGTAAAACCCACCATAAAAGGACCGAGCAGCGTGGCCAGGATGAGCAGACTTCATGGACATGGGAAGAGATTCTGGATGGAGCAGGACCCTGGACGCAGGCGGGGGAGTATCGCCGTTCTAAGGAGGAGATGGAGGCAGCGAAAGCGGAACAGTGATACTACGAGGAGAAGTACCGAGGGGACAAGACTCTGCCATGGAAGCAGGTGGAAACAGAGCAGGAGGATTGGCGGTGATACGAGGGGACACGGCTAGCACGGAAGCCTGAGAAGACCAATTTGGGGGCACACGAGGAGATTGGCTGAGTCAGGTTCTATTCCATTTTTAAAAGTGTAATCCTAAAGGATTTTTTGACTAGGGTGGTTTCACACAATTTCATATGTAAAAGGTAACATAAAATATTCCATGTGCAAAATGAGGAAATTTCACATGAAATCATATTGTTTTGCTGTAAGGGTTTCTTCTCTCTACCCAGCTATTGGAGAAAGGGCCTTCATTCTGATTTTTTTTTTTATTAAACTAAGAAATATGTTCCTCAGCAAACAGCATGTAATTGTCTTCACCTGGTTTGTTTGTGGTAGTTGGCAGCTTATTATCCGCACTACAAAACTGGGCCCCTTACAAACAAACTCAAGAGAACAATGCAAGCACACAATGTAGCTTTAGTGCCCTCATTTTGAATACAGAAATGAGGCAAAATAAAAACAAAATGATTGTTATATATAATACCACTCTTCCAGTACATTTACGCCAAAGATGGGAATTACAAAGACATTTGGAACAAAGAAGAAAGAAAACATTTCAAATGAGGCACACAAGCAGCAGTAGCAAGCAAAATTGGTATCTCGGCAGGACTGTCTGTCTGCATGATAGGAGCCAAAAACCATCCAAGGCTGGCGGTCCACCTCACTGCAGTAGCACCAGCCAACCCAATTACAGCTCAGGGTTAAACTCTGTTCTCTGGCTGAGTACAGAGACATCAGCTTTTTAACCACTCATTGGTTCTGCCAGGATGTCCAATCATTCTCCTGCCACCACTGTCAGGCCTGAGTTAGGGAGCTAGGGAGATCTACTACAGCGGCTCGAGCATTGTCCCCTGAACCCTCCCGACTTGGCGTTTGAACTGTGTCTTTGCCCCATGATGTCAAATAGGAAGGAGGGAGAAGAGGGAGCAGAGAAGGGTCAATGACTCCCGTCTGGACGTCATGGGCTGCTCTTAGAACACTAGGATAACTCTCAGAACAGCATATGCTCCATGGGGGAATGTTTGGAAACTCTCACAGTTTTCCATGCAGTCCTGTCCTGGGAAGACTGTTTTTGAGTGGGGGGGGGGTGCTCTTCTCACAAACAGTAGTTAAGGGAATGGATGTGGTGATGGGGCTGCAGGGCCTTCCAAATAGCCCCAGAGGAGGGTAGGCTAGTCCCTCTGGCTGGTCCACTACATACAGAGGGACCAGAAACACTCCATTATTGCCTAGCCTTTAGCTACAATACAGTTGTATTCTTGGGAATAGTTAAATGGCTGAATAACTACAATAGCCTATGCATCCTCATCAAATTGAATGACAAACATCAACATTGCATAACACAATCTAACCAGCGGTAATTAATATTCAGCCAATTCCTCAAGGAGAGAATGATGATTGACATTGACTCATGTTAGTGTAAATAAAATAAGCCTTGTGTACATTTTCCTGTTATACTGTCAAATCCCCATACGTCTCAACATTCTCCCAGATGACGGGTGATGATGATTATGCGAGAGCAGGGTGGGTGTGTCCCTGTTTTCAGAGAGAGGAAGGTTTTCAATCTGGAGGTAAATACAACCGTCTCATAAGAGTTACAATGGCACTTCCTACTGTGATAAACACACTCTCTAACACAATAAAGCTGTTGGCTCAGAGCCAGCATGGAGCAGATGTTCGCACATCTATCATCCTCTGTGCTGATCCAGGGTCGTGAATATTCAACAGGTGGTGATCATAAAGGCTGAAGTAAACTTGTAGATTTCTTTTGCTTCCCAAAAAAGGAAAAAATGACAGCAACCCCCAATCAGTCATCTTTTGGTGTTGCTGATTGCTGACATTTTGTTTTTTTGTAAGGCTAGAAAACTACAATGTTTACCTTTTTTTGGAAGGCTAGAGAACTACAACGTTTACCCAGATAAGCACCACATACCCATAGAAACCAGTGGTAGTGCCAGCATACCTACTGTACATACTTCATTAACTTACATACCTCAACCAGTATAGCTCATTATAGATCGTCTCCATACTCCTCCCCTATGACGTGTACCTCATACTTGCAGAGAGCAGTAGATAACACTAAATCATTCAACTGCCTTAACATTAGAGCTCCTCATTTCACCTGTTCCCAAACCATCCCTCTATCGATTCTTCCTCTGGTGTTGTTATTCTTGGCTGAATCGAGCGGATTACTGTAGGACCCCTGGCAGCCAGTTATCTTACCCTTAATCCTTATTAAATAAGATGTCAATTCAACCTTCAGCATTTCACTACCTGGATGTTTCTATTAGCAGTTTCTATTGGGTGACCAATGTTTATGAAAACAATTAGCTCCCGCCTCATGTGTAACAATCAAAGCAGTCTGAATGAAATGGGACGCAACAATCAAAAGCTGTGAGGATGAAAGAGACGTGGCGTATATGATACACAAAGGTCCAGAACCTTCTACCTGTAGAGCAACACGTGACATTGTCTTAGGACTGGGATATGTATCCGCCAGCCAGAGAGGAACGTCAAAGTGAAAGTCACAGCGGCAACTCTCCGCGGACATCTGGAACAGTTGGTTTACTGTCACTCAGGGACCACGGGCACAACAACCTGGGATGGCTCAGGTAGATAGGGGCACTCACTGTCTCACATCCTCACAGTGCTCTCAAAGTTAATTGTCAAAGCTTAAACGGACGGATGAACAGACACACACAGAAAGACAGACACACAGATATTGAAATGCTTGGAGAAGCTTGTGATGGGTTCACCTTATGAAACCTCAATAGGAAAAATTTACCTTAATAGATGAAGGTATGATTGCTTTGGAAAGGGAACCCAACCAATCATGACTGTACACTGACACTAAAACGTACTGTGGCAGAAGGTAGAGGGCTTCACATAAGCCTCAGAATACACATTAGCAAAGCGCAGATGTCGAAAAGAAGCTTCCATTTAGTCTTGCAATCATATCAGATCAATATCTCCTTTTCACAGAGCTGCAGAATATTAGAACATGTCAAAGTGGCTTTTTCATTCCCTTCACCTTCTAATGGATGCTATTTTTCAATTAAAAAGAGAAAACCAGACCAACTTCCTCAGCACAGATTAAAGCTATCACTTGAGAGCAGGTGGTGCAGAACAGAGACACATAGGGAGAGAGAGACAGGGGGGGGAGAGAGAGAGAGAGAGAGAGAGAGAGAGAGAGAGAGAGAGAGACTCAGTTCCATTAGATGAACTGGGGATTCAATTCAGAGGGAATTATTCTTCCCCAACGACAGATGGTGCTTCTGTGGGTGACGTGCTCCTCGTCTCTGAACACAAGTAAACAGGTGAGACAGACTTGGCAGAAGACGACACATTTTCTTCAAAAACTAAAACATGAAAATAATTTATAAGGAAAAACCCCAACATAGAATTGCAGAGCATAGACCTACGAACTGTCTGGATTGCCTGACATACTATATCTATGGAAGTCCTGTATGATAGAACATATAGTGCATTCGGGAAAAGTATTCAGACCACTTGACATTTTGTTACGTTACAGCCTTATTCTGAAATGGATAAAATCGTTTTTTTTTGCAGATCAATCTACGCACAATACCCCATAACAACAAAACAAAAACATGTTTTTAGATTTTTTTTCAAATATATAAAAAAAAATGAAATATCACATTTACATAAGTATTCAGACCCTTTGCTAGGTACTTTGTTGAAGCACCTTTGGCAGCGATTACAGCCTTCAGTCTTCTTGGGTGTGACGCTACAAGCTTGGCACACCTGTATTTGGTGAGTTTCTCCCATTCTTCTCTGCAGATCCTCTCAACCTCTGTCAGGTTGGATGGGAAGCGTCGCTGCACAGCTATTTTCAGGTATCTTCAGAGATGCTCGATCGGGTTCAAGTCCGGGCTCTAGCTGGACCACTCAAGGACATTCAGAGACTTGTCCTGAAGCCACTCCTGCATTGTCTTGGCTGTGTGCTTAGGGTCGTTGTCCTGTTGGAAGATGAAACTTTGCCACAGCTGCTGAAAAATATCCTCACAGCATGATGCTGCCACCACCATGCTTCACTGTAGGGATGTTGCCAGGTTTCCTCCAGACGTGATGCTTGGCAATCACACCAAAGAGTTCAATTTTGGTTTCATCAGACCAGAGAATCTTCTTTCTCATGGTCTGAGAGTCCTTTAGGTGCCTTTTGGCAAACTCTAAGCGGGCTGTCATGTGCCTTTACTGAGGAGTGGCTTCCGTTTGGCCGCTCTACCATAAATGCCTGATTGGTGGAGCGCTGCAGAGATGGTTGTCCTTCTGGAAGGTTCTCTCATTTCCACAGACGAACTCTGGAGCTTTGTCAGAGTGACCATCGGGTTCTTGGTCACCTCCCTGACCAAGGCCTTTCTCTCCCGATTGCTCAGTTTAGCCTGGGGTGGCCATCTCTAGGAAGAGTCTTGGTGGTTCTAAACTACTTCAATTTAAGAATGATGGAGGCCACTGTGTTCTGGGGGGCCTTAAACGCTGCTTAAATGTTTTTGTACCCTTCGCCAGGCCTGTGCCTCGACACAATCCTGTCTCAGTACTCTATGGACAATTCCTTGGCCCTAACGACTTGATTTTTGCTCGAACATGCACTGTCAAATGTGGGACCTTTATTTCGACAGGTGTGTGCCTTTCCAAATCATGTCCAATCAATTGAATTTACATCTCAAGTGTGATCAATGGAAACAGGACTCACCTGAGCTCAATTTCGTGTCCCATAGCAAAGTTTCTGATTACTTACGTAAATAAGGTATTTCTGTTTTTTATTTATAATCAATGTGAGAAAGAAAATGTATAAAAACTATTTTTTCGCTTTGTTATTATGGGGTATTCTGTGTAGATTGATGAGCAAAAATAATAATTTAATCCATTTTAGAATAAGGCTGTAATGTAACAAAATGTGGAAAAAGGGAAGGGGTCTGAATACTTTCAGAATTCACTGTATAAGGCTACTGTATTGTAACTGAAGGAAATAGAGGTTCGTAAAGGACTCTGTAAAGGACTCTGTAAAGGATTCTGTAAAGGACTCTGTAAAGGACTCTGTAAAGGATTCTGTAAAGGACTCTGTAAAGGATTCTGTAAAGGACTCTGTAAAGGATTCTGTAAAGGACTCTGTAAAGGACTCTGTAAAGGACTCTGTAAAGGATTCTGTAAAGGACTCCGTAAAGGATTCCGTAAAGGACTCTGTAAAGAATTCTGTAAAGGACTCTGTAAAGGATTCCGTAAAGGACTCTGTAAAGGATTCTGTAAAGGATTCTGTAAAGGACTCTGTAAAGGACTCTGTAAATGTGTTTGTGTGAATGGGAAGGAGTGTGTACACACTCGTTTTTAAGAACAACAAAGGCCCTCTCTCCTGTACTGAACATTACACATTTCCTTGCTTTGGAAGAATATACTGAAAAGCTTTGGGAAAATGTGTTATGACAGGTGTGAGAATAAGATGCTCTTTCATCAAATGGTCACTGGTCAGGGTGGACGTCTCTTGAAAAGGTCAGTGATGACTAGGTAAAGCTAAGGTACTTATATGAAAGAAACATGCAAACGGCTGACTACTAAGCGACAAAATCTCCTTACATAACAGGACTGGCTTTTTAACAAATTCCTTACCTTCCCCCAGGCCTGTATTCCTTTCTTCTATAAGCAAAGTCAAAGACATTCTCTTAATTTCTAAAAAGACATCTAATTTGCATAGGCCAACCACATACCACCGACAAATCTCTTTGGCAGCAACATCAGTCGCTTGCCTTGGCTAGAAAAGAGTTCATGCTTCTATGCCAGGGGTCTGTAGTGTTAATTATACTGTGGTGTGCAGCAATAGAGCATTGGTTAATTAGCTCAGATCATTACTCGAGAGGTGAGGTGACTGACTTTATTAATAATCCAACTAGCATACTGTGAATATACTTTACAGCACATTTTTCAACCCTGTCACATACTTCGTACTTTTTCCAACCTATTCTCTCAGTCTCTCTCGGTTTGTCTATCTTGCACTCTGTCTTTCTTCTTAATGTGTTCTGTTCCTAACACAGGTGTGAGTGCACACACACACACACACACACACAATCTGATAGGCAACACGACTACATCAACTGACTTTATTAATAATCCAACTAGCATACTGTGAATATACTTTACAGCACATTTTTCAACCCTGTCACATACTTCATACTTTTTCCAACCTATTCTCTCAGTCTCTCTCGGTTTGTCTATCTTGCACTCTGTCTTTCTTCTTAATGTGTTCTGTTCCTAACACAGGTGTGTGTGAGTGAGTGCACGCACACACACACACACACACACACACACACACACACACACAATCTGATAGACAACACGACTACATCAACTAAACCCAAGTCGAGACCAGACTTGCGACTCCAACCCAAATTAGGGACTGTCAGTCTTCTCAGACAGAGGCATCGGCTCGGCAGGTTTAAATACTTCCCCTGTGAATCCCCTACTTATTTTCAGGCCCAGTCGTTCCTGGACAGGGACTCTTACTGAATTGTGAAGGCACCAAGTGATGAGTGCTGCCTTACAGCTCTGCTCTGACTATGAGAAAACTCATCTCACTGAGGTTATTCTAATCAAGACGAGGATCCAGGTGAGAAAAAATAAATCATCCATAGAAATAAGGTTTTTAATAAGGGAGAAATGACTCACCGGAGATTATAGTTCCACAGGAGATAACACACATCCCGGGATTTTTTATTAAAAGTGACAGGCCAAGGAAAATAAATATTCAAATAATTTCCGATATTTCGAAGTAAAAAAATGTAATCCCTTACGGAAAAACCACATGATTTACAAATGTTTTGCACTTGTGAAATCATCTGAAACCATGTGTTTTTAGAACACTTCACATTCAGTGATATTTCACATGAAGTTTTACAGTATGCTAGATACACAGTGCTTTTAACATACAGTCTTTTAAATGTACATATTTGACACACAGTACTATATTGTGTTTGATTAATTATACAGTTATTACTATTCAACATGTTCTTAACTGGTATTTGAACTCACAACCTTTTGGACAATGAAATCAATGATGAGAGAATAGTCGGTATAACTGATAACTAAAACAGCAGTACAGGTGGCCCTCTGCTAAGTGCAGAGATGTATTACAGGTAATGAATGTTTAGGGGAATGATACAGACTTTGTGGTTCAGCTCAAATATTTTAGCTTAACAGATATAACACACGGAATTACACATTTGAAAATGTGATCACATGTGAAGTGTTCCAAAAACACTTGTTTTTCATGTGTGAAATGTCACTTGTGAAGTATTCCCAGTATTCACATAGGAAATAACATGCGTTTTTGGAACACTTCACATGACATCACATGATTTTACATGTGAAATGTCACGTTTCAGGTGTGAAATCGTGATTTTCCACATGTGAATCAGGAAGTTCATCATGTGATGACATGAAACTACAGTGTTAACCATTGTTACATTTTACAGCACATTTCTACAGTAATAGGACATTGTATTTATGTTTTGCTATGTATTTACTGTCATTCGCAATGCACATGGGTATTTTTTGACATATCCTGCAAATTAACTTGGCTTGCCTCACTTGGTCAGTACCTTTTAGGGTATACGTGCGGATTATCTGATAAATGTAACATTTTTCAACCCAATATATGAAATATAAACCTGTATTCGTAACCTTGTGGGAGGTGGAAATTTAGCAGTTATGAAGTCATAAATACTAGTTGGAGGCATTCACTTGCTTTGAAATTTGTGGGAAATGCTGATTGGCTAAAGGCCAACAAGATGCGTCAACCACAAACTAAAAGTACAGCTATCATGCTTGTCAACAAATTATAGAGTTCAAAAACCATATTAATAGATTGTCTTTCATAAATAATGTTTTGTTATTACATTTAACAGCTGAATATGCTGTTATCGAGGTCATTTCCTTAGTAGGTGATGTCAGAGGTCAGCATGGGGCGGCAGGGTAGCCTAGTGGTTGGAGCATTGGACTAGTAACCGAAAGGTTGCAAGTTCAAATCCCCGAGCTGGCAAGGTACAAAATCTGTCGTTCTGCCCCTGAACAGGCAGTTAACCCCATGTTCCTAGGCCATCATTGAAAATAAGAATTTGTTCTTAACTGACTTGCCTAGTAAAATACAGGTAAAATAAAAGAAATCAAAATGTGGGAGGCGTCAGAGCTCAGATATGATAGACAAGTATCCCAATCGTAATTGCCAGTTGGAGGGGCTTTCAAGTGGATTCTTCCCAGTCATATGTGGTAAATTCCCACTTCCCACTTGGTTACAAACGCTACATTAGGTATAATCATTACTGCACTTTGAAATGTACACTGAACAAATATATAAACACCAACATGCAACAATTTCATTGAATTTACTGAGTTAGAGTTCATAATAGGAATTCAGTCAATTAAAATAAATTCATTAGGCCAGTATCTATGGATTTCACATGTCTTGGAATACAGACATGCCTCTGTTGGTCACAGATACCTTAAAAAAAAGTAGGGACATGGATCAGAAAACCAGTCAGTATCTGGTGTGACTGCCATTTGCCTCATGCAGCGCGACACATCTCCTTCACATAGAGTTGATCAGGCTGTTTACTGTGGCCTGTAGAATATTGTCCCACTCCTCTTCAATGGCTGTGAAAAGTCACTGGACAGTGGCGGGAACTGGAACACGCTGTCATACACGTCGATCCAGATTATCTCAAACATGCTCAATGGGTAAGTATGTCTGGTGAGTATGCAGGCCATGGAAGAACTGAGATATTGTGAGGACAGCTTGGAGACGAGAAGTAAGTACAGGGAGCGAACAATTAATAAACGCAGACAGTAGACAGCACTCGAGCGCCAGATAGGGGGAGCGGGAGCAGGCATTACAGATATTTTAAGCTTCCAGGAATTGTGTACAGATCCGTGTGACATGCCGAACTGCTGTGAGGTCAAGACCCTGGTGAGGACGACGAGCATGCAGATGATCTTCCCTGAGACGGTTTCTGACAGTTTGTGCAGAAATTCTTTGGTTGTGCAAACACAGTTTCATCAGTTGTCCGGGTGGCTGGTCTCAGTTGGAGTTCCTGGGCTGGCGTGTTTACACGAGGTCTGTGGTCGTGAGGCCGGTTGGACGCACTGCCTAATTTTGTAAAATGACATTGGAGGCGGCTTATGGTAGAGAAATTAACATTCAATTCTCTGGAATTTGACATTCCTGCAGTCAGCATGCCAATTGTACGCTTCCTCAAAATTGAAGACATCTGTGGCATTGTGTTATGTGACAAAACTGTACATTTTAGCGTGGCCTTTTATTGTCCCTACCACAGGTGCACCTGTGTAATGATCATGCTGTTTAATCAGCTTCTTTAAATGCCACTTCTGTCAGGTGGATGGATTATCTTGGAAAAAGAGAAATGCTCACTGACAGGGATGTAAAAAAATTTATTCCCCAAAATTTTGTGAAATAAGCTTTTTGTGCATATCGAACATTTCTGGGATCTTTTATTTCCTCTCATGAAACATGGGACCAATATTTTACATGTTGCGTTTATAATTATGTTTAGTATAGGTGGGGGTAATGTGCTGGGGGAGCTCATTAGCATATTTGTGGACATGGCCTAAAATATGTTGTATTCCAACCGTCAATGGAAATGTTGTACCAGTTTAAGTGGTTTCATCATTATGTTGCTCAAAGTATTGTTTTGTATGTGCAATCTTTGTAAAACATGTGGCACTCAAGAGCTGCACTGTTAAAGGTCAAAACAGTCAAAATCATGGCTAAACCCTACACCCCGAGCACTCCGTTCTGCCACCTCAGGTCTCTTGGCCCTCCCACCTCGATGGGAGGGCAGCTCCTGCTCAACCCAGTCTAAACTCTTCTCTGTCCTGGCACCCCAATGGTGGAACCAGCTTCCCCCTGAAACTAGGACAACATAGTCCCTTCTCATTTTCCAAAGACATCTGAAACCCTACCTCTTCAAACAGTATCTAAAATAATCCTCCCGACCCCGCTTCTAGATCTGACTATACTGATAGTGACATTATGGAGGAAAAATGTATTTTCTATGCCTGTGTTATGTGGTTGTCCCACCTAGTTATCTTAAGATGAATGCACTAACTGTAAGTCGCTGCGGATAAGAGAATTTGCTAAAAGACTAAAATGTAAATCAGAGGGGAGTGGTTTATATAGCTAGATAGCTATTCTACTGGTGCCAAAATCTGACTGTAGGGTGTCAGCAAATATAATTTAGAGTTTACCCTATTTATCTATGGCAAAGACACATATGTTTCCCCTTTAATCTGTGTCTAGCTACTGTCTAGCTAGGTCTTCATATGTGTCTGGTGTTAGCTAGTTACTGGCTAGCTTGATCTTCATCTGTGTCTGGTGTTAGCTAGTTACTGGCTAGCTAGGTCTTCATCTGTGTCTGGTGTTAGCTAGTTACTGGCTAGCTTGATCTTCATCTGTGTCTGGTGTTAGCTAGTTACTGGCTAGCTAGGTCTTCAGCCAGCATGGAACAAAAGGGGGGAGGGTCATTCAAAACGCTGACATAGTTGTCCAGTCATAACATCCCTCAGTGCTGCTGTGAACTAGAGATGCTAAGTTTGACACCGGAGTTCCGAGGCATGCTTCAAACTGGCTAAACCGTTTACTTTCAAGCCGTGTGCCAGTGCCTGCATTACTTTGTCAGAAGCATGTGATCAATGACGTCCAACGCTTTGTTTCATCGAATAGCCACCTGATAGTTTTTTATAGACTAAAAAACGGTGCAACGGCGTGTGGTACGTCATCTATAATGTTTTGTCTGCTTTAAATTCCTTTGAAAAGCAGGTGTCCCTAGTGTGCACTGTGTTGATCGAAGCCTTGAGTAATGAAGTTATTTTCAACACAATTTGCTGGAAAGCCTCAATGCTTCAGGAAGATTTGTTTCCCCATCCCTACTATGAAGCACATCACAAGAAACATGCCATAAGGGTGATGAGGGTGATAAGGGCCATAAGGGTGATGTATAAAATAATATATATCATTGATGCAATTTCAATTGAGATGATTTTACTTCCACACTGCTCACTGCATCCAAGTTGGTTGACACAGGTGTTTCAAAGAGCTGTCAGTCAAGACGAGCTCATGAATTTCAGCTCATCCTTGAGATGATTCTACCAATTGATTGAGAGAAGGGCCTGGTCAGGTCTGGCCACTCATGGTAGAGTGGCAAGACGGAAGTCAATCCTCAGTGAAAGGCACAAGACAGCCCAATTGAGGTTTGCCAAAAGACACCTAAAGGCCTCTCAGACCATGAGAAACAAGATTCTCTGGTATGATGAAAACAAGATTGAACTCTTTGGTGTGAAAGCCAAGCATCACATTTGGAGGAAACCTGGCGCCATCCCTACGGTGAAGCATGGTGGTGGCAGCATCCTGCTTTGGAGGTTTTTCAGCAGCAGGGACTGGGAGACTAGTTAGGGTTGAGGGAAAGATGACCAGAGCAAAGTACAGATATAACCTTGATGAAAACCTACTCCAGAGCGCTCAGAACCTCAGACTGGGGTGAAGGTTCCTCTTCCAACAGGACAACGACCCTAAGCATACAGCCAAGACAACGCAGGAGTGGATTGGGGACAAGTCTCTGAATGTCCTTGAGTGGCCCAGCCAGAGCCTGGATGAAGATCTTTGGAGAAACCTGAAAATAGCTTTGCGTCATACCCAAGAAGACTCTAGGCTGCAATTGCTGCCAAAGTAATGCGTAAATGGTCTGAATACTTATGTAAATGTGATATTTATTTTATTTATGTTTTCTAAGTTTGCAAAGAAATCTCAACCTGTTTTCGCTTTGTCACTATGGGGTATTGTGTGTAGATTGATGAATAGAATAAGGCTGTAACGTAACAAAATGTGGAAAAGGTAAAGGGGTCTGAATACTTTCTGAATGCACTGTATATCTCATCATTTTCAACTATTTGTTACCCTAAAAGTTAGTCATCTTGCCTCAGATAAGGTGCTGACATAAACCTAACACAACGTTCCTCAGAGTATACAGAGTACAGACCATTCTGTCAGAAGGACTGAAGCCATAATAATAATAATTGATGAGCATTCAGTGTATCAAAGCACTCCGTTACCAGGTAACCCCTTCAAAAAGCAAAGGAAAATAAATTAAAGCTATAAACCCTCTTCTTTTCATGTTAAAGAGACATTTCTATCTGATCTCATCACTCACTACTCCAAAACCACATCATTATGGCAAAACATAAGCCTTTAACAATTACAAACAATAACCTGGCTTTACATGAACGCTTGAGAGGCTTCCTCTCCAGAGTGGTAAGGGATAATAACACGCATCAACACATCCATCCGTATATCCTACCATCACCATGCAAAACACGTCACAGCTTTCCCCCTCAACCGACACAAGCATCCAAGGTGTCAAGAGACATAGCATAATGATCCTTGCCTTTCCTTGGCACAGCACCTGTTGCCTGGAGAGTCAGCCTGAATAACCAACAACCACTGTTTATTTATTAGCTGGGAATGGTGCCTGTTCTTATCTGTGGTTAAAAGGAACCTGAGGGAGTCTTTGACTGTGTGTACTGTGTGTGTAATGCAGGGAGCTGGTATTGTTAGTCCCTTAGCCTGCGGCTAAGGGGCCATCTCAGCGGTGGTGTGTGTGGCTTTATGTGTGTGTGACTTTGTGTGTAATGCAGGAGCTGTGACTGCGTTACTCCCAAGCCCGTGGCTAAAGGGCTGCCTCAGTGGAGGTGTGTGTGCTGAAAGTCAGCGTGAGCTCCATCTTCTGCTTGTCTACCTCAACCCTTTCATCCCAACCGAACTGTGGAGCCTTCCACAGTGTCACCATGGCAACTAATTGAAATAAGAGTTTTTATTTTTTTAGTTTAACCACTCTTTAGTTTCTTGTTACTGGAGAGGAAAAGAGGAGGATCTATTCATGAATGTTTGATTCTGGTAAAGAGCTCTTTAACGGATAAATACAGGCATGTGGCTAGAAAGGACTAGTGTTGCGAGGAAAGAAGAAAAATACAATGAGATACAAAGACTCGAGGGAAATCATCAGCGAATGTATGAGCCTTCAGGGTGTACTAGCTAATGTACTAACTTTAAGCATTCACAGTGATGTGGTACACTGTATGATGCTAAAGCCAGTTAGCCAGATGGATACATGAACAGTAGCATTTCTAAGAAAACATTCAACCTTCTTACACCGGGAGAGAAAGTAAGCTAACCGAAGTGGGGGAGAGTAGAACACATAAGCCCATATGTCACCTCTGACCTTCCATGCAGGCAGTAGCACAGTATGTTCTGAAGAGGTCCATTGCGTGAGCTAAACCAGGCATGTGTCATTAAACCACAGATAAACTCAGCAAAAAAAGAAACGGCCCTTTTTCAGGATCCTGTCTTTCAAAGATATTTCGGAAAAATCAAAATAGCTTCACAGATCTTCATTGTAAAGGGTTTAAACCCTGTTTCCCATGCTTGTTCAATGAACCATAAACAATTCATGAACATGCACCTGTGGAACGGTCGTTAAGACACTAACAGCTTACAGACGGTAGGCAATTAAGGTCACAGTTATGAAAACTTAGGACAGTAAAGAGGCCTTTCTACTGACTCTGAAAAACACCAAAAGAAAGATGTCCAGGGTCCCTGCTCATCTGCAGGAACGTGCCTTAGGCATGCTGCAAGGAGGCATGAGGACTGCAGATGTGGCCAGGGGAATAAATTGCGATGTCTGTACTGTGAGATGCCTAAGACAGCGCCACTGGGAGACAAAAAGGAGAGCTGATCGTCCTCGCAGTGGCAGACCACGTGTAACAACACCTGCACAGGATCAGTACATCCGAACATCACACCTGCAGGACAGGTACAGGATGGCAACAACAACTGCCCGAGTTACACAAGGAAGCACAATCCCTCAATCAGTGCTCAGGCTGTCCGTAAAAGACTGAGAGGGGCTGGACTGAGGGCTAGTAGGCCTGTTGTAAGGCAGGTCCTCACCAGACATTACCGGCAACAACGTCGCCTATGGGCACAAACCCACCGTCGCAGGACCAGACAGGACTGACAAAAAGTGCTCTTCACTGACGAGTCACGGTTTTGTCTCACCAGGGGTGATGGTCGGATTCCCGTTTATCGTCGAAGGAATGAGCGTTACACCAAGGCCTGTACTCTGGAGCGGGATCGATTTGGAGGTGGCAGACCTTCATGGTCTGGGGCGATGTGTCACAGCATCATCAGACTGAGCTTGTTGTCATTGCAGGCAATCTCAATGCTGTGCGTTACATGGAATACATCCTCCTCCCTCATGTGGTACCCTTCCTGCAGGCTCATCCTGACACGACCCTCCGGCATGACAATGCCACCAGCCATACTGCTCATTCTGTGCGCGATTTCCTGCAAGACAGGAATGTCCGTTTTCTGCCATGGCCAGCGAAGAGCCCGGATCGCAATCCCATTGAGCACGTCTGGGACCTGTTGGATCGGAGGGTGAGGGCTAGGGCCATTCCCCCCGAAATGTCCGGGAACTTGCAGGTGCCTTGGTGGAAGAGTGGGGTAACATCTCACAGCAAGAACTGGCAAATCTGGTGCAGTCCATGAGGAGGAGATGCACTGCAGTACTTAATTCAGCTGGTGGCCACACCACATACTGACTGTTACTTTTGATTTTGACCCCCTCCCCTTTGTTCAGGGACACATTATTCCATTTCTGTTAGTCACATGTCTGTGGAACCTGTTCAGTTTATGTCTCAGTTATTGAATCTTGTTATGTTCATACAAATATTTACACGTTAAGTTTGCTGAAAATAAACGCAGTTGACAGTGAGAGGACGTTTCTTTTTTTGCTGAGTTTATATTTCACTGGACACTAAAAAGCCTTTACCCTGACCATCAGGTCATGACCTCAGGTGGTCGCCAGCTGGGGGGCCATCGATTGGGTGGGTGGCAGCGATAGCAGTAGCGAATGTGGTACTGTTTGTTGGACATATAAAATTCACCAGTGAAGTGTTGACCTCTAACTTAATTGTTATGTCCGAACCATAGTCTGTTGTGTTTATGTATTCTATTGTTATGGCACAATCTAAATGTTCTCAGGTGATTCAGACATCGATTAATCTTTTCTTAATTCTCTACTGTGGAGTACCTCTACATTTCCATTCTGCATCATAACAGTATTTTATTAATAAAACAAAGGGGGAATCAAAGTAATCAGGCAGATAATGTGACTTGATGATCATTATGCATTCAAGCAGCTAGAGGTCAGAACAGGTTTGAGGGATGTCTCCAAAATATTTACCAGACATGGGGGAAAGTGTTGCTCTGAATCTTAATAATGTAATTTTGCTAAGTACAGTTTGACTGTGACATTAAAGAGGGAAAAACAAACTGTGGACACACACACCATGCACACACAAACACACACATGAATGGATTTCAGACAGTCCATCAGTTTGTAGAATGTAGGTGTTCGACCACTAAGAGACACATAATTCTAATGAATCAGTCTAATTCACAATGTCTCAGTTTGTGACCTCTGAGAAGATCAGTCTACAGATCAAGGTTCATTGTGTTGGCACCATCACGGTGTACTCACTTCAAACCGCTGATCTCTGAAACAGTTTGGCACATATATTGTTTTCTCTGTTGGGACAAAATAAATATGTTTTTTTTCTCTTCCTTCAGTCTCATTTCCATCCACAACATGTTTCTAGGTTGTAAATGTCTAGATGCAGAAGATTAACATTTATAGAATTTACATTTATATAACAAAATCAGATCAGTACAACTGCCCTTAGTTCCACCCTCTGATGGTGGCTCTACTTGTACCTTAGAAACAGGGCTCCAGTTAGCCCAAAATTGCACCATATTCCCTACATAGTACATTACTTTTGACCAGGGTAGAGTCCCAAATGGCACCCTATTCCCTACATATGTAGTGCACTACTGTTGACCAGAGCCATATAGGTCCTGGTCCAAAAAAAGAGAACTAAATAGGGAATAGGGTACAATTTTGCCACAGCACAGTAGAGAAAAATAGGCCTGAAGGTAAGGTCATGATATTTCACACAATCAACTTTCCAGCTGTGTTTTTACTACATCAATATCAGTAATGTATCATGGAACTGAATAGTGGCTATTGTAATCCTCAACACTTTTGAAAACTACTGTGCAAAGGAAATAACACATTGATAAGTAATGGGATATGGGTGTCACAATGAACTGTCCTATCCACTGACAAAAGGAAATATTCATTGACTTATATTTGCAATCGCTGCTATTCCGTCCAAAAATTCGGTGCATGGCATAGATCTTAGAAATGGCATATATTTCTGGGTTACCTATACGAATCCCTATCAATCATTTTGGACAAGCATTACAGGAAGTAGGTTACACCCTGCTTGCGGGATGAGGGGACTTGCTGTTTCTCTGTATGCCTGCCTGCTATCATACTATCATGGAGATCTCTCTCCACCGTGTGATACAGTACCTGCTTATGAGTTCATTTGTTTAACTTGTTTGTATTCATCACTGAATGAATAGACATTCCTTCACATACATAGGTTACATTATAATGAATGAGGCAGCCAGCAGCCACTGGAAAGACGACATCTGGAAGCACAATAAAAACACATTACATCCAAAGAGTGACATTTCCACACTTACAATCATTCCTGTCTCCAACTACTGGCAGTTTGATTTGTTTGACTTCATCAGTATGTAATTAAATTGCCCCAGGCAGTAAAACAACACATACCACAGAAAAGCATTGTATTTCCAATAGAGCAATAAGGCTATACAGCATAGTCAGCTTCCATTGGTTGGTTGTGTCTGAGGAATGATGGGACCATTTCCTATCCAAGGAATATCTCTTGAGTCTTGGGTTCTACAAAGGGTATCAGGGGAGAGTGGGGTAAGTTGAGCCGCCCTTGTTTCTAGGAAACCATACAGAAAATGTATCATTTGGCAAAATATTTTGGAAGAGGTCATCATTTCATGGGGTCTGTGAAGGAAGAAACCACATGGGAAAAGTGGTAAGCAAGTTAGGTAAAAAATAAAAAAAAGATTTTCAAATTAATTTATTGTGTTAGAAGTTTCATGATGCTTGTATCTAAACCAAATTATATAATTGTATGATTGTTTGATATATCAGTTTGGGTCTCTAAGTGTCAAGTTCTGACCTTAGTTCTTTTGTTATGTCTTTGTTTTAGTATGGTCAGGGCGTGAGTTGGGTGGGTTGTCTATGTCAGTTTTTCTATGAGTTGGTATTTCTGTGTTTGGCCTGGTATGGTTCTCAATCAGAGGCAGCTGTCAATCGTTGTCCCTGATTGAGAACCATATTTAGGGAGCCTGTTTTCTATTGTGTTTCGTGGGTGATTATGTTCTGTTCTGTGTTTTATGTATGCACCGTACAGGACTGTTTCGTGGGTGATTATGTTCTGTGTTTTATGTACAGGACTGTTTCGTGGGTGATTCTGTTCTGTGTTTTATGTACAGGACTGTTTCGTGGGTGATTATGTTCTGTGGTTTATGTATGCACCGTACAGGACTGTTTTGTGGGTGATTCTGTTCTGTGTTTTATGTACAGGACTGTTTCGTGGGTGATTATGTTCTGTGTTTTATGTACAGGACTGTTTCGTGGGTGATTCTGTTCTGTGTTTTATGTACAGGACTGTTTCGTGGGTGATTCTGTTCTGTGTTTTATGTACAGGACTGTTTCGTGGGTGATTATGTTCTGTGGTTTATGTATGCACCGTACAGGACTGTTTCGTGGGTGATTCTGTTCTGTGTTTTATGTACAGGACTGTTTCGTGGGTGATTCTGTTCTGTGTTTTATGTACAGGACTGTTTCGTGGGTGATTATGTTCTGTGGTTTATGTACAGGACTGTTTCGTGGGTGATTATGTTCTGTGGTTTATGTACAGGACTGTTTCGTGGGTGATTATGTTCTGTGGTTTATGTATGCACCGTACAGGACTGTTTCGTGGGTGATTATGTTCTGTTCTGTGTTTTATGTACAGGACTGTTTCGGTTTCATTTCCTTCTCTTTGTTGTTTTATTTATTTAGTGTTCTGATTTATAAATAAATATAAAGAACAATTACCACGCTGCGCATTGGTCCTCCGATCCTTCCTACTACTACTAAACCCTTACAGTAAGCTTCAATATCAGTTCCTAAACCTAGCCTGAAAGTACATCATTGTAGCTGTGTGCGCTAATACAGTCAAAATGTTTGCCTTGGGGATCGATGGCTGAGCAAATTGACGTGTTTTCTTCCCAGGCGTAATGCAAGGCATTATCTCTGGGATATTACATAACAACAGGGCCTGGACTATGTTAAATAAAGATAGGCATGGTTTTAAAAAGGTATTCATTCAGTACAGAAATGTGTAGGCGGCTTAACCTACCCTGTCCCTTGAATCAACTTACCCCATACCCAGGGTCATTCGTGTCAATAGACCACTTTTTTTGGACAAACTGTTTTTTCAAAACTGTAATGTTGACATGAATCCTAATTATTTCCAGGGTTACACCACATCCTGAAATATATGTAGATATTTTTGTTAGACTACAATTGTTCCCTTGACAGAGTGAATCTGAATGTAAAAAGTAACTCAATTTACCCCACTCTCCCTCTACCAACCTTATGCCAAATCCCAATTCATTTGCCTCATTTGCATCACACTCCAGTAGGTAACTCCAGTGGGTGACATTCCACACACAGTCCATCCCTCTCTAGGTTCGTTATTTTTTCAAATACTGTTACAATTTTGTATTCTGCATAAATGCAGAGGACGTCATCACTCAGGTGTTGTTTGGGGGAACAGCGGGTTTGATGTGTGATGTGACAACCCAGTATATGTTTAGTCAGGGAAATGGCAATGGTCTGTTAAATAGATGGAGTATTTGTAAGGGGGTGACAGTATTAAGTGCAATCTGTTTTGTTCGTTCATGCAGACCAGGCAGGTTATTACAGCTAGGTTCTGCAGATATTACTCCGCAAGAGACAAAAAAGCTTTCAAAGCTCTTCAATGAGAAATGTCACTTTTGGGGACAGGGAGCTTTTCAGCAAAAAGTGTTACGGAGTGTTCCAATTTGAGATTATATACCAGTTTTATTAGTTATAAGGCTTCAGTGTATTACTTTGGAAGTAAGACATTCATCTCCTTTTAATGGGGCCTGGCAGCATATGGCCATTATGTTGTTTGTGTATATAAAATCGTCAAGGAAAAACAGATGGCTATATCTTATGACTCAATCTTGCAGATGGCGTTGTGTGTTTCACTCGTTAAGATGGAGCTCCAGGTGTACATATATTTGCTGTTGAATTCCTTTATTTGTATGTATGTGCCGTGACAAATGTAGACACCACCTGACACTCCCTTTGAAAAGGGCAGATCCTGTTCAAATGTAGACACCACCTGACACTCCCTTTGAAAAGGGCAGATCATGTTCAAATGTAGACACCACCTGACACTCCCTTTGAAAAGGGCAGATCATGTTCACATGTAGACACCACCTGACACTCCCTTTGAAAAGGGCAGATCATGTTCACATGTAGACACCACCTGACACTCCCTTTGAAAAGGGCAGATCATGTTCAAATGTAGACACCACCTGACACTCCATTTGAAAAGGGCAGATCATGTTCACATGTAGACACCACCTGACACTCCCTTTGAAAAGGGCAGATCATGTTCAAATGTAGACACCACCTGACACTCCCTTTGAAAAGGGCAGATCATGTTCACAACATCACTAAAAAAAGACATTCCTGGACCCGATTATTTCAAAAAGTGCCTGGGCCCATATTCATAAATCATTTCAGAGTAGGAGTGCTGATCAAGGATCAATTGCCTTTCAGATAACATTTTGTAACATTACATGGACAGAGGGAACCTGAGCTGCAGTCAACTCAAGACAGGCAGTGGTATATAAACTTATCTACACTAAACAAAAATACAAATGCAACAATTTGAAAGATTACAGTTCCAGTTCCAGTTCATATAAGGAAATGAGTCAATGTAAATAAATTAATTAGGCCCGAGTCTATGGATTCCACATGAATGGGAATACAGACATGCATCTGTTGGTCACAGGTACCTTAAAAAAAAGGTAGGGGCGTGGATCAGTCAGTATCTGGTGTGACCACCATTTGATTCATGCAGCACAACACATCTCCTTCGCATATAGTTGATCAGGCTGTTGACTGTGACCAGGAAAATGTTGTCCCACTCCTCTTCAATGGCCGTGCAAAATTGCTGGATATTGGCAGGAACTGGAACAAGCTGTCGTACACGTCGATCCAGAGCATCCCAAATATGCTAAATTGGTGACATGTCTGGTGAGTATGCAGGCCAAAAACTGGGACATTTTCAGCTTCCAGGAATTGTGTGCAGATCCTTACGACATTTGTCCAGGCATTATCATGCTGAAACATGAGGTGATGGCGGCGGATGAATGGCACGACAATGGGCCTCAGAATATTGTCGGGTATCACTGAGAATTCAAATTGCCATCAATAAAATGCAATTGTGTTCGTTGTCTGTAGCTTATGACTGCCCATACCATAACCCCACCGCCACCATGGAACAGTCTGTTCACAACGTTGACATCAGCAAACCACTGGCCATACACACTGTCTGACATCTAGTCAGTACAGTTGAAACCGGGATTTATTTGTGAGGAGCACACTTCCCCAGAGTGCCAGTGGCCATCGAAGGTGAGCATTTGTCAACTGAAGTCGGTTACGACATCGAACTGCAGTCAAGTCAAGACCCCAGTGAGGACAATGAGCATGCAGATGAGCTTCCCTGAGATGGTTTCTGACAGTTTATGCAGAAATTCTTTGGTTGTGCAAACCCACAGTTTCATCAGCTGTCCGGGTGGCTGAAGCCGGATGTGGAGGTACTGGGATGGCGTGGTTACATGTGGTCTGTGGTTGTGAGGCCGGTTCGACGTACTGCCAAATTCTCGAAAACAACATTGTTTTACTGTCTAAAGTTAGAGAAATTAACATTAAATTCTCCGGCAACAGGTTTGGTGGACATTCCTACAGTCAGCATGGCAATTGCACGCTACCTCAAAACCTGATACATCTGTGGAATTGTGTTGTGTAACAAAACTGCAAATTTTACAGAGGCCTTTTATTGTCCCCAGCATAAGGTGAACCTATGTAATGATCATGCTGTTTAATCAGCTTCTTGATGTCCCAAACCTGTCAAGTGGATGGATTATCTTGTCAAAGGAGAAATGCTCACTAACACAAAACAAATTTGTGCACAAAATCTGAGATAAGTAATATTTTTGTGCCTATGGAACATTTCTGAGATCTTTTCTTTCAGCTCGTGAAACATGGGACCAACACTTTACATGTTGCATTTATAGTTTTGTTCAGTGTACCTGTAACCTTGGAGACAGGACATTCCTCCTGAATGGAGGTACTGAGAGATGGGTAGCTGGTAGCTCCATCCAGACCAACTAGCCAAGAATGTATCAGGCCATGTCTTCCTTTAGAATGAGGACCATGGTAAAGTGCTATTTGTCTGTCGTACTGGTTAAGGTCTTCCAGGGAAATGATTAATGGAGATGAAGCTTGGGAAGGGTAAAGGAGACCATATTTTATCCTCCATATAACACTGGGAAGATCTAATGTGTATACTCCTCATGTCCTCTCTCCTTCTCAAAACCCATTGGATGAAAAAGTCAGAGGTCCCTCCCCGCCGACGTTCTCCTCCATTGGTCTTTGAAAAGAGGCGAGAAGAGAGGACGTGAGGAGTATGCAATTGAGATTCTCCCACTGTCTGATTTCATATGGGCCTGGCAGGATAAGGAGGTGACGTGGAGTTCTGGTTTGTGTGTCTAGTTTGACAGGAGGGAAGGAGAGAAGGAAGAGAGGGAAAGAGAGAGAGGGAGGAGAGAGAGCGAGAAACAGAGACACAGTATACGTTCTGCCCCTGAACAGGCAGTTAACCCATTGTTCCTTGGCCGTCATTGAAAATAAGAATTTGTTCTTAACTGACTTGCCTAGTAAAATAAAGGTACATATTTTTTTTTTTTTTTTTAAATACACTGAGTTTACAAAACATTAGGAACACCTTCCTAATATTGACTTGCACCCCCTTTCCCCCTTCCCAGAACAGCCTGATGTCAGCACCTTAATTGGGTAAGATGGGCTCATAGTAATGGCTGGAGTGTGTATATGTATATTTGTGTATATTTATATATATATAAATATATGTATATTTGTGTATATTTATATATATATAAATATACACAAATATACATATACACACTCCAGCCATTATTATGAGCCCGTCTTACCCAATTATATACTGTATATATACATACATATAGTGGGGAGAACAAGTATTTGATACACTGCCGATTTTGCAGGTTTTTCTACTCACAAAGCATGTAGAGGTCTGTAATTTTTTATCATAGGTACAGTTCAACTGTGAGAGACGGAATCTAAAACAAAAATGGAGGAAAGAAGGGTCTTCTATGCCATCAAAAGGAACATAACATTTGACATACCAGTTAGGATCTGGCAAAAAAATACTTGAATCAGATAAATAACACATTGCCCAGTCTGCTGTTCCCACATGCTTCAAGAGGGCCACCATTGTTCCTGTCCCCAAGAAAGCTAAGGTAACTGAGCTAAACTACCGCCCCGTAGCACTCACTTCCGTCATCATGAAGTGCTTTGAGAGACTAGTCAAGGACCATATCACCTCCACCCTACCTGAAACCCTAGACCCACTCCAATTTGCTTACCGCCCAAATAGGTCCACTGACGATGCAATCTCAACCACACTGCACACTGCCCTAACCCATCTGGACAAGAGGAATACCTATGTGAGAATGCTGTTCATCGACTACAGCTCAGCATTTAACACCATAGTACCCTCCAAACTCGTCATCAAGCTCGAGACCCTGGGTCTCGACCCCGCCCTGTACAACTGGGTACTGGACTTCCTGACGGGCCTCCCCCAGGTGGTGAGGGTAGGTAACAACATCTCCATCCCGCTGATCCTCAACACTGGGGCCCCACAAGGGTGCGTTCTGAGCCCTCTCCTGTACTCCCTGTTCACCCATGACTGCATGGCCACGCACGCCTCCAACTCAATCATCAAGTTTGCAGACGACACTACAGTGGTAGGCTTGATTACCAACAACGATGAGATGGCCTACAGGGAGGAGGTGAGGGCCCTCGGGAAAATAACCTCACACTCAACGTCAATAAAACTATTTGGATTATGGACTTCAGGAAACAGCAGAGGGAACACCCACCTATCCACATCGATGGGACAGTAGTGGAGAGGGTAGTAAGTTTTAAGTTCCTCGGCGTACACATCACAGACAAACTGAATTGGTCCACCCACACAGACAGCATCGTGAAGAAGGCGCAGCAGCGCCTCTTCAACCTCAGGAAGCTGAAGAAATTCGGCTTGTCACCAAAAGCACTCACAAACTTCTACAGATGCACAATCGAGAGCATCCTGTCGGGCTGTATCACCACCTGGTACGGCAACTGCTGCGCCCACTACCGTAAGGCTCTCCAGAGGGTAGTGAGGTCTGCACACTGCCTGTTCACCCCGCTATCATCCAGAAGGCGAAGTCAGTACAGGTGCATCAAAGCTGGGACCGAGAGACTGAAAAACAGCTTCTATCTCAAGGCCATCAGACTGTTAAACAGCCACCACTAACATTGAGTGGCTGCTGCCAACACACTGACTCAACTCCAGCCACTTTAATAATGGGAATTGATGGGAATTGATGTAAAATATATCACTAGCCACTTTAAACAATGCTACTTAATATAATGTTTACATACCCTACATTCTTTATCTCATATGTATATACTGTACTCTATATCATCTACTGCATCTTTATGTAATACATGTATCACTAGCCACTTTAAACTATGCCACTTAATATAATGTTTACATACCCTACATTCTTTATCTCATATGTATATGTATATACTGTACTCTATATCATCTACTACATCTTTATGTAATACATGTATCACTAGCCACTTTAAACTATGCCACTTTGTTTACATACCCTACATTACTCATCTCATATGTATATACTGTACTCGATACCATCTACTGCATCTTGCCTATGCCGCTCTGTACCATCACTCATTCATATATCTTTATGTACATATTCTTTATCCCTTTACACTTGTGTGTATAAGGTAGTAGCTTTGGAATTGTTAGTTAGATTACTCGTTGGTTATTACTGCATTGTCGGAACTAGAAGCACAAGCATTTCGCTACACTCGCATTAACATCTGCTAACCATGTGTATGTGACAAATAAATTTGATTTGATTTGATTTTGTAATGTCTGGGGTCCGCTCACCAACCACGAATTCACAAAATGGGACAAACACCAAATTGAGACTCGGCATGCAGAATTCTGCTAAAATATCCTCAGTGTACAACGTAAAACACCAAATAATGCATACAGAGCAGAATTAGGCCGATACCAGCTAATGATCAAAATCCAGAAAAGAGCCGTTAAATTTGACAACCACCTAAAAGGAAACGATTCCCAAACCTTCCATAGCAAAGCCATCACCTACAGAGAGGTGAACCTGGAGAAGAGCTCCCTAAGCAAGCTGATCCTGGGGCTCTGTTCACAAACACAAACAGACCCCACAGAGGCCCAGGACAGCAACACAATTAGACATAACCAAATCATGAGAAAACAAAAATATAATTACTTGACACAATTGAAAGAATTAACAAAAAAACTGAGCAAACTAGAATGCTATTTGGCCCTAAACAGAGAGTGTACTGTGGCAGAATACCTGACCACTGTGACTAAGTCAAAATTAAGGAAATATTTGACTATGTACAGACTTAGTGAGCATAGCCTTGCAATTGAGAAAGGCAGCCGAAGGCCGACCTGGCTCTCAAGAGAAGACAGGCTATGTGCACACTGTCCACAAAATGAAGTGGAAACTGAGCTGCACTTCCTAACCTCCTGCCAAACGTATGACCATATTAGAGATACATATTTCCCTCAGACCACACAGACCCACAAAGAATTTGAAAACAAACCTAATTTTGATTAACTCCCATACCTACTGGGTAAAATACCACAGCGTTCAATCACAGCAGCAAGATTTGTGACCTGTTGCTACAAGAAAAGGTCAACCAGTGAAGAACCACAACCATTGTAAATACAACCTATATTTGTTTATTTATTTTCCCTTTTGTACTTAAACTATTTGCACATCATTACAACATTGTATATAGACATAATGCTTTTAATACTTTTGTGAGTGTAATGTTCACTTTTTATGGTTTATTTAACTTTAGTTTATTATCTATTTCACTTGCTTTGGCAATGTGAACATATGTTTCCCATGCCAATAAAGCCCTCAAATTGATTTGGGGGAGAGACAGAGACAGAGAGAGACAGACAGACAGAGAGAGAGAGAGACAGAGAGACAGACAGACAGAGAGAGACAGACAGAGAGAGACAGACAGACAGACAGACAGACAGACAGACGACAGACAGACAGACAGACAGACAGACAGACAGGACAGACAGACAGACAGACAGACAGACAGACAGACAGACAGAAGACAGACAGACAGACAGACAGACAGACACAGACAGACAGACAGACAGACAGACAGACAGACAGACAGACAGACAGGACAGACAGACAGACAGACAGACAGACAGACAGACAGACAGACAGACAGCAGACAGACAGACAGACAGACAGGACAGACAGACAGACAGACAGACAGACAGACAGACAGACAGACAGACAGACAGACAGACAGACAGACAGACAGACAGACAGACAGACAGACAGACAGACAGACAGACAGACAGACAGACAGACAGACAGACAGACAGACAGACAGACAGACAGACAGACAGACAGACAGAAGACAGACAGACAGACAGACAGACAGACAGACAGACAGACAGACAGACAGACAGACAGACAGACAGACAGACAGACAGACAGACAGACAGACAGACAGACAGACAGACAGACAGACAGACAGACAGACAGACAGACAGACAGACAGACAGACAGACAGACAGACAGACAGACAGACAGACAGACAGACAGACAGACAGACAGACAGACAGACAGACAGACAGACAGACAGACAGACAGACAGACAGACAGACAGACAGACAGACAGACAGACAGACAGACAGACAGACAGACAGACAGACAGACAGACAGACAGACAGACAGACAGACAGACAGACAGACAGACAGACAGACAGACAGACAGACAGACAGACAGACAGACAGACAGACAGACAGACAGACAGACAGACAGACAGACAGACAGACAGACAGACAGACAGACAGACAGACAGACAGACAGACAGACAGACAGACAGACAGACAGACAGACAGACAGACAGACAGACAGACAGACAGACAGACAGACAGACAGACAGACAGACAGACAGACAGACAGGACAGACAGACAGACAGACAGACAGACAGACAGACAGACAGACAGACAGACAGACAGACAGACAGACAGACAGACAGACAGACAGACAGACAGACAGACAGACAGACAGACAGACAGACAGACAGACAGACAGACAGACAGACAGACAGACAACAGACAGACAGACAGGACAGACAGACAGACAGACAGACAGGACAGACAGACAGACAGACAGACAGACAGACAGACAGACAGACAGACAGACAGACAGACAGACAGACAGACAGACAGACAGACAGACAGACAGACAGACAGAGGTGTATTTACATTTAACACAGCAGTGGCTCCAGCATGGTGAAGCGTCAAAAGACTTGTATTGATATTTCCCTTCTTCCTCCTTCCCCAGAAGCAGCACACCTTAATCAGCTACAGGATCTCATTCTTTTATTGACAGACTCCAGCTGTTAGAGTGTCGGTCTCTCCACTGTGGAGCGTAGTGACTGAGTGGTGCTGTAAATCTCATTCAACTCATTCAAAGCCACACCGGCCCTTTTTACCTGTGACCATTCATTGTGTTCATTAGGGAACATACACAGCCAATCAGCGTCTTCAGATTCAATCAGATTATTTTCAGCTCAGCTAAACTGTAACCACATACAACTGTTTAGTGTTTTCTCTCTTAATATGTTTGACAATTGGAAAGTGATTATTGATTCCTTATTGATTCCTTGAATTTGAAACAGGCTAAAAATGACAATACATTTAGATGAACTTGGTCTTGACGTGAATGGTTTGTAGGTTTTAAATCAATAACTATCTTGATACGATGGCTAGGGTTTTACGTTACAGGAGACGGAATGCGGAAACATTGTGTGACTGAAATAGCTATGCAACCAACAATGTGAGTGTCTCATTGGTCAAATGGCCCTTGACAATCAAAAGAAAGATAAACAGCATGCCAACAAGTGATTTCAGACTCTTGTATACAATGATTACTTATGTTCAGTCGAGACTTCAAATCAGACCATTGACTCGGATCCCTCTGAAAAGGAGCGTGGCGATGTAAAACATCCTTACTGTTACTCCACGTCAGTTCAGTTACACAACACTGGTCAGTGACCACAGCTCACCCTGCTGACCATTAGTAAGGCACTGTCACTGTTCCCAGAGACACATCTACCAGGTGAAGTCCCATTAAACAAGGTGGCATATTCACTGCAACCTTGCAATGCAGAGACAAAACATGTGGCATGAATATCAGTTTCATGACTATTTGCATAATACCATTTTACATTCGAGACCAATCTTGTCACATGATAAAATATTTTCGACTTACAGAGTTCGTGCATGGAATAGTTTGGCCTTGCTGTTGCCAAGTCTTTCCTTAAAAGTTTAGTAATGCACGAGGAACATCTTGAGCAAGTTTCACGCCCTAGGCGACTGTTTACCAATGATACAATAAAACAGTAGACTTTATGCCAGAGTCCCACAAGACAGCAGAAAGCCAATACTAAGCCCACTATGTCCACAGGCATTCTGCAAAGCAAAACAATCCACTGAAGTACATCTAAACCATGGCAACATCACGAACGCAGATAGAGACGTCTCCATCAACCTTCAATGCCGAAAGGTCAACGCCTTCAAAAAATACGAAGCATCAGATGATTGGTTTACCATTTTTCCCTGAAGCAACCATTTACCTTGAATTACAGGCAGGACCCCTACGAGAGTTCAAATGAAGCAATATGATTGGTTGTGCCTGCTCTTTGCAGGCATTAGTGGCATACGAGTGGGTGAAACGCATTTTCTCCCGGGACTAAGTAAAAATAGTCAGGGTGGAGACGTCTCTATAGCAACAAGCTATTCAGCCAACATAACACCTGAATGAAATAGGAGGCACTCTTTCTTCTTGTCAAAAAAAAATCCCCAGGGCAGTAACTGAGGACATTGCCCTGTGTAAAGCACCGCATTTTGGATGGGATGTGAAATGGGTGTCCTGACTCTCTGTGGTCACTAAAGATCCCATGGCACTTGTCGTAAGAGTAGGGGTGTTTTAACCCCAGTGTCCTGGCTAAATTCTCAAACTGGCCCTCAAGGCCACCTAATCATCTACAGTTTCCATTTGGCTCATTCATCCCCCCTCCTCTCTCCTGTAACTATTCCCCAGGTTGTTGCTGTAAAATGAGAATGTGTACTCAGTCAACTCACCTGGTAAAATAAGGGTAAAAAATTACAAATACAACACCCTCCCAAAAACAGACAGCCCCTCTTAATATTGTTCATGAGTTTATGTGTGAAAATAAATAGCAGACACACAGAGAGAGTGAGAGGAATTGTATCAAACATATCAAATGAATGGAATGGTTTCCATCTGTTTGCCATTCCATTCACTCTACTCCAGGCATTATTATGAGCCAACCTCCCCTCACCAGCCCATGTGACTTCAATTACACAGCAGAAGATAATGGACTGACGAAAAACCTCAAATCTGCTGCCATGTCCCTGACTTGTCGCCTAGTGAAAAAACTCAAATCTGCTGCCATGTCCCTGACTTGTCGCCTGGTGAAAAAACTCAAATCTGCTGCCATGTCCCTGACTTGTCGCTGGTGAAAACCTCAAATCTGCTGCCATGTCCCTGACTTGTCGCTGGTGAAAACCTCAAATCTGCTGCCATGTCCCTGACTTGTCGCTGGTGAAAACCTCAAATCTGCTGCCATGTCCCTGACTTGTCGCTGGTGAAAACCTCAAATCTGCTGCCATGTCCCTGACTTGTCGCCTGGTGAAAACCTCAAATCTGCTGCCATGTCCCTGACTTGTCGCCTGGTGAAAACCTCAAATCTGCTGCCATGTCACTGACTTGTCGCCTGGTGAAAACCTCAAATCTGCTGCCATGTCACTGACTTGTCGCCTGTTGAAAAACCTCAAATCTTCTGCCATGTCACTGACTTGTCGACTGGTGAAAACCTTTGTGAACTGGCTGCCAATGCCCATAAGTGTCCTGATACTGTGAAATACATTACCGTGTGCACTTAAGAGGCACATGACAAAAATCCCTTGAAAGACAAAATAAATGTATAGTAACTGCTGGCTGATACATTAGAGGAGAGTAGAGATATTCTTCTTTCTGGACCTTCAAGGCAACTTGTTCCAGGCTCTGGCCAGTCCAGCTTTGAAAGAACAGAAAGCCCTTACTCCGATAGCAGCTCTTTTCCGTCACATACAATCAAACTTTGTATTCTTCTTTGAAGCTGTATCGGATTTGTCCCATATTTCCCAAGACATCGATGACAACTGTCTGTTACCGTGAAGGACGGTGATCTTTTCGTGAGTTACTATCATTCTAAATCCTTTTCAGCTCACAAACTGCAGCTATAGATTTATCCAAGAAAGAACATACTATAGACATCAAAATTGTTACTCCCCATTACATTGCTTCAATCATTTTGAAGTACTACCTCTATTACCATAACCACTGAATGATAAAGCAGGAAGCTGAGCCAAAGCCAGTGCCGACAGTGTGCATTCATCCTTGAGTTGATTCATTGGAAAACACAGTCAACAAACTAAATGATAATGCAGCTGTCTACCTTTGACAGTAATTCATTGTTTAATTCATATTTGAATGTATCTTAGAAAAACACAGTAATGGTGTTTGTGTAACTCTCTGCAGAGACAGCCGCTAGCGCAGAGCGAATGCTCATTACAGGTGTACCTGTACACATAAAATATGTTTTTCAATGGTTCTTTGGGAAGGGTGATGGTTCTATATAGAACCATACTGATCCAAATAACCCATTTAACTCTCCAATGGTTCTTTGCAGTTCAAAAAAGGGTTGTTTGCTCTTTGACTGATAATTAAAATGTAGGGGCGGCGGCTCATTAGAATATTTTGGGACTGCGTTTGCTCACAGCTTTTTTGTGCAACCATGAGTGAGAGTGTCATTCCAGTTTATCTAATAGGTTGTGTTATGCCATTAAATGTCAAATTTGACTATGGCCAGCATCAGTATATTGTGTAAGATTCACTCATGTATTGTCCCAATTGAAACTTGCTTTTGATTTGGTAAAGTTGTCAGTTGTCTCCTCAGGGACCCCCAGCTGTTCTAGAGCTAGCACACCTGATTCAATGTGTTACTGAACACAATAATAAAACCTATGGAATATTAGAACCATTTGTTTTCAGGGTTTAGTCAGGCACGCTTCTGTTAGTGAACGGAACACTTTTTGGTGCTATCTGGAACCTTTTTTTGAAGGTTCTATAAAGAACCATGCTCATGAGGTCCTAAATGGAACCTGTATGGTGCTATAAAGAACACTTTCCTAAGGTTCTATAAAGAACCATTAAAAAAGGTTATATATAGCACAAAAAAAAGGGTTCCGTTATGGTTACAACCCTTTTGGGGCTATATAGAATCCTTTTTTATGGTTCTTTATTTAACCTTTATGGATCATTTTTCACATGGCTGAAGACAGTTGAAACACCACACTTTGGGAGCTTGGGAAAACGACTATGCTGCTAATTTATAATACACACACACACACCAGAACAGACGTGTCACTGTTAAAAAATTCAGAGCAAATTCTAGCCCTTACCTTATGCATTGATTCAGTATGCTCCTAGCCAAATACGTACTTTTAAGGAGCCTACGTTCAGAAAGTTTTTAAACCCAGAAGCACAACATCGCGAGACCTCTGGGAATGCTTGCGAAATAGAACAAACAGACCAGGCCAGGGAAGTGACAAAATCCTTTCTTAGTTGTTCATTTTATCGAAATCTAAGAGCACAACCTAGATTTGAGCTAATATCTTAAGTCGTTGAACATGTAATTACTCCAACCTCGTGAAAGTGACAAACTGACAGGTTTTCATTTTTTGTCAAAAACAACCTTATAGCGAAGGAAGGCCTTTGATTTGACGGACTGTACGTGCGCAGTTCGGCGCGAGCCGACCGTTAGACCCGTCGACGTTTCGACGCATGATCATAGCTAGCTAACGTCACCATGACATTGCCGACAAGTGTGATCTGGGATTTCTATTGGAGAAGCAGTTTAAGCCTGTCTTCACATCTGTCTTTGCTACCATTACTCCTTAAGATCCAAGGATCTTGTTATTTTCAGAGATACACTAGCTCTGGCAGCCAAAACAGCCAAATACTCCATCTAAACGCAAATTGATTCTCAACTGCAATATGGTTTGAGAAACATAAAGCCTCGTAATTTTATATCACATCAAAATGATCTCACAAATGCTAAATATACACTTATTGTATACTGTTTATACTGGCTTTATCACAGTATTTTTCAGGGACAACACGTTTCTGCCGGCCTCCGTTACACACAGGTGTTCGGAGCATGTTAGATAGCTAATTAGCACATGTGGTCCCTCTGTCTTCCGTCGGTCTTCTGTAAACAAACGGGTTCAGAGCATAACAGTTAGCGTAGTCACCGCTCTGGGATATGAAGATCCTAGGTTCCCCTACCAAAGGGGATATTTTGACCATTCTCTTTTGTGTATAGTTTTTGACACTCCCCTGGCTTTTCCGACACACACACACACACACACACACACACACACACACACACACACACACACACACACACACACACACACACACACACACACACACACACACACACACACACACACACACACACACACACACACACACACGTGAACATGGTGTGTGCTTATGTTAATTTATTAGGTGTCTCTTAAAAGAGCCTTTGGGTTCGTTGGGCGTCGTTGAGTGTCAAAGGACAGGGAGTGAGACATGTACTAGTATTAGTGTGCGCTTCTTGCTACTATGGAGGAGAGAACGGTGGAGAGAACAGGGCCCGGTTTTCCAATAGCAATGGATTTTTAGCCTTATGATTGCATCTTTCCTACAACGGCCGAAGATGTAACGCGCGTTCCCCAAAAACACCAAGCAGAGAGAACGGTTGCCAAGTGCGTTGTTGGAGCAAGTGTCGACACTGATAGGAACGAAAGAAAGGAAGCGTTGCTCTGCTCTTTCTCCATTCAAATATTTCCTTAACATTAGAATGATTTCATAATACTGATGACGGATCTGCTCCTGGAGAGATATTAATACCTATGGCTGCAAATATTGAGGCGGCTTATTCTAATGTTACCCAATAAAAATGCACTAAATCCCAGATTTGGCACATCACTGTGCACGTTAGGCTACACATCATGAAATATGTTGAGACAAATGTCTACAAGGAGTAAAACAGAGCTCAATTGATTGGACTTTACATTTCTATATGATTGAGATAGGCCTATAGCTTACTGTTTATACACATGCTCTTTCCATAACATAGACTGACTGGTGAATGCAAGTGAAAGCTATGATCCCTTATGGATGTCACTTGTTAAATCCACTTCAATCAGTCTAGATGAAGGGAAGGAGACATGGATTGTTTATGTGTGCCATTCAGAGGGTGAATGGGCAAGACAAAATATTTCAGTGTCTTTGAACAGGGTATGGTCGTAGGTGCCAAGCGCACCGGTTTGATTGTGTCAAGAACTGCAACGCTGCTGGGTTTTTCACACTCAACAGTTTCCCATGTGTAACAAGAATGATCCACCCCCCCATTGGCCGTCCAACCAACTTGAAATAGCTGTGGGAAGCATTGGAGTCAACATGGAGTCAAGAGTGTACATGTTTTGTACACTCAGTGTATTTTAACGCAGTCATCTCGGGTTTCATTTGAAGCATCTTTTTATACATTGCTTGTTTGTATCAATTGCAAAGACGTAGAAAATGTTGGATTTGTAGTCAACCTTGTTCTGAAGTTATCGTGGTCAGAGAGAGCTGGATAAACCATGTGATTCTATATTTAGCAGAGATACTCTGTGAATAAAATGACGCAGGAGACCAGAAAAGCGTCTACCGAAGCTGTTCTACGAGTCTGTAACGGTCTGAGGCAGCCGTTAGATGAAGATTTTCAAGAGCAACTTTAATAACGATGGTGTTGAGAAACAGCTCCAAGACTTAAAGATGCTACTACGAAGGTTACAACGATTAACTTAGCTTTGGGCCCAGCTCTCAAACTCTGCTCCCATCTGTTTTCATATTTATTAGTACCTTCAGAAAGTATTCACAGCCCTTGACTTTTTCCACATTTTGTGGTGTTACAGCCTGAATTTAAAGTGGATTTAATACAGAGGTTTTTGTGGATTGACATATTTAGACATTTTTACAAATTAATAAAATATTAAAAGCTGAAATGTCTTCATTCAATAAGTATTCAAACCCTTTGTTACGGCAAGCCTTAAGTTCGGGAGTAAACATTTTCTTAAGTCACAAGATGCATGGACTCCGTGTGTGCAATAGTGTTTAACATCATTTTTGAATGACTACCTCATCTCTACCCAACACGTACAATTATCGGTTAAGTCCCTCAGTTGAGCAGTGAATTTCAACCACAAAGAACAGGGAGGTTTACTAATGCCCCAAATGTCACCTATTGGTAGATGGGTAAAAGACATTGAATATCCCATTGAGCATGATGAAGTTATTAATTGCTTTGTATGGTGTATCAATACACCCAGTCACTACAAAGAAACAGGTGTCCTTCCTAACTCAGTTGCCGGAGAGGAAGGAAACCGCTCAGAGATTTCACCAAGAGGCCAATGGTGACTTTAAAACAGTTAGAGTTTAATGGCTGTGGTAGGAGAAAACTGTGGACGGATCAACAACTTTGTAGTTACTCCACAATTCTAACCTAAACGACAGAGTGAAAAGAACGAAGCCTATACAGAATAAAAGTATTCAAAAACATGCATACTGTCTGTAACAAGTCACTAAAGTAACACTGCAAAAAATGTGGCAAAGAAATTCACTTTTTGTCCTGAATACAATGTGTTATGTTTGGGGCAAATCCAATACATTACATAGTACCACTCTCTATATTTTCAAGCTTAGTGGTGGCTGCATCCTGTTATGGGTATGCTTGCTGGTGAGTTTATCAGGAAAAAAGAAACATAACGTAGCTAAGCACAGCAAAATCCCATAGGTAAACCTGGTTCAGTCTGCCTTCCACCAGACACTGTGAGATGAATTGTCCTTTCAGCAGGACAGTGAATGTTCCTGAGTGGCCAAGTTACAGTTTTGACTTAAATCTGCTTGAAAATCTATGGCAAGACTCGAAAATGGTGGTCTAGCAATGATCAACAACCAATTTGACAGAGCTTGAAGAATTCCGAAAAGAACAATGGGCATATGTTGCACAATCCAGGTGTGGAAAGCTCTTCGAGACTTACCCAGAAAGACTCACAGCTGTAATCACTGCCAAAAGGTGATTCTAACATGTATTGGCTCAGGGAGTTGAATACTTATGTATTGTTAGTTAAAAAAATATATAATTCTTTTTTTTATTACAAATGTTAGAATTTTTCTTCTATTTTGACATTATAGAGTACTTTGTGTAGATCGTTGACAAAAAAATGACAATGAAATCCATTTTAATCCCACTCTGTAACACAACAAAATGGTGTGTGAATACTTTCTTAAGGCACTGTCATTTATAAATGTAGGAATTACTAAGCATTACTAAGAAAATGTATAGCTAACGGATTTAGGGCACCTATCCAATGTCAGATTTGTAAATGTGTATTCTTAAAAGTGTTTTGTACTTGTATAATGACTTTGTATGTTACAGGTGTTTCTCAGCAGTTTCTCATTCATCACAATGTTTGTTAACAAAATTGCTATGGACGAGCTACAGGGTTATGCAGGATTTTTCATTCAAGCCCGGTGCTACCACACCTGATTCTACTACTTAGCTGTTCATCAAGACCTCAGCTGTTCACCAAGACCTCAGCTGTTCACCAAGACCTCAGCTGTTCATCAAGACATCAGCTGTTCATCATCAAGACCTTGAATAGTAGAATCAGATGCAGTTGAACTGGACTTGAACAAGAAAGCCTGCATAACCCTGTAGCTCTCAATTGTGGCCATCCCTGAATTTACATTTAATGTAGTACTAAGCCATTCTACAGTAAACTTTAAAGTACATTTTCATGTAAATAGTTCATGGGTACATGTTGATTATTTGTGTATTTTTCAGGAGCTTTCTCAATTGTCTTGTTAAAAGAGATCAGGGAAGTTTAGTCTAGTTTTGTCCAGTTGTCCATATTGACTTAAATGGGTTTCTGTTTTTTTGCTTCCCTCTAGAAAATCAGCTGTTAATATTAAATAAATACTAATAACTACATTATTTATTTTTCCATTTGTCGTTATTGTGTACTTTTTATTGCTTTGTTTCACTGTATTATAATTAAGTAATAAGGCCAGAGAGAGTGTGGTATCTGGCCAATATAACAAAACTAAGGGCTGTTCTTGAGCACGACGCAACGCGGAGTGCCTGGATACTGAAAAAGCTGAAAAAGAAAGAAAATTCACTTCAGCACCACAATGTGTACACCAACCACATTCTACCAAGGTTTTCCAGGACACAGCTTTGACCTAGCTATGTTGGTCTATTGTACTTCCAACAATGTTTGCTTAGAATTCAAAATTTAGTTTTTTGTTATTAATATTGTTATAATTTCATAGGTTTTATTATTGTGTTTACTAATAAGTAGTTATGTTACCTTTGATACCGGAGCTCCAGGGCATGTGTCGAAATTGCTAAGCAGTTTACTTTGAAGCAGTGTGCCGATGCCTGTATCACTTTATCGGGAGGTACGTGATCAATGACGTCCAAAGCTTTATTTTGTCGAACAACCACCTCATTGGTTTGGTAGAAGACAAAAAGGCTACTCTGCGCACGTGCCACAGCGTGTGGGACGTCATCTATAATAATTTGGCTGTTCTAAATTATTTTGACCAGCAGGTGCCAATAGTGTACACTGTGTTGATCAAAGCCTCCATTATTGAAGCTATTTTCAACACAATTGGCTGGAATGCCTCAATGCTTCAGGAAACAAACCCTATCACTACTAACAAGTTGAATCAGGCGTGCTAACTCTGGAACTGTTGGAGATCCCTGAGGGGGGAATTGAGAACTAATGACTTAGACAACAATTGACACAAGGTCATTTTATTTAGCTTTTCCAATGCCATACATGATTCTTTCACAAAACACTGTCATAGGACACAGTCATACATAACCTTTAATGGCACAACACAACAGATTAGATAAACTTGAATGACACTCTCACTCACGGTTGCACAAGAAAAATGTGCGCAAACCCCGTGCCTGAATATTCAAACACCCCGCCGCCCCTACATTTGAATTGTCCCTCAACGAGGAAACAACACTTTTTTTTACTGCACAAAAACCCCATTGAAGGGCTTAAAGGGTTCTTTGGGTCAGTATGGTTCCTCATAGAACCATAACCATTCCCAAAGAACCCTTGAGGAACCCTACATTTTGGGGATGTAGACTGACTCATTAACCTATTAACACAATAAAATCATATTTACTTTCGAAAGCACGAACAATGTATGAAAACATTGAAATAATAATTCTAGAATAATCATCTGTGTGACGATTGTGTGTGTCCGTGCATGTGGGTGGGTTGTGTGGTTACACAGACCTAAATTGATATGTGGGAGTGTTTGAGTGGGTGTATTTGCTATTCTCTAAGCCTTCCCTGAAAACTATATTGGGATATATGAAAACAATTTAAATGGATGCTGTGCATGAAATAGCCAAATCAGATATTTATTCAGCAACAGCTGCTACTCTTACCATTATATTAAGGAACTATATGGCCATGATAAGATAATGCTTTCGGTCATGTTTACATACCAATCTGACTGTACATATGTCAAAAGACATTTTGTTAAAAGCAATTGCCCAACAGGAATTCCAGGTACCCATTCATTATTCAATGATTCATCACAGGGAAATGGTAGAAAGAATATTTCCTCAGGATATAGATGTTATTTTGTGTGTGTGAGCTCAAGTTCTCTCTCTTTGTACTTGACAAAAGCAGGAAAGTAACCATCGAAAGCACAGAAAATTATTCAGAGGCTGTCTTCAGTATCTGGGAGGGAAACTTAAACAAATTGTCTACTGTGTTTACCTGGAATGACTTTATAAAAGAGGGAATTATCTGTCTGATTCCATGTTGGGTGGATATAATTCAAATGGACTCAAACAAAGCTCAGAGAATGATAATTTGTTCTTTACACGTTATCCACCTCAGCTCATCTCACTGCTGTTGAAAGGCCAGTCATTCTGATTTACTAAGCTTGGATAAGGATAAGTATTTTAGTATTTTATTATCTTCTGAAAATAACAGGTGCAAATGCTTAGTTAATCAGGTTGTATATGGCTGATTGTGGACAGTTAGGCCCAAGCTTATAATTCAACTCAACTATGGTGTTTAGTGCATGGGCAACCCACTGCCTCACTTATATTGGTCATACTTACTCTTGACGGTGGCCGTCCTGGTGCAGTTGTAAAGGATGGCCAGCTCTCCAAACACCTTCCCAGGTCCCATGGTGCACAGCTTCATGCTCTCCTTGGTCACCTCCACCTTCCCATCTGCAAGGAAAAAATGATAGAGCAGAGCACACTCTTTCATTTCCCGCACTGATATACGGCCCGTGAAAGTGAGCATGACAGGCTGTAAATGTGACCGTGCTGCTCACCACCGCTGTTGCCCAGATTGGGGAGTCGTGGCTAATGCATTAGAATAAAAGTCTAAATTCATTACTTAACAGGCACATGAGCACCGGGTGTAGAGATGACAGTAGAATGGTATGCAGACTACAATAATGGGTTCAGAGGAGAAATAGAACACCAGCTGAAAGGAAAAACGAGTGAAAGGTATTAGCAAAAACAGACATTTGTTTTAGATCATTACGAAGCAAATCCGTGTGGGGATTGAAAGCATTGCTGGAATGTGAGGGACTAAATGTCGCTGAATGTCCAGCAGAGATCGGCAGGCTCCAAAATCCCCATCTCTGTAGTCTGATTCTGGCAAACTGGTGATTCACCAAGCAGCAACAGGTCACAGTTTACAGACTGGCACCAGATGAAAGGACTGGCATTCTCTAATCAGAACAGGCTGGCCATTCTCCTGGGCTGGGTTTCCCCGACAGTGATTGAACACAAACCTACGAGTGTTTTAACGACACATTATTCTAGCTGCTTCAGATGTAACATGCGTTTACCAAAACACCACGTAGAGAGAATGTTCACTAAGTGTGTTTTTGGAGCATTCTGTCGTTACTGAGAGGATGGCGAGAAGGCAGTCCAGCTTTCGGATCAGCTTTACCTATTTACATCCTTACATTAACATTAGAATAACTACACAATACTGACAAATGATCAGCTGCTAGAGAGATTATTATCACTTATGGCTGCAAATACTGAGGCGGCACATCAATGCTCACATGTTGTACACATTGTGTTATCCTACAATTGGCTAAATAACTTAATTGATTTAACATGAAAGTGATTTCTATGTGTTTTATATTTCTTATAATGCAGTCATCTCGGTAAAAAAAAAGATTGTTGCTTTGCTTGTTTGTAACATTGCAAACTTTGTATTTGTATTCAACTACGATGTTATTGGCGGTCACAGATAAACATTTTGATTATGTATCGAGGGCCAAAAGTCATCTTACGACGCACTTAGCTGTTCTACGAGGGGTCTAAGACAGTCGTTAGATTACGAGCGCTTTCAAGTGTAACGTTAGTACCCATGGTTTTGGGAAACAGCTCGGAGATTTAATGATGCTCATTCGATGGTTCTAACAATGAACTTCATCTTAAGATGCTTCTGGGAAACCGGGCCCTGGTCCGTTCCCTGAGCAGCAGGGAGGATTAGATGTAAACCTCTGCCATCCCTCCAGCAGGACAATCAAGACTTAGATGCCTTAAGATAAATATTTCCTTACCTCTTCCCTCTCTGTCTCTAGTTTTTACACCATCTTCTTCATTTTTCTTTTTATGTGAATTTCATAATCAGGGCTGCGTTGTGTTCCTTGAACATCATATGTTTGCCAAATAACTGTAGCATTTCCTCCCAAAAACAACTCGGGCCAGGGCAGAGACAAAAAGACAAAACCCTGTTGATCTGGTTTTGACGGTACCTGCGGTGTGGTTCACCAACTACAGCTGTGTGGAATTCATCCAAATGGTGACAGCACCAACAGCCTCTCTTCCATCTAAGGCTTCTGGAGGGGGAATTCTTCGCCAGCACTGTTGGCAGCACCTTTATCAGCTGGAAAATGAAATATGGACACATATCTCCTCCCTTCAAACTGTTCCGTAAATTCACCCTAAAAAACTAAATGTGAAAATGGACCGAAGGAATATGCTGTGGTTTTAAATCAAATCAAATTGTACAACAAGTGTAGACTTTACCGTTGATGGGTTTGACTTATAAACTTGAAATATCCTTAATAAAGTCACCAAGGAGGAGAGGGGAATGCAGAACATTTACATTCTGTCAGAACATGTTCTTGTTAGACATCAGGTATCCCATGGAAAGGAGAAGGGCAGGACAGCAGGACAGCCACGAGTTGGGGAGGAGTAAGGAATTTGGGCCGAGGTCAGGTCAGATGAAGTGAGAAAGAACAGACTTCACCAAAGTCCTGTCGAGCAACAGAGATGTATCAGCTGTTCAGATGTTTAAGGAGGAGACTCAGCATAGGAGGAAGGTTTAAATACCAGTGCTTGTGTGAAAATGTCTTTGTCTGTTCAGCTGTCTGACCCATTGTGTGAATAAATTTGGTTTGAGCTTTTCCTAGTAAATAAACACAGTAAAAACTAACACAGTGAAATGCTTACTTACGAGCCCTTTCCCAAAAATGCAGTTAATAAGTAAGAAAATTAACAAATAGATAATAAGAAAATAGTAACACAATAAAATAACAATAACAAGGATATATACAGACTATAGATACACATACATATATACAAGGAGTACCGGTACCACAAGGAGTACCGGTACCGAGTCTGTGTACTGGGGTACGAGGTAGTTGGGGTGATTGAGGTAATATGTACATGTAGGTTTGGTTAGGTGATGTATTGAAGTACTATGTACATGTAGGTAGAGGGTGAAAAGCAGAACGTCCAGGTAGCCGTTTAATTAACTGTTCAGCAGTCTTACGGCTTTGGGGTGGAAGCTGTCCAGAAGCCTTTTGGTCCCAGACTACTCGCTCCGGTACCGCTTGTCTTGCAGTAGCAGAGAGAACAGACTGGTACTTGGGTGGCTGGAGTCTGTGACTATTTTAGGGCCTTCCTCTGACACAGCCTGGTATAGAGGTCCTGGATTGCAGGGAACTCCGCCCCAGAGATGTACTCGGCGCCAGTTGCCATACCGAGTGGTGAAAGCTGTAAAAAATAATAGTCTTCACACACAGAGCGAGTTATTTCGCTGTGTCCTCCCTCTTTCCTTCCTAACACGTCTATTAGATATCCATCATCGCCTGACAGCTTTATCTGTGATGGAGTGACAGCAAAATCAGGGAGAAAAGGGAGGGAGAACACGGAGGACAATAGGATACAGCGTTTATCTCAGAGTCACGTTATCTCAGAGTCACGTTATCTCAGAGTCACGTCCATGGAGCATGGTACCAGGGCATCATGATGCTCTGTATCAGTCATCATTGTATTTCCTGGCTGAAAAGCATGCAATTATTTTACATCTCAGGGGAGGCTGTTTAATTGTTTAATATCCTGAAAGGCCCTGGCATTCATAAAATAAGAACAGACACAATCTGCCTCTACTAGATAATATCCAGACGGACCAGATTGGTCTTTTAATCAAACTGGTCTTCTGTCAGCTAAATCCTCCTAATAATACACCCTGATGAATTAATCACTGCTACACTAGAGGGGACAACTGGCATAATAACCTCATAGGTATAAAAAGACGTATTTACAATGAGTTCAATAGGTGTTAGTTGTACAGTATTTCTTTAAAAGGAGCTTGTTGAGATCTGTCTCCCTTATGGAAAAAACACATGATAACATGTCACATGCCGTCATTGAAAATAAGAAGTTGTTCTTAACTGACTTGCCTAGTTAAATAAAATAATAAATAAATAAATAAAATGTGAAATAAATGTGACAACATGGGGAAGCGGAATTTCAACATGTGATAACGTGACCACGTGAGCCCAGTTGCTAAATTTGAATATAATTTTCAATATTTTACTTTGAAAGGCATAATTGGCATTAACTCAATTTAAACAGTCATGGTCCCCTGCAGGTTTGGTCTACTTCCGGTTGGTTCCAGGGATGTCCACAAGGATGTTTTTAGGATGTGGTCCCCTGGAGGTATTTGTCTAGTTGTGGTGAAAATACTATACATCTACTACTAGTTACTGTATTTTCATAACTAAAGTAAGGTGTTAATGGACAGTATGCTGATTACTTCAGACTCACTTGGGATTTGAACTCATAACCTCTTGGGTCCCAGCTACCTAAAGTTCCTGCTGCACCACCAGGTTTGTGGACACAACAGAGATTGGTGAGAATACATTTCTGCACTTTGCCTAATGCTGCAGTAAAAATTAAATAAACATTAACAAACAACCTGAAGGTATTAATTTTTTAAATAAAATGACAGTATGCTGCTGTATTCAGATTTCAATTACTGTAAAATCTTGTACTGTGACGACAAGTACTGGCAAGAAAGCATTTCTGCACTTTGCTAAAACCAAAATCAAGAAAATAATTGTCCAATTATCACCACCAACATCAAACTAGCAGTACTCAAGTACACTTGACGTAGAGTGCACATGAACTCTTTGGGGATTTGAACTTGCTACCTCTTGGTTTGGAGTGGATCACTGTTTCTGCAGTGCCACCATGTTAATACTAATTGCTTTGAACATAGAGTATATTAACACACTCATAAAATAAGGGTATGGTTAGTGTACACTAAAGTGGTGTTTGCTTGGGGTACAACAAGTTCAAAGGTACACATATGAACTCACATGGCTCAGTTCGGTACCTTGTAGACATAAATGGGACATTTTTCTACCCAATATTTTCATCTAAAGTACAATCATCACTGCTCTTTGATTGGTGGAGACAATGTACTGGTGGTGTACATTAGCATATTTGGGGGGCGTGGAAACGTATATGTGTATTTGCTCCAACTGTCAGTGGAGGTCAGTTTAAGTGTTTGATGGTTATTCCTATGCAAATAAAGCACCTCATTTGACACTGTACGCTCAGAAAAGTATTTAAAAGAATGTGTCAGTCATAAGCAGCACTGTGAAGTAGTGCTGGGAAACCGAGGCTTTCTGAAGGCTTTGGAGCGTTCACAACATTGTGCTGAAAAACTGTTAATTAATTGGAGTTTCATTATCAGTTCACAATGCTCATTAGTGGCATCTGCTGGTCAGCAATAAATAGCACTGTGTGCTTATCAGATGTTTTTTTTCTTTACTGTTTTCATCAAAACTCTGGTGGGCGGTAGGTTGTTGGCTTTAGTAGCTTAGAATCAGTTGGAATACCAGGTTCACATATTACATCATGATTCCCTTTTTTGCCTTCAAGTTTACTATGGCATTATTTAGGATGCTTAAGACAGAAGCTGATACTATACTAAATAAAACAAATTATTTGAACAGTGCAGAAAGTGTGGTTTCACATAAAAACAACTTTCAAAATAGTGTCTTCAACAGGATCTGATCTCACATCCTCATGTCCCCGACTCTACCTACTAAGCTACTCATCAGCTGAAACTGCATGTAAAAGATCCTAACTAAAGTGCCTTCGGTAAGTATTCAGACCCCTTGACTTTATCCACATTTTGTTACATTACGGCTTTATTCTAAAATGTAGTAAATAGATTTTGTTCCTCATCAATCTACACACAATACCCCATAATGATAAAGCAGAAACAGGTTTTTATAATTTGTTGCTAATTTATAAAAAATAAAGGTTATAATATCACATTTACATAAGTATTCAGACCCTTTACTAAGAAGTTTGTTGAAGCGCCTTTGGCAGCAATTACAGCATCGAGTCTTCTTGGTTATGAAGCTACAAGCTTGGCACACCTGTATTTGGGGAGTTTCTCCCATTCTTCTCTGCAGATCCTCTGAAGCTCTGTCAGGTTGGATGGGGAGTGTTGCTGTACAGCTATTTTCAGGTCTCTCCGGAGATTTTGATCAGGTTGAAGTGGGCTCATCACTCCTGTGTTGTCTTGGCTGTGGGCTTAGGGTCGTTGTCCTGTTGGAAGGTGAACCTTCACCCCAGTCGGAGTTCCTGAGTGCTCTGGAGACCATTTTCATCAAAGATCTCTCTCTGTACTTGCTCTGTTCATCCTTCCCTCAATCCTGACTCGTCTGACTCGTCAATTCTGACAGTCCCTGCTGCTGAAAAACATCCCCACAGCATGCTGCCACCACCATGCTTCACTGTGTGGATGATGCCAGGTTTCCTCCAGACGTGACGCTTGGCATTCAGGCCAAAGAGTTCAATCTTGGTTTAATCAGACCAGAGAATCTTGTTTCTCATGGTCTAAGAGTCCTTTAGGTGTCTTTTGGCAAACTCCAAGCAGGCTGTCATGTGCCTTTTACTGAGGAGTGGATTCCGTCTAGCCACCCTACCATAAAGGCCTGATTGCGGGCTGCTGCAGAATTCTATGGCACGTTGCATAATTGTCGGTCACTGTTGCCATTAATGCCTGTTAGTCTTCAATATTGGCTGTACTACAGAATTTAAAACCTTTTTTGTAAGAACATAATATATGCGATTGATTTGAACAAATGTAGCTTAATTAATTTGATTAATATAATGGTGTTTCTATTCCAAGAAAAACTAAACCCTCAGGCTTTCCGTATGGAAAATATGGTGCAGTACAGTACTAAGAGCATAACATTTCCACACCATAATTGTAGTTTGACCAACACCAGAATGGAGAAAATAAACATCTCTGATTTATCAAGACCAGTCCCCATGCTTGTCTCAGAGCAGCGCGAAACGACGCTGAAATAGTTGACCACACGCGGGTAGAATATTGCTTCAAATCTTATTTATTCGAACTTCAATATGATTTTAAAATAAATAAGACCTAAACCACTTTTGACAGCACATTACCCAACACTAGTGAGACTCATGTCACCTATGTTAGATGACGTGACTCTCCGCCAATAATTACATTTAGAGGATTGGAGGATTTTTTGGGGGCAAATCTGATTAGTGACAATATCTAAGGGGCTTTTATATCATTCTAAATTCTAAATTAATAAATAATAATAATCACTTTGTTTAAAAAGTAATGATGTTTTGTAGATGATTTCAAATTAACCGAAAGCGAGCGATTGTAATCTGAATAAAGGCCAAAATATTTTTTATGTAGTCCAAAATATTTATTTCTGTTTTTAGAGGGAGAAAAACCAAAAAGCCCACTGTGCCTATTATTTGGACCAGGACATCCCGGCCGGCCAAACCCTCCCCTAACCCAGACGACGCTGGGCCAATTGTGCACCGCCCAATCACGGTCAGATGTGATAAAGCCTCGATTCAAACCAGGGACTGTAGTGACGCCTCTTGCACTGAGATGCATTGCTTTAGACCACTGCGTCACTCAGAAGCCATGACCAATATGACCAATATATACTGTCCTGCTAATAGCCCATCCACTGACGTTTGGTACAAATACAACATATTTTAGACCATGCCCCCAAATATGCTAATGAGCCCCCAACAGCACATTGCCCCCACCTACATTTCAAAGTACAGTAATAATTGTGCCGAATGCTTCGTTCGTAACCAGTGGAAGTGGGAATGTATCATATACGTCTGATGAAAATTCACTTGAACGGCCTTCCAACTACTAATTACTAGTGGGAAACTCGTCTATTGGTGCTTTCAAGACAACTGGGAACTCGGGGGGGAAAAAAGGTCAAATCATCATTTTGTGCCATATGCACATCTGTTTTAATGCAATTGCAAGTGAGGCATGCCAAGTTCATTTGCAGGACAGGCCAAAAAGTATCCAAGTGCATTGCAATTGACAGTAAATAAATAGCAAAACACTAATACCATATCCCATTACTTCACGTGACATTTTGCATGTGGAATCATGTGAAAACATGTGCAGACTCTTGTCCATGATCACTGATAGGATTCATACTGCACCGATAGCACAGTACTGCCATAACTCTACTGTAGGTTCAAGAACACTGAAAAGCATCAAGCATAGTGAGCCATGAACAACCCTGGCAGCAGTCTCAGTGCTCCAGTCTGGTTGCACACGAAAAGCAGGCGCCTGAGGAGAGTCTGGAGATGCTTTCCCACACAGGGGGAGAGACCGCTCAGAGCATCCCACAGCGCTGCACACAGCCCTGCATGAGAGGATCCCCAGAGACATGTCTACCTACTATACATGGAGAGAGTTCATCTAGGAGCAACCATCGTATCAATGGTCCAGCCACTCATACTGTCAGTGTGCAGTCAGATATGCTGTACATCTCCCGCTCCTCACTCTCCCATTCGCCAACACTAGATTTCTAGACGATATAGACCAATCCCAGAGGATATACTGGTGGGTAGGTTATGGGGGTAGGTTATGGGGGGAACACATTCTATTACCCCACAATGCAATGCATCTTGAAGGCTTTTACTATCAGGAAGGAATGGAGCCATGGAGGTTGGAAAAGGAAATGCCTCTGTGTTGAGATGTGTTAGTGTGCCGTCCGTGGTGGCTGAGCTTATAGCCTATGTATTTGGGAAAGTTAACTATGAGATGCCCCACTCCAATCTGATTGGGACATTAGTCACTGTGGGTGGTAAGTCTGTACTGTAGCAGCTTGTTCTAATAGTTTTATCCACCAAGCAAAGTCTCACATCTACCAAGCAGGAAACAGTCATGCACCATTTAATGTTCTCAGACACTTAAAAAAAAAACGAGATCCCAAATATAGGAAGTACGACAAGAACAAAAATACTAGTAACGAAGATTAACTCTAAAATTGATCAGAATATGCAAACCTGCATGAGTTTGTCTGTATCCTGTATCCTGTATCCTCTTTGACACATTGTTGAGGTATTGTGTGAAACAGGAAGGGAAAATACACAACATAGTGTGATACAATCTGGATCTGCAGGCATGGAAATCGCATCCAGCCCTATTCAAATGACGAACTCTTCCACAACGACGACCTACATATAGTATACTCTTTCTATGACGTAGACTGACCAGGTGAATCCAGGTGAAAGCTGTGATCCCTTATTGATGTCACTTGTTAAATCCATTTCAATCAGTCTAGATGAAGGGGAGGAGACAGGTTAAAGAAGGATTTTTTTTAAAGCCTTGAGACAATTGAGACATGGATTGTGTATGTGTGCCATTCAGAGGGTGAATGGGCAAGACAAAACCTTTCAGTGCCTTTGAACAGGGTATGGTCGTAGGTACCAGGCGCACCGGTTTGTGTCAAGAGCTGCAACGGGGGTTTCACGCTCAAGTTTCCCGTGTGTATCAAGAATAGTCCACCACTCTAAGGACATCTACTGTAGTCAACTTGAAACAACTGTGGGAAGCAATTGAGTCTACAATGGCCAGCATCCCTGTGGAACGCATTCGACACCATGTAGAGTCCATGCCCAGATTAATTGAGGCTGTTACTAGGGAAAAAGGGGATTGGGGTGCAACTCAATAATAGGAAGATGTTCCTAATGTTTGGGATACTCAGTGTCATGACGTGGCCCTTTTTGGTGAAGCTAGTGGCTTCCCGTCTCTCTCACCTATACCCAGGTTCTGTTATCCCAGGTCGTAAATTCCTGGAGGAGACTCTCTCCCCCTGCCCATGCAGAAAGAGACACATAGAGAGAACATAGGATTTCACATTGCGAACTCCTAAATCCCCAAAATAAGGATTTGATACAAAATGTCCACTTGTGAGAAGGTGAGAATGGGCCGTGGAAACTTAAGGGATGGGTATGACAAGTGTGTTTCATTTGGTGACCTCAGAGAGGACAGGGAACACACATGACTATATCTCTGAATATGTAAATTTCTCAATTATGGGGTTTGCATCTAATTCTTTTATAAAATGAATGAGTAAAGATGAAACTCTTTGTGAAATGATGTAAGGTGATGTTAAACCTTTAATGAAAGATAATTGAATTCCCTTTAAAGTTTAACTAAGTCATTGGTCTGCCCCCGAGAGCACAGACATGATCTGGCATCATGGAACAGCCCTTTTCTACTGTTATGAATAAAAAACCTTCCTGAGGAAATCCTCTTCAGACCACGCATACCTGGATGGACACCGAGAGGGCGCAGGTTGAGTTGAGACCACAAAAACCTCAGTATAAGCTAAGGTTGTAATGGTTGTTGAATTCCTAACCATACTACGTGGAGCATTGGCTACATGGCGGGAAATGGTTAACCTCTTTGGGCTAGGGGGCAGTATTTTGACATCCGGTTGAAAAGCGTGCCCAAAGTAAACTGCCTGTTACTCAAGCCCAGAAGCTAGGATATGCATATAATTGGTATATTTGGATATAAAACACCCTAAAGTGTCTAGAACTGTTAAGATAATGTCTGTGAGTATAACAGAACTGATATGGCAGGCGAAACCCCGAGGACAAACCATCCAACAACAAAAAATTCAGCCTACCACTGTTTCCAATGGCTGTCATGTTTATTATGAGGCGAAATCCTCCCAAGTTGCAGTTCCTAGGGCTTCCACTAGATGTCAACAGTCTTTAGAAAGAGTTTCAGAATTGTTTTTGGAAAAATGATTTAGAATTTGTAGTTTTTCTAAGTGGCTCCCATTTTGGCTGTAGTGTTTTCATGTGCATGGATGAGAGCGCATTCTTTGTTGTTTATCCTCTCTAGGGTAGGTGGGACGCCAACATCCGGTGAAATTGCAGAGCGCGAAATTCAAAAATACTAAATTCAAATATGTAACATTGTTGAAAACATTTCTGAATGGTACTCTGAAGTATCCATTCTAACCACAAAAGACTTCAGGGAAGCAGAGAGAGAGAGACGCTCTGCTGAACTTTCCAACAGAGAGACGGACGATTCCAACACAGATCACGACACACTGTGCGTAAACATATATTGATTGCAATTATTCCCGAATGAGTAAGCGATCTTTGTCCACCAAGCTGTCATTTCGGTTTAGCCCACTAGGGAACCTCCAATATTATTTCCTTGTAACCATATCTACTGTGTTGTTTGTTTATGCATTTCTGTGATTATTTAGTTAGCTAGTAAATAAATGATTAAGACAATTGGTGTATGGATGATTCATAGTAAAGGCTGGGTTCGTGCAGATAACCAACAGTTTACGACGTTTGGAATGAGACTAATGTGAGGTGAAGAATAATTCATTAATTGGAAGATTAATTGATCAGAAATTAAAATATCTCTAGAGTTATATTAGGAAAATTAGAACTTTGTAATCTGTAGATTTTCCTTGGTGCCCCGACTTCCTAGTTAATTACATTTACATGATTAGTTTAATCACGTAATAATAATTACAGAGAATTGATTTGATAAAATAACAGTCTTCACTTTAATGACGCCAAAGACACGACATCAGTGTAGTTCAAAAGAAACAGCTACTGTATAGCCGACGTCCAACAACCCTGCTGAATGGGGTCAGTCTCCTGCCTGCAGCTCAGTGACTGCCAGGTGTCATGATACACATTGGCAGCACTACACACCAGATGTACTGTCAGACCTCTGCCAGCCGGTGCCATTCTCACGTGTCACCATGCCAGGCCCTGGCAGTCATGTCACCGGTGTGTCCACTGTCTTATTGAATTCAGTTCAATAAACTTTACATTACTATACTGTTTATACCAATCATCTCAGCGTAAGATCTTTAATCAACCATGGGTCACACTTTATTTAGGTAGTTTGATCATCTGTAGATCATCTATATGGGAATATCTGTTGATAGCAACCGCTTGCTAAGGTTAGGGTTTAGAATAAGGGTTTAGGTTAAGTTTAGGGTAGGGATTAAGGTTAGGGCTAGGGTTAAGGTTAAGTTTAGGGTTAGGTTAAGTTTAAGGTTAGGTTTAAGGTTAAGATTAGGGTTAAGTTTATGGTAAGGGTTAAAGTTAGGGCTAGGGTTAAGGTTAAGTTTAGTGTTCGGTTTAAGGTTAAGATTAGGGTTAATGTTAAGGTTAGGACTAGGGTTAGGGTTAAGTTTAGGGTCCAAGTTAGGCATTGGGTTAGGGCTAAGGTTAAGGTTAGGGTTAGGATTAAGGTTAAGATTAGAGTTTAGTTTAGGGTAAGGGTTAGGGTTAAGTTTAGGGTTATGGTTAAGTTTAGGATAAGGGTTAAAGTTAGGGCTAGGGTTAAGGTTAAGGTTAAGTTTAGTGTTCAGTTTAAGTTTAAGATTAGGGTTAAGTTTAAGGTTAGGACTAGGGTTAGGGTTAAGTTTGGGGTCAAGGTTAGGTATTAGGTTAGGGCAAAGGTTAAGTTTAGGATTAGGGTTAAGTTTACGGAAAGGGTTGGGGTTACGGTTGGTGGATGGTTAGTTGAACTGTTGTTACCTGCATGAAAATAGTAAACAAAAAGCTGTTTGAAAGGGGGTCATATAAAATTGCCTTGTATTTTTTTTACAGGTCATATACCACATATTTTGTCTGAAATGTGTATTTTTGAACATCAACAGAACAGCTAGAAACCATCTACTTATCAAAATAAAGTGTTACCCAACCATGTAATAACCACTATGGCACTATGCTCATGTCTGATACCTAACCTTTGACCTTTCAACAGGATTATTCTACTATCGGCTGATTAACTTGCTGTATGGGGTTGTAAATACATCGTATTGATTGATTTGTGGCATCCACCATGCTTTCTTTCATCTGTTGAATCAATCCACATAATAGACTTTTGGTGTTGAAAAACCAACAAATCAACTGGAGAACGATCATGTTGTTGAGGCGAGACACAGAGCGATGGTGTATCGGGGATATCACCTGCATTAAGTCCTATGTGAGTAATGCCACCAGAATAGCTTAGTCAGTCACTGCTGCTGCCTCAAACTCTCACATCTATCGTTTTTCTCTGGTCATTTCAACACTGATTCCAATGTCCCTGATTTCCATTGCAAGACCTTCATAGATATTGGCAGTGAAATGTAATCTGCATATTCACTGCCATTGGTGCAATATCTGCCAATAATCTGCCAATGGCGTAAATGTATGGGCTTGTAATTAATACATTTCATTACAGCATAATTCCCTTAACAGAAAAGAAGATAGTTATAGTGTTCTTTCTCCTTCAGAAAATAAAATACACAACCTGGGAGGAATTTGGCAGCCTACAACTCTGTTTTGTGATGTAGACTTTTTAGCTTATAGTCCTCATGGCAAGGTTTACAGTATATGCCAGATGTTCAAATGTCAAACATCTGAAATGTCGCATTCATCTCTCATTGTGAATGAGCCAAGTCAATAGTAAATTATCTATGATGATAATTGATTATATTCAAGCACAAATAAGCACCGGCAGGGGGGGGAGAGTTAAGGCTTTGTGATGCCATAGAGTTCAATTCTGGACAATTGGGTGTTTGCACAAAGAAGCTAGAATGAAATAAATTTACTGAGCTCCCTCTCTGCAGCCAATAGGCTATTAAATTCATTCTCGAAGCCTCTGTCATGACGTTGGCCTGGGGGGTAGGTTTATGACAGTCATAAATACCTCTCCCCCCCTTTTTCCTCTCTCTACCCTACTGAGGTTACATTTGCAAAACCCTTGGTTAACATAGAGATTCTGGGAACATCAGAAGGTGGGGGGAAATGAACTATATTCTGGTAATCAGACCAATGGAATATATGCGGTGGTACTTAATGAATATGATGTCAGTTCGGAAGATCTTGTACGTCTACAAACAGGACATTATCTCTACATGGGTAGGGTACTTTGGCTAACGTATAAGTCTTGACCCTCTCTGCTTTGCTTGTTAATTTGCCAACCATTCAAAAGGATACAGTGTAGTAGATTTACCAAAGCCAAATGACTGGCTTGAAGGAAACAGAGGCTAGAGAAAAGACACGTACAGGATCTTCCTGACCAGGGTCGGGTAGGTTACTTTCTATAAACGTAATCCGTTACAGTTATTAGCTACCTTTCCAACATTGTAAAAGACAAAGAGGATCCATCAAAAGCATTTGGTGAGTCATCACAGTGGTCTCTGACTTTTGGCCAGATTCAGGTGGAACAAACTTTAAACTTGCACCTTTTGTGCTGATTTGAATGTCATTGAGAAAACAGAAAGTTGTCAAGTTTTTTCCCCCCCTCGTAAACATCCTTTCTGAATTTAAAAGTAATACAAGAAGTAATCTAGTTTTTCAAAAGTATCTGTAATCCGATTACAATATTTTTGCTGGTAACGTAACTATTTACTGGTAAAAGAAATACAAAATGGGGGGGTTAATCAGATGACATGTGATCTGTTACTTCCCAACCCTCCTCCTAACACACAGTAGCTCTCTCTTTCTCTATCAATGGGCTCTTTGTAAGCATGTCTCAGTCACAGCCAGCAACATGTTAAATGTATCAACAACTGAATAGTAACAGCTGCAAATACTGTACATTTAACTCAGCATTCATTTTACATATGGTGCCTAGAAGGAGAAAAGCAGAATTGAGGACAGACGTGCGGTCATTACTTACTGATGACTGTAGCCTCAGTCTCAACATACAACATGGCGTTTAGTCATTAAACACCTGCCAGAGGAAAGTAGATTACAAAAATATAAAAATGAAAAACAAATCATATCCTGCAGGCTAGGATCATTATCTGTAATTACTCATTTATCTAACGGTATGCCAATTGATGAACTACTTTGGCGTATGTCAAACATACTTGAATATCCAATATGACAACACTGTAAAAATAAAGACTTACAATTCTAGGCAACCAGTTACAATAGTTTGCTCAACAAAATTGTTGAACAAACTACCAATCCTAGAACACCTGGTTTGTCACGTTCTGACCTTTATTTCCTTTGTTTTGTCTTTATTTAGTATGGTCAGGGCGTGAGTTGGGGTGGGCAGTCTATGTTTGTTTTTCTATGTTTGGTTTCTGTTTCGGCCTAGTATGGTTCTCAATCAGAGGCAGGTGTCGTTAGTTGTCTCTGATTGAGAATCATACTTAGGGAGCCTGAGTTTCACTGTTGGTTTGTGGGTGTTTGTTTCCGTGTCAGTGTTTGTTGCCACACGGTACTGTTTCCGTGTCAGTGTTTGTTGCCACACGGTACTGTTTCCGTGTCAGTGTTTGTTGCCACACGGTACTGTTTCCGTGTCAGTGTTTGTTGCCACACGGTACTGTTTCCGTGTCAGTGTTTGTTGCCACACGGTACTGTTTCCGTGTCAGTGTTTGTTGCCACACGGTACTGTTTCCGTGTCAGTGTTTGTTGCCACACGGTACTGTTTCCGTGTCAGTGTTTGTTGCCACACGGTACTGTTTCCGTGTCAGTGTTTGTTGCCACACGGTACTGTTTCCGTGTCAGTGTTTGTTGCCACACGGTACTGTTTCCGTGTCAGTGTTTGTTGCCACACGGTACTGTTTCCGTGTCAGTGTTTGTTGCCACACGGTACTGTTTCCGTGTCAGTGTTTGTTGCCACACGGTACTGTTTCCGTGTCAGTGTTTGTTGCCACACGGTACTGTTTCCGTGTCAGTGTTTGTTGCCACACGGTACTGTTTCCGTGTCAGTGTTTGTTGCCACACGGTACTGTTTCCGTGTCAGTGTTTGTTGCCACACGGTACTGTTTCCGTGTCAGTGTTTGTTGCCACACGGTACTGTTTCCGTGTCAGTGTTTGTTGCCACACGGTACTGTTTCCGTGTCAGTGTTTGTTGCCACACGGTACTGTTTCCGTGTCAGTGTTTGTTGCCACACGGTACTGTTTCCGTGTCAGTGTTTGTCGCCACACGGTACTGTTTCCGTGTCAGTGTTTGTTGCCACACGGTACTGTTTCCGTGTCAGTGTTTGTCGCCACACGGTACTGTTTCCGTGTCAGTGTTTGTTGCCACACGGTACTGTTTCCGTGTCAGTGTTTGTTGCCACACGGTACTGTTTCCGTGTCAGTGTTTGTTGCCACACGGTACTGTTTCCGTGTCAGTGTTTGTCGCCACACGGTACTGTTTCCGTGTCAGTGTTTGTTGCCACACGGTACTGTTTCCGTGTCAGTGTTTGTCGCCACACGGTTCTGTTTCCGTGTCAGTGTTTGTCGCCACACGGTTCTGTTTCCGTGTCAGTGTTTGTTGCCACTTGTTGCCACTTGTTATTTTTGTTATTTTTGGATTCAGTGCTTTCTTTGACTAAAGTTATGGACACTTACCACGCTGCATCTTGGTCCGATCCTGCCGTTCCATGTAATCTGCCGTTACATGGTTACCTTATAATTGATTGTATGTTTAATATCTATTTTTTACAGTGAATGTATGATTTCTCAATTATATGCTGAGTTGAGAGTACACAGTAAAGTTGTAAGAGTAAATTCAACTCCTAAGGAATCAAATGTGACACTATTTTGGGATTTTATGGGCCAAACCCCATGTTCTGTACCATGTACTACTCTGGTCATGGAGTTGATATTGGCATTAAAACAGCACTAAATGGAGTAAATATCCAACTTAAGAGAGTTGCTTGAATTTAACTCCAATTGCGAACTTGCATTTAGAATACTTGTCAGAATAGGAAAGAAAATACAGTACATGAAGACTACAGACCAAGTCAACTGGAACAACCATCTCACTAATGGCAGCTATAAATTCAACCACTTACAGATTGGATTAGAAAATTTTACACAGATATTGAAAGATTTTTTTTTTTTATCAACCTGCAACAGAGCATTCTGGGAAATATTGACAATGAGGCCCCTTCCACATCTGTGGATTGCTCCATAGATTTTAACTCCCTGTCTCTGGTTACTCTCAATGGAATTAAAAGTACTCTGTCCTAATCAATTCCATTTATCACCACTAACTCCAAGGAGCGTATCATTCTCTTCAGGGTTCAGATAACTCCCAGTAGAGTCAATTTAACCCTCAAAAAACACTGTGATTTCAACTATCCTTGATTTATTGTGTAAGAGAAAGCAAATCTGCTACATCTGTTATTGAAAGTGTTGATATCAATGCAGCTCTTTTTAGTCAGACAAATTGGAACAGCGTGTGTTAATTGCGAAGCCAGTGCCAGCACAATAGTATAATGGAGATAAATATATGATAAAGTGGTGCAGATGATCATTAGAGAGCTCCTACACAAGGAAAAAGTTGGATGTGGCAGCGGAATTACACTAAAAGCTTTTTTATCTACTTCTCAGTCTGCTGTGGGATGCCAAGGCAAAAGATTTAATGCTACTGAAGACTATTTAGATTCTTTAATCTCGTTATTTCTGTCACGATCGTCTAAATAACATTCGGACCAAGGCGCAGCGTGGTATAGGTTCCACATCTTTTTATTTGTGAAACGCACAAAACAATAAAAAATGATACGTGAAGCTATGGAGTGCTCACAGGCAACTACACATGAACAAGATCCCACAAAAAAACTGTGGGGAAATGGCTGCCTAAATATGATTCCCAATCAGAGACAACGCTAAACAGCTGCCTCTGATTGGGAACCATACCAGGCCAACATAGAAATAAAACAACCTAGATTACCCACACTAGTCACACCTCGACCTAACCAAAATAGAGAACAAAAAGGCTCTCTATGGTCAGGGTGTGACAGTACCACCCCAAAAGGTGCGGTCTGGGTGGGCATCTAGCGTCAGTGGCGGCTCTGGTGCGGGACAAAGAACCCACTCATCCCGCGGATCCAGCATCGGTGGCGGCTCTGGTGCGGGACTTTGCCCCCGCCCAGACCACGGGTCCGGCCTTGGAGCCGGGTAGAACGCCATGCCCGGGCCTCGGCTCGGAGGAAGGCTCCGGCCTTTGAGCGGGACTGGACACCGTGCCTGGACTGGACATCGGCGTGGAGGAAGGCTCCTGCCATGGAGTGGGACTGGAAGTCGTGCCTGGACCGGGCACCGGTACAGAGGAAGACACACACTTCAGGGCAAGTGACTGGGGAGGTGCACTGGAGGCCAGAGATGTGGAGCCGGCCCAGGTTTCACCGGACTGATGACACATTCCTCCAAACGCCTGCGGTGCCGCATACTCCTAGCCAACTCCATTCTCCGGTATCTCTCCTCACACTGTTCCAACTAATCCCAGGCGGGCTCTGGTACTATCCTTGGGTCGACCGACCACCTCTCCATCTCCTCCCATGTGGTCCCTGGTTCCCTTCTCGGCTCCGCCGACCACCCCATGTGCCAACCCCCCAAAAATGTTTGGGAGTGACATTTGGGCTTCCGTTGAGGTCGCGAACCCTGGCGTCGGCGCTGTCCTCTCTTCTCTCCTTGCGTCTGCCGCCAAGGAAGGCGGTCCTGTCCAGCCAGGATTTCCTCCCAAGTCCAGGATCCCTTCCCATCCAAGATCACCTCCCAAGTCCAGGATACCTTCTCCTCCTGGGCACGCTGCTTGCTCCTGGTGGGGTGGGATCTTCTGTCACGATCGTCAAAATAAAATTCGGACCAAGGCGCAGCGTGGTATGGGTTCCACATCTTTTTATTCGTGAAACGCACAAAACAATAAAAAACAATACATGAAGCTATGGAGTGTTTGCAGATTAATTACACACGATTAAGACTGAAAAACAAATATTGTCTTGAACTTGTCTAAATGAAAAATGGACGATGCAAAGCAAATTTGTTGATGAATGCCTTGGCACTAGCTACCATTATCTTCCCAGACACTATACTTTCTCTCTCTCTGTTCTTCCAGGCATGCTACTGTTTAAATACTGTCCTCCAATGTGGTTTTCTACCCGAAGGTGAACGTTTAGGATACTCAACGTGGACCTCAATACATGACCTGGGTTTCAGAAGTCTAAGTGGACAGTGTTTTGAAATATTGCATTCATTAGAAAGTCTTAACCCGCCTGGGTACGTTTCCCAATCACATCAATAGACAAGTTGGCTGACAACCTCACAAAAATGATGAGCGCGCATCGATGTGGCCGAAAGTCGTGCTTTGTTCGGATTCTGAATGGTCAGATAGCTAGCAAGAATGACAAGAAGCTGCCATGTGGGAAATCGTAGGTGGCTAATTTTAGCAAGTTTTATCTTGTTCTTGATACTATGTCTTGTTGAGGTGTTTTGACTGATTTCATGTCAGTGCTATGGCTAAACCTGTTTTCACTTGGTCATTATGGGGTATTGTGTGTAGATTGATGAGGATGTTTTATTTATTTAATCCATTTTAGAATAAGGCTGTAACATCACAAAATGTGGAAAAAGTCAAGGGGTCTGAATACTTTCTGAATGCACTGTATACGTACGTACAAGATCTTCGTAACAAACAGTACTGTAGCTGTCTCTTTCTCTCTCAATGGGCTCTTTGTAAGCATGTCTCAGTCACAGCCAGCAACATGTTAAGTGTATCAACAACTGAATAGTAACAGCTGCAAATACTGTACATTTAATTCAGCATTCATTTACATATGGTGCCTAGAAGGAGAAAAGCATAATTGAAGACAGACGTGAGGTCATTACTTATCTACTGATAACTGATGACTGTGGCCTCAGTTTCAACATACAACATGGCGTTCAGTCATTTAACACCTGCCAGAGAAAAGTAGATTACAAAAAATATATAATTAAAAACACAAATCATATCCTGCAGGCTAGGATCATTATCTGTAATTACTCATTTATGTAACTGTATGACTACTGATTAACTCCTTTTGTATCTGTCAAACAGACTTGTAAATCTTATATGACACTGCTGTAAAAAAATCTATACAAATTTAAATTCAACGTACAATTGTAAGGCAACCAGCTGCAATAGGATTGTGAGTATGCTCAACAAAATATTCACGCAAACTTTTTGTTGCGGGTTTGCTCAACAACATTTTTGTTACTCAAGCTTACAATCCTATTGTATGTTGAATCAACATCTTTATTTTTACAGTGAATAAATTATACTCCCATCATATTCTGAGTTGAGAGTACACATTCATTCTCTTGAGGTTTAAGATAACTCCCAGTAGTCAATTTAACCCCCCCAAAATGTTAACACTGTGATTTCAACTATCCTTGATTTACTGTGTAAGAGAAAACACATCTGCTTCATCTGTTATTGTTGATAACGATTCAGCTCTTTGGGTCAGACAAATTGGAACAGCGTGTGTTAATTGCGAAGCCAGTGCCAGCACAATAGTATAATGGAGATAAATATATGATAAAGTGGTGCAGATGATCATTAGAGAGCTCCTACATAAGGAAAAAGTTGGATGTGGCAGCGGAATTACACTAAAAGCTTTTTTATCTACTTCTCAGTCTGCTGTGGGATGCCAAGGCAAAAGATTTAATGCTACTGAAGACTATTTAGATTCTTGAATCTCTTTATTTCAGCAGAAGTGTTTGCAGATTAATTACACACGATTAAGACTAAAAGACAAATATTGTCTTGAACTTGGCTAAATGACAAATGGACGATGCAAAGCAACTTTGTTGATGAATGCCTTGGCATTAGCTACCATTATCTTTCCAGACACTATACTTTCTCTCTCTCTGTTCTTCCTGGCATGCTATTTTTGAAATACTTTCCTCCAATGTCTTCCAATGTGGTTTTCCACCCAAAGGTCCAAGCATAGGATACTTAGCATGGACCTCAATACATTACCTGGGTTTCAGAAATCTGAATGGAGAAGTATATTTACATGCACACTAATAATTTGATGTTAAACTGATATGGCTGAGTAAGCTGAGTATGGCATTAGTCATGTAAACACTACTCTGCTTATCTTAAATCGGTGTAAGGTCATAATCGAAACATACGCCAGTTAAAACACCTGTTTTATCAATCTTTCTAATTATTAGGACATGTAAATGCCTTAGTTACAGCGCTGTATTTGGTCTAGCACAAGCAGCGCGAGCTTCCTTCAATCTTTCTAATTATTAGGACATGTAAATGCCTTAGTTACAGCGCTGTATTTGGTCTAGCACAAGCAGCGCGAGCTTCCTTCTTTGCGTGAAATACGTGGGTTCGGAAAAACTGAAAGTATGCATCTTAGAAACAGTTTTAACTGACAAACTTTATATGTCCTAACTCAGAATCAAATTGTTTAAACAAATAACATGGTCGCTGTGGTAGAATGGACCTGGTGTATCAAAGCTGGTACTGAGGGAATGATAGAAGCTGTTTATCTCAAGGCCATCAAACTGCTAAGCAGCTATCACTAACTCAGAGAGGCTGCTGCCTACATTGAGACCAAATCACTGGCAACTTTAATAAATTAATCACTAGTCACTTTAAATAATGCCACTTTAATAATGTTAATATCTTACATTACTCATATCATATGTACAGTTGAAGTCGGAAGTTTACATACACCTTAGCCAAATACATTTAAACTCTGTTTTTCACAATTCCTGACATTTAATCCTAGTAAAAATTCCCTGTCTTAGGTCAGTTAGGATCACCACTTGATTTTAAGAATGTGAAATGTCAGAATAATAGTAGAGATAATGATTTATTTATTTCAGCTTTTATTTCTTTCATCACATTCCCAGTGGGTCAGAAGTTTACATCCACTGAATTAGAATTTGGTAGCATTGCCTTTAAATTGTTTAACTTGGGTCAAACGTTTCAGGTAACCTTCCACAAGCTTCCCACAATACATTGGGTGAATTTTGGCCCATTTCTCCTCACAGAGCAGATGTAACTGAGTCAGGTTTGTTGGCCTCCTCGCTCACACAAGCTTTTTCAGTTCTGCCCACAAATGCTCTTGAGGGCTTTGTGATGGCCACTCCAATACCTTGACTTTGTTGTCCTTAAGCCATTTTGCCACAACATTAGAAGCATGCTTGGTGTCATTGTCTATTTGGAAGACCCAATTGTGACCAAGCTTTACCTTCCTGACTGATGTCTTGAGATGTCGCTTCAATATATCCACATCATTTTCCTGCCTCATGATGCCATCTATTTTGTGAAGTGCACCAGTCCCTCCTGGAGCAAAGCACCCACCACAACATGATGCTGCCACCCCTGTGCTTCATAGTTGGGATGGTGTTCTTTGGCTTGCAAGCTTCCCCGTTTTTCCTCCAAACATAACGATGGTCATTATTGCCAAACAGTTCTATTTTTGTTTCATCAGACCAGAGGACATTTCTCCAAAAAGTACAATCTTTGTCCCCATGTACAGTTGCAAACCTTAGTCTTGCTTTTTTCTGGCGGGTTTGGAGCAGTGGCTTCTTCCTTGCTGAGCGGCCTTTCAGGTTATGGGGATATAGGACTCGTTTTACTGTGGATATAGATACTTTTGTACCTGTTTCCTCCAGCATCTTCACAAGGTCCTTTGCTATTGTTCTGGGTTTGATTTGCACTTTGCACCAAGGTACGTTAATGTCTAGGAGACAGAACGGGTCTCCTTCCTGAGCGGTATGACGGCTGCGTGGTCCAATGGTGTTTATACTTGCATGAACGTGGTACCTTCAGGCATTTGGAAATTGCTCTCAAGGGTGAACCAGACTTCTGGAGGTCTACAATATTTTCTGAGATCTTCGCTGATTTCTTTTGATTTTCCCATGATGTCAAGCAAAGGGCACTGAGTTTGAAGGTAGGCCTTGAAATACATCCACAGGTACACCTCCAATTGACATAAATTATGTCTATCAGGAGCTTCTAAAGCCATGACATCATTTTCTGGAATTTTCCAAGCTGTTTAAAGGCACAGTCATCTTAGTGTATGTAAACTTCTGACCCACTGGAATTGTGATACAGTGAATTATACATTAAATGATCTGTCTGTAAGCAATTGTTGGAAAAATGGCTTGTGTCATGCACAAAGTAGATGTCCAAACCGACTTGTCAAAACTATAGTTTGTGAACAAGAAATGTGTGGAGTGGTTGAAAAACGAGTTTAATGACTCCAACATAAGTGTATATTAACTTCCGACTTCAACTGTATACTGTATTTTATACCATCTTTTGCACCTTGCCTATGCCGCTCGGCCGTCGCTCATCCATATATTTACATGCACGTACTCTCATTCACCCCTTTAGATTCATGTGTATTGGTTGTTGTTGGGAATTGTTAGATGTCTTGTTAGATATTACTGCACTGTCAGAACTAGAAGAACAAGCATCTCGCTACACTCGCATTAACATCTGCTAACCATGTGTATGTGACCAATAAAATGTGATGTTTATTTTGAGTGCTGATTTTCTGCATGTATCATCAAAGTCCCATCAGGTAGCCTGATTTCAGATGTGTCCATGTAAACAGGATTATCTGGGAAATCGTTCTTCTTATGAAGCGTGTAAACATTTTAATTCAATCTATTATATGAATCTGACTATTCACATGAATTGCATTATTGCGTGTATGTAACCGTGGTTTTGAAACATAGCATTAATGAGAACGTCTTAAACTGTCTGGGCACGTCTCCCAATCAGGATGGTCGTAACCATCTATGTATTTGGACTCAATCTCTACATGAGCGCTGCTGCCTGCAGTTGGCCAGGTCCACTTAATTGACACTTGAGTGTGGAATAATGGGCCAGACACTGTGGACATGCCAATTAAGATGACGCCTCAGAGCTTACAGGAGCTAGCAGCAGGCTGGCTAGGATCCAAAGGGGGGTTAAACAGCTAGCATTCCAACGCTCCTACACTTACAATCACCAGAAACAAAACACAGCCCAGATTGTTTAAATAATATTTACGTTTAAAACAGGGCTCAGAGTGAAACATCTGAGGTGCTTTCATTGAAATGGACCCAATTAACATTGGATGTGGCAACTTGGTATAGAACATGATCCCATTCGATCATAATGCAGGCATGTGGAATACACAAGTGTATCATATTTCAATATTTAAAAAACAAACTGTCCCTTTCATAATCCCTTCTAGCTAACCACCTATCAGAATATTAGAGAAGGAATAGTGAGACCAATCTCAGTGGTATTTGAGGCCCTAGGTAAGTTCTCATTCCATGTTACATTTGTACACTACCTTTTATCAGCCACTGCCAGGCCTTGTCGTGTTCCTGTTTGACAGCAGCATTCTCCATCTAGTTTCTATTTTGAACTCTTTCTATCCTGTTCCCAGGTGAGTCAAGACACTCACTGTGCCTATAGATCCAGACCTTGATATTTTGATGACCATTAAACTGAAATCCATTGGGTTACACTAGCTATAGTGTACAGTATTTGCCGTCCCATGATAACACATTTCTATTGCAGGATACATTAGAATTTGCTAGCTAGTTGTACGGTCTTGGCATGGTTTAGTTGGTCAGCTTGTACACCTGAGAGAGCAGGTGTTATGAAGGAACAATATATTCATATCCTTACACAATTAACTTGTTTGTTTTGCATACTTACTTTTTCTTATACAATTGTATTTTTTATTTATCCTTTATTTAACTAGGGAAGTGTGGGGAGAGATTTGTTCAGCTGAATATTGGGTGCTTTATAGGACAAATATTTTCGTATTTATTTTTCTAAATGGAGAATATGGATTGACTAATACTGTATAATATGCATTATAATCTCTGCTCACTCTCCCATACATTTCTGCATTCTCATAGTTATTCTTAGCACTCAGCTACATATTCACCCCACAGCTTCTGTTTACAGTTACTCATCCAGAGAAAGTCCCTGTAGAGACGTTCTCCTTCCTTCAAATGTCTACATCAGCTTTCCGCCAGCTCTGCAGGTTGTCTGTACTCTAACACTATTTCACGTATTGAGAGCCTTGAGTAAAGACTAAGATGGAAAATTGAATAACGTGGCAATCTAAATGTTCAAATTGTAGAACCAACGTAACAGGAACAACATTCAATAAACACTTGAGTGTCTAAATGAAAGAGTCATTTCCATGCCAGCTGAGACGATGACGGGCGTATATTCATTAACTGAGCTGTTCACATCTGTGTACGTAACACGTGCAGTCTTTTTTTCTCGTCCAGGGTTAATTTGCACATAGAATAAAATGTATTCTATCTTGTATGCATTGGTACAGTGTGAGGCGTGTTATAACGCAACGTTCACATTTATATGTCTCTATTTGCCACTTAGGCAAGGATGTAATCCTTAAGAGTGTAACTGTTCATTTAAAAGAGTAGATATCAAGTGGGTTTTGCCTCCATTGAAAAATTCCATTCACTGTATTACAGGCCAGGGAATCAGGGTGTTTTCATCCATAGCATCTTTCTAAGTAATTCAAGGTCCCATGTTGTCTATGTGAAGCTGATCAAGTAAGATGGATGTTCCCTTTGCTATGTATATCACCTGTTGCTAATATGACGGTGCTCCCAACGTCATGCTTTTGTGACAGGCCCCTTTTTGGGATTCAACACACATTGATCAAGCCATCATCATTCTGAAAAGTCCACCTACAGGATCTGCTCCCTACTTCAGGAAACGAGACAAAGGACAGACATCTAAGACAAGGAACCCAGCATGATCCTTATTTGACAGTCATAAAAAGCATATAATGAAGACTGGAGAGGAGAGGAAGTTAGAAGGGACAAGGGGGGTGAAGGTAGTAACGGGATAGAGTGGAGGCTAAGGTAGCGAAGGGGTAGAGTGGGGGCTAAGGTAGTGAAGGGGTAGAGTGGGGGCTAAGGTAGTGAAGGGGAAGAGGGGAGGATAAGGTAGTGAAGGGGTAGAGTGGGGGCAAAGGTAATGAAGGGGAAGAGGGGAGGGTAAGGTAGTGAAGGGGTAGAGTGGAGGCTAAGGTAGTGAAGGGTTAGAGTGGAGGCTAAGGTAGTGAAGGGGTAGAGTGGAGGCTAAGGTAGTGAAGGGGTAGAGTGGAGGCTAAGGTAGTGAAGGGGTAGAGTGGAGGCTAAGGTAGTGAAGCGGTAGAATGGAGGCTAAGGTAGTGAAGAGGCAGAGTGAAGGCTAAGGTAGTGAAGGGGTAGAGTGAATGCTAAAGTAGTGAAGGGGTAGAGTAGAGGGTAGAGTGGAGGGTAAAGTAATGAAGGAGTAGAGTGGATGTTAAGATAGTGAAGGGGTAGAGTGGAGGCTAAGGTAGTGAAGGGGTAGAGTGGAGGGTAGAGTTTAGGCTAGGGTAATGAAGGTGTAGAGTGGAGGCTAAGGTAGCGAAGGGGTAGAGTGGAGGCTAAGGTAGTGGAGGGGTAGAGTGGAGGTTAAGGTAGGGAAGGGGTAGAGTGGAGGCTAAGGTAGTGAAGAGGTAGAATGGAGGGTAAGGTAGTGAAGGGGTAGGGCGGAGGGTAGAGTGGAGAGTAAGGTAGCGAAGGGGTAGAGTGGGGGCTAAGTTAGTGAAGGGGTAGAGTGGAGGCTAAGTTAGTGAAGGGGTAGAGTGGAGACTAAGTTAGTGAAGGGGTAGAGTGGAGACTAAGTTAGTGAAGGGGTAGAGTGGAGACTAAGGTAGTGAAGGGGTAGAGTGGAGGCTAAGGTAGTGAAGGGGTAGAGTGGAGGCTAAGGTAGTGAAGTGGTAGAGTGGAGGGTAAGGTATTGAAGTGGCAGAGTGGAGGCTAAGGTAGTGAAGGGGTAGAGTGGAGGCTAAGGTAGTGAAGGGGTAGAGTGGAGGCTAAAGTAATGAAGGGGTAGAGTGGATGTTAAGATAGTGAAGGGGTAGAGTGGAGGCTAAGATAGGGGTAGAGTGGAGGGTAGAGTTTAGGCTAGGGTAGTGAAGGAGTAGAGTGGAGGCTAAGGTAGCGAAGGGGTAGAGTGGAGGCTAAGGTAGTGGAGGGGTAGAGTGGAGGTTAAGGTAGGGAAGGGGTAGAGTGGAGGGTAAGGTATTGAAGAGGCAGAGTGGAGGCTAAGGTAGCGAAGGGGTAGAGTGGAGGCTAAGGTAGTGAAGGGGTAGAGTGGAGGCTAAAGTAATGAAGGGGTAGAGTGGATGTTAAGATAGTAAAGGGGTAGAGTGGAGGGTAGAGTGGAGGCTAGGGTAGTGAACGGGTAGAGTGGAGCTAAGGTAGTAAAGGGGTAGAGTGGAGGGTAAGGTAGTGAAGAGGCCGAGTGGAGGGTAAGCTAGTGAAGGGGTAGAATGAATGCTAAAGTAGTGAAGGGGTAGAGTGGATGTTAAGATAGTAAAGGGGTAGAGTGGAGGGTAGAGTGGAAGCTAAAGTAGTGAAGGGGTAGAGTGGAGGCCAATGTAGTGAAGAGGCAGAGTGGAGGGAAGGCTAGTGAAGGGGTAGAGTGGAGGGTAGAGTGGAGGGTAAGGTAGTGAAGGGGTAGAGTGGAGGCTAAGGTAGTGAAGAGGCAGAGTGGAGGGTAAGCTAGTGAAGGGGTAGAGTGACAAAATATATTTCTCTTCGGCTTACATTGCATTGCAAGTCTCACACGTCTGCTCCAATGCCAATTATTTATGAAGGGTAGCAAGCTGCTTTTGTCAGATGACAAGCTGACAAACTGCAGTTGAAGAGTTTCATTCCAAAACGCTATCCAGAAATGTTGGTAAATTAGCTTTAATTGTTTAAAGAAATTATGAAAGAGACTGCTGTGGTTTTTCACTATCTAATCATGGCATGGGGTTGTTCAATGACAGACATGTATTTGTTTCAAATCTATCACTTGGTTTCATTGCAGAGACAACAACAAAATTGTGACTTAAACATTTTATTAATCAAAATGCATTTTTGGGCAGCAATGCCTTCTGGAACATGTGAACTTTCATGTGCCATAATAACAAATTTGGATACCATATGTAAATGCAAATAAAATAGTTAAATTACAAGACTTGTTGGTTTAGCCATGGAAAAAGTCAGTTACCTTCCCGGTAGAAATGATTGGCTAAGATAATATAATGGCTGGGCTGGACATGCCGAGAGATGAGTTCAGATTGTTCTGCCATGTAGCACCCTTCTGTCTATAACATGAGCTGGTCAGTATGTGTAAGTAATCCTTTCTATCGTAGCTTTTTGGAAAGAGATCACATAGTAGAACTGCAAAAGTGCTGATCTCCACTTTCTGGAGGACCAAGTTTTGAAATCAGTGGAATGCCCCGTGGAATTAGAGTGTGATGGCTAAATAGATGGAGAAATTCTGGTGTTTGATTGCAAATATTCAGAGTCGGAAAAAGAACAAACAGAAGGCTGTTGTTGAATAAAACACCTGTTTCTGGATTACATCTTCAAACTAAGGGCAGCCATGGCATCTGTGACAGAGAGGGAGAAGCGTCCAACCATGTATATGGGTAAGAGAGTCTAGCTAGCTACATTTTCAGATATTATATACGTTTGTAATTTAGTCATAAAATCATTTTCATTTTAAGTTAAAGCATCGTGTTAGCTAGGGGCTAAGGCTTAAGAGGGTGTAAATGATGCTGAATGGGTATAGACCAGTGGTTCCCAAACTTTGTATAGTCCCGTACCCTTTCAAACTTTCAACCACCATCTGCGTACCCCCTCTAGCACCAGGGTCAGCGCACTCTCAAATATGTTTTTGCAATCATTGTAAGCCTACCACACACACACTACACAATACATTTATTACATAAGAATGAGTGTGAGTTTTTGTCACAACCCGGCTCGTGGGAAGTGACAAAGAGATTTTATAGGACCAGGGCACAAAATATAATACAATACTAATCAATAGATTTGCTCTTTATTTAAACATCGAACAAAAAAATGTATTTGTTCATCAAAAATTGTGAATAACTCATCACAGGTTAATGAGAAGGGTGTGCTTGAAAGGATGCACATAACTCCACAATTGTCACGCCCTGACCTTAGAGATCCTTATTATTCTCTATGTTTGGTTAGGTCAGGGTGGGAAAGTCTACGTTTTCTATTTCTTTGTTTTTGGCCGAGTGTGGTTTCCAATCAGAGGCAGCTGTCTATCGTTGTCTCTGACTGGGGTTCATATATACAGTGGGGAGAACAAGTATTTGATACACTGCCGATTTTGCAGGTGTTCCTACTTACAAAGCATGTAGAGGTCTGTAATTTTTATCATAGGTAAATCAAATCAAATGTATTTATATAGCCCTTCGTACATCAACTGATATTTCAAAGTGCTGTACAGAAACCCCAAATCCCTGCTGCAGTGTGTGCAAACCTGGTCATGAACTACAGGAAACGTATGATCTCTGTAATTGCAAACAAAGGTTTCTGTACCAAATATTAAGTTCTGCTTTTCTGATGTATTAAATACTTATGTCATGCAATAAAATGCAAATTAATTACTTAAAAATCATACAATGTGATTTTAAAAATATTTCGTCTCTCACAGTTGAAGTGTACCTATGATTTAAAAAATTACAGACCTCTACATGCTTTGTAAGTAGGAAAACCTGCAAAATTGTCAGTGAATCAAATACTCCCCGCTGTACATTGTCATTTTACTTTTGGGTTTTGTGGGATCTTGTTTTCTGTTTAGTTTCTTAGCCTTACAGAACTGTGCGCTTTCGTTTTTTTGTCTTTGTTATTACGTTTTGGTGTCATCAATAAAAAGACGATGTACTCCTACCACGCTGCGCCTTGGTCTAGTCTTCCTTCTACAAACGAGAGCCGTTACAGCAATGTTGTATTGGAGAGCATCTCAGTCTTCAATCATTTTCCAGACACAGTCTGTGCCTGTATTTAGTTGTCATGATAGTGAGGGCCGAGCATCAGTGTCTTAACAGCGCGGTTTGTCAAGGCAGAAAACTTTGAGCGCAGCCCAATCCAGAAATCTGTCAGTGGCTTCTGATTAAATTACATTTTCAGCCTCCCGGGTGGCGCAGTGGTTAAGGGCGCTGTACTGCAGCGCCAGCTGTGCCACCAGAGACTTTGGGTTCGCGCCCAGGCTCTGTCGCAACCGGCCGCGACCGGGAGGTCTGTGGGGCGACGCACAATTGGCCTAGCATCGTCCGGGTTAGGGAGGGCTTGGCCGGTAGGGATATCCTTGTCTCATCAAGGCAGCGACTCCTGTGGCGGGCCGGGCGCAGTGCACTCTAACCAAGGTTACCAGGTGCACGGTGTTTCCTCCAACACATTGGTGCGGCTGGCTTCCGGGTTGGATGCGCGCTGTGTTAAGAAGCAGTGTGGCTTGGTTGGGTTGTGTATCGGAGGACGCATGACTTTCAACCTTCATCTCTCCCGAGCCTGTACGGGAGTTGTAGCGATGAGACAAGATAGTAGCTACTAAAACAATTGGATACCACGAAATAGGGGAGAAAGGGGGGTAAAATTCACCCCAAAAAAACACTTTTTCCCCCAATTTTCACAGAACCGCTTGTTGCAATTTCGATGAGGCTCTCTTGTTCAAATATCGGTAAGTGAGGCTGATTTGACATTGAACATTGAGTTCATTTGCATAGAAAAATCATACAATGTTGGAAAGACCTGTGTGTTGTCCTTGTTAATGCAGACAGAGAAGAGCTCCAACTTCTTAAACATAGCCTCAATTTTGTCCCGCACATTGAATATAGTTGCAGAGAGTCCCTGTAATCCTAGATTCAAATCATTCAGTCAAGAAAAAACATCACCCAGATAGGCCAGTTGTGTGAGAAACTCGTCATCATGCAAGCAGTCAGACAAGTGAAAATTATGGTCAGTAAAGAAAACTTTAAGCTCGTCTCTCAATTAAAAATAATGTGTCAATACTTCGCCTCTTGATAACCAACGCACTTCTGTATGTTGTAAAAGAGTTACATGGTCGCTGCCCATATCATTGCATAGTGCAGAAAATACACAAGTGTTCAGGGGCCTTGCTTTAACAAAAATCCTTCTTTAACCCGTCTCCACACCTTCATCTACACTGATTGAAGTGGATTTAACAGGGAACATAGCGTTCACCTGGATTCACCTGGTCAGTCTATGTAATGGAAAGAGCAGGTGTCCTTAATGTTTAGTACACTGTGTATAAATTATACATTTTTGACATCAATATTAAAAAATAATAATAATAATTCAATACAGTAATATGAGATCTTGACTTTGTCACTTAGCAGATGCTCTTATCCAGAGCGACATACAGTAAGTGCATTCATCTTAAGATAGCTAGGTGAGACAACCACATAACACAGTCAAATATAGCTTCCATTCCTGCTAAACAATGGTTATATATATAATATATAATGGCGTTTTGCTAAAAAATAAATAATAATCATACACATCTAAAATCTATTAATTAAAATCTGAGAACAGTCATATTTTACACGCACATGAATATACCCACAAGCAATAAAAATAGGGTTTTGGAAATAAACTCTTCATTTCTCACGCAGTGCATCTTTATCAGCTAGCTGCCAAAACATTGTTGGTTGTAACTTTTAATTAATCATTTGCATTGGAGCAGAAGTGCATTGCACCTGACAAATTCAGGTGTGTGTTTTCCTCAGTATAGAAAATGACATCGCCTGGCTGCTGTCCAAGTAGGCTATGACTTGAGTTCTCTTATAGCAAATACTTTACATACAGTATATTCATCCATTACATTAGCCTAAATTGTTTACTTCAAACCCTCTCAGTCCATTGGATATACTGTAGCATAAAACTCCAGGTCTCGGTTCAGCTGGGCTTTTGCATATTAATGTGGATGTTAATAAACAACATTGCCAAAGGATGAGGATCCAGCACGTTGCTATGCAACCAAATCCATGTTGAGACAGCTTGGCTGCATTTAGTTTATGACAGTAAAGTGTAACTTGTTGGCTGAGAGAACAAATATCCACTACATTCTGTGCCCATTACAAAAACAGAATTGATGAGTTTTTCACGGTGGTATCCTATTTAAAAATCACCCAAGTATAGCGCCTTGTCATCATCAGAATCTCTTTCGGGTCATTTCTTCTTCCTGTTTACATCTCACATTATATTTGGAGTCCATCTGTGGGTTTAACAGGCCAATAAAAAAAGACTGGGAAAAGGCTGAGGATGTTTATTCCTGTCTGGGGCACAGAAAAACCCAAAGTGTCAAACACTCACACACAAAAATGTTCTCTATTTCCATTTTGTTCTTCAGTGAGGCGAACACTTCATTAGCTAGCTGTGCTGTGCTAGAATATCAATGGGTTTCTACTTCCTTGTCATTTATTTGTGTCCAACGCTAGATAGCTGTTCTCGGGAGAGCAGGCGCATTAGCCAGGATATTTCTTCCAATTAACGTCCAGCAATAGTGACGAGGCCATTATTAATTGACAGCTGCAGTGAGACTACTTATTCTTCTCTGTTCCATAGAGTCTAATGGAGAGGCCCCGTCTGCTAAACCTTGATCATTTTCGTGTCTAGAAAGATCTATCCACAGTGTATAGAGACGCATGTCAGAGGTGTCGTGTGTTCATGGTAAATACATCATTAATCAAGGATCTATGTGATAGATTTAGTATTCAGGGAAAACATTCAATCCCACTTTATTTATACAACATGAACCTCATTAATGAGTTTAAAGCAGCAATATGTAACTTTTCGGCGACCCGATAAAATTCTCTTAGAAATGTGTGATATAGATCTGTGATTCTCGTTGAAAGAAAGTCTAAGAAGTGGTAGATCTGTTCTAGGTGCGCTATTTCTACGCTTCTCATTTTTAAATTGAGTTTTTTAGTCTTTTACATTCGGTTTTATATATCAGCTTCAAAAAGCTGAAAATACTATCTTTTTGGTTATGGAAAATATATTTCACAGTGGTATAGAGGGGGAAAATGATTGTCTACACTATGATTGCTTGTTTTGTCACAAACTGAAATTAGGCAAACAATTAGAATTTTAACAAACATGAAATGGAGGAGTGATTTCTGCATAGTGAACATTTAATAAATTATCAAAAGCAAAATAGGGTTTTGACATTATACACGTCAATGAGACCAATGAATTTCTAGTGTTGTAGGCTCTGGACCAGTCTGAACCCCCCCTGGATGTGACCCTCCTCCATTTCATCTCCAAACTGCCTCTACTCTAGCCTTCCTCCTGATGCTGACTGCTCAAAGCCTTAATAAACTACCCTGCCTGCCATGATCTTATACATGTTTAGGTTTGTCAGAATTACATGTTTTTTAAGCACTTAAAAGCACTTTGTAATGAAAAGCTTTGTCATAAAAGTTGAATTCATTATTATTATTATTATTATTATCAGTTATTTTAATGGAGGAACAGAAGCAGTAAGACAAATCAAATTTGGAACTGCCGGAGGACAGACAGATACTGTGGTCTGTTTCCTTGCCCACAAGGCTCAGTTAGGCTATGAATCTGTTGCTAATTGAAAAGCTCTGTTTATTTTAGCTGACCCATTTTGTGTCTGGTGCCCGTAGTCAACGCCACACTGAGCAAGATGCCCTGCTGATAAAAAAAAGTTAAAATGTCCAAACGTTGAAAAGCTCTGCCTGTGGATTAATATAGTTCAACACAGGTGTACAAATAAATACGGCACAGCTGGGTGTGCTTGGAGAAAGTAGCTCAAAGGGAAGTCTACTTCATGGGGTTTGTCCATACACTCTAAAGAAGTCAATGACCTACAATGAACCCCCAAAATAAATTCATTATTCCTCAAATTAGTTTTTATCATTTTCATTTCACAAGAAATGCACTTTTTTTCTGATAACTTTTCCTCTGGTGTTACCATTGTGTTAGCCTCGTCGAGAACCAGGCTTGGGAGGCGTGCCAATGACGTGATGTTGGAGGTATAGTAGCGCTGAGGAGCACATTCAAGGTGAATCCCATCAGACGGGAGAATAACTTCTCTAAGAATCAATTTTCTTCCCATTAGCAAATCCACTGGTCCCTCATGGCTCCATCGACGGGGACACATTGAACCGCATCAAGGCAGCTTCCCTCCCTGCTCAACTCTGCTCGGCCCTAGTGGGCGCCTTTGCTCAGATTAAGGTATTTGTCTTGATTACTCGTAATCAATGGCAGAGTGTGGCACAATGACAGCTTAAGCCAAGTAAGTAAGCATACTTATACAGAATAACAGAGGGACTAAGAACCACTCCTGGCATTCAGTAGACTTGGAGAAGGATTTTCTCTGTCAAGTACATAAAGCATGTTATCAGAGTGCTCCTTGTGGTATCAAGATAGGAAACAAAGGAGCTGGGAAGAAGAAACTGGAGTAAATAGGCTTTTTAAGTCTTCTTTTCAACAGCAATGTCTGTGCCAAAAAAAATCACCCAGTTCCTCTGAGAACAGGATCTTTCAGTAAAGTTCCCCATAATGGTATGTAACAACAAAACCATTTAATATTGGGACAAAAGCAATTTGGAACAAAAATAGCCACATACTGGTTATGACTCCTTAACCCTTTACAGTTGTGGGAATTGGCCTCTATGGACAGGTCTAAATTTAAACGTTTCTTACAGTAGACATATGAAAATCAAATGCATAACCATGGTAGCAATTGAAAGGGAACAGTTTGGATATAATGGGGAAATGATTAGACCAAAGGTGAGTACACAACAGTTCACCTGGCTTAAGACTGAATCCAAACATTACACTGTTGATTTTATGTGCATTTTACATTTACTGTACTTTTCGCCGCATTTGTTGATAACAAAATCTGAAAATATTCTGGCTACATTAGTAACATGAGAAGAAGATTCCTGGTAAATGTGAATTGACTTTAACGTTCATCTAAAGACTGTTATTCATCGTACCAATGATTGTCCGGGATGTGAGTTTATCGTCTCCAGCGCATGTTGAGATTCAAAGTTCAAACCATTTTAAACGCGCAGCTGCAGCTTCACACATTTCTGGTCTGCTTTGGGTTTTTTCTTAACGCATCGTTTGAACCTTTTGCTCGAAAGGGGCAGTTCCGGCTGTTTTGACCTCACTCCAGGGAGGTGATTACTCACTGTGCAAAGTTATGGAAAATAATGATCTCTTATAGCTTCTCAAATCATATCCCTCTCTTAACAAAAACACTTTCATAATTTCCCATAATACATGCACAACCCATAGTATGGAAACTTCATCCACGTAGTGGGTATACTTTCCGAGTTGCAGTATTTCCTTTATAACATTTTAGTGACATCACAAAATAACAAACAAAATTACATTAGTGTCCTATAGATTGCCTCTAACCATTCCCCACGTTCTACATTAGAAATATTGTTCCAGTATTTGCTTTTGAACGTGTTAGAGTTTCAGTGGGAAAAAGAATGTTGAGACAAAACACATTACTTTGGTGAATTTGAAGAGCACAGGCCTGGATCTTCTCTATTGATTTACAACAGGACGTGAGTTGTTAATCCCCACTAGTTCTATCCTCCCCTCTCTACGGGTGAAAAGGGGTCTGATTGAAGTTAGTCATTGCAAACCTGATCTGACCTATTTGGATTCTCGTGGTCGGTCATGACATGGGGTAGGTGCAACATAAGACAAAACATTTACACGAGTTTGAGTGAGAGGACTAACTTCTCCAGAGTGTGCACAGTTCCTAAGTCATTTCAATGCACTTTTATAGTCTTCAACTATGAGGAACTACAGCAAGCACACTTGCAGTTGTTTTGTTTGGAACACAACCCTGCATCCCCGCCATCACACAATTATTTGATTCACAGTAGACAAACATAGGCTCATTCTGTTCAGAACAACCCAGGCTATGACGCTATGTCATCTTTTAGCTGTACATAAACATAATGATCATAAGTGTTGACACTTTATATGACATGAGTTTTATGATTTGGAAATGTGAAGTGCACAGTTGGACTCATTGGTGTTCAGCTGTATTGATAATCGTCAACGTCTCATCTTTCAAACTATATCGAGTCCTCATAATCTACAGCATTTTCCCTCATTCAGACAACAAAAAAATCGCAAAAGTTGCCCAATTAGCAGGAGGGATCTGGCAACTTTTTGTCTCGTGAGGTCGTCACGTTCAGAATAGCTTTCAGTCAAAACCCATACAAAGCAGTGAAGTGCACACCTTACAAATCCCACTTCATTATAAATGTTTTGCTCTGGCTCTGCTGAATGAACATGACATAAGAAATTATGACATTTCAGTGGTTACGAAACTGTGTCGCAACAAACCTGAAACAGTTGACATGAATCATGGCTAATGCTAGCTACGCTATCCCCTCTGGCCTTGATGGATTCACTCCATTCCTTCATTAATGGCTGATTTCTCACAGGGGGACAAACTGGTGAATTACAGCCCAGCAGAGGACCGTTCATTCACTTCCTGGAAATGCATCTTTACTGTAGGTCATTGTTTCCAGATCTGTTCTTAACTAAACTGGTGATGAATAACAGGGATGTGAACAGAAGGTCTTAACCATGAAAGTCCCACAGTAGATACAGTACACTCTTGGTGGTGACTTGAGGAACCCCTGTAGTTCCTCAAGGACCCATTGTTAGTAAATTTACAGTATACAAACTTAACATGAACAGGAATGACATTTACTGTAACAGGTGGCCAAAAGTAACTATCTGAAAGCCACGCCTCCAATCTGATAGGCTGCCACCTCTACAATATATTATTAGAAAGGTTTAAAAATGTAACCGCTCCCATCACAAAAAGTTTCTAGTTTGAACCTTTACAAATGTGTTCCTCAATGTCCTTTTCAGAGGGGTTCCTCTAAGAACTTTTTAGAACTGGAAAGTTCAAAAAGGCGAAGGGAAGTTAACATGGCTGACTTTTTGCACAATGCTTACCTTCCATCACATACACCAATGAGCCCACATCCCCTTCTTTGATGATGCAGCTGTCTGTGGCATATTCAACTGGGTACATGCAGTCAACGATCTCTTGGATCTGAGAAAGCTCAAGGTTCTTCATGAAGTCGTTGTCAAGAATGGCCTCCTTGATTAAGCCCTTGGACCTGTGAATTGAATGAAAAGAGAGTAACGTTCTGTTCCTGAAGCTAAAGTGCAGAAAAAGTCACTAAATTGAGAACAATTAGCAAATGAAACAGTTGATGTGAATAAGAATCTGCAGTGTGGCTCAACATCTGTTTTGCTTTGACAGACTGCTTTCACAAAAAAAATACATAAAAATGTCACTTTCCTCTTATAAGTAAAGCTATTTGTGAGCATCCAGTCAACAGTTTGGAAATGAAATGCGCTTGAAGGCCCATATTGGAGAGAAGTGCCCCATAACCAGTAATTTGAGACAGAAATCACCGTACTGCATCTCCACGCCTTAGGGCATGTGAATAGAATCAGTTCTTATCTCTACACCAGCACTCTTGTATAGGCTGGAGGGAAGATAAGGCATTTTACTACCCTGCATTTTACCTCAGACGCCTTGCTATGAATGACTACCCACAAGTACCTCATCCAGCAATTTGCCTTAAAAGACCAGCTTCAGAAGTACTCTGGCTTCAATATATCATAATCGAGAGTGTGGGCACTTTAAAAATCATATGGACTTATTCTTTGGGAATTAATATTATGTTGTCTCGTGGTAGTAGGGTTAACGGAATCTACATTAATTTTGGTAATTTTGGCAATTTATTGTAACTAGTAATTTATACTTGAAAACTATTTTTTATTGACTGATATATAGTATATATGTTGTTTTTTTTATCTGTGTCCATATTGTACATGAGTTTCCAGTGGATAGGTCATATGGTTCAAGAGAAAATAGCCAAACTAATGAAAAAAGCATCTAATCAACAATGGTATTATTTTTTTATTAACTCTGCAACTCTCTTCCAACTTTTCACAGAAACCAGAGATAATTACAGACACCTGTGATAACCTGAAGTACCCAATAGGGCCACTACATGTCTTGTGATAGAACACCAAAAGTTTTCAGCAATATACCCTCTCTTTGCAATCCTATGGGGGAGGATGTTTCACGATGGGAGATCTGTTCCAGCAAATCCTAGCTGAGCTGGTAGATTGGTGCTGCTGCCCTTCGGAGGTACGGAGAACTGAGAGATGACACTCAGACACAAAGCATTAGTTCTGCTCTGCCGGCACCACTTAAACACTGGTATTGTGTGTTAATGTCCTAGGAGTCAAGATAACCCTGTGCTCACAATGATGTAATAAAGCCAGTTATGAATTCATATTCCACTTCTGATAGCTTTGTTTTCCCTGAAGTCCCAAAAACACACAGTGAGACACTGTCAGATGGGTCATTCAGGGCGCTGCAACTTTAAATTTGTTTTAATTTGAGTTAGAGTTGTCACTGAGCTTTTTTCTTTTTCTTCAAGACTTCTCCACAAACTAGATCAAATATTTATTTGGCAATGCTACCTTTCAAGACAGTTTTGCAATAGACCACAGTATTTCAAAGTATATTATTTGCCTTTACCTAGTCTCTTTTTTCAGTTTTTGAACAGGCGATCAGATTTCAGCTGGAAGCAGGGCTGGGGGGGGATGGTGGTGGGTGATGGTGGACACCAACATCTGCCTAGCTCTCTACCTGTAACATCTGGCTCTAAACCATCACAGTAACCTTGGGGAAAGGAACCTGAGGTTGAAGAGAAAGAGGCAAGAGATCTCCTTTGGGACCTGTACTTAATAAACCTGCCCATTTCCCCCAGCACTACTGCCCTCCTTACAGACAACGGCACAGTAATCAACTGTTTGCAGTGTCTGTCCATACGGCTTGTGTTTGTGCAGAGATGCGTGGGAGTGCTAAATGAATTCTGAATCTCTCCTTATCAAAAACCCATTCTGATTAAAGGTTGAATAGAGAGCAAGATGTGACTCTGGCACAGTGGGACATGTGTGATTTGGTAAAAAGCAATCTCAGTTTGATGACCGGTGATTGTCACTTGTGTATGACAGTGCTGCCTGGCAACATGTGTGCTTAGCAGTGACTACAGCTGTGTAACTGTCACAGCCTTATCCAGAGGCTTGGCAGAAGTGAAGAGTTTCAGTAAAGCAACAAGGAAGAGCAGACACAGATGGGCTCCTTGAGTAATGAGTGAATCTCAAATTAAATCAGATAGGGCATCGCAGACAATGACAAAATCAAATGTTCTGCCTTTTTGTGAAGAAATAAATCAGCATGAATAGCTTATCATCTCTTTTTGCATGGGGACCCCTAACACTTTGTTCTTCTGAGAAACCGCTCTGTTCTATACACTGCAAGTTCAAGGGATTTCAATAACTGTTTTTCAATATTAGAACATTAAAAAAAGTAGCTAAATAACTTCTCTCTGTGATTTAACTGAAGGTCACAAGTTCCATCAAGACACATTCTATACTAAAGTTATAATGCAAGCTTATTTTTTAGTCGACTAAATTGCAAAACTATTCAGCTGAGGATTAACATATAGTAATGTACCCAGTATGAAACATTTCAACACTCATCTGCTGTGATTAGATTTAGCTGGCACTCCAGCCTTGCCCATTACAGTGTAGCAAGATTCTGGTATAACATTGACATTTTTTCTTATTTTCTCACTTTTTCTTTCAGCAGTGTTATCATTCCATGTATAATTACAGATTAATCATTCTTTAATTTAGATTTTAGAGAACAATATGCATAATAAATGTTTTGCCATTCTTGAAAGCCTGTAGCATTTAACAAACGGACTATATAATACAATTGCTAAAACCATGATACACTACATGACCAAAAGTATCTGGACATCTGCTCGTCGAAAATATCATTCCAAAATAATGGGCATTAATATGGAGTTGGTCCCCCGTTTGCTGCTATAACAGCCTCCACTCTTCTGGGAAGGCTTTCCAATGTATGTTGGAACATTGCCGTCAATCTCACACAAATCATCAATGAACCCACCAGGTACAACCCTCTATTTCTGAAACTGTCCGCCGCCATTGTCGCAACCCCTATTACCAGCCTGTTCATCCTCTCCTTCGTATCATCTGAGATCCCCAAGGATTGGAAAGCTGCCGCGGTCATCCCCCTCTTCAAAGGGGGAGACACCCTGGAACCAAACTGTTACAGACCTATATCCATCCTGCCCTGCCTATCTAAGGTCTTCGAAAGCCATGTCAACAAACAGATCACTGACCATCTCGAATCCCACCGTACCTTCTCTGCTGTGCAATCCAGTTTCCCAAGCCGGTCACGGGTACACCTCAGCGATGCTCAAGGTACAAAACTATATCATAACCGCCATCGATAAAAGACAGTACTGTGCAGCCGTCTTCATCGACCTAGCCAAGGCCTTCGACTCTGTCAATCACCATATTCTTATCGGCAGACTCAGTAGCCTCGGTTTTTCTAATGACTGCCTTGCCTGGTTCACCAACTACTTTGCAGACAGAGTTCAGTGTGTCAAATCGGAGGGCATGTTGTCCGGTCCTCTGGAAGTCTCTATGGGGCTACCACAGGGTTCAATTCTCGGGCCGACTCTTTTCTCTGTATATATGAATGATGTTGCTCTTGCTGCGGGCGATTCCCTGATCCACCTCTACGCAGACGACACCATTCTGTATACTTCTGGCCCTTCCTTGGACACTGTGCTATCTAACCTCCAAATGAGCTTCAATGCCATACAACACTCCTTCCGTGGCCTCCAACTGCTCTTAAACGCTAGTAAAACCAAATGCATGCTTTTCAACCGTTCGCTGCCTGCACCCGCATGCCCGACTTGCATCACCAACCTGGAGGGTTCCGATCTAGAAAATGTGGACATCTATAAGAACCTAGGTGTCTGGCTAGACTGCAAACTCTCCTTCCAGACTCATATCAAACATCTCCAATCCAAAATCAAATCTAGAGTCGGCTTTCTATTTCGCAACAAAGCCTCCTTCACTCACGCCGTAAAACTTACCCTAGTAAAACGGACTATCCTACCGATCCTCGACTTCGGCGATGTCATCTACAAAATAGCTTCCAATACTCTACTCAGTAGACTGGATGCAGTTTATCACAGTGCCATCCGTTTTGTTACTAAAGCACCTTATACCACCCACCACTGCGACCTGTATGCTCTAGTCGGCTGGTCCTCGCTACATGTTCGTTGCCAGACCCACTGGCTCTAGGTCATCTACAAGTCTATGCTAGGTAAAGCTCCGCCTTATCTCAATTCACTGGTCACGATGGCAACACCCACCTGTAGCACGCGCTCCAGCAGGTGTATCTCACTGATCATCCCTAAAGCCAAAACCTAATTTGTCCACCTTTCCTTCCAGTTCTCTGCTGCCTGCGACTGGAATGAATTGCAAAAATCTCTGAAGTTGGAGACTTTTATCTCCCTCACCAACTTTAAACATCTGCTATCTGAGCAGCTAACCGATCGCTGCAGCTGTACATAGTCCATCGGTATATAGCCCACCCAATTTACCTACCTCATCCCCATACTGTTTTTATTTAATTTACTTTTCTGCTCTTTTGCATACCAGTATCTCTACCTGCACATGTTCATCTGATCATTTATAACTCCAGTGTTAATCTGCTTAATTGTAATTATTCACTCCTATGGCCTATTTATTGCCTACCTCCTCGTGCCTTTTGCACACAATGTATATACTGTAGATTGTTTTTTTTCTACTATGTTATTGACTTGTTTATTGTTTATTGTTTACTCCATGTGTAACTCTGTGTTGTTGTCTGATCACACTGCTATGCTTTATCTTGGCCAGGTCGCAGTTGCAAATGAGAACTTGTTCTCAACTAGCCTACCTGGTTAAATAAAGGTGAAATAAAAATTAAGTAAATTGCTGTGGGGACTTGATTAAATTCAGCCACAAGTGCATTAGTGATGTCAGGCACTGATGTTGGGCGATTAGGACTGGGTCACAGTCGGTGTTCCAATTCATCCCAAAGGTGTTTGATTGGGTTGAGGTCAGGGCTCTGTCCAAGTTCTTCCACACCGATCGACAAATAATTTCTGTATGGACCTTGCTTGATTTACGGAGGCATTGTCATGCTGAAACAGGAAGAGGCCTTCTCCAAACAGTTGCCACAAAGTTAGAAGCACCTAGAAGGCCATAGCGTTAATATTTCCCTTCACTGGAACTAAGGGGCTTAGCCTGAACCATAAAAAACAGTTGCAGACCATTATTCCTCCTCCACTAAACTTTACAGTTTGCACTATGCATTGGGGCAGGTAGCGTTCTCTTGGCATCCGCCAAACTCAGATTCGTCCATCAGACTGCCAGATGGTAAAGCGTGATTCATCACTCCAGAGAACACATTTCCTCTGCTCCAGAGTCCAATGGCGGTGAGTCCAATGGTGGCGAGCTTTGCGCTGCTCGGCCATAGATACCCACTTCATGAAGCTCCCGACAAACAGATATTGTGCTGATGTTTGGAACTCGGTAGTGAGTGTTGCAACCGAGGACAGATGATTTATACGCGCTTCAGCACTTGGCGGTCCCATTCTGTGAGCTTGTGTGGCCTACCATGTCACGGCTGAGTTGTTGTTGCTCCTAGATGTTTCAACTTCACAATAACAGCACTTACAGGTGACCGGGGCATCTCAAGCAGGGCAGAAATTTGACGAACTGACTTGTTGGAAAGATGACATCCAATTATGGTGCCACATTGAAAGTCACCGAGCTCTTCAGTAAGGCCATTCTACAGCCAATGTTTGTCTATGGTGATTGCATGGCTGTGTGCTCGATTTTATACGCCTGTCAGCAATGGGTATGGCTGAAATAGCCGAATCCACTAATTTAAAGGGGTGTCCACATACTTTTGGTGATGTAGAGTATTATAACAGAGAGAACAGACTTTTATCATTTAGATTGCTTCCATTAATGAAATGCTTCCTTTACAATGACATTATAGAGACATTGTGAAATAACATTTACAGTTCAAATGTACAGTTCAAAACATGTATAAACGCTTATAGAATGTCACTGTGGTTACAACAGCAGCAGAAGGGATATTTCTGGATGGAACATGTCTGAAAGACAAGCCAGATCAATGTTTGAAAGGCCATAGTGTCTCTCCAAACAGTCTCAGTGAAAGAACATCGTCAATTCATCAAGGCTAAGTCTCTATTACAATTTTCATGAACAAAATCAACGGTGAGTAAAGCAAAATGTTTCATTAAAATAACTGTCCAGTGTTTCCAGATTTCTATCAAATATGACCTAAACTGAGTGTACAAAACATTAAGGATACCTCCCTACTACTTTTTTTATTAAGTAGCTGTTTTCTGTGTTGAAATGGTGTGGGTGTACCCCAACATAGTCCAGTAGATACGCTCTAAAACGTCTCTATTTGATATAGAAGTGTGAAAATTGGCACACTTGCGTAGTTTTTTATGCTGAACAAAACCTGATATAGTGCAACTTGAGCAAAGCCCCGGATCGACATGTAGCGCCCCCTAAAGGTCAATGGTGAAAATGCATTTACCTGTATTGACGTTTTGGGTAATTGCTTCCCCTGTGTTGGGTCCACATAGCCCCAAAATAGCTAAACATGTTTGGATTGGTTTGGGGTACTCATTCAATCAACAACCAAAACCATGTGGCATTTGTTTTGTCCTTTATGATCGATGATTAAAAACCATCAAATCACAGTAAAATGTGTATATTTTCACTTTCAAAGTGGTGTATTAAATACAAAGTTACCTTTGACACTCTACAAAAGTGATATCTGTTCCCTGAAGTCTACCGATTACAATGATACATAATATGATATTATACACTGTGTCACTTATAAGAAATGTGCCAGGAAACCTGCCCAGTGCAGGTCACTCTATGAGAAATCCCATAGGGATGCATTATGTCCAGCAGGGACAAAGGTAACCCATTTGAGCAAAATCCCTTTATGATGACGCCACAAAACTAAATAAAGCTATCGTGCCATTGCAGATTTTCCCTGTTGCACTCTAGGGAAGCAGTTTTCCAAAATGGCCACCAACCAGCTCCATAGGGCCAAATAGGACTGGTTTGACATGGCAGTATTTCAATAAATAATTGCTACATAATGCCCAATTATGGCTTGAAATGTTTGAGTTGGTGTTGGGAATAAAAGGGCCCAAATATGCCATATACAGTACCAGTCAGAAGTTTGGGCAAACCTTCTCATTCAAGGGTTTTTCTTTATTTGTACTATTTTCTACATTGTCGAATAATAGTGAAGACATCAAAACTATGAAATAACAGATATGGAATCATGTAGCAACCACAAAAGTCTTAAACAAATCAAAATATATTTGAGATTTGAGATTCTTCAAAGTAGCCACCATTTGCCTTGACAGCTTTGCACACTCTTGGCAGCTTTGCACACTCTTGGCATTCTCTCAACCAGCTTTACCTGGAAGGCTTTTCCAACAGTCTTGAAGAAGTTCGTACATATGCTGAGAACTTGTTGGCTGCTTTTCCTTCACTCTGTGGTCCAACTCATCCCAAACCATCTCAATTGGGTTGAGGTCAGGTGATTGTTGAGGCCAGGTCACTCTTCTTCTTGGTCAAATAGCCCTTACACAGACTGGAGGTGTGTTGGGTCATTGTCCTGTTGAAAAACAAATGATAGTCCCACTAAGCCCACACCAAATGGGATGGCGTATCGCTGCAGAATGCTGTGGTAGCCATACTGGTTACATGTGCCTAAATAAATCACTGACAATGTCACCAGCAAACCACACCCACACCATCACTCCTCCTCCTCCATGCTTCACGGTGGGAACCACACATGCAGAGATCATCCGTTCACCTACTCTGTGTCTCACAAAGACATGGTTAGTGAAATCAAAAATCTCAAATTTGGACTCATCAGACCAAAGGACAGATTCCCACTGGTCTAATGTCCATTGTTCGTGTTTCTTGGCCCAAGCAAGTCTCTTATTATTATTGGTGTCCTTTATTAGTGGTTTCTATACAGTAATTAGACCATGAAGGCCTGATTCACGCAGTCTCCTCTGAACAATTTATGTTGAGATGTGTCTATTACTTGAACTCTGTGAAGCATTTATTTGGGCTGAAATACGAGGTGCAGTTAATTGCCGATTTCTGAGGCTGGTAACTTTAATGAACTTATCCTCTGCAGCAGAGGTAACTCTGGGTTTTCCTTTCCTGTGGCGGTCCTCATGAGAGCCAGTTTCATCATAGCGCTGGATGGTTTTTGCGACTACACTTGAAAACATTTCTGGATTGACTGACCTTCATGTCTTAAAGTAATGATGGACTGTTATTTCTCTTTGCTTATTTGAACGGTTCTTGCCATAATATGGACTTGGTCTTCTACCAAATAGGGCTATCTTCTGTAAACCACACCTACCTTGTCACAACACATCTCAAATGCATTAAGAAGGGAATAAAATCCACAAATTAACTTTTAACAAGGCACACCTGTTAATTGAAATGCATTCCAGGTGACTACATCATAAAACTGATTGAGAGAATGCCAAGAAAGATGACATCATCCTCTATGAGGAAATAGCAAGCATTCTTTAAATGGTCTGTTTGAGATACAAGTTTGAGGTAGGTTTTATTCTCCAAGTGTTTTTTTCTCCAACCATGCACAAATACGGGTTTAATATAGGATGAGTCAACAACATTACTTGGGTATGAGTTAACAGAATATTCACTTTTAAAAAGGTGATATTATTCCTGGGCAGTTACATTAAGAAAACAAATATACCCATCAAATCCCTGCAGTATATTCCTTTCAGCTAAAACAGAAAACCAGCCCAGTCACGGACCAGGATGTCTTGCTCCCAGGCAGACTAAATAACTTTTTTGCCTGCTTTGAGGACAATACAGTGCCACTGACACGGCCCACAACTAAAACATGCGGACTCTCCTTCACTGCAGCTGACGTGAGGAAAACATTTAAACGTGTCAACCCTCGCAAGGTTGCAGGCCCAGACGGCATCCCCAGCCGCACCCTCAGAGCATGCACAGACCAGCTGTCTGGTGTGTTTACGGACATATTCAATCAATCCCTATCCCAGTCTGTTGTTCCCACATGCTTCAAGAGGGCCACCATTGTTCCTGTTCCCAAGAAAACTAAGGTAACTGAACTAAACGACAGGACCCTTCCGTCATCATGAAGTGCTTTGAGAGACTAGTCAAGGACCATATCACCTCCACCCTACCTGACACCCTAGACCCACTCCAATTTGCTTACCGCCCAAATAGGTCCACAGACGATGCAATCTCAACCACACTGCACACTGCCCTAACCCATCTGGACAAGAGGAATACCTATGTGAGAATGCTGTTCATCGACTACAGCTCGGCATTTAACACCATAGTGCCTTCCAAGCTCGTCATCAAGCTCGATTACCAACAACGACGAGACGGCCTACAGGGAGGAGGTGAGGGCCCTCGGAGTGTGGTGTCAGGAAAATAACCTCACACTCAACGTCAACAAAACTAAGGAGATGATTGTGGACTTCAGGAAACAGCAGAAGGAACACCCCCCTATCCACATTGATGGAACAGTAGTGGAGAGGGTAGTAAGTTTTAAGTTCCTCGGCGTACACATCACAGACAAACTGAATTGGTCCACCCACACAGACAGCATCGTGAAGAAGGCGCAGCAGCACCTCTTCAACCTCAGGAGGCTGAAGAAATTCGGCTTGTCACCAAAAGCACTCACAAACTTCTACAGATGCACAATCGAGAGCATCCTGTTGGGCTGCATCACCGCCTGGTATGGCAACTGCTCCGCCCACAACCGTAAAGCTCTCCAGAGGGTAGTGAGGTCTGCACAACGCATCACCGGGGGCAAACTACCTGCCCTCCAGGACACCTACACCACCCGATGTCACAGGAAGGCCATAAAGATCATCAAGGACAACAACCACCCGAACCACTGCCTGTTCACCCCGCTATCATCCAGAAGGCGAGGTCAGTACAGGTGCAACAAAGCTGGGACCGAGAGACTGAAAAACAGCTTCTATCTCAAGGCCATCAGACTGTTAAACAGCCACCACTAACATTGAGTGGCTGCTGCCAACACACTGACTCAACTCCAGCCACAATAATAATGGGAATTGATGGGAAATGATGTAAAATATATCACTAGCCACTTTAAACAATGCTACCTAATATAATGTTTACATACCCTACATTATTCATCTCATATGTATATGTATATACTGTACTTTACATCATCTACTGCATCTTTATGTAATACATGTATCATTAGCCACTTTAACTATGCCACTTTGTTTACATACTCATCTCATATGTATATACTGCACTCGATATCATCTACTGTATCTTGCCTATGCCGCTATGTACCATCACTCACTCATATATCTTTATGTACATATTCTTTATCCCCTTACACTTGTATCTATAAGGTAGTAGTTTTGGAATTGTTAGCTAGATTACTTGTTGGTTATTACTGCAATGTCGGAACTAGAAGCACAAGCATTTCGCTACACTCGCATTAACATCTGCTGACCATGTGCATGTGACAAATACAATTTGATTTGATTTGATTTGATTTGAGCTACACTAACCAGGTTTCCGTCCAAACTTTTTCTGCAAGTAAAGTACATGTTGGATAAAAAAATGTCATGACAGGCCTGATGGAGACAGAATATCTGTTGGTAAACTTTCCAAATGTAGACAAAGCAAGATACGCTAGACAAGGTGGAATCCTTCTGTGTCAGTAAAATCTATTATGCAAGAAATGTCAGTGGAAATGCTTTTATTCAGAAATATTGATTTAATAATCATCATAGCGCGTAAACTTGGAATCATGCAATGACATGTTTTGGGGTCCTCCCACTATGACTTGTCGGGAAAGCATGCAGTTTATTAGGCTACAGATGAAATAAGTTATGCTAAACTTCACAGGGTGGTGAAAGTGCAAGGTGATGAGATTGATGCTCCTTTCCAGTAAATATGTGCACTACGTCATTACGCACAGCATTTTATCTGAAAAAAAGTCAATTTGATGGAAGCACATCAAACATTTTAGAATATTCTCATGAAAATGTGTTGCCAATTGGAGGGAAACCTAGCTAATGACTCATCTGACTCAAAAATATTCAGAGAAAAAGCACAAAAGGGGAGAACGGAGCCATTAGTTATTTTGGAGGCACTGAACTCCAGCTGGTGGCTAGTGTCAGAAGACCGACCCCCTTGGTGACCTGCCAACCACTCCCTTTGAAGAGGGTTTGAGAACAATGGACAGAAATGCCACTGCTCATCAGGCTGCTCCAAATTAATCAGATCCTTTGATATTCAGCATTAATTGGGTGTCCTGGAAGGCTTTTCAGGGGAATACTACACATGGCCAGGTGAAGACTGGTGAGAAGCTTTGGTTGCAGTCTATTGAATAACATGACTGAGATCGACTTGGATGGATTGACATTGCAGAACTATGGTATTGTAACGGTCTTCTTGACTTGAAGGAGAGGCGGACCAAAATGCAGCGTGGTTTCTATTCATGGTTCTTTAATGAAGAAAACTATACATGAACAGACTAACAAAAACAAGAAACGTGAAAACCTAAAACAGCCCTATCTGGTGCAAACACAGAGACAGGAACAATCACCCACAAACACACAGTGAAACCCAGGCTACCTAAGTATGATTCTCAATCAGAGACAACTAATGACACCTGCCTCTGATTGAGAACCATACTAGGCCGAAACATAGAAATACCCAAATCATAGAAAAACAAACATAGACTGCCCACCCCAACTCACGCCCTGACAATAATAAATAATGACAAAACAAAGGAAATAAAGGTCAGAACGTGACAGGTATAGTGTGTCACAGTTATACAATATGTTAACTGATAGTTGACTAGAATCCAGCTTGGCCCCTGTTCTGTTTTTGTGTCGCGTTTCATTTCCTTCGCTTCAGAAAGCGAGTCCCTGTCAAAGCCGAGAGATAAACACAGAGCGGTTCCCTTAAAAGGAGAAAGTATGCTACTTTAGAGCACAGCCGGATGGATAGACAGCATTCCTACAGACTTTATAGGACCCTTGGACTGAAGGTGCAAGAATCAAACTCTTTCCCTCAATGCCCTGACCATACCTTCCAATCTAAGAAGCCTGAGAAAGGTTGTGATTGTTTACAACCTACACAATTTCAGACATAGAGTTGCAAAGGCATGCATGAATTGTAAAGGAAATAACGTCACATCAGTGCACATATGTAGGGGCTCCCGAGTGGCGCCGCGGTCTAAGACACTGCTTCTCAGTACTAGAGGCATCACTACAGACCCTGGTTTGATTCCAGGCTGTATCACAACCGGCCGTGATTGAGAGTCCCATAGGGCAGCGCACAATTGGCACAGCGTCATCCCGGTTTGGCCAGGGTAGGCTGTCAGTGTAAATAAAAATAAATATGTGGTATTTGTTTGGGCAGTAGTTCATAACAATTATAATAGTATTGCTGCTGTGGGGGTGAGTCCACGCCAGAATGGGCAAAAAATATATTTTCTGTGTCAGATTGTTCTGGCAATTATCACGTTTGATATGCTTTTTACATTTGTATCACAATCCTGGACTGTAAACTGTCATGGTCAAAACATATTTCTACAACAGTAGCCAAGATGGGGAGAAGTCTGTCCTTAATAACAACACTATCAACAAGGCTGGTTCTACAGGCCCTAGTTTTGTCGCACCTGGACTACTGTTCAGTCGTGTGGTCAGGTGCCACAAAAATGGACTTGGGAAAATTGCAATTGGCTCAGAACAGGGCAGCACGGCTGGCCCTTGGATGTACACAGAGAGCTAACATTAATAATATGCATGTCAAACTCTCCTGGCTCAAAGTGGAGCAGAGATTGACTTCGTCACTACTTGTATTTGTGAGAGGTATTGACATGTTGAATTCACAGAGCTGTATGTCTGAACAACTGGCACCCATGCATACCCAAAAAGACATGCCAGAGGTCTCTTCACTGTCTCCAAGTCCAGAACAGACAATGGGAGGCGCATAGTACGACGTAGAGCCATAACTACATGACACTAAATTCCACATCATGTAAATCATGCAAGCAGTAAAATCTCATTTTAAAGAACAGATAAAAATACACATTATAGATCAGCGGGGACTGTGAAGAGACACATACAGAGGCACAGACACATGCATACAAAGACACGATAACATACGCACTATACACACACGTACATATGGATTTTGTATTGTAGATATGTGGTAGAAGTGTAGTGGCCTGAGGGCACACACTTAATGGGTTGTGAAATGTGTTGTGAATGTATTTTTATGTTTTTAAAATTGTATAACTGCCTTAAAACCTCTTAAGGCTAGGGGGCAGTATTATGACATCTGGATGATAAGTGTGCCCAACGTAAACTGCCTGCTAATCAGCTGGGATATGCATATAATTGGTAGATTTGGATAGGAAACACTCAAAAGTTTCTAAAACTGTTAAAATAATGCCTGTGAGTATAACAGAACTGATTTGGCAGGCGAAACCCAGAGGACAAACCATCCAGGGGGAAAAAATTGAGGTCATAAGATTTTCCAATGGTTTTCTATGGAAACCCTGTTAATTAGGAACCTGGTTGCAGTTATTATGGCTTCCACTGGATGTCAACAGTCTTTAGAAATTGGTCAATGTTTTTCTTTTGAGAAATGAAGAAGTAGTGCTGTTCTTTGTACGTGTCACTCTGAAGGTCCCTAGTCTTTTGTTGCGCGTGAACAGGAGCGCGGCCCGTGTTATTTTTCTTCGGTATTGGAAACAGATTATCCCGTCTTAAATTCTATCGATTATTTACATTTTAGGATACCTGGGGTTGGATTAGGAACGTTGTTTGAAATGTTTGGACCAAGTTTACAGGTAACTTATTAGATACTTTGTAGTCATGTTGGGCGAGTTGGAACCGGTGTATTTCTGAATCAAACACGCCAAATAAATTGACATTTTGGGGATATAAAGAAGGAATTTATCAAACAAAACGATCATTCATTGTGTCACTGAGACATATGGGATTGCAAAAAGAAGATTTTCAAAGGTAAGGTATTTATTATATCATTATTTCGGATTTTTTCTGTCGCACCTGCCTGGTTGAAAAAGGATTTTCATGTGTGTGTATGCGTGGCGCTGTCCTCAGATAATCGCATGGTGTTCTTTCTCCGTAAAGCCTTTTTGAAATCTGACACAGAAGCTGGATTAACAAGAAGTTAAGCTTTATTTTGATGTATTACACTTATATTTTTGTGAAGGTTGAATATTGATATTTCTGTAGTTTTAATTTGGTGCCCTGCAATTTCACAGGATGTTGTCAAATCTATCCCGTTAACGGGATTGGCGCATTAAGTGTAGCTGCTGCATGAGGATCCATCATCAATACAAATATAAATATTGTTTTTGAAAATCATGATGAAAGTGGCCATTTTAGGCCACTTTTAGGCCTATACATGCCTCTTGTAAGACCCCATGTCTGCGAACCGTACATGATATGTTACAGACATCTTGCTGTCATTAGACTCCTAATAGTGTCCTCTAAAGTATGGAGTAAGTCTACATTCTCAAAATAACGTTTTTTAGTTTGTTACATTTTAAATATATTGTTTAAAACAATATTGTCACATTCGTCATAACGAGGAGACCAAGGCACAGCGTGATTGGAATACATTCTTCTTTTATTTAACGAAGACCACTTAAACAAACGTGAAGCTATAAACAACTAGTGCTGACATGCAACTACACATAGACAATAACCCACAAAACCTAAATGGCAACCTAAATAGGATCCCCAATCAGAGACAACGATAAACAGCTGCCAGCTGCCTAGACAAACCAAAACCCCATAGATAAACAAAAAACCCTAGACAAGGCAAACACACATACCACCCTCATCACACCCAGACTTAACCAAAATAATAAGGAAAACAAAGATAACTAAGGTCAGGGTGTGACAAATATACTCAAGAAAATAAAATATTCAGACTGACTCTAATGCTGCTCTTGATATTATGATGCATTTTATGAGCAGCATCAACACAGGGAATTGGAAAATGGATTCAAAGGGGACTCTCTCTGCTGGTGATTTGCTGAAAGTTCAATCCTACGGGAGGGTTGTGATTGGTTAATTACCTATAATGTCAATTTCCATATATAAATATGATAATTTCTTGAAAATTAGCAGAGAGCCCACTCTGGAAATTGTACTTATTTGAAGAGTATATCGTTCCAAACAACATGTCAAAAAAAATGGGGAATCAAAAAGGGTACTTTTAGATACACTACCGGTCAAAGTTTTAGAACATCTGATCATTCAAGGGTTTTTCTTTACTTTTACAATTTTTTACATTGTAGAATAATAGTGAAGACATCAAAACTATGAAATGACAGATATGGAATCATGTAGTAATAGAAAAAGTGTTAAACGAATCAAAATATATTTGAGATTCTTCAGCTTTGCACATGCTTGGCATTCTCTCAACCAGCTTCACCTGGAATGCTTTTCCAGCAGTCTTGAAGGAGTTCCCACATATGCTGAGCACTTATTGTCTGCTTTTCCTTCACTCTACAGGCTGACTCATCCCAAACCATCTCAATTTGGTTGAGGTCGGGAGGTTGTGGAGGCCAGGTCATCTGATGTAACACTCCATCACTCTCCTTCTTGGTAAAATTGCCCTTACACAGCCTGCATGTGTATTGAGTCATTGTCCTGTTGAAAAACAAATTATAGTCCCACTAAGCCCAAACCTGATGGGATGTGTATCACTGCAGAATGCTGTGGTAGCCATGCTGGTTAAGTGTGCCTTGAATTCTAAATAAATCACAGACAGCGTCACCAGCAAACCCCCATAACACCTCCATGCTTTATAGTGGGAAATACACATGCGGAGATCATCCGTTCACCCACACCACGTCTCACAAAGACATGGCAGTTGGAACCAAAAATCTCAAATTTGGACTGATCAGACCAAAGGACAAATTTCCACCGGTCTATTGTCCATTGCTCGTGTTTCTTGGCCCAAGCAAGTCTCTTCTTCTGATTTGTATCCTTTAATAGAGGTTTCTTTGCAGCAATTCGACCATGAAGGCCTGATTCACGCAGTCTCCTCTGAACAGTTGATGATGAGATGTGTCTGTTACTTGAACTCTGTGAAGCATTTATTTGGGCTTCAATTTCTTAGGCTTGTAACTCTAATGAACTTATCCTCTGCAGCAGAGGGAACTCTGGGTCTTCCAATCCTGTGGCGGTCCTCATGAGAGCCAGTTTCATCATAGAGCTAGATGGTTTTTGCAACTGCACAATTTTCCAGATTCACTGACCTTCATGTCTTCAAGTAATGATGGACTGTCATTTCTCTTTGCTGATTTGAGCTGTTCTTGTCATAATATGGACTTGGTCTTTTACCAAAAGCTCTGTATACCAACCCTGTCTTGTCACAACACAACTGATTGGCTCAAACGCTTTAATAAGAAGGAAAGAAATTCCACAGAATAACTTAACAAGGCACACCTATTAATTGAAATGCATTCCAGGTGACTACCGCATGACGCTGGTTGAGAGAATGCCAAGCATGTGCAAAGCTGTCATCAAGACAAAGGGTGGCTACTTTGAAGAATCTCAAATATAAAATATATTTGGATTTGTTTAACAATTTTTTGTTAACTACATGATTCTGTGTGTTATTTCATAGTTTTGATGTCTTCACTATTATCCTACAATGTAGACAATAGTAAAAAAAAAATAAAGAAAAACCCTGTAATGAGTAGGTGTTCTAAAACATTTGACTGGTACTGTAAATAATATTTGTATATTTAATAAATGAATGTGATTTTTTTAAATTTCACTTTTAGGAGTATAACGATACCAATACGTTGTCTGTACCATGTACGGATTATAGGGTTTTACCAGAGGATTGTATTTACCAGAGGCATGTGTTTTCAGGCCATGCTGCTGTGGAATCAACCTGTGCTCGTAGTGTTGTGGAAAAGTATGAAACATTAGTGAGATATATATACACACACACACACAAACAATATTTGGAAGAGGGCGAGAACCTATTCGTTTTTCCCTAACGAACGGTCTATCTTGACAGTGGATTACATTATTTACTGACTCCACATGAGAAAATGTTCTTCTCTGCCTTTCTCCTTTGTCTGGACTTTGACAAAACAACCTACTGTAATAGAACGTTCTGTCGTGTACTCTTAAGGCATTTAGATATACAAATTCATTTTTATAATGCTCAAATTCCCAACCTAATGTTTCCTAATGTTTTCCCTGTATGTAGATATTGTATCTCTTACATGGAAATTGCTATCTGTCCATGTGAGCTATGTTCATTTATGATTATACGTATCTTTAGAAGGTAGATGTTGATTTGGCTAGTCAAACAACATCTGAGAACAGTATCAGGGCTTGAGCAACAAGTGAATTAGAAATGTTAGCTCTATGCTTTCAGAGGGTGACTTTTACTTTAATGTGTTCATTGCATGTGCATTATGGGGGTTTCCTGACTCTGCATAGCATAGTGTCTGTAGATTTGACTGTGTTTGCAATTGCAGTGAGGTAAGTGTGTTGTGTGTTTTAAAACAAATGTTTCTGTAGAGACTTGTGTTAAGGCTAGTTTTATAATGTATACTCAGCCAGGTGGATGCACACACCATACTGTTACTACACAACTAGCATGCATTATGCAAAGATGGTTTCTGCATGATATCATGTTTCCATAACACACACACACACACAACGTACTTCATTGCAAATGCAAACACAGCCACAACTAAAGCCAACATTTTGCCATTCAATTAGCCTACAGTGTTGCTGTGATGGGATTCACTTTTGGTACCACTCATACTCTAATAGGGACATGTGATATACAATAGATGAACAGCAGTCAGCACACAGGTAAGACACAATGACCAAAGACGGACATATGAAACCTACTGTGGGCTCTTGGGGTAGAATGGAAGAGTGACATGACTGAGTTCATGAATGTCAAAGGCGGTGGGCTCTCCTGATATCGCCTGCCTCTTGGTCCTGTGCTGCTCCTGTAGTGCGCTTGCCTTGTGGACTTGTTGCGTCGCCGGTTTGATTACGGATCGGTATTTATCCAGTTCATTCTGAAGCTTTTGAATCAATTCGTCCTTTTGATCTAATTCCAGCTCCAGTTCGTCAATAAGTGCGTCTCGTTGTCGCAACTCCTCAATCTTCTCCTGTAATGCGTATTGGAGATCGCGTAAGGTCCCCATAGTTATCAGAGAAATCAGGATCACCAGAGCGCAGCAAACTTTGCGAGTGACTCGAATGATGCTCAGATTTGGAAGGCAACCTCCTCGTTCACTGCCACTACACAAATTGAATACTTGCGGGGAGAACGACTCATGCGCTTGATTTGAAACTCAGGTGAGTAGCCTTTCAAATGAAAGGTTGGCCAAATGTGACGAACAATACGCTTCATTGTATTGCTCACATACGTCAGTATCCAGAGTGAGCGTCAGCGCTCGCAGGATGCCGAAGCACAATCATTGATCCCCCCACCAGTGCAACAAATTGGTTGCTTTCCTCAATACTATGATCAGCCAATCAGGTATCAGGTAATACACACACCTATGCTCTATAATATTCGTGTAGATGCACCCTACCTGTCAGAGATTATATATTATATATGCACCATACTTCAGTCGTAGTGATTGTAATGTAATACTAATGTGCAGAAATTGCAGAGACATATGCACTATAATGTAAATTTAACTGTGATGATGGCACTCACCCCTTTGAAGCCACATGTTTTGTCCCCGAATAAGGAATAATGCTATTATCCCAAGGGGTGTGGTATATGGCCAACATACCACGGCTAAGGGCTGTCCTTACGCATGACACAACGCGGAGTGCCTGGACACAGCCCTTAGCTGTGGTATATTGGCCATATACCACAAACCCCCGAGGTGCCTTATTGCCATTATAAACTGGTTACCAACATAATTAGACCAGTAAAAATAAATGTTTTGTCATACCCGGGGGGGTACACTCTGATATACCATGGCCTTCAGCCAACTGGGTGGTTCGAGCCCTGAATGCTGATTGGCTGATAGCCGTGGTATAACAGACCGTATACCATGGGTATGACAAAACATTTAGTTTTACTGCTTTGCGCTGTGCATAAGAACAACCCTTAGCAGTGGTATATTGGCCAATTGGCCATATACCACACCCACTCTGGTCTTAATGTTAAACCCTACCTTATCCACAGACTTGATATAGTGGAAGTGATGCCGAATAAGGACACCAGGCCTGATAAGGGTCTATAGCTCCCTCCTATGGCCACCTCATGTCATATACATTGCCCATAATCCCATTAAATAATAAACCCATGTACATTGCAAAGCCAGGCTGGTAGCACTCCAGCTGACACTTATATCCAGCCTTGAAATAAGGCAATATAAACAGTTGTCTAACTTCTAACGTCTGTGTGGATACATATTTCAGAGCACTCAGTGGAACGCAGTTTGAGCCTTGGATCATTTTACATAATCTGTGACAGACACAGCTGTCCAATTAAGATAATTAAATGAGTGTGTGTACCTATGTGTGGTGTGTGTGTGTGTGCGTAAGTGTTTGTGTGTGTGCGTGCCTGCGTGTGTCTTGTGAGCGGATTTAAGACATCATCCTCAGTGCACATTAAAGTGTCTGAGAAAGCCGGGTTGAGGAGGAGGGATGCAGAGTGTAGTGCCTTGGTTCTAGATACCAGGCCACTGGTAACCCCAGGCAGGCCACTGGTAACCCCAGGCAGACCACTGGTAACCCCAGGCAGACCACTGGTAACCCTAGGCAGGCCACTGATAGCTGGTAACCCCAGGCAGGCCACTGGTAACCCTAGGCAGGCCACTGATAGCTGGTAACCCCAGGCAGGCCACTGGTAACCCCAGGCAGACCACTGGTAACCCCAGGCAGACCACTGGTAACCCCAGGCAGGCCACTGGTAACCCCAGGCAGGCCACTGGTAACCTCAGGCAGGCCACTGGTAACCTCAGGCAGGCCACTGGTAACCCCAGGCAGGCCACTGGTAACCCCAGGCAGGCCACTGGTAACCTCAGGCAGGCCACTGGTAACCTCAGGCAGGCCACTGGTAACCCCAGGCAGGCCACTGGTAACCCCAGGCAGGCCACTGGTAACCTCAGGCAGGCCACTGGTAACCTCCGGCTGGCCACTGGTAACCCCAGGCAGGCCACTGGTAACCTCAGGCAGGCCACTGGTAACCCCAGGCAGGCCACTGGTAACCTCAGGCAGGCCACTGGTAACCCCAGGCAGGCCACTGTTAACCCCAGGCAGGCCACTGGTATTACAAGGCTGGATACTGCCTGAAAAACTGTAAATACAAACACTACTGCTTAGATTGCCTGTCTACCCTACTGCTATTTGTGATGAAATAATCTTTATGCGTAGATACATATCTTTATAGATATACTGTACATGCTGCTATATTGTAGGCTGAAAAGTTGAAAAAAGAGCACTAGTAATATGACTGCCTGTCTGCCTCCTGCTTATGCTTGCAATGATATCATCTTCCAAAACATTCCTAGACAGCAGCATGTAATAGCATTAAATCACTACTTAAGACTGCCTGTCTGTCCTGCTTGTGTTTACTGTAATACTGCAATGTCATTATAGTTGCAACAGACGAAGATGTTTGTACAAAATGTTGATCATGTCATTTATTATAGTTACAAGAGAAGTTTGTAGGCTACAACATGTCAATGTTATAGTTACACCAGACAAATAAGTGTGTACAACAAACCTTTCATCGTAAAGGAGCACATGCACAGAAAGTACAGATTTTTTTACGATCAGGAATAATCCTCCAGAGAATCAGGTCACACAGCCACCTCAGGTTCACAAACAGATCCTAACCACGAAGAAGCATTTTGCTCCCATCTTGTGGCAATTGTTATTAGCTGCATATCTAGAGGAGAATATCTGGGACAGTGGTCACTTTCTGTTATGTCTGTGGAGAAACAGCCTTGGGGCTGTGTTTATAATACTGGCACACGGCTCACAGTGCACACTGAGATCTTTGAGAGTTGCAAAGTGTTTTGTGTTAACACTTTCAATGAGACTTGAGTATAACTGTAGGTGTGTCACATACGCAAATATGTGTATGTGACCAAAAACATTTGGATTTGATTTAGTTACTGTGTAATTAAAGGGTATGGCATGAGTCGGACTCAGATCCTCAATTCAAATCATCACATTTTATTTGTCACGTGCGCCAAATACCATGGGTGTAGACCTTACTGTGAAATGCTTACTTACAAGCCCTCATTAACCAACAATGCAGTTTCAAGAAAAATAAGAGTTAAGAAAATATTTATTGAATAAACGAAAGTTTTTTTTTTTTACAACACACACACACACACAAAATGAGGCTATTTACAGGGGGTACAGTGTGTGGGGGGTGCAGGTTAGTCGAGGTAATTGAGATAATATGTACATGTAGGTAGAGAGACAGAGTGACAGAATGAGAGACGGGGGGGGGGGGAGACAGAGGGGGGAGACCGAGAAGGGGAGAGAGACAGAGACACAGAGTGACAGAGCGAGAGACAGAGAGGAGGAGAGACAGAGGGGGGAGACCAAGAAGGGGAGAGAGACAGAGACACAGAGAGACAGAGCGACAGAGCGAGAGACAGAGAGGGGGAGAGACAGAGGGGGGAACGAGGTCATAGATTCAACTTATTAAAACTGTGAATCAAGCTCCTCTGTAACAAGGCAGTGACATCTCCCAATCAAGTGAAATTAGTGCATCAGTATCAGTATCGCCAGGAGACCAAAACATGCCACTTTATGAGCCAACAGTAAGCACACATACAATTTTACTATCTGTACAGTCCAGTGGAGGTTCATAATAAGGAGGGGAGGACGGCTCATAATAATGGCTGGAATGGAGTGGAATAGAGTGAAACCAGTCCATTTACTCCATTCCAGACATTATTATGAGCCGTTCTCCCCTCAGCAGCCAGAGTCGTATCAGCACCGAAGCACACTCATAACAAGTATACTCTGAGTCAGGGCACTCAATACTGTAGTGAAGTGTATAAGTACCCAACAGTGATCTCGTAATGTCAATCAGCGATAAAAATACACTTTCACAAGAGTCAGTGGATTGTAAATATGAGTGGAATGGGACCACTCTCAGTCAGTGCACTCAGTGCAGGCCTGTGTGTGAGGGTCAGCGCACAGTGATCAAAAGTGACTTCAGTTCCACAAAGCTTGTTTACAACTTTAGGCGATGCCTTGGGTGCTCATTAGCAGTACGACAGGATTCGGTAATCAATGGTGCCCAAACAACACAAGCTGTGAGGACATTATGTCATAGCAACTAAACAACAAGGCAATGTGTCTAAACAGTTCCAATTTATTTCTAGAGCACGTTCTATGAGTAAACCAATCATAGGGGCCACTCGTCATTGCACAACAGTTAGGTGAATATGTCTAATGAATAAGTTACTCATCACAACAGACATAACATTGTCCCCTCACTTCTCTTCACTCCAGGTTACATCACCATGGTGACTGTCGGCATAAAATTACCACAGCTTTTAGCTGAACAGCCCTGAATGGGGCCCACAGTAACGGGTTATTAGAAGCACCCTGTTGAAATTGCTCTGAAACATTTGAGGGACATGTAAAGTGAAATCTAAAAAGCAACGCACAGATTTGTTTTTTAATGGAGTAGGCCTACTGTATTTGGCTAAAGACGCATAAATACTGTAGGCCGATACATTGGACGTTTGCATAAAATCATATTTGCATAAAAAGCCTGGTGGTGTTATGGACTTTAATGCCCCCTAAGAGTTTGAAGATGGAGCCAATCAATTAAAATCACCAGACTGCTGTCCTTCTGTCTAAAAGTTGTCGCATTCCTCCCAGATTAAATTACTAATCGATTCATGAGCACGTCCTTAATTTAGTGTTGTCTGGTTTATTGACCTCTCCTCTCATGCAGGATATATACACAATATAAAAAGAGTTAAATGCATTATTTGTAAGGCTAAGTGTAATGGACAAAATGTGTTCGGGAAAATGAACAGGAAAGATATTACCCACTGGACACAAACGTCAATTCAACGTCTATTCCACGTTGGTTCAACTTAATTTCAGTGAAATTATGTGGAAACAACGTTGATTCAACCAGTGTGTGCCCTGTAGGCAATTATGGTGAAGTAGCAATAATAAACTATGTGGTACCTGTCAGACTTGGAATGTTTCCGAAATGCTTCACTGTTTAACTCCTGGAAGGTTCGATAAGCTTGAGGTTCCGCCGAGATGCCTTGGGCGCGCCTGGTTCTAGGTCCAATTATCTGCGCGCTGGGCAGAACGGATTGACATTTGTGCAGTTTTCGTTTTAATTCGTGGATCTCTTCTTCCTTTTCGGCGAGACGCATCTCCATGTCCTTAATTCTCTCCTCTTTTATCAAAATAATATTTTTGAAGTCTTCTTCTAAATCACTCATGTTGGAACCTGAACAAACTTTCTCCAGGCGGGAACAAAAGATGCTATAGGATCCAATGCGATCCGCTACTAAAACTCCAAAATTCGGAGGTAGAAATATGGAGATCAAATCGTCCAAAAGGTTCAGCTCACTGTAGGGAGGACAGTTGAGTAACGGTGACAGGGAATGCTGAGTGCTGCTTTTCCTCCGTCCCACGCGTGGTGGACTGACTAATGGTTATATCTCAATGAGAAACCAATTATGTCTCCTGCTTTCAAGCACAATGCGTGCAGAGACTGCCGTTCAACGTTGAACAACAGAAACTAAACATAGCATTTCCAAAATCATTCTACCCTAAACTATATTCCTGAAATAGCATAAATGACCATATGAGCCAGTGGATGACGTAGTTTTATGTAATTTGATCCAGCACTTCCATGTGAAATTGTCTGAGCTACCTCTCACTGTCTGCCTGACTGCTCATCAATGAAACCCTTGAGCTAATGTAAGTAGCCCCCAATGAGAGAGAGAGAGAGAGAGGGGTGGGGGGGGAGCTCTCCATTGGATCAGTGTACATTATTGTTCAAATTCTATTTGCTGAAATGTTTTAATGTTCTCTCTCTCTCTTTAAAATGCATTTCTATTTAATATATTCCATATACCGTGGACCCTAAATGTTTTACAAAATGTAGGGAGGTGTCATGTGATGTGAATGGTGAGTCACCCAGCTGTGTTAACAGCTGTATCGGTCCATATCTTCTGTCAGTTATCAACTTGTGTCGTTTATCAAAGGACATAAATATGTGACTATTTCCTGTAAAATTGCATCACCAGACGATTTCACTTAGAGACACCTTCTGAATAGGCAGGAATCTCCAGTAGCAACTCAACATGACCACAAGTTAATATTTGTTGAGCAAAACAACAGATGCAGAACCTGTAGCAGTTTGCAACACAGCTAGTGACCCATAATATTTTGTATAGGCCTACTGCTACAGTAGCTACAGCTAGAGAGAGATGTGTGCATGCACACACAAACGCACGCACATATGCATACACACAAACACAGAAACACACACACACCTGACCTGGGTTCAAATACTATTTCGGGTATTTCAATTACTTTAAAATATATTTCGAAGTAAGTATTTTGATATTGTTTCTTTGAAAATACAAGTGGTTGAATATTGGCAAGTATTTGGAAATACACTTGGAATGTATTGAAATACTGAAATACACTGTATTTAAATACCATGCAATTGAAGCCAGGTCTGTTTGGTCCTAGGGATATTTGAAATAATCTATTTGGGTGCAAGTATTATTTGAAAATAGTTTCAAATAGTAGGCAATATATAGGAAATTATTTGAAAATACTTTCAAATACTTCATATAGAAGTAGTAGGTTTTGCTAAATTATTTGAAAATCCTCAAATACACAGAAAATAAGTATTTCAAATCTAAATATTTAAATGCACATGTATTTGAACCCAGGTCTGGCACATATTCTCCCCAACATTGCTCAAATGTAAAAATTCACTGCTAGTGTCTTCACCCTTTCATGCAGTCAAATGACTGAATCACCCTCTAGTAGTCTCATGGGTGGAATGTTATTAATATCTCATAACTATTTCATAATAACTTTTTTTTACGCTGAAAATCCAGGTATTTCTATGTCAAACCGTTTTGTTATATTTCAGTCTTCTGTGATTTATATAAAGTGTAATATTGGGATGCAAACTGACAATTAAATACATTTCAACTCCATCACAGACATGGTCCAGGTGTCTTTTTTTAAGGGCATAACCATGTGTGTGAGGTGTATACTTCTGTTTCAAAGTAGATTTGTTTAAGACTACCAAGATGCTGATTTAGCCCACTGCAGGAAAAGCTTCATCTGACTTTGTCATTCAGGACATCTACAATGGGGATCCTGCTTTGATTGGCATTTGAGCACAAGGCACAATAGATCTTCTGGCCCATCCTTATCTCCACTTCGGGTATTGAGTTTCAGAGGAGGCAGGCAGGGCAGACATTAGTCACCTCTTTCCTGTAATGCATACATATTCTCTCATTGAAACCAGAGACAGTATCTAAGTGAACACAGGATGTTTCAAAATCAATATTGTTTACCTCATTCGCCTGGCCGGCAGAAATGATCTGTGAGGACGGATGGACTGCAGAGTAGAACAGAGCACTCACGGCATGGCCCCCGTAAACACAAAATGAGGAACCACAGCTTTTAGCTGAGCAGCCCCGAATGGGGCCGCAGTAACGGGCTATTAGAAGCACCCAGTTGCATTTCCTCTGAAGCATTTGAGGGCCGTGAAAAGTGAAATCTGAAAAGCAACACACAGATTTGTTTTTTAATGGAGTATGCCTACTGTATTTGGCTAAAGACGCATAAATACTGTAGGTCGATACATTGGACGTTTGCATAAAATCATATTTGCATAAAAAGCCTGGTGGCGTTATGGACTTTAATGCCCCCTAAGAGTTTGAAGATGGAGCCAATCAATTAAAATCACCAGACTGCTGTCCTTCTCTCTAAAAGTTGTCGCATTCCTCCCAGATTAAATTACTAATCGATTCATGAGCACGTCCTTAATTTAGTGTTGTCTGGTTTATTGACCTCTCCTCTCATCCAGGATATATACACAATATAAAAAGAGTTAAATGCATTATTTGTAAGGCTAAGTGTAATGGACTAAATGTGTTCGGGAAAATGAACAGGAAAGACATTACCCACTGGACACAAACGTCAATTCAACGTCTATTCCACGTTGGTTCAACTTAATTTCAGTGAAATAAACACTCTGAATCTGTTGGACAGACAAAGGTGTAGGGTGTTACGGTTATAGGTGTGGTAGAGGTAAGTTGTTCTGAGGGATGCAATAGACAGGACACAAATACAGTACACACACAGGCAAAGTGCACAGCGATAGACACTTATTATTGGTACAGCTAGTGACTGGAACGAACTGCAACAAACACTCAGACTGGACAGTTTTATCTCAATCTCTTCATTCAAAGACTCAATCATGGACACTTTCACTGACAGTTGTGGCTACTTTGCATGATGTATTGCTGTCTCTACCTTCTTGCCCTTTGTGCTGTTGTCTGTGCCCAATAATGTTTGTACCATGTTTTGTTGGCTCCTGAGTGGTGCAGCGGTCTAAGGCACTGCATCTCAGTGCTCGAGGCGTCACTACAGACACCCTGGTTTGAATCCAGGCTATATCACAACCGGACGTGATTGGGAGTCCCATAGGGTGGTGCACAATTGGCCCAGCGTCGTCCGGTGTAGGCTATCATGACATAGTTAAATAAAGTTTACATTTAAAAATGCAATCAACATTGTATTGCTACCATGTTGTGTTGCTACCATGCTGTGTTGTCATGTGTTGCTGCCTTGCTATGTTGTTGTTTTAGGTCTCTCTTTATGTAGTGTTGTCAAATCAAATCAAACTTTATTTGTCACATGCACTGAATACAACAAGTGTAGACTTTACAGTGAAATGCTTACTTACAAGCCCTTAACCAACAGTGCAGTTCAAGAAGAAGAAAATATTTACCAAGTATACTAAAATAAAAGTAATAATAAAAAGTAACACAATAAGAATAACAATAATGAGGCAATGTACAGGGGGTACCGGTACCGAGTCAGTGTGCGGGGGTACAGGCTAGTTGAGGTAATCTCTCGTCTCTCTTGTCTCTCTTGTTGTGATGTGTGTTTTGTCCTATATTTTTATTGTTATTATGTATTCATTTAATCCCAACCCACATCCCCACAGGAGGCATTTTGCCTTTTGGTAGGCCGTCATTGTAAATAAGAATTTGTTCTTAACTGACTTGCATAGTTAAATAAAGGTTCAATAAAATAAAATAAAAATACACAATCCACTTTACACATTTTGAGGTAATTGGACTTGTCAGAGGTTATTGGAAGGTGTTTATTTTTTTAGGACCGTTCTCTCACTTTGTTCTTTGAGATTTAACAGATTTTCCTGCTATAATTACCAGGGGATGAAACAGATGCCTCTTCATCACAGCTCCCCATACTGCTAAAGCTCTCAAAAAACTTGATGTTATTCATCCCTGGATGTCTGCTATTCTCACAAGGCTTTGAAGAGAGTGGAGACCTAAGCCTGGAGATTTAAAGCTACAGCCAGACATTTTACAGATCACTGAAATGTGGCTCTAATGCCTTTTTAACTAACACTGGCATACATTACTATACATTTTTCTAAGCGTATAAAGCATAACTGTTAGAGTAGCTTGATCTTCTTTAGCTTATGAGAGGAATTTGTCTCTGCCAGCGCTGTGCACGAATGGGCACTTTCCCAGTTGGTCACTGAAGCAGATCTCTCAAGGCAAATGCTTAAGACAACAAACTGTGCCTGAAACCGTAAGCGACCTACCCCGATGATTGGTTTTTGTATAAAATGAGATACTCCCTCCCTTAGTTCTCCAGCTCCATCTCTCGTGTCTCTATACCTCTCCCTCCCTTCCTCTCTCTCCATTTATTTTTTAATTTTTTATTTTATTTCACCTTTATTTAACCAGGTAGGCTAGTTGAGAACAAGTTCTCATTTGCAACTGCAACCTGGCCAAGATAAAGCATAGCAGTGTGAGCATACAACAAAGAGTTACACATGGAGTAAACAATTAACAAGTCAATAACACAGTAGAAAACAAAGGGGGGGTCTATATACAATGTGTGCAAAAGGCATGAGGAGGTAGGCAAATAATTACAATTTTGCAGATTAACACTGGAGTGATAAAAGATCAGATGGTCATGTACAGGTAGAGATATTGGTGTGCAGAAGAGCAGAAAAGTAAATAAATAAAAACAGTATGGGGATGAGGTAGGTGAAAAGGGTGGGCTATTTACCAATAGACTATGTACAGCTGCAGCGATCGGTTAGCTGCTCAGATAGCTGATGTTTGAAGTTGGTGAGGGAGATAAAAGTCTCCAACTTCAGCGATTTTTGCAATTCGTTCCAGTCACAGGCAGCAGAGTACTGGAACGAAAGGCGGCCAAATTAGGTGTTGGCTTTAGGGATGATCAGTGAGATACACCTGCTGGAGCGCGTGCTACGGATGGGTGTTGCCATCGTGACCAGTGAGCTGAGATAAGGCGGAGCTTTACCTAGCATAGACTTGTAGATGACCTGGAGCCAGTGGGTCTGGCGACGAATATGTAGCGAGGGCCAGCCGACTAGAGCATACAAGTCGCAGTGGTGGGTGGTATAAGGTGCTTTAGTGACAAAACGGATGGCACTGTGATAGACTGCATCCAGTTTGCTGAGTAGAGTGTTGGAAGCCATTTTGTAGATGACATCGCCGAAGTCGAGGATCGGTAGGATAGTCAGTTTTACTAGGGTAAGCTTGGCGGCTTGAGTGAAGGAGGCTTTGTTGCGGAATAGAAAGCCGACTCTTGATTTGATTTTCGATTGGAGATGTTTGATATGAGTCTGGAAGGAGAGTTTGCAGTCTAGCCAGACACCTAGGTACTTATAGACGTCCACATATTCTAGGTCGGAACCATCCAGGGTGGTGATGCTAGTCGGGCATGCAGGTGCAGGCAGCGACCGGTTGAAAAGCATGCATTTGGTTTTACTAGCGTTTAAGAGCAGTTGGAGGCCACGGAAGGAGTGTTGTATGGCATTGAAGCTTGTTTGGAGGTTAGATAGCACAGTGTCCAAAGACGGGCCGAAAGTATATAGAATGGTGTCGTCTGCGTAGAGGTGGATCAGGGAATCGCCCGCAGCAAGAGCAACATCATTGATATACACAGAGAAAAGAGTCGGCCCGAGAATTGAACCCTGTGGCACCCCCATAGAGACTGCCAGAGGACCGGACAGCATGCCCTCCGATTTGACACACTGAACTCTGTCTGCAAAGTAATTGGTGAACCAGGCAAGGCAGTCATCCGAAAAACCGAGGCTACAAAAATAAAATTAAACCATCTGTATTCAGTGAAATAACAACACAATGTCAAATACAGGTAGCCTAGTCAAATAATTAACATCCAATCACATTAACCGTTACTCTCTCGCGGGATTACTGTCTTTTTGCCTCAATTTCTCTATTACATTCCCATTTTAATTGAATGGGCTTTATTGGCATGGGAAACATATGTTTACATTGCCAAAGCAAGTGAAATAGATAATAAACAACAGTGATTTTTTTTTTAAATGTGCAAATAGTTAAAGTACAAAAAGGAAAATAAATCAACATATGGTTTGTATTTACATTGGTGTTTGTTCTTCACTGGTTGCCCTTTTCCTGTGGCAACAGGTTACACATCTTGCTGCTGTGATTGAACACTGTGGGATTTCACCCAGTAGAAGTGGGAGTTTATCAAAATTGGATTTGTTTTTGAATTCTTTGTGGGTCTCCATCTCCCTTTGTTTTATTTCTCTCTCTCTCTCTTTCCTTCCTTCTTTCTTTTGTGTGTCCCTCTCTCTCTCTCTGTCTGCATGTAAGGAGTGGGGCTCAGCTGAAAAGGTCAGAGCACTTGTATTATATTATTTTCGACATGGTAATAATAAACTGTCAGGGACGATAAGCTGTTCTCTAGAAGAGATGGGAGCCTGTGAATAAAATAACAACGTTGGGCAGGCAGCCATGAAACTTAACATGACTTTGCCTTTGAAGGGGCAACCTGTGAACGTGACATACATTTTTGGACTTTTAAATTCATGGTATATACCCATTGATACTGGAAGAATATAAATACATTCCCATGAGCTTAGTTCAATTGTCGTACCGCATCAGAATCCAAATTATACGCTTGTTTTACTCCTTTGTTGGAGAACAATGGAATTCTTAACTAACACTGTATAGTCTCCAAAAAGGGTTAAAACTATCATTTTGGTATCATGGGTGGTCAAACCTTGCATCAATAGCTCTGTCTATGAATTTGAGAGTGGTTACATTTCTCTTGGAATGCGCAATGTCGTCGGGGTTACGCCAAATAAAAATGTGATTCACATTTTTTATATATATAATCATAATAATAAATATATATATATATTTTTTAAATGTATTCACATTTTCAAACAGTCCATTTAGATTTTCCAATGGGGGTATACATTATAAGTTTTTTTTCTCACCTGAGTAGCCTCGTTTCACTGCCAAAAATAAAATTAAACCATCTGTATTCAGTGAAATAACAACACAATGTCAAATACAGGTAGCCTAGTCAAATAATTAACATCCAATCACATTAACCGTTACTCTCTCGCGGGATTTCCACTAACGGTCCGTATGTAGCCAAACGTAGCTGCTGCTCATTCCGTTTGCTCAAAAATGGATTAATGGTAATAACAGTAAGGCCAGCGTCCATAGAGACACATACCAGCTCTACTGGTAGTACTGCTACTACCAGCAGTACTACACCTGCACCTGTCGACGACACAAGTTGTTCTGCTTCCATGAGCATATCCAATGCTAATATCAGTAATTCTACATTTTTTGTTAGCCCAGCTAGCATGGACACTGACAGTTGTGAATCTGATGCAGTCGAAGAGCTACTGCCCCCTTACCCAGGAAAGCACCGAACAACAGACAGAGATGTTGGACCATCGAAGAGGCGCAAATATGATGAGAACTACATTGATCTGGGGTTCACTTATATTGGAAGTAGTATCTTTCCTCAGCCACACAGTGTGTTATATGTGCAAAAGTACTATCTCACAACTCATTGAAACCTTCACATTTAGAAACAAAACATGCCAATTAGAAAAATAAGCCACATGAGTTTTTGGAGCAAGAATTAAGATGACTTTTGAGTAGTAAAATATGTATAAAAGCAACATATACCATTAATAGGAAGGGGCTAGAAGCATCTTATATGGTGAGCTACCAAGTGACTAGGACTAGCCCCATACTATTGTGGAGGACTTAATTCTTCTTGCTGCTGTGGATATGGCTGGGACAATGCTGGGGGGAAAGGCCAAAAAAAGAATGCCTTCATCAAACAGCACCGCTTCATGAGACATCAGTGACATGGTAGGAGATGTTTTGAAACAATGCTTCACATACAAGCCAGTGAATTCTATGTGTTACCGCTGGATGAGTCAGACGTGGCGGGCCTGGCACAACTTCAGCCTAATGTCCGTTACGTTTATGGGGGGTCAATTAATGAAGACATCCTCTTCTGCAAACCACTGGAAACCAGGACAAAAGGAGAGGATATTTTTAAACTACGGGACAGCTTCGTGACATCAAATGGACTTTGGTGGTCAAGATGTGTTGGTATCTGTACTGATGGCGCAAAAGCCATGACAGGGAGACATAGTGGAGGGGTAACGCGTGTGCAAGCAGTTGCTCCCGACGCTACTTGGGTACACTGCAACATCCACCAAGAGGCTCTTGCTGCCAAGGGAATGCCTGACAGCTTGAAAGACGTTTTAGACACAACAGTGAAAATGGTTACCTTTGTTAAAGCAAGGCCCCTGAACTCTCCTGTATTTTCTGCATTATGCAATGATATGGGCAGCGACCATGTAACGCTTTTACAACATACATAGACTTCCGGCGCACCCGATAGACTTCCGGCGCCGACAGAGATGGCCGCCTCGCTTCGCGTTCCTAGGAAACTATGCAGTTTTTTGTTTTTTTACGTGTTATTTCTTACACTAGTACCCCAGGTCATCTTAGGTTTCATCACATACAGCCGAGAAGAACTACTGAATATAAGATCAGCGTCAACTCACCACCAGTACGACCAAGAATATGTTTTTCGCGATGCGGATCCTGTGTTCTGCCTTACAACCAGCGCCACGGGATGGTTCCCATGCAGCGACCCAAAAAAACGACTCAGAAAAAGAGGGAAACGAAGCGGTCTTCTGGTCAGACTCCGGAGATGGGCACATCGTGCACCACTCCCTAGCATTCTTCTTGCCAATGTCCAGTCTCTTGACAACAAGGTTGATGAAATCCGAGCAAGGGTAGCATTCCAGAGGGACATCAGAGACTGTAACGTTCTCTGTTTCACGGAAACGTGGCTCACTGGAGAGACGCAATCCGAAGCGGTGCAGCCAGCGGGTTTCTCCACGCATCGCGCGGACAGAAACTAACATCTTTCTGGTAAGAAGAGGGGCGGGGGCGTATGCCTTATGGCCAACGTGACATGGTGTGATGAAAGAAACATACAGGAACTCAAATCCTTCTGTTCACCTGATTTAGAATTCCTCACAATCAAATGTAGACCGCATTATCTACCAAGAGAATTCTCTTCGATTATAATCACAGCCGTATATATCCCCCCCCAAGCAGACACATCGATGGCTCTGAACGAACTTTATTTAACTCTCTGCAAACTGGAAACGATTTATCCGGAGGCTGCATTCATTGTAGCTGGGGATTTTAACAAGGCTAATCTGAAAACAAGACTCCCTAAATTTTATCAGCATATCGATTGCGCAACCAGGGGTGGAAAGACCCTGGATCATTGTTACTCTAACTTCCGCGACGCATATAAGGCCCTGCCCCGCCCCCCTTTCGGAAAAGCTGACCACGACTCCATTTTGTTGATCCCTGCCTACAGACAGAAACTAAAACAAGAAGCTCCCACGCTGAGGTCTGTCCAACGCTGGTCCGACGAAGCTGACTCCACACTCCAAGACTGCTTCCATCACGTGGACTGGGAGATGTTTCGTATTGCGTCAGCCAACAACATTGACGAATACGCTGATTCGGTGTGCGAGTTCATTAGAACGTGCGTTGAAGATGTCGTTCCCATAGCAACGATTAAAACATTCCCCAACCAGAAACCGTGGATTGATGGCAGCATTCGTGTGGAACTGAAGGCGCGAACCACTGCTTTTAATCAGGGCAAGGTGTCTGGTAACATGACTGAATACAAACAGTGCAGCTATTCCCTCCGCAAGGCTATCAAACAAGCTAAGCGCCAGTACAGAGACAAAGTAGAATCTCAATTCAACGGCTCAGACACAAGAGGCATGTGGCAGGGTCTACAGTCAATCACGGACTACAGGAAGAAACCCTGCCCAGTCACGGACCAGGATGTCTTGCTCCCAGGCAGACTAAACAACTTTTTTGCCCGCTTTGAGGACAATACAGTGCCACTGACACGGCCTGCAACGAAAACATGCGGTCTCTCCTTCACTGCAGCCGAAGTGAGTAAGACATTTAAACGTGTTAACCCTCGCAAGGCTGCAGGCCCAGACGGCATCCCCAGCCGCGCCCTCAGAGCATGCGCAGACCAGCTGGCCGGTGTGTTTACGGACATATTCAACCAATCCCTATACCAGTCTGCTGTTCCCACATGCTTCAAGAGGGCCACCATTGTTCCTGTTCCCAAGAAAGCTAAGGTAACTGAGCTAAACGACTACCGCCCCGTAGCACTCACATCCGTCATCATGAAGTGCTTTGAGAGACTAGTCAAGGACCATATCACCTCCACCCTACCTGACACCCTTGACCCACTCCAATTTGCTTACCGCCCAAATAGGTCCACAGACGATGCAATCTCAACCACACTGCACACTGCCCTAACCCATCTGGACAAGAGGAATACCTATGTGAGAATGCTGTTCATCGACTACAGCTCGGCATTCAACACCATAGTACCCTCCAAGCTCGTCATCAAGCTCGAGACCCTGGGTCTCGACCCCGCCCTGTGCAACTGGGTACTGGACTTCCTGACGGGCCGCCCCCAGGTGGTGAGGGTAGGCAACAACATCTCCTCCCCGCTGATCCTCAACACTGGGGCCCCACAAGGGTGCGTTCTGAGCCCTCTCCTGTACTCCCTGTTCACCCACGACTGCGTGGCCACGCACGCCTCCAACTCAATCATCAAGTTTGCGGACGACACAACAGTGGTAGGCTTGATTACCAACAACGACGAGACGGCCTACAGGGAGGAGGTGAGGGCCCTCGGAGTGTGGTGTCAGGAAAATAACCTCACACTCAACGTCAACAAAACTAAGGAGATGATTGTGGACTTCAGGAAACAGCAGAGGGAACACCCCCCCATCCACATCGATGGAACAGTAGTGGAGAGGGTAGCAAGTTTTAAGTTCCTCGGCATACACATCACAGACAAACTGAATTGGTCCACTCACACAGACAGCATCGTGAAGAAGGCGCAGCAGCGCCTCTTCAACCTCAGGAGGCTGAAGAAATTCGGCTTGTCACCAAAAGCACTCACAAACTTCTACAGATGCACAATCGAGAGCATCCTGGCGGGCTGTATCACCGCCTGGTATGGCAACTGCACCGCCCTCAACCGTAAGGCTCTCCAGAGGGTAGTGAGGTCTGCACAACGCATCACCGGGGGCAAACTACCTGCCCTCCAGGACACCTACACCACCCGATGCTACAGGAAGGCCATAAAGATCATCAAGGACATCAACCACCCGAGCCACTGCCTGTTCACCCCGCTGTCATCCAGAAGGCGAGGTCAGTACAGGTGCATCAAAGCTGGGACCGAGAGACTGAAAAACAGCTTCTATCTCAAGGCCATCAGACTGTTAAACAGCCACCACTAACATTGAGTGGCTACTGCCAACACACTGTCAATGCCACTGACTCTACTCCAGCCACTTTAATCATGGGAATTGATGGGAAATGATGTAAATATATCACTAGCCACTTTAAACAATGCTACCTTATATAATGTTACTTACCCTACATTATTCATCTCATATGCATACGTAGATACTGTACTCTATATCATCGACTGCATCCTTATGTAATACATGTATCACTAGCCACTTTAACTATGCCACTTGGTTTACATACTCATCTCATATGTATATACTGTACTCGATATCATCTACTGTATCTTGCCTATGCTGCTCTGTACCATCACTCATTCATATATCCTTATGTACATATTCTTTATCCCCTTACACTGTGTATAAGACAGTCGTTTTTTGGGGAATTGTTAGTTAGATTACTTGTTCGTTATTACTGCATTGTCGGAACTAGAAGCACAAGCATTTCGCTACACTCGCATTAACATCTGCTAACCATGTGTATGTGACAAATAAATTTGATTTGATTTGATTTTGATTTGGTTAGCAAGGGGCAAAGTATTGACAGGTTTTTTAAATTGAGAGACGAGCTTAAAGATTTCTTTACTGGCCATAATTTTAACTTGTCTGACCGCGTGATGATGAGTTTCTCAAACGACTGGCCTATCTGGGTGATGTTTTTCTCAACTGAATGATCTGAATCTAGGATTACAGGGACTCTCCAACTATTTTCAATGTGCTGGATAAAATTGAGGCTATGATTAAGAAGTTGGAGCTCTTCTTTGTCTCCATTAACAAGGACAACACACAGGTCATTCCATCTTTGTATGATTGTTTTGGGTGCAAATGAACTCAAGCTTACGGACAACGTCAAATGTGATAAAGCGAAGCACCTGAGTGAGTTGGGTGCGCAATTACGCAGGTACTGTCACGCCCTGACCATAGAGAGCCCTCGGGGTTCTCTATGGTGTTTCAGGTCAGGGCGTGACTAGGGGGGTTTCTAGGTATTCTATTTCCATGTTGGTGTGTGTGTATGGTTCCCAGTTGGAGGCAGCTGATGATCGTTACCTCTAATTGGGGACCATACTTAGTGTCCTTTTTCCCACCTGCTATGTGGGATATTGTCTTGTATGAGTGCCTATGTGCGCTATGTATTTCACGATCGTTATATCTTTGTTGTTTTGGAAGTTTCACTATCATTAAAATGTGGAACTCTACTCACTGTGGAACTCTACTCGCCTTGGTCCAATTATTCATACGACGGTCGTGACAGGTACTTTCCCGAAGCAGATGACAAAAACAACTGGATTTGTTATCCGTTTCATGTCCTGCCTCCAGTCCACTTACTGATATCTGAACAAGACAGCCTCATCCAAATTGCAACAAGCGGCTCTGTGAAAATTTAATTTTATCAGAAGCTACTGACAGATTTCTGGATTGGGCTGCGCTCAGAGTATCCAAATTGTGCTGTTAAGAGACTGATGCCCTTTGCAACCATGTACCTATGTGATAGTGGATTCTCGGCCCTCACTAGCATGAAAACTAAATACAGGCACAGACTATGTGTGGCAAATGATTTAAGACTGAGACTCTCTCCCATACAACCCAACATTGCAGAGTTATGTGCATCCTTTCAAGCACACGCTTCTCATTAACTTGTGGTGAGTTATTCAGTTTCTGATGAACAAATAAGGTTTTATATGTAAGATGTCTAAATAAAGAGCAAAATTATTGATTAGTATATTATTATTTGTGCCCTGGTCCAATAAGAGCTCTTTGTCACTTCCCACAAGCCGGGTTGTGACAAACTCACACTCATTCTTATGTTTAATAAATGTTTCGTATGGTCGGCTTACAATGATGTCAAAAAAACATATTTGAGAGTGTGCTGACCCTGGTGCTAGAGGGGGTACAGCTGGATGTTGAATGTTTGAAGGGGTACGGGACTATAAAACGTTTGAGAACCACTGCTCTAGGCCCATCCCTCAGCTATTTACCAAATTAGTGGCGGGGTGGCAACTTTGTTATTGTATTAATCTGCAGACAGTCTCTTTAAGCAGAGGGATAAAAGATGATCTCTTAAAAAAAGAGAGAACTGTTCTTGGAGCAGCTGCTGAATCGAGAGAGCTTTCAGTTTAAAAAAAATAATAGACAAAGATTTACATATTGAATTGTTTACAGGGCTTGCTGATATCCTTGATGATTCATGTAATAAATATGTATTATGCTTAGTCATGTTTCTCCTTTTATAATTGCTTGCATTATTATTATTCTGACTTCGATTTGAACATCCACCAACCCTATATAGTCTGTCCTCTATGATGTATTATGTAAGACGTCACTGTTGAGTTATTAATGGGATGCGACACAGAAATGAAGCAATATGGGCGTTGTGCACGTAAGTGCATTGTTACCTACAGTAATGTATCTTGTCCATCAGTGTGTGCTAAAGAAAGCTGTGACAGTCCAGACTCACATCACAGTGGTCAGTCAGTCAGAGCTCAGTAATAGAGCCTCTCTGTTTCTCCTTCCAGCCTGGTCTCATTGACTAGACGTAACATAGTACATGTAAATCCAGGACCTCCAAAGTAGGAAAGGAAAGGGAAAGTGGGATACCTAGTCAGTTGTCCAACTGAATGTATTCAGCTGAAATGTGTCATCCGCATTTAACCCAACCCCTCTGAATCAGAGAGGTGCGGCGGGCTGCCTTAGTATGATATGTTACATTTTGTATGGTTGCATAAGACAGATGGTTACTTGAGGAAAAAACTAAAGTAGGATGGTTGGCCAGGGTGGGTGGGTAGCTGAAAAATGTGAATGTCTAGCAACTCAAGTGTTGCAAGTTTGAATCTCATGGACAATATTAGCTAATTAGCAACCCTCCCCTAACCATAACCTTAACCCTTTCCCCAATCTTAACCTTAAGCATTTTAGCTAACCATTCTCCTAACCTTAACCCTTTTTATCCTAACTCCTCAACTTAACCTTAATCTTAACCCTTAGCCTAGCTAACGTTAGCCAGCTAGCTAATGTTAGCCACCTAGCTAGAATTTGTAACATCGTAAGTTTTGCAAAATAATAACATGTAGTACGTTTAGCAAATTCACAACATATCATATGTTTAGCAAATTCTTTACATATGATACGAATTGGAATTCATAACATATCATTCAAAAAGTAACACAGGCTTGTGGAGTGTTTTGGATTTATGTACAGAATCATACAAAATGCTCTGAGATCAGGTTGCTCCTTTCTGTAATGTACTCTACTCTACACAGGCTTCATTGATATGAAGGGCTGGGCGGCCTGCCATGTGATCTATTCCACTACTGCCCATTCGACAGTGTTGCGGCTACTCTGAAGCCATTAGGAACAGAAAGATGAATGAATTATTATCTACTCAGGCTACAATTGACATTTGTCTGAGAAGTGCATCAAGAAAGAACACACTTATAGTTTGTAGTGCACTTAGGAAGGCTTTTTTGAAGAGAGATACTCAACACTTTTCTCAGACTACTTTGCTCTGTATATGTTGAACGTGCTGCTTTTTTCAATCTATTTTTGGTTATCGGAGTTTTTAACTGCATTGATAGGTTCTCAGTCCAAAATATTCCAGTGTTTGTAGATAATATCTGATGATTAGATCATTAGATCGAACAACCATTATAAGGATACGTAGCAGCCAGTCATTATGTCATGTCATGTATAATTGATTTACTTAAATAACAGCCCTTCTGGTGTGCAATGTACTGACACGCTATCACCTATGACCCATTAATTCCCATGTCGTTTTACTGCAGTAATCGAGGTGGAATTACTTGCTCAAGGGTTCAGAGTCCTATCCGCTATTGGAACCAACAGACCTGACAACCAGATTTGTAGTGCAATTAACAACCATCCTCTCTTTTGCTACTGCTTTGACTTCTCAGCAGTGAGCTACTGCCTGAGGAATCAAAATCATTTCATCATCCCCCTATTTCACCGACTCACTCGGAGGGGCAGGCATATGATATGAGGTCTCCTTTGGCCGATTCATCCCAATAAATCCCAAAAGTGGTTTTGTATTGAATCTTACAGTATGCTTGTCTCCTCATTCTCAGAAGCTGGAGAAGAGAGAGAGAGAGAGAGAGAGAGAGAAAGAGACAGATAACAGTTTCCTTCACTACAGAGGCCTCCTCCAGTCGATAAACATCACATTAAAAAACAGTGCCTGTTTAGGAGAGCACATTAATATTCAGAGATGCCTCAAGGAGCAGAAATAGAAAGATGTGGAGGAAGATCAACCAGGAAGCTACCTCACTGTCCCTATATTGCTCAGCAAAGTGGGTTACCAATGGGTTGCTGACACTTTTAAACAAGCTGTTGCAATGATGCCTTGAACCTAAGCTTGAAGCACTGTACCTAGCATTACACCCGGAGTCATTTTGAATACAATTATAATTGCTTTGTAGGCGTAATGTAACACAAGTAGGTAGCAAGATTATAATGCTGGCCGATGAGGTTGAAACTGTATGAAACATTGATGTCGAGAAATAATTTTAAGCCTTGATTATATCTGCCTACCTTTTTGGGTTGAAACTACTGTCACTGCCTAAAACTAACTTCGTTATTCTACAACATTACAATAAAGATGCTCCACCATATCATAGCAATTGTTGTTCATCCTATATTGTTATCTAACCCCAAGTCCTCAGTTTGTTCCACACAGCATGGCCTCGTTTTTTACATTTTTTAAACAACTCAGAAAACAAGCCGTCCAAAGAGGAGCTGACTGAGAGAATGTGGCAAATTGCTCCACTCGGCCACAGTGGATTCCTCCATGTTAGTGTTTTAGTGCCACGTTGTCATTCCTGCTGTCACCCAGAGCAGCTGAGACCAGCCAGGGGGACGCCCTCCAACATCCCCATCAGATGGGACAAAACACATTGACACATTTTGCGTTTATTAGCAAAATGTCCAAATGCATTTAACTGTCGCACAAAGTGTGGCGTATTTCATGCTAATATGTTAAGGCTTTCGTGATGTTTTGGAACAACACGACATTGCTTTATGTTGCGAGGTAAGTGATGAATGATTGTGAAAAAGCTATGGGGTGATCATATGCTGGACACACCTCATTAAATGCACCACAACTTTGTTTGTCCCAGTGTGACCTGTGTGCCTCGCACCCTAAATCAGATGACAGTAGAGATTAGGTGTCTGTCAGATAAGCGACTGGCTATCATCGTCAGAGCCAAACTGCAGGCCACCCCTGTGTTGTATCTGCTTTGTTCATATGCAGGAAAACATTTTCCAAAGTAGGGACATTTCGGGAATGATGGGATTGGTTTCTTTTTCATTTCCTGTGTGTGTCAGAGCCGATATGCCCAGTAGATTTGCTTGACTGGGACATGCAGTGTTCTGTACTGTGACATGCCAGGAGGGGACCAACCATCTGTCACACAGTACCTTAATAAACAGAATGGTGCCATATAACATCCTGTTGACTTCCTCCAAAGCCACTTTCTTTGATATCAGCTCTCTGTTCTGTGATGGATGGCTACATGTTGTTATATCTGACACATCAAACAGAAGATGATTGAAACACACAAGGCAGAAATGGAATACAAGGCCTTGTCTTTTAATCCATTCACAATTACTGTGTGCGGAATTCCCAGTATCTCACAATGTTGAAGTTTTCCTGAGTGTATGATATGCTAAGATGTACACAGCCTTCATGGATGTTAGACGTCTAACTACACAAAGTTAATTAGCAATGCCAGATCAGGGATGCCCTTGTGGTGGTTTTCTGTTTGAATGAGCATGGCACCAGGGGAGGTAACCGAGAATAATAATGGCAGAAGTGGAAAACCTCAGACACACAAAAGGACAGATGGGATCTGGGATGTACAGACAGAGCAGAATTTCTCGCAAGGCTGCCTCATTATTACGTGATACAGATGCTATTATTAATTATGTAATGCTAAGGAAACGTTCAGGCCAGCTTTCCCCCTTTTTGGTTCAAGTGAGCTACCGGTAAAGGTACCACCACTCACTGCTTATGGGATTATCTGTTCAACCACACAGGGGCGCTAGAGAGTCAATAAGACTTGTCAGACAGGCTGCTGGATATCTGGACAAACAATGTGACACCCAGTGTTTCCCTCGTTGACAGGATAACACTGCCTTTCCCGCATCAGTAATGGCATGAGCCACAGCTTTGCGAAACACAAAACAATTACTTGTGTGGAAATTAAACATCTGCCATGGAAAGAAATTGGCAAAAGCAATTATGCACAAAACCTAGATTAAAGGCACTGCCAATGTTTCATAAAACGTTATTTTGTTTAAAGCTAAATATGGTTTCTCACTAATGATATGTCTCTTATAATGACATATTGTTTACCAAAACCAGGTCTACGTGACATGACACCTCTTATTGGGGCTCCCGAGTGGCGCAGCAGTCTAAGGCATTACACCTCAGTGTAAGAGGCATCATTGCAGTTCCTGGTTCAAATCCAGGCTGCATCGCATCCAGCTGTGATTGGGAGTCCCATAGGGTGGTGCACAATTGGCCCAGTTGTCTGGGTTTGGCTGAGGTAGGCCATCATTGTAAATAAGAATGTGTTCTTAACTGACTTGCCATGTTAAATTTTAAAAATTAAAAAAATTATTCACCCCAACTAGGTGGTGTTGATGTGAACAGCTGGTGAAAGCCCTGAGAGGGTGAAAGTGTACCAAGCAGGGAGACTGTGTCTGCCTGTGTATTCTAAGTGTATTATAGGGTGGCAGGTAGCCCAGTGGTTAGCACGCTAGGCCAATAACTGAAAGGTTGCTGGTTAGAATACCTGAACCAACAACGTAACAAATCTGTCAATGTGCTCTTGAGCTCATTTTCTCCCTTACTACTGTAAAAACAACACATTTCACTGCATCTGTCCCGTGTATGTGACAATAAATCATTTTTAAAAAATCTATCCTGCTCAAACGAAACAGCAAACACTTTGGCTTGTTTACCTTCAGGTATATCACTGAGAAATGGAGGATACTGGGTCACTATGCCTTTGGTCTTATTATTTTGGATGACACAAGCAATAAAACTCGAGGGTGTGTGGTATATGGCCAATATACCACGGCTGTCAGCCAATCAGCATTCAGGGCTCAAACCACCCAGTTTGTAATAACTGAATAAATAGCTGTTGTCATCAGAGTACTACACGGTCATTTCATTTACTGTACAACCATGTTATTGTGCCCTATTTCTTACATAGAAAAACACATTATTGAGTGAAAAGTTTAAGGTGATGCACTATTGTTCAAAAGTAGAAGTCTTGAGAGTGTACAGTAAATTTCTATGTTTAGTTAACAGAGCAGTGTCTGGCTGAGAGCACCATGATCTTGTTATCCCTGGTCAAAAGGTTCCTCTCTCTGCAGGCAGCGAGGCAGAGAGAGATAGGGCTGGTTAAAGTTTAACCCAGCAGGCTCATAAAGCAGCTCCAGGACAGTGAACCTTTGGAGTTTGATATGATGTAATTACCGAATCACCCCAGTGACACGTTTCAAAATCACTAGAATGAAGGACTGAGTCTTCCGGGTGGTGATCTCTGAAATTGCTCAGGTAAGCTTAGCTCACTAACTCTTCCTTGTTATGTCTCTGCTGCTTTGGAGTCTTGTAAGAAATCTCCCCTTTGGAGATCTGCTCTCTTCCAGCATGCTGAGTCTCATTGAACTGTGTTGTGTTGGGTGACTTGTAAGGTACTGAGGACACAGTCAAGGTAAGAACCTAGAGGGGGGGGGAATGATTAGAAGGTTTCATATAGATGGTTGGTTGTCATTTTCTGTTAATTGTGTTGATGTTGCAGGCGTCATATGTGTGACATGTCTGACGGGGAAGAGCCTTGTTTGACATAGTCATATTGTTCACTAGTTTATAATTTTGTAGCATTTGTATGTGCCAATTGTCGATTCTATTATAGTCAGCATGTAGTATTCACAGTAGTGTACTTACAGTTTCATATAAGTCAAACTGATTAACAGTAGTTATTTTTGGTATGTATGTCAGATGCCAATAAACATAGCTCCTTTTGAACTTTGAAGTCCTGTGGTAAAAGTACACTCTTGGGGGGGAAAAGGTGGTATCTAGAACCTAAAAGGGATCTTTGGCTGTCCCCATAGGACAATCTTTTGAAGAACCCTTTTTGGTTTTAGGTGGAAACCTTTTGGGTTCCATGTAGAGGGTTCTACATGGAACCCAAAAGGGTTCTACTTGGAACCAAATAGGGTTCTCCTATGGGGATGGCCAAAGAACCCTTTCGGAACTCTTTTTCTAAGAGTGTAGTAATAAAAGCAAGTAAACTGAAGAGACTACTCGAAATATGAAATGAAAATCCAAACTATTTGATATGATTTCCATTCTAAATCTTTTTGGACCTGTTTTTCCAGCAGCAAACACGGCCAACACAGTGGCATTTCAGCCATGTGTGTATTTAGCTTCAGTCAACAAAACTCCAAAAAGCAGCTACTGATCACTGCCAGACAAGACTCCATCTAGTTATCTTGTTTACGTAAACGGTAACCAGGCTATCGTGAAGAGAGCCCCAGACACACACACACACACAGAGAGAGAGACGAGAGAGAGAGAGAGAGAGAGAGAGAGAGAGAGAAAGAGAGAGAGAGAGAGAGAGAGAGAGAGAGAGAGAAAGAGAGAGAGAGAGAGAGAGAGAGAGAGAGAGAGAGAACATTGCTTTGACAATGTAAACATGTTTCCAAAGCCAATAAAGACCTTAAATTGAATTGAGAGGGTATTATTTATTTCACTTTTGTATGTTATCTACTTCACTTGCTTGGCAATGTTAACATATGTTTCCCATGCCAATAAAGCCCATTGAATTGAAATTAATTGAGTTGAGTTGAATTGAATTGAGTAATGGAGTCCTGTAGTAGTAGTACATCCACTCAAGGCCTAGAGCCTCGTAATGACATCTTCTCTCCAAGCCACCCAGAACAGAAATAGAACCTAAAGACCGTTTCCCTCCCCAGGTGTTAGCCTAGGCTCAAAGTGGCAACGGAACCCAATACCTCGTCTTTGACTGTAGAGATTCATTTAGTGTTTTTCTTGGTTAGGGAATAGTGCTGTTGCCATGGTTGGCTGCCTACGCCAATGTTCTGCAAGTGAATGATGCCGAAATAACTCATCTCTCTAGACACAAGCCTGGAGAGTATCATAATGGCAGCTAATATTGAATTCACAGATTAAAATATGCGACCTGGGTCCCAGTATTGTTACTGATGATATTGTGAAATCAATCTGAAATCTTAAATGAGAGTGAGAAACCATGCCCCCTCTGGCTTGACTGTGGTAAATGATGGGGCTCGACCTGAGAGCAGGTCAACTCCAGTATTTATTTATATTGCCTGGCGTCTTGACATTTTCAACAAAGTCTTCCCGGGGAGCCGTCGATGAGAGTGGTGAGGAGTGAACAGTGAAAACAAAGCCATCTTGTGTGTTTTGGGAGAATTCATTGTCTTGAAGGAGAAATTGGTTTGACTATATTTGGAGGAAGAAGGTGTGTGTATGACATCATTTATGTCATGATTGGCACTTGAGGCCATTTGAAGATGGTTTGTGTGGCCATCACGTACCCTGTGACCCCCTCTCTCTCCCTCGTTCCCCATCCTTCTGATCTGGAGGAGTGGAGCCTTGTCATCACCAGCAGGACCTCTCTCTTTCTCTTTGATCCATATGTGTGGGAAGAAACAAAGAGAGACCTCTCAATCAGGATGGAAATTCTTGCAACACTCAGAGTGACCTGTTTACTGTATCTTCCTACTGATTTAATCAACTAAAGGGATTATCTTGAAGTGGACTATAGTTCGCGAGCGTTGGACGTCTTGCTGTGTCTTGTGATTGGCCATTGAGAATCAAAGGATTGATTAAGGGGCCCTTATTCAAAGCTGTTGCTTAAGGACTTCCTGTATGTCACAGTACATGAGTGGGAGAGTGTGGGGAAGATGTGTATGGTGGTGGTGGGTGGAATAGATTGAGAGAAAGGGGCCTCAGTGGTTGTCTGCTGTTTGGGCTGAATTGCGTTAATAATTACAGAGCAGTCTTTGACCTGGAACTGCATGAAATACGCTTCTCTCTACGTCATCATAAGATGGTGCATAACAGCTGAGTACCTGCTGGGGGCGCCATTCAGCCAAAATCATACCTGATCATTCTGTAAAGGTAATGGAGTGTTTTTGAGACCAAATGAGTCTCAAAAGGAACTTACAATACATAGCACATTTGATTTACTATATGTGTAATAGATCCATGCGTGATAGAGTACTGAAGTTCTTAACCTGTTTAAGAGTTTATGCCTCAAAAGTTCAAATAGTAGCAAAAGAAGGCTACAGAAGGCTATTTGATGACACATTGAGCTCTAGTTATGGGTTGTTTAGGATGTTTTCTCTGATTTGTTCTGAACTGTGATTTGATTTCAGTGAGCATCCCTAATTTCGCTGATTTACTGCTGACAATCGCTCACAATGGAATCTAATCAAAAATCTGGGGATGGACTGACGGGCATGCAGAAAGAGGCCTCGCTGCGTGCGCTCATTCAGCGCACAGGATACCAATTACTGCAGGTAGGAGCCATATCCAAAGCATGTAGGGCTTTCGCCTAATCTATGACCAAATCTATGAGTGTTATCATAAGGCCTCCACACAAGTCATCCTTCCTTATGGAGTTTATGTGTAATGTGGAGAAGTGGAGCTCTGATAAAATCCGAGGTCTCTCCATCAGTTTCAAAGCTATTCACGTGCCAGTGAGCTCTTTCCCTTGGCCTTCGTTACAATTATTGATAATGGGGCGCCACCCTCTGGTGAAAGACACAAGTGACTGGATCCCTCTGTCTTACTGCTGAAGTCTGGTTCATGTCAAATTCATTTGGTTGGAGATTCTACAGCTCGTATTGCATTGTTATGAGGATTGTCTGGGCAATTTGTGCATAACTACAAGGTCATCAAAGATAACAAGGATTTCTGGGAGATTTCTATATGAATGCTCAAATCTCTCATTCGGAATGAAACCTGCGTTACAAAGGACATTTCAGGTGGATCTTCTTACAAACCCTGTACTCCTTACAAACCCCTGGTTACTCACCATCCGTCCGTTGTGTCTACAGGAGAATGGTCAGAGGAGGTACGGCGGGCCCCCTCCAGGCTGGGAAGGCCCTCCCCCAGAGAGGGGCAGTGAGATCTTTGTGGGGAAGCTGCCAAGAGACCTCTTTGAGGATGAGTTGGTCCCCCACTGTGAGAAAGTAAGATAGGTTTGCCAGTTAAATCAGTTCCCAAAGTGTAACCTATTGTGTGTCCTTGGTTTTCAAACACATCCCCTTTCAATTCACAGTTTGGGAAAATCTTTGAGGTTCGGATGATGATGGACTTCAACGGCGATAATAGAGGATATGCCTTCGTTACCTTTTACAACAAAAATGAAGCCAAGACGGCCATGAAACAGCTCAATAACTCTGAAATCAGGTAACACATGACACAATGGAATGAAATGGGGGAAAAACCCTGTGTAGCCTAATGGTTAGCCAGCACAAACATACGCATGAGTCATGGAAAACTGAATGCAGGACTACCAACACTCACCCGACAGTAACAATATTGGGTTTCATTGTGTGCATTGTTGACAAAAAAAATACAAAATCTCCATTCAATCCAATCTGTTTATTCTCCAGGAACGGAAGGCTCCTGGGAGTGTGTGCCAGTGTGGACAACTGTCGTCTGTTTGTGGGGGGCATCCCCAAATCCAAGAAGAGAGAGGAGATCCTGATGGAGATGAAGAAAGTAACAGATGGGGTGTTGGAGGTGATTGTTTACCCCAGTGCTGCGGACAAGACCAAGAACAGGGGCTTCGCCTTTGTGGAGTACGACAGTCACCGCGCTGCAGCCATGGCCAGGAGGAAACTACTGCCAGGTGCTAAACCCATATTATATACTATTAACAGTCATAGTACTGATAATCCCAGCCGTTGTAGCATAAACCTATGGAAGGACACAGTAAATCATACTGAACCATGATGACTTTGAGGCTTTGAAAAGAAGCGTGTACCTTACTACTTTGGGTGGGCTAATTGGCTGAAGTGTTGAACTTCCTGATCTCCTTCCCCAGGGAGGATCCTGCTGTGGGGGCACGCCATCGCCGTGGACTGGGCGGAGCCTGAAGTGGAAGTGGACGAGGACACCATGTCAACGGTGAGGATTCTCTACGTGAGGAACTTAATGCTGGCCACTACAGAAGAGACCATCGAGAAGGAGTTCAACAGTATCAAACCAGGCAGGTTCAATTACAGCTCAATCGAATTTCCGTATGTGACTGTGTTATGATGGGGTTAGTAAGCAGATGTATGCTGATGATCTACAGGTGCTGTAGAGAGAGTGAAGAAGATCAGAGACTATGCCTTTGTCCATTTCACCCAGAGAGAGGACGCGATAAGCGCAATGGACGCACTGAATGGAAAGGTATAATCTTGAGAGTGGTCTCTCTCTCTCTCTCTCTCTCTCTCTCTCTCTCTCTCTCTCTCTCTCTCTCTCTCTCTCTCTCTCTCTCTCTCTCTCTCTCTCTCTCTCTCTCTCTCTCTCTCTCTCTCTCTCTCTCTCTCTCTCTCTCTCTCTCTCTCTCTCTCTCTCTCTCTCTCTCTCTCTCTCTCTCTCTCTCTCTCTCTCTCTCTCTCTCTCTCTCTCTCTCTCTCTCTTCTCTCTTCTCTCTCTTCTCTCTCTCTCACTCACTCTCTGGCCTCTCTCTCCCTCTCTCTCTCTCTCTCACCGGCCCATCCCAGGACATGTAAAGTCAGTGACTCACAGTTAGCACATATTCAACATATTCAGTTCATGTGGGAATCAAAGTCTCATCCCTACCAGGCTCCAGCTGAACGATAAGCCATCAGAACCAAGCAATGTCATACAACAATGCATTATCCAGCCACAACCTGCCTCTACACGGAATAGATCCAAATGTCAACTTCTCCCCTAGCTAGTGGATGGCTCTCCCGTGGAGGTGACCCTGGCTAAGCCGGTGGATAAGGACAACTACGTGCGCTACACCCGGGGTACAGGTGGCCGCGGTGGGGCCGTGCTCCAGGGGGAGTACACCTACACACTGGGCCAGGTGTATGACCCCTCAGCAGCCTACCTGGGTGCCCCCGTGTTCTACGCCCCCCAGATATATGCTGCTATTCCTAATCAGTTCCGCTTCCCCATTGCCAAGGGGCTTGTGGGGGGCCGTGGCCTGGTGCGCACGCCCTCAGTCAGAGGTGGGTACCCTCTCTCTGATTCCTCTCCACAGCTAATCAGTGAGACAGACGCACATATATATATATGGCATTTATCAACCAATCTGTGTCTTTGAGTAGCTGATAAGGCCAATGGTATCTGCTATAATCACTTGAGATATCCAAATCCACTGCAAACCAGCCTCAAAGAGTAGTTTCAGGATTCACCTGAAATAGTTTTGTTTGTTTGAATCAGAGAAAGCTATAAAGTACTTAATTCAGTCTGGAGCAAAATCCACATTTTGCAATGATATACTGTATGTTCTTTCATTAATGTTTGATCTCCTCATAGAGATAACGTACCTATGTTCATGCATTGAGCACTATGAATAATGCTGTACTGCTTTATTTTTAGCAGTAAGAGATTTAGGATGCCTGACTATCATTCAACATTTGCTCTCCATGGCTGCATATTACAATCTAGTATGACAAGTACGATCATTCAATCAAGTTGGATTTGGGGGGAAATTTAACATGTCAAAAATGGAATCGCTGTACTGTGCTGGCCTGGATGACCTATGATCAGTCTTTACAAGGTATTGATTGCCTCCCAGGTGATTTCTGGTGATTTGATTCGATATAATGCCTTCTTGCATTCCTAGAAATTTACATGAATGTACCTGTAGGGGCAGCGGGCATACGCGGGATGGGTGGTCGCGGATACCTCGCCTACGCAGGTTTAGGCCGAGGCTGTGCCACCTACCAGCTAAAGACAGACAAGCACCCCGAGGACAAGCTCTTTGACCTGCTGCCAGGCATGGAACTCACGCCCATGAACCCTGTGAAGCCTCCCGGTATCAAACACACACCACAGGTACACACACACCACAGGTACACACACACACACACCACAGGTACACACACACACACACACACACACACACACACACACACACACACACACACACACACACACACACACACACGTCCAGACCCGATGAGAACTGACGGGACAACAAACACATACGCACTTGAATACTTATTAGCCTTAAATAAGGTATTCAGCATTCTGCTCACACGCAATGAATTACTTATAAGCCATAAATAAGGTATTCAGCATTCTGCTGACACAATAATTGAAATGTTTCAGAAAAACACATCTATTGATGTTTCATGTCTTCTTCCAGATCTTGGAGGATGTGTGTCAGAAGAACAACTGGGGGCAGCCAGTTTATCAGCTTCACTCTGCCATCGGACCTGATCAAAGCCAACTGTTCCTCTACAAAGTCACCATTCCGGCTCTGTCCACCCAATACCCTAATGTGTAAGAAACACAGCCACCTAATAGCCACATCTAATGTGTTTCAGTAGTGGCTTCCTATATCAAAGGATAATATAACCCTGTAACTGTCACACCCTGACCACAGAGACATTTATATTTCTCTATTTTGGTTAGGTCAGGGTGTGACTAGGGTGGGTAGTCTAGTTTTTCCTTTTCTATGTTAGCCTGGTATGGTTCCCAATCAGAGGCAGCTGTCTATTGTTGTCTCTGATTTGGGATCATATTTAGGCAGCTGTAACGATTTTCTTTAGATGAAGGAGAAGTGGACCAAAATGCAGCGTGGTTTCTTTGATTCATGTAACAAAAAGATAAACACGAACACTACAAAACAATAAACGTGGGAAACCAAAAACAGCCCTATCTGGTGCAAAACACAGAGACAGGAACAATCACCCACAAACACACAGTGAAACCCAGGCTACCTAAATATGGTTCCCAATCAGAGACAATGACTAACACCTGCCTCCGATTGAGCACCATATCAGGCCAGACATAGAAATAGACAAACAAGACATCCAACATAGAATGCCCACTCAGATCACACCCTGACCAACCAAAACATAGAAACATACAAAGCAAACTATGGTCAGGGTGTGACACAGCCTTTTCCCACCTGTTGTTTGTGGGATCTTGAGTTTGTATTGTTGCTTTTCAGCCCTACAAAGCTGCACGTTCGGGTTGTTACTCTTTCTTGTTTTTTTTCCGGTTATCGTAAATAAAAAATTATTAACCTACCCCACGCTGCATCTTGGTCCGACCATAACTCCAACAACAATCGTTACAGTAACCTTCTCCTCTAGCATTGCAATCATTTAGCAGACACTTTAATCCACAGTGATTTACAGAAGCAATTAGGTTGAAGTGCCTTGCTCTAGGTCAACCCGGTAGATTTTCACCTCTCTCTCTCTCTCTCTCTCTCTCTCTCTCTCTCTCTCTCTCTCTCTCTCTCTCTCTCTCTCTCTCTCTCTCTCTCTCTCCCTCTCTCTCTCTCTCTCCCTCTCTCCCTCTCTCCCTCTCTCCCTCTCTCTCCCTCTCTCCCTCTCTCCCTCTCCCCCTCCCTCCCTCCCTCCCTCCAGGCATCCGTTCACCCCAGCCAAGCTGTGTACATCTGTGGATGAGGCCAAGGTTCATGCTGCGGAGCACGCCCTGCATACCCTGGGTCTGCAGACAGAAGGAGCTGAGGCCTCCGCTGCAGCCGTTGCTGCATTCCCAGGTATGTTGTGAATGTCCGTAAGACTAACCATCATACCACCCTCTCTCTAGAGTAGATTGCTTAGAACCACATGACGGTATACACTACAAATACAAACCAAACCAAAGGCCATTCATGAATTACATATACTGGCAAGTGAAAGTTTGTGATAAAAAAAAACGTGTTCAAACTGAACATCATACAGACTCCACAATAACGACAAGATATGAGCTTGAACAACTGAAATGCAATTTGAATAGCTATCAAACCCATGTCCTGTCTCCTGATCTGCAGGTTACACAATAGCGAACACCTCAGCCTCAGTAGCTGCCGCCCAGCTCAAACAGGCCGTCTCCCTGCACCAGGACATGGCAGCATACACTACCTACGAAGGCTATCCCGCCTTCACCGTGGCAACCCGTGGAGACGGTTATGGAGTGTTCTAGGGCCATCCTGGAACGTCATCCCATTTACCAGCATTCATTCGTAGTTCAGACTATATAAAACTACACTGAACAAAAATATATATTCAACATGTAAAAGATCCCAGAAATGTTTCATACGCACAACATGTGCTCACATCCCTGTTAGTGAGCATTTCTCCTTTGCCAAAATAATCCATCCACCTGACAGGTGTGGCCTATCAAGAAGCTGATTAAACAGCATGATCATTACACAGATGCATCTTGTGCTGGGTGCAATAAATGGTCACTCTAAAATGTGCCGTTTTGTCATGCGAAACAATGCCACAGATGTCTCAAGTTTTGAGGGAGCGTGCAATTGGCATGCTGACTGCAGGAATGTCCACCAAAGCTGTTGCCAGAGAACTGAATGTTCACTTCTCTATTATAAGCCACCTCCAACGTCATTTTAGAGTATGACCGGCCACACAACCGAAGACCATGTGTAACGACGCCAGCCCAGGACCTCCACATCTGGCTTCTTAACCTACGGGATCTTCTGAAACCAGCCAACCAGACAGCTAATGAAACTGTGGGTTTGCACAACCAAAGAATTTCTGCACAAATTCTCAGAAACCGTCTTAGGGATGCTCATCTGGGTGCTCGTCGTCCTCACCAGGGACTTGACCTGACTGCAGTTTGGCGTTGTAACCGACTTCAGTGGGCAAATGCTCACCTTCGATGGCCACTGGCACTCTGGAGAAGTGTGCTCTTCAGGGATGAATCCCGGTTTCAACTTTACCGGGCAGACAGAGGACAGCGTGTATGGAGTGGTGTGAGCGAGCGGTTTGCTGATGTCAACGTTGTGAACAGAGTGCCCCATGGTGGAGGTGGGGTTATGGTATGGGCAGGGATAAGCTACAGACAACGAACATAATTGCATTTTATCGATATCGATTTGAATGCACAGAGATTAACGTGACGAGATCCTGAGACCTATTGACGTGCCATTCATCCACCGCCTCATGTTTCAGCATGATAATGCACAGCCCCATGTCACAAGGATCTGTACACAATTCCTGAGGCTGAAAATGTCCCAGTTCTTCCATAGCCTGCATACTCACCTGACATGTCACCTATTGAGCATGTTTGGGATGCTCTGGATCGACATGTACGACAGCGTGTTCGAGTTCCCGCCAATATCCAGCAACTTCGCACAGCCATTGGAGAGGAGTGGGACAACATTCCACCGGCCACAATCAACAGCCTGATCAACTCTATGTGAAGGAGATGTGTCGTACTGCATGAGGCAAATGGCAGTCACACCAGAGACTGACTGGTTTTCTGATCCACGTCCCTACTTTTTTTTAAGTACCTGTGACAAACCGATGCATATCTGTATTCCCAGTCATGTGAAATCCATAGATTAGGGCATAATTAACCCACTGATTTCCTTATTTGAACTGTAACTCAGTAAAATTATCTTTTGTTGCGTTTATATTTTTGTTCAGTGTATGTAGTATCCATTATGTGTTTTCATTTGATTGTGTGGATCTATTTAGTTGTAGAGGAGGGCCCTAATTGGATGTTGTAGAGTCAACAAATTGTCAGAGATCGTTTTGATTGGTTCTTATGTACTTCATCATTATTTTGACAGCCATTACTTTTTTTATACTCATTGTCTATTTTATGACACAGCTGCTGGTTCATAGTGACGGACTAGTGGTCTCCTTTGACCCAACAATGTAGAAGTTGAAGTTTCCCCATTTAAGTTTATTAAATTAGCCCTAAAAGTCTCATTTAGATTCCTTCATAAATCATCTATAGAAACATAGTTTATAAATGTCAGGGATTTCTAGTTTCAAGGATGGCTTTTACTTTCTACCTAAATGTGCTGCAAGTACCTTTTGATGTTGTTGCACGGTTGTACATTGTTAGACTAAAAACACTGGCGTGGTTCAGTCACTTTTGATAGTGAGGGGTTTCTTTTGCTATTTGTGTCTCAGTATTTACAAATGCAAACACAGAATTTGTTTCCCTCTCTTTTCCGATGTTATAGTGTGCGGAAAAGGAAATCCATCCAAAGCTGCTGTGAAACTGAACTGCCTATTTTAAGATGCCTATTTTAAGATGTTAAGGGTTTGTCGTCTACGGAAAAGTGTTGGAGTCACGGTATATTTATTGTTGGAAATGTATTGTTTACATTGGAGTAATATGTCTGGAGTGTTAGCTATGGACAATCATCTTGACAAAGATCTGTTTCATTCTATTTAGCTTATTTCTCTTATTGCCTTACACCCAACCTAGGCCTGCGAACATGGACATAGGAAGTGTTAACACCCTTCTCAGCGTACAAAACGACACTCTGATAAGCATAAATGCCTAAGCAGTGACAGTATTAAAGTGTGTATAGCACTTCCAACTTGTTTTTTTTATACCAGAAATCCGACAATATTTGTATGGTTATATTGTTTTTGGATATTTCAAATTCTTTGTGCCTCAATAATTGATCTAAGAAAAAAATCACAAAGGAGAGAAATAAATACACATCTGAAATGTAAGGAGAAATGGGAACCCTTTTGTGAAACAACGTGTTGTACAGCTTGGTAATTCTAACGTTTCATAATCTGTAATTGCCTGTGATAAATGAACCAATTGCATTTTGAGACTAGCTTTCTTCACTTTATTCCTTCTACATAAAACTAAGAAGTGTGCCACAATATTTAAATCATTTCATTCTATTCAAAATAAGCACTGTACATAATTACACACACACACAAAACGTGAATCAACTGATCATAAACAAATGATCTTCATTTCCATGGGAGATGAGCTATGGAAGGGCACTGAAGCTGCCCTACATTCAAAACATATTTCCGCCGTCATCCTGTTGAGCACAGCCTCCATTCAGCGTAATGGCTTGTTGCCCGTCAACCCAAAGGCCGGTTGCGTATTGAAGCACTGGTCCGCCCCGGGCGGCAGGGTAGCCTAGTGGTTAGAGCGTTGGACTAGTAACTGAAAGGTTGCAATTTCATATCCCGGAGCCGACAAGGTACAAATCTGTCGTTCTGCCCCTGAACAGGCACTTAACCCACTGTTCCTAGGCCGTCATTGAAAATAAGAATTTGTTCTTAACTGGCTTGCCTAGTTAAGTAAAGGTACAATTAATACATTTAGTACTTCAATGTTGTACAAACATTGAACTGCATTGAAATAGAGAACATAAATATATCATCAAATGTGGGTCACTAGAAGTGTACACTATAATGTGCCCTATTTGGTCTTACTCAGTGGCCAGCGGTTATTAGTAATATGTTCTTTTGGAGACTCCGAAGATCTCTGACACACCCCCATTCACTGGAATCACAGGATCTGTGATCCCCTTCCTCTGTTTGTAGTGTCCAAAGTGTCTGATCCGGTAGGAGAAAGTCTGGGCTGACAGGAGGATGTGCCACTCAATGGTAACATTACTCTCTGCTCCATTCTTTACCCAGTTAAACCTATTGTGAGATGAGACGAGAGAAGATAGAGAAGAGGAAAGAAAAGACAAGAAACAGAGACAAGAACACTAAAGACATGAGGGCTCAGTGTCACCTTCCATTCACACCCCCCCACCTCTACCTCTGATGTTGTCAGGCTGATGTTGACTGAGCTGATCAAAGAGTCTGTGACCTCGTTACTGTCACACAGAGAGACATCAGGCTGTTGGCACAGGAGAGTTCTGATCTTTAGAACACACTCACCATGACCACACCATGGAGGTTAACAGTAGACCAAAACTGACCTCATTGGACAGGGCTAAATCTAACCCTAATTGGGCAAAACAAGCTCTAAAGACCACCCATTAGCAACCATCTGGCCCAACCTGCCTCTGCTTTCCTCAAAAATACTTCTTATGCTTGCAATTAATTAAGACACCCCCCCCCCCTTACTCAGACCTCTCCCAGACAGCCCTAGCAAAATTCTTGCTTGAGAAATTGCTCTTTGCTAAGAAGCTATTTTTGTTTCTTTTTTTTACCATTTTAATTGAAAACAATCACAGTAAAGTCTGTCATTAATTGTTACCCAGAAATTATTTGATATTGAGATAGAAACAGCTGCATTGGACCTTTAAGCTGTGTGGTGATAATCAGCTATAAAACTGACAATTTTATCAATAAGATGTCCTTGAGAAATAAGGCCTGGTGTGAATGACGTTAAATACACCAATACACGCAGTCAGTCAGGAAAGCTAAGGCCAGCTTCTTCAGGCAGAAGTTTGCATCCTGTAGCTCCAACTCCAAAATGTTCTGGGACACTGTGAAGTCCATGGAGAACAAGAGCACCTCCTCCCAGCTGCCCACTGCACTGAGGCTAGGTAACACGGTCACCACTGATAAATCCATGATTATCGAAAACTTCAATAAGCATTTCTCAACGGCTGGCCATGCCTTCCGCCTGGCTACTTCAACCTCGGCCAACAGCTCCGCCCCCCCCCCCGCAGCTCCTCGCCCAAGCCTCTCCAGGTTCTCCTTTACCCAAATCCAGATAGCAGATGTTCTGAAAGAGCTGCAAAACCTGGACCCTTACAAATCAGCTGGGCTTGACAATCTGGACCCTCTATTTCTGAAACTATCTGCCACCATTGTCGCAACCCCTATTACCAGCCTGTTCAACCTCTCTTTCATCTCGTCTGAGATCCCCAAGGATTGGAAAGCTGCCGCAGTCATCCCCCTCTTCAAAGGGGGAGACACCCTGGACCCAAACTGTTACAGACCTATATCCATCCTGCCCTGCCTATCTAAGGTCTTCGAAAGCCAAGTCAACAAACAGGTCACTGACCATCTCGAATCCCACCGTACCTTCTCCGCTGTGCAATCTGGTTTCCGAGCCGGTCATGGGTGCACCTCAGCCACACTCAAGGTACTAAACGATATCATAACCGCCATCGATAAAAGACAGTACTGTGCAGCCGTCTTCATCGACCTTGCCAAGGCTTTCGACTCTGTCAATCACCATATTCTTATCGGCAGACTCAGTAGCCTCGGTTTTTCGGATGACTGCCTTGCCTGGTTCACCAATTACTTTGCAGACAGAGTTCAGTGTGTCAAATCGGAGGGCATGCTGTCCGGTCCTCTGGCAGTCTCTATGGGGGTGCCACAGGGTTCAATTCTCGGGCCGACTCTTTTCTCTGTGTATATCAATGATGTTGCTCTTGCTGCGGGCGATTCCCTGATCCACCTCTACGCAGACGACACCATTCTATATACTTTCGGCCCGTCTTTGGACACTGTGCTATCTAACCTCCAAACAAGCTTCAATGCCATACAACACTCCTTCCGTGGCCTCCAACTGCTCTTAAACGCTAGTAAAACCAAATGCATGCTTTTCAACCGGTCGCTGCCTGCACCTGCATGCCCGACTAGCATCACCACCCTGGATGGTTCCGACCTAGAATATGTGGACGTCTATAAGTACCTAGGTGTCTGGCTAGACTGCAAACTCTCCTTCCAGACTCATATCAAACATCTCCAATCGAAAATCAAATCAAGAGTCGGCTTTCTATTCCGCAACAAAGCCTCCTTCACTCACGCCGCCAAGCTTACCCTAGTAAAACTGACTATCCTACCGATCCTCGACTTCGGCGATGTCATCTACAAAATGGCTTCCAACACTCTACTCAGCAAACTGGATGCAGTCTATCACAGTGCCATCCGTTTTGTCACTAAAGCACCTTATACCACCCACCACTGCGACTTGTATGCTCTAGTCGGCTGGCCCTCGCTACATATTCGTCGCCAGACCCACTGGCTCCAGGTCATCTACAAGTCTATGCTAGGTAAAGCTCCGCCTTATCTCAGCTCACTGGTCACGATGGCAACACCCATCCGTAGCACGCGCTCCAGCAGGTGTATCTCACTGATCATCCCTAAAGCCAACACCTCATTTGGCCGCCTTTCGTTCCAGTACTCTGCTGCCTGTGACTGGAACGAATTGCAAAAATCGCTGAAGTTGGAGACTTTTATCTCCCTCACCAACTTCAAACATCAGCTATCTGAGCAGCTAAACGATCGCTGCAGCTGTACATAGTCTATTGGTAAATAGCCTACCCTTTTCACCTACCTCATCCCCATACTGTTTTTATTTATTTACTTTTCTGCTCTTCTGCACACCAATATCTCTACCTGTACATGACCATCTGATCATTTATCACTCCAGTGTTAATCTGCAAAATTGTAATTATTTGCCTACCTCCTCATGCCTTTTGCACACATTGTATATAGACCCCCCCTTTGTTTTCTACTGTGTTATTGACTTGTTAATTGTTTACTCCATGTGTAACTCTTTGTTGTATGCTCACACTGCTATGCTTTATCTTGGCCAGGTCGCAGTTGCAAATGAGAACTTGTTCTCAACTAGCCTACCTGGTTAAATAAAGGTGAAATAAAAAAATAAAAAAAATAAGCCAAGTAATCAAACCAAGCAGATAGTTCCAGGCGCTGCTAGCTATTTATTTATTCATTTACAGCAGCCATTAAAAGGATATCACTTCCTACTAAAATGGATCGTGTCTGATATACAGCGCATATGAAATGAGGATGTTGAATAAACAGGAAGTACCCTACCTTGTCTCCCAAGATGCATCTGTGCGAACGTTGTCCCAGTTTCCTGTGCAGTATGTGGTCCTCACCTCTGCAATGGCCTCAAAACTTCTGGATATATGCAGAGATAGTGGATGCTCCTTTCCAATGCTGGATCTTCGAGAAATAACTGTAATAAGTGATTGTCAGCTATTTCGATCTGGAGCAGCGATCTGATACCACTCAAAATCTCACTTCTTCTCTCGCACCTGGTACTCCTTATAGGTGGTGATGTAATGAGTAGATGCTACACAGGCCAGCGACGACCACCTCTGCATTACTGAACGTTTGCTGAGCCTCCAAGTTCCTTATCAACAAACAAAGGTCATCTGTATAACACATTCAAATGTAATACCAAAAAATGCAAACAGAATATTTGCCTTAATGAGTGGGTGTGTATGTATGTGTGTGTGTGTGTGTGTGTGTGTGTGTGATATTTGATTCTCACGTGCTTGACGGCTTCCCCTGACATGGTGCTGCAAAACACGAGTAAAGTAAACAGAATTCAACCAACAAGTCCTTCAACATGTCAGCTAAACAAACACTACGGCCTGTCTGTTCCCTTCAAAACAACATGGATTTTCATTGTACTTTCATGTGCGCCTTAACGCGTGACCTGCGAGTCACAACCTATTCCATCTCAAGTTCAAGTCCCAACACATCTGTTCCCTAATCACATTTTCCATGACAGCATTGGAAGGAAAATCAAACGAGGGTTTGTTAAGTTCAACCACTCACACACGTTCACACTGTAGTGGAAACTCACGTCATTTCTCCAGGGACAGCCACAATGGGCAGAGGGCCTGTGGTGATCATCTGGACGCCCACAATGTTTGGGTGACACGGGAGGGGCCAGGTCAGCTAGGCCAGAGAGAACAGCACGGCCACATCTCCATGGTGACATCATGTTACAGTACACTGACACACAGTCCTAGCTTTGGAAACACAATTCCCCTAGGGTAACACCACAGTTTAAGCCATTGGAAAGTGTTAGGCTGCGCTGGGGCTACAATGGAAAAAGGCTGAAAAAGAACCGTGCTCACACCTCTCCAGTGCTGAAGAGAACAGGTTTGGGGTGGTGGCAGTCCTGTGTCTCATTGGAGGGAGCTCCAAACAGTGTATCTCTAATGCCTTGCCAAAATGGGTCACCCTCAAAAAGCCCCCGTTTCAGAACAATTTAATACATTGAAGAGGGCTTATCTACATGACAATGATCTAAATATAGGACAATGAAAAGAAGAGAAGGGTTGCTAACCTTGAAATTGAGATCTCCTCCGCTTATAGTTTCTGCGGTGAAGCTGTGGCCCAGAGCTGGTTAACAGGTCCTGCTGGGTCAGAATCACAAAATCACAGAATCCCACACCTGCCTTACCATGCAGCTCCTGTAGGGGGCAGACACAGCAATACAGCAGTCATAAGACAATGGTAGATGTGGATGATGACTTGATGGAGAAGAGAACAAACATCTGTCCACGTAACTGGTTCCACAGATCATGGAATTATAATCGGCATCTCACTCCTAGTGACTGGTAAGATTTCTTACCTTTGCAATTTTGTAAATGTTCTCTGCTATGATGCAAGTGGTGTCAAACATGTCAGATCCTGCTGGACAGCACAACACTTTTGATGGAAAGCATCAGAGAGGTGATGTACACATGTTGGTGCAGGCAGTATTTTTTTGTTGCTATGGACACTCTGCTATAAAGTACACTTTTGAATTAGCATAGGAGTCTGCTCCAGTATTCCGTGTATTCCTACAGTTTTGTCCCTCCAATAGGACAAGAGCTGTTGCAGTATTCACAGGGGAGTCCAGTGTTGGCACAGAAGGACCCTCAGGTGTCTGGGAAAAGGCTGCCACTGGAACAAGACACAGTGTCACACATACGGCCCCTGGAATAGGACACAGTGTCACACATTCGGCCCCTGGAACAAGACACAGTATCACACATACGGCCCCTGGAACAAGACGCATTGTCACACATACGGCCCCTGGAACAAGACACAGTACCACACATACCGCCCCTGGAACAAGACACAGTACCACACATACCGCCCCTGGAACAAGGCAAAGTGTCACATATACGGCCCCTGGAATAGGACACAGTATCACACATACCGCCCCTGGAACAAGACACAGTACCACACATACCGCCCCTGGAACAAGACACAGTACCACACATACCGCCCCTGGAACAAGACAAAGTGTCACATATACGGCCCCTGGAATAGGACACAGTATCACACATATGGCCCCTGGAACAAGACATAGTGTCTGAAAAAGAGCGCCACCATGTGGTGGTGATAGAGGTGGTGCTTTACATATGGATGCAACTGTCCCGGCGTCCCGGTTAGAGAACGTAAATGACCAGCATCGTCCGGGTTTGGGTTTGGCCGGGGTAGGCCGTCATTGTAAATAAGAATTTGTTCTTAATTGACTTGCCTAGTTAAATAAAGGTTAGATTAAATAAATTACAAACATTCCACACTTTATTACCACACACCGGACACACACACACAAAACAGAAACACACACCAAACAGACACACACACCAAACAGACACACACACCAAACAGACACACACACCAAACAGACACACACACCAAACAGTCACACACACCAAACAGTCACACACACACAGCAAACAGGATTAGAGGAGGGAACTAGTGGTTGTGGTTTGTAGGTCAATGATGCACGAACACTAGTGTGAGTTGGGAGAGTCCAGGTAGAACTGCAGGGGAAATGGTATTTTGGAGTGCTGACGGACGATTGCCACTCACCAGGGGGACATCTCCATCTGGTACAGTCTGCTCTGCTCACCCAACATAATATCATAGGAAAACGTCATCCTGGTAAGTTTCTCGCTGACGTTTTTGTTGTTTATCTCATGTCTGTCTCTTCTCACACTAACCTCCTCTTTACCCCCCCTCATTCTCTTCTCTCCCCGTTCTTTCACCCTCTCCATCCCACCATCACTCTACACATTCTCTCCCTCCATTCTCTCTCGCTCCTTCTTTCCCTCGACCTCCTCTCATCTCTCTCCTCTCTCTCCCTCCTTCACCCTCTCCCTCTCTCTTGTCCATTCTCTCTTCCCTTCTCATCCCCTCCCTCCCTCTCCCCTTCTCTCTCTCACTTCTTGCTCAGTCACATCAACCCTGTGACACTCATCTTTTCCCATTGATTGCAATGTATTGAGAAAAACATCAGCTACTGTGACACTTGCCCTTTTTTCCAAAACGTGCCAGGATGAAGTTTTCAAACTGATAATGGTCTGTTTACTGTGGTCCTGCTGTAGGACTGACCGTAGGCACTGGTTCCTCTGAAGTAAAAAAAAACATTACACATCAGTTGTTAACACTATCAAAAAATAAACCTGTTTTATGAATTAGACTATTATAAATAAACTGAATGAAGATTTTATTCTTGGCCATCATGTGTGAAGGAATGTTACTCGTATTCATAAATGAACCCCATGACAAACCCCTGCTATCTCGCACTAAAAAAAAATACAAAGTTACCCACGAGCAAAATGAGACAAACATAGATAAACTCTTACGTGATCGGTCTTCCCAGTGAATAGCCTTGACCGAGATTAACCATGACTGAGATTAACTACGAGCCATGGCACAACGCTACGCGTAACCAACATGGTGTTAATACTGTTAATAAAAACACTTCCTGGGCATGTGAGAAGTGCTTCATGAATGCAAGTCATTCAGCTTAAACCTTGACTGATGCACACCTGACTGATGCAAACAAGCATTTCGCTACACCCGCCATAACATCTGCTAAATATGTGTATTTCGTTTGATTTGAAATGATAAGCTGTATCAGTCAATTACAGCAAATAGAAGAAAGAGCTGGTTCTTGAAACACATACACCCTTATTTTAAAAAACAAACATATTTAAACTTTCTTTAAGCAGGAAGTCACCATTGAGACCAGGGTCTCTTTGACAAGGGAGCCCCGCTTGAGGTAATTCAATGAAATAACGATACATTATGCTTTTGCATGGACGCAATCAAATGGTAAAGGATCAGTATCAGCTGAGTGAATACTTAGCTCACACTCTGCTCACACTCTGTCTAATATTCAATGACATTTCAAGATAGCAATAGTCAAAAGCAGAATCATTTCTATTATAACCTGGATGGCTATCACAGACTGGAACATGTTCCGGGATTCTTCTGATGACAGTGAGGAATACACCACATCAGTCACTGGCTTTATCAATAAGTGCATTGAGGACGTCGTCCCCACAGTGACTGTACGTACATACCCCAACCAGAAGCCATGGATTACAGGTACATTCGCACTGAGCTAAAGGGTAGAGCTGCTGCTTTCAAGGTGCATATAAGAAATCCCACTATGCCCTGCGACGAACCATCAAACAGGCAAAGCGTCAATACAGGGCTAAGATTGAATCATACTATACCGGCTCTGATGCTCGTCGGATGTGGCAGGGCTTGCAAACTATTACAGACTACAAAAGGAAGCACAGCTGCGAGCTGCTCAGTGACACAAGCCTACCAGATGAGCTAAATCACTTCTATGCTCGCTTCGAGGCAAGCAACACTGAGGCATGCATGAGAGCATCAGCTGTTCCAGACGAGTGTGTGATCACACTCTCCGTAGCCGACATGAGTAAGACCTTTAAACAGGTCAACATACACAAGGCCGCAGGGCCAGACGGATTACCAGGACGTGTACTCAGAGCATGCGCTGACCAACTGGCAGGTGTCTTCACTGACATTTTCAACATGTCCCTGATTGAGTCTGTAATACCAACATGCTTCAAGCAGACCACCATAGTCCCTGTGCCCAAGAACATGAAGGCAACCTGCCTAAATGACTACAGACCCGTAGCACTCACGTCCGTAGCCATGAAGTGCTTTGTAAGGCTGGTAATGGCTCACATCAACAACATTATCCCAGAAACCCTAGACCCACTGCAATTTGCATACCACCCAAACAGATCCACAGATGATGCAATCTCTATTGCACTCCACACTGCCCTTTCCCACCTGGACAAAAGGAACACCTATGTGAGAATGCTGTTCATTGACTACAGCTCAGCGTTCAACACCATAGTACCCTCAAAGCTCATCACCAAGCTAAGGATTCTGGGACTAAACACCTCCCTTAACGAAACCTACATGTACATACATAGCACCATCAGTGCTCCCGCACATTGGCTGACCGGGCTATCTGCATTGTGTCCCACCACCCGCCAACCCCTCTTTTTACGCTTCTGCTACTCTCTGTTCATCATATATGCATAGTCACTTTAACGAAACCTACATGTACATACTACCTCAATAAGCCTGACTAACCGGTGTCTGTATATAGCCTTGCTACTCTTTTTTCAAATGTCTTTTTACTGTTGTTTTATTTCTTTACTTACCTACACACACACCTTTTTTTTCTCGCACCATTGGTTAGAGCCTATAAGTAAGCATTTCACTGTTAAATACCTGTTGTATTCGGCGCACGTGACAAATAAACTTTGATTTGATTTGAAGGAGTTCCCACATATGCTGAGCACTTGTTGGCTGCTTTTCCTTCACTCTACAGTCCGACTCATCCCAAACCATCTCAAATTGGTTGAGGTCAGGGGATTGTGGAGGCCAGGTCATCTGATGCAGCACTCCATCACTCTCCTTCTTGGTAAAATAGCCCTTACACAGCCTGGAGCTGTGTTGGGTCATGGTACTGTTGAAAAAACAAATGATAGTCCCACTAAGCCAAACCAGATGGGATGGAGTATAGCTGCAGAATGCTGTGGTAGCCATGCTGGTTAAGTCTGCCTTGAATTATAAATTCATCACAGACAGTGTCACCAGCAAAGCACCCGCACACCATCACACCTCCTCCTCCATGCTTTACGGTGGGAAATACACATGCGGAGATCATCCGTTCACCCACACCGCGTCTCACAAAGACATGGCAGTTGGAACCAAAAATATCAGATTTGGACTCCAGACCGGTCTAATGTCCATTGCTCGTGTTCTTGTCCCAAGCAAGTCTCTTCTTATTGGTGTCCTTTAGTAGTGGTTTCTTTGCAGCAATTCCACCATGAAGGCCTGATTCACAGTCTCCTCTGAACAGTTGATGTTGAGATTTGTCAGTTAGTTGAACTGTGAAACATTTATTTGGGCTGCAATTTCTGAAGCTGGTGACTAACTTATCCTCTGCAGCAGAGGTAACTCTGGGTCTTCCATTCCTGTGGTGGGCCTCATGAGAGCCAGTTTAATCATAGAGCTTGATGGTTTTTGCGACTGCACTTGAAGAAACTTTCGAAGTTCTTAAAATGTTCCGTATTGACTGCCCTTCATGTCTTAAAGTAATGGACTGTCGTTTCGCTTTGCTTATTTGAGCTGTTCTTGCCATAATATGGAATTGGTCTTTTTCCAAATAGTCATATCTTCTGTATACCCCCTACCTTGTCACAACACAACTGATTTGCTCAAATGCATTAAGAAGGAAAGAAATTCCACAAATTAAGGCCCACCTGTTAATTGAAATTACAACATCATGAAGCTGGTTGAGCGAATGCCAAGAGTGTGCGAATCTGTCATCAAGGTAAAGTCGTGGCTATTTGAAGAATCTGTTTTAAGTTTTGGTTCCTACATGATTCCATGTGTTATTTCATAGTTTTGATGTCTTCACTATTATTCTACAATGTAGAAAAAAGTCTAAATAAAAACCCTTGAATGAGTAGGTGTTCTAAAATGTTTGACCAGTAGTGTATGTAAATTAGATATTTTTTGTATTTCATCTTCAATAAATATGCAAACATTTCTAAAACATGTTTTCACTTTGTCATTATGGCAGTATTGTATGTGCAGGTGGGTGAGAGTTTAATTTAATTCATTTTGAATTCAGGCTGAAACAACAAAATGGGGAATAAGTCAAGGGGTGTGAATACTTTCTGAAGACACTAACTGCAGAGCATAATGGTTGGTGGACATGGAGTTGGAAATGCCATTACCCATACAGGTGAAGGATCTTACATTTGATCACCATGTTACAGGAGAACTTCCAATGCAGGAAGTGAAAAACTTGTAGCGTATGAGGTTTAAAAAAGCTTCAGTAGTTTGTCATTTCCACTGAAATTTCAGACTTGATTTTCCCCTCACGAAAAATGTACTGTATCAACCTCAACAAAAATGTCTAATTATAATCCACATTTCTTGTTGCTGCAGGATTCTTTTAGACTGACTAGGTTATAGTGTACAGTCCTGGAACAAAGGCAACATGACTTGATCAGATAATGTTTTACAGCCTGTATTAAAAACAAACCAGCAGTACCATAAAATAAACCTCAGTCTTGTCCAAGGGTGGCTGTTAAGTTGCACACCTTTCAGATATCCCTTGGAAGTCATTTTCACTCCAAAGGTCATAGATATACAGTACGAGTCAAAGGTTTGGACACACCTACTCATTGAAGGGTTTTTCTTTATTTTTACTATGTTTTACATTGTAGAATAAAACAGTGAAGACATCAAAACTATGAAATGAAACATGGAATCATGTAACCAAAAATTGTTTCAAAAAAACATTTATTTTATAGTTTAGATTCTTCAAAGTAGCCACCCTTTGCCTTGAAGACAGCTTTGCACACTTTTGGCATTTTCTCAACCAGCTAGAATACTTTTCCAACAGTCTTGAAGGAGTTCCCACATATGCTGAGCACTTGATGGCTGCTTTTCCTTTGCTCTGCGATCCAACTCATCCCAAACCATATCAATTGGGTTGAGGTCAGGTGATTGTGGAGGCAGGTCATCTGATGCAGCACTCCATCACTCTCCTTAGTCAATTAGCCCTTACACAGCCTGGAAGTGTACTGGTCATTGTCCTTTTGAAAAACAACTGATAGTGGGATTAAGTGCAACCCGATGGAATGGCGTAACGCTGCAGAATGCTGTGGTAGGCATGCTGGTTAAGTGTGCCTGGAATTCTAAATAAATCACTGACAGTGTCACCAGCAAAGCACCCCCAAAACATCACACCTGCTCCTCCATGCGTCACGGTGGTAACCACACATGAGATCATCCGTCTACCTACTCTGCGTCTCACAAAGACACAGCAGTTGGAACCCCCAAAAATCTCAAATTTCGACTCATCAGATCAAACAACCATCTCACCAGCACCCCCACACCTCCTCCATGGTGGGAACCACACATGCAGAGATCCTTCGTTCACCTACTCTGCGTCACAAAGACACAGCAGTTGGAACCCCAAAAAATCTCAAATTTCGACTCATCAGATCAAAAGGACAGATTTCCGTCGGTCTAATGTCCATTGCTCATGTTTCTAGGCCCAAGCAAGTCTCTTCTTCTCATTGGTGTCCTTTAATAGTGGTTTCGTTGCAGCAATTAAACCATGAAAACCTGATTCACACAGTCTCCTCTGAACAGTTGATGTTGAGATGTCGGTTACTTGAACTCTGAAGCATTTATTTTGGCAGCAATCTGAGGTGAAGTGAACTCTGCTTCAGAGCTTATCCTCTGCAGCAGAGGGAACTCTGGGTCTTCCTTTCCTGTGGTGGTCCTCATGAGAGACAGTTTATCATAGCGCTTGATGGATTTTGCGACTGCACTTGAAACTTTAAAAGTTCTTGAAGTGTTCTGCATCGACTGACCTTCATGTCTTAAAGTAATGGACTTTCATTTCGCTTTGCTTATTTGAGCTCTTCTTGCCATAATATGAATTTAGCCCTATTTGGTAAAATACCATCTTCTGTATTCCAACCCTACCGTGTCACAACACAACTGATTATCTCAAACGCATTAATAAGGGAAGAAATTCCACAATTGAACTTTTAACAAGGCACACCTGTTACTTGAAATGACTACCTCATGAAGCTGGTTGAGAGAACGCCAAGACTGTGCAAAGCTGTCATGACCAAATTGTGTAGAGAAAGATCACTTCTCCAGTACATAAATAAAACAAAAGAATCGCAGATTAAGGTGTGCTAAATATTATTTATTTCCTTTTGGATTAATTTCTTCCATGGTTACACCATAATCAGCTCTTCTATTTGGATGGTTAACACGACACTTCTGAGGTATACATATAAATTGAGGAGAGGGGCATTTGGGTCAGTCATCATCAGTAAGCTGAGAAATTGTCAGGACCACTCAATAAAACCTTGCTTTTAACCTCCCTCTCCATCACACTGACCTAACCTTTGGGTCAAAGGACAGCCTAAACAATGCAGCTATTTGGCATAATAGGCAAGAAATTACATGGGAATCCAATATCCCAAGCAAAAAGACAAGAAATTATCGATGTAATAAATAAATCAATGGAAAATAAGAAATGTTCTTTTTTTTAAGCAAACATGACTGACTTGGAAAGACACTAACATGGTTAAAAGAATTTCATGATTCTTTACATTCAGAAACAGGGAGAAAATGTCATGGAGTCGTAATTGCTCAACTGTCTATGCTGTAATCGGTGATCAGCATCAGGTTCATTTAAACACCCTCCTATCTGGTCAAGTGTAAATACTGATGTAGCACTTTAAAACGGTCATTCAAGTCAACATTAATGAGGACACTGATACACTTACTGTACAATCACAACAAGAAAGGCACTGAGGAATATTGTTACTCATTTATTATCTCCTTTTTGCTATAGTCTCCTAACTGTAAAAATCTAAAGCATTAATTTGAATAATAAACCTGTTATATGCTTAGAAAATAGTTTACACCTTGGCCAAGCTTATTTTAGACAACTACAAAAATGTAAGTCACTACAAAAAACACCTCCTGCTTCACGACAGGTCAGTTTTCAAAGCTATTTTGAACCAAAACGTCTGAGCATGGTAACACCAAACTTTTGGAATAGCCCAATCGCTGTGACAAACATGTTTATTTAATAACATTCAGTAACCGGTTACAGAGGGAGATATTAGCCTTTAACTATAGATTTCCTGTTACTGAAATAGATCTGGACCCACTTTTGAAATGCTTGCGATCCACCCACTGGAAACCATTACTTTCAGAGTAGCCTCGAGAGGATAGAATGATTGTTTTCCAATGTGAAATGTTTTGGCTGAAACGATGGTTGTCACAGTACTAGCCAGTTGGACTGGAGTTTATGTTACAGGAGAACGTTAAAGGGAGATGGAACAGCATCAAAGTTCGGGAGATAGGGCATCTTCTTGTGATTAGATGTGGCACTTTAAAGAGTGTTGTTGAGACCCACCATCATGTCCTCCTGGGGGGGGGGGTCACTTCCCGCTGTCACGGGCACTGTGTGTCAATACGGCTGTACTTCACTTGACTCCATTGGGCCGGTGGCCATGACAGCGGCATCTGGTAGTTCCGAGGGACGATGCCTGTGACATTCTGTTCCAGGTACTGGAAAATTCGGTACCACCACACCCTTGAGAAAAAGTTGCTCTGCGATGATTCCTTCAGCACCTGTGAAACAAATTAAATGTTCATGAACAACACCATGCCTTAAATTGTTGATACACGTTGAACATGCAGGTAATACTAGTCTATTACAGGGTATTTACATTGGTTATTCCACTGGTAAGTGTGACCAAATATAGACTTACTTGCTGGTTGGCCATGGTGTGGTACCACCAGAATAGGCGTGTGGTGATGAAGTAAGCCACCACCACATCTATGGAGTAGTGGTCATGAGCCAAGAGAATGCAGAAGAGGCCTACAGCACATAGCAGCCAGCAGATCAAATGGTACCACCAGAACCGTTTTGGAGAGTCTGCGAGAAACAGAAAATACCTTTAAGTCAATGTGACCAATCAGATGTATGCCTGTTGAGAGAACATACATCAGCTCCAACAGCTCGTACAGTTTACCACAGACAGTCTCCTCCACTCCAAAAATAAACATCACAGACTTCACTAAGAGAGGCTATGCCGTAGTGTTGTGTAGCCTACTTACATTCTTTAATGAAGAGATAGCTGAGTGTCAGCATGACTGTGTGGCCACTGTAAAGGTAGTCCCCACACATGTGGTGCGAGCCAGTGATGGTGAGGCCTCCTCCTGCAATCATCTTCATGACTCGCCGCATTTGGGATTCCCAGTCACCAAACAGCTTCAACAGAATAAAAAAATAAAACGCCACAAAAGTATGTCAAGTTAGTGTGCTCCAGAAAGGCATAAATCGTCAACTCAGACTTATTCAACAATAATACAGTAACAACCTGTGTGTCTGAAAGGGGATGTGTTAGCCTACTATTAGGAGCTTGAACAGTACTAACCCTGTTCGCCAGTTAGAAGCTGATCATACATGATCAGACTAACTTGGAACAAGGCCTCCAGTCAGAAACGCTGGCCCACAGCCAACTGCTTTCAACAGTTAGAAAGCTATCACTAATTTGGTTAATTCAGTTAGATTAAATAGGAAATGTGGAATTGTCAGAAATAGATGAGCCGGCAAATTTGGACTGATAACGAATGGTTTCCTCTAAGGGGATATCCTGGCCTGTGGTGTGCTGAGGGGATGCAGATCCTGGCCTTGTTCACTAGTTCTCTACTGTATGCCTCCCACTAACGTGAGGGCAGGAACACTCAAGAGGAACTAACGCCACACCCCTGCTTCATGATTGAACAGACCTGCTAAAAGTAGGGAGCTTTGAGAAAAGTGGTTGTCACAGTAGGTGAACAAATTGGTCATACGCAGTCAAATAAATGTTCACAGCCATTGAGTCTTAAGAACATATAAAATGTTGGCTACAGATAAATCATCAACTTAATGTGAGGGAATATATCAGCTTTTACTATAGCATGGCTGAGAAACTGCTGATGACATGGGTCTAAATCAAATTGACAAATGCCATCTACTATCCTTAAAAACATGACCAACATGCCACAAATAAAAATAAACCTTCAAAAATCGTCTGTTGTCGTTTAACGCGAGAACATCTCCAGTTCTTTAAAAAACATTTATCTGCCCTTTAAAATCCTGCCTGCATTGGAAAATTGGGACCATAAGGGGTCAACAGCTGGAAAATAATGTTGCTTTTCTCATCGGCCACATAAAAAAATGCTATTCTCAGAGCCTTCTCACTCAGCACTTTCAACATCGACCTCGGAGGTTCACAGACATGTTAAGACAAGCTACTAACTACACAGTCATTTCACTTAGTATGCTACAGGTAACTGCCAAAATAATGGAAACACTTGAGTAATTGAGGGATACAAAGTATATTGAAAGCAGGTGCTTCCACACAAGTCTGGTTCCTGAGTTAATAAAGCAATTAACATCATGTATAAACATGCTTGGCAGGTCCTTGTTTTTGCTACCATAGCTATGCCCCCCGTCCACTGGGTACGAGTGGTCACTGAATGGTTTGATGAGCATGAAAACGATGTAAACCATATGCCATGGCCGTCATCTCAACCCAATTGAACACTTATGGGAGATTCTGGAGAGGGGCTTGAGACAGCATTTTCCACCACCATCAACAACAAAAAATAACACATTATGGAATTTTGTGGACCAATGGTGTTGCACCCATCCAATAGAGTTCCAGACACTAGCAGAATATATGCCAAGGCGCACTGAAGCTGTTCTGGCTCGTGGAGGCCCAACGCCCCATTAAGAAACTATGTTGACATTTTCTTTATTTTGGCAGTTACCTGTATGTTTTTGCATAATTAAATAATGCAACAAAAAGTCTATATTTCTCAGCCCAGGGAGAAGTGGCAAGTACCTTAGGAGAGCACTTGAAATGCATTCCTGGCACAGGGAGTGTGGTTATGTACATGGTGATACACCTGTATAGGTACAGTGTGCCAACGATGAAGAAGAAACGTCGACCAACGATGGACCTGAGGACGAGAAAGTAGTACATACAGAATCAAGACTTGCTGGAGCGCTTAATCAGCACATGGCAAAACATACTTTAACATGGAGTGGATCCTTCAATACGTTCCGGATGTTAGAATTCAAGTCGTTATCAAATGATTGTAACTTATCTTGTTCATTTACCTATATTTTAACAGTGTCAACTGTAGAAGCCACAGGCTGACCAGTATCATGCCGTTGATTTCGCATATGGAAAAAGCCCAGTCTACTCGGTCAAAAAAGTCAAAGAACTTGTCTGGCAGGGGCGGAGTAGCGTCTTTGGGAGGCACGCGTTCGTGGACCACAGAGATAATGATGGTGGTGCAGACAAAGCAGACCATGGCGTAGATGCAAGCCACGCCAGTCTTCCCCCACTCTTCAGGGAACGGAGAACGGTTGATCTCAGGCATGTGGATCTGAACCCGTTCCTTGTGAAACCCATTGATCAGACCGTTACTCTTGGGCTTGTTCCCATTTACCTCATTGATGACGGTCAAGATGGAGTGTCCATTGGCATGCCCATTTTTATGTGCTTCAATGTGGTGCTCTATTCTGAGAGTCTCCAACTTGTCCAAAAGCTGTCTGCCTCTGTCCGAGGTGACAAGGACCAGAGGGGCCGTCTGGAAGTCCGCCTTGGAGAGCTGCAGAAGGCCCTGGCCGTCCAGGTGGAGGAAGGCCTCAGAGTATTCCTGCATTCCCTCATTGGTCAGCCACTGGTGCACGTCCTCCGTTGACCACTGGGCCACTTTCTTCATGTCAGTCCCCGTGCCGTACGAGTGGCAAACGGGGGGAGAAACTTGGGTGGAAGAGTCCAGAAGTGTTAGCGGTTCGGTCTAACAAACCCAGAGTCCTCCTCAGGTCACACTCATCATGTAGAAAGGACATTGGGTGCTGCCGACACCTGGAGTGTCCAGTCAGGCAAATCTAGAGGTTAATCCATCCTACCAAGGTTTGGGATTGAACTTGCTGTGACAATTTTGATCTAAAAATGGGAGAGAAAAAAAAAAAATCTTAAAACAATTCAACACACATTTACTAGCATTCACACATTACTTTGACAAACTTTGTGTGTTACAAAGCCTATTATATGATGTATGTAATCTATTGAATCGTGTGATGACAAAGCAGATGTATTAATTGTAGAAAAAAAATTATCCATCTATAAATGGTAAAAGTCTAATATTCATAATGTAGAGTGCATTAAAAAATAAATAAAAATAAAAAATAAAAAAATTCACCCATTCATCAGATTCTCTCACACACATTCAAAAGTTTGGGGTTAGAAATGTCCTTGTTTTTGAAAGAAAAGCACATTTTGTCCATTAAAATATCAAATTGGTCAGAAATACAGTGCAGACAATGTTAATGTTGTAAATGACTATTCTAGCTAGAAATGGCAGATTTTTTCAAATGGAATATCTGCATAGGCGTACAGAGGCCCATTATGAGCAACCATCACTCCTGTGTTCCAATGGCACGCTGAGTTAGCTAATCCAAATGTATCATTTTACAAAGGCTAATTGATCATTAGAAAAACATTTTGCAATTATGTAATCACCGCTGAAAACTGTTCTGATTAAAGAAGCAATAAAAAAACTGGCATTCTTTAGACTAGTTGAGTATCTGGAGCAGTAGTCCCACTGTTGACATAGGGACTACTGTTTTGCGGGTACTATTTAATGAAGCTACTCTAATGTACTTGTCCTCTTGCTCAGTTGTGTACCGGGGCCTCCTACTCTTTCTATTCTCATTAGATCCAGTTTGCGCTGTTCTGTGAAGGGACTAGCACACAGCGTTGTATGAGATTTTCAGTTTCATGGCAATTTCTCACATGGAACAGCCTTCATTTCTCAGAACAAGAACAGACTGACGAGTTTCAGAAGAAAGTTTTGTTTCTGGCCAATTTGAGCCTGTAATCGAACCCACAAATGCTGTTTCTCCTAATACTCAACTAGTCTTAAGGCCAGTTTTATTGCTTCTTTAAATCAGAACCAGTTTTCAGCTAACATAATTGCAAAAGGGTTTTCCAATGATCAATTAGCCTTTTGAAATTATAATCTTGGATTAGCTAACATGCCATTGGAACACAGGAGTGATGATTGCTGATAAATGGGCCTCTGTATGCCAATGTTGATAATCCTTATCATTAAAAAAAAAAAAAAAAGCAATTTTCAACATTTCTAAGTGACCCCAAACGTTTTAATGGTAGCGTACACGCGCAAACACGTAAAGTACTCAAGTCAAACTTCTTTAGAGTCATACGGAAGTAGTTTTTGGGGGCATCTGTACTTTACTATTTATATTTTTTATATATTTTACTTCACTACATTCCTAAAGAAAATTATGTACTTTTTACTCCATACATTATTCCCGACATCAAAAAGTACTCATTACATTTGGAATGCTTAGCGGGAGAGGAAAATGGTCCAACTCCTACACATCAAGGGAACATACCAGGTCATTCCCACTGCCTTTGATCTGGCAGACACACTAAACACACGAGTCATTTGTAAATTATGCCTGAGTGTCGGAGCGTGCCCCTGGCTATCCGTAAATAAAAAATAAAAAACAACAGTTCCGTCTAGTTCGCTTAATATAAGGAATTTCAAACTTTTACTTTTGATACTTAAGTACCCTTAAAACCAAATAATTTTGGACTTTTACTCAAGTAGTATTTTACTGGGTGACTCAATGGAACATGGCTCAAGTAAAAGTAAAGTAGCTTTCCTTTTACTCAAATATGACAATAGGGTACTTTTTCCCCAACACTGTATACATACACACACAAAATATTGCACACACACAGGACCGCAGAATTTCGACACAAGCAAGCGCGCTCTCGTTCAGGATACGAGACTGCTAATTTTAGGAAACAAAGCCTCAACTATCCGTTCAAATGCCAGCGAAAAGTGCTTTCAGGTGAGGAATTAGCCCACAGCTCAGTAAAACTGTTATTTCATAAAACACACCGCGTCTACGACTTTGTAAGCATTTTGTTATTGCCGTATCAATACAGTATAATGGAGAAAGCAAATTCCTTGTTGAGAGTCATTCGTTTAAAATGTGTAGACTACATTATTGCAGGCTCTGGAATAATTGACAACAAAACGTGTTACCTTGTTGCTGCTGTGACGATGAATGAACAAATACGGTTTGACAATAAGCTACTCCTCATAAGAAATTCACCAACAGGCAAGTTGAGGCAACGTATGTGAAGCGCGGGTATGGGGAAACATCGAACATTCCAACAGTTTGCTCACAGGGTGGGGCACTGTTTACAAATCGGTCTTTGAGGGAGGGGGATGGTTGTTTATATTAGCAAAAAAGGCTTAAAAAAGGCCATAATTGTGCCACTTCTCCAGAAAATAACATGAGAAAAGAAGCCTCACTTATTTTATGTGGATGGGATGACACCCATATCGTCACACGTTATCTGTGATTTGTTTTTTTAATCTGTATTTAACTAGGTAAGTCAGTTAAGAACAAATTCTTATTTTCAGTGACGGCCTAGACTTGTACCTTATCAGCTCGGGGATTTGAACTTGCAACCTTTCGGTTACAAGTCCACCACTCTAACCACTAGGCTACCCTGCTGCCCCATACAGAAAGTGAGCGCTAAGGTGCCGCCCATAATCAATTAACCCCTCAATCACAACGATAGATCCGATTGTGTTCTGAGCCAAATGTAACAGCATCATCTGGATATGTGTGGAACAAAAGTTCAACATTCACCTTCTGCTACCATTTCTGTCAAGCCGTGTACACACAGTTTGACGCACACGTTCGATAAGTCCAACATATGCACCACACATAACGCACTGCTTCAATACAGCAAGTCAAACGCAGCGTTCCATTGTAAATTAATACAATTCTGGTGTAGAAAACTGCATAAACACTGTCGGTGATGTGATCGAGGCATAACGATGCGTTCTATGGAAAGTAGCGCGTCGTGGAACACACCTTCCACAGAGTTGCATTATTTTCGAGAGAACGCATAGAGTTGATGATGGCTATAATTTAACACATTTGCCCGAGATAAAAATGTGTTCATTTGACGGTGTTGTGCCGGAAAAAAAGAAAAAAATCTCCCCCGCGTTTTTCTTTGCTTCGACTTGCTTGCTAGTTGAAATTTCTGCTCTTCACGCCGTTGTCAGTTTAGCCTACATTTCACTGATCCCAGTTCCGTACAAATGTGCCCAACCGCAGACATTCAAATGAGGCTACAAAGAAAACTAAATGGGACTGTAGCTACTGTGTTGACTTCAAAATCAGGGGTGTGAACTGTTTCTATTCAAGCGTTGATCGATATGGTAATTGCTGTATAGTATTGGAGAAAAGATGAAAAAAAAACGGACCCTCCGTTACATCTAGACGTGGCATGTCGTAACGTACAGCACGCATAAAGCAACTACTTCTGTCTTACAATCTCTCCACCAGGTGTAGCACTTCTCTCATCCTTTAAAAACAAGAAATGGACAGTGAGGGGGATACCTAGTCATTTTTTGCGTCATCATTGTATGCGATCATCATTCTCAAAGACACTGTTTACTTCTAAGATCACTTTATTACCGCCCTAAAAACCCAATTCAAATAGGTCTGTAATGACACCTTATATAAACTCTTTATAGTGTTTTATTTACATTTTAGAGGCGATAAGGTGATAAGTTGGACAGATTGAGTGAAAAAAGGCATATTCCCACACGGACATCTCTCCTTCTCACTATCATGCATTAGTTTCGCTTTGCCACCCGCCATTTTTAAAAAGACCAGAAGGGGCTCATTGCCTGCTTGAATTATACAGAAACGGGCAGTGTTTAGGTCATGTAATTGATTCTGTTGGAAAGGGGAGAAATTGTGCTTTACAATGGTATTGACATTACAGTTGATCTGGAAGTATTACGTTTTTGGGGCGCTAAAATAAGGGCAATTGTACGGACCAAGGCGATGTATGAGTTTACGTTAGCTAGCTAACGTTAACTTAGCTAGGTGAGACGCAGATAACATTAGCTTGGGTTAGGTTGTCACTTGGTTCTCTGTCTATGTGCACCTGTTTTGTGTACCTTATTAGAAATCATAATTATATAGATTTTTTACATCAATTTTTTTTTTTACCCTGGGTAAAAAAAAAAGTCACATTAAACCATCTGGCTAGCTAGCCTGATTGATATGGAGGACAGTGTTGAAGTAGGCTAATGTTATGTGGTGCAGCAAGTTTTTTTCTTGTGAAAATTGTAGGGAAATGAATTACTCAGAGATAAGACATTAGCTCCTAGCTAACCTGTTGATAGGTACACATTCTAATGAACAACAATCACAGGTAGATTATGTAACGTTATAGGCACCACAGATGTTTGCAAACGGAATAATACATAAGACACTAAATACAAATGCATTCATTATGGCCCGGGCGAGAAGGCTCCACAAGGAGCCAACTAGTGACTCGCTATGACTTGGCCTCTAATTTTTGTATGTGTAGTGGGTATTTATGGACTGCTTACAGGGTATAGAGTTCCTGAGGGAGTTGATAGTGTAGGACTTGGAATATGGTCTTGTAGGTCAAGTATAGGGTCTTACAGGTCATGGATAGGGTCTTGCGAGTCATGATCCAGGCTGCGAATGAGTGCCTCTGAACTCTTACTAGGACTCATTCTAGCATAGTCATGGTTCCCCTTTTTACAAAGCAACATGCAATTTTTTTTTTTAAAGAACAGTCTGCAAACTGTGTTTGCATTATGACTGAATCTACAGTGATGTAGATCTCTTTTACTGGATGTTTACACAGCAAACTGTCTTTGGGGTTGGGCTCGTGGAAGCAAGCGGAATTCCCGGATATAAAAATGGTACAAATAAATGAATCTGTTTAATTACATAGATATGCTGAGGATAACTCAACAAAAAAACCTTTGTAGTGAATGTGTAATTCCATACCTCAAATTCTGTAGGGAATGAGTCTTCCCTAAGTGTCACATGTGAATGTCTGATTTTTTACATTTTATTTTTAAATGCCTGCTGCATAAGTAGTGACACTGCCATTTCTCATTCCTGCGAATCTAAAACATACTTTTGGTCATGTAGTGTAAGTGGATACCTGCTCATCGAACATCTCATTTCAAAGTCATTCCAATTAATATGGAGTTGGTCCCCCCTTTGTTGCTACAACAGCATCCACCCTTCTGGGAAGGCTTTCCACTATGATTCCATTCAGCCACAAGAGCATTAGTGAGGTTGGGCATGGATGTTGGGCAATTAGGCCTGGCTCGCGGTCTGCGTTCCAATTCATCCCAAAGGTGTTCGATGGGGATGAGGACAGGGCACTGTGCATGCCAGTCAAGTTTTTCCACACTGATTGACAAATCATTTCTGTACGGACCTCACTTTGTGCACAGGGACATTGTCATGCTTAAACAGGAAAGGGCCTGGCCCAAACTGTTGCCAAACAGTTGGAAACATCTAGACTATCATTATACGCTGTAGCGTTAAGATTCCCCGTCACTGGAACTAAGGGGCCTAGCCTGAACCATGAAAACCAGCCCCAGACCATTATTCCTCCTCCACCAAACTTTAGTTGGCACTATGCATCCGGGCAGGTAGCGTTATCCTGGCATCCGCCAAACACAGGTTTGGCCATCGGACTGCCAGATGGTGAAGTGTGATTCATCACTCCAGAGAGTGCGTTTCCCCTGCTCCAGAGTCAAATGGTGGCGAGGTTTACACCACTCCAGCCGACGCTTGGCATTGCGCATGGTGATCTTAGGCTTGTGTGCAGCTGCTCGGCCATGGAAATCCATTTCATGAAGCTCCCGACGAACAGTTGTGTTGCTGACGTTTCTTCCAGAGGCTGTTTGAAACACAGTAGTGAGTGTTGCACCGAGGACAGACGATTTTCACACGCTACGCACTTCAGCGGTCACGTTCTGTGAGCTTGTGTGGCCTACCATTTCGTGGCTGAGCCGTTGTTGCTCATAGACGTTTCAACTTCACAATAACAGCACTTAGTTGACCGGGGCAGCTCTAGCAGGGCAGAAATTTGACAAACAGACTTGTTGAAAAGGTGGCAATCTATGCCAGTGCCATATTGAAAGTCACTGAGCTCTTCAGTAAGGCCATTCTACTGTCAATGTTTGTCTATGGAGATTGCATGGCTGGGTGCTTGATTTTATACACCTGTCAGCAACAAGTTCGGCTGAAAAAGCCAAATCCTCTCATTTGAAGGGGTGTCCACATGCTACATGACCAAAAGTGTGTATGTTTCATAATAAACATAATTCATTTCATTTTAATGTGCCTTCAGTTTTGATTAGGAATGTATGTGTTAAATGAATACAATCTCATTCTAGTTCTGTGATGTTACAACTAATGAACACTAATTCAACGTTTTATACCTATGGAAGATCAATTCTAATAATTACCTCCACTCCTCCGGTTACTTTGTGGCAGTCAGTAAAGGCACATGCACAGGGAATTTATTCACCCTTTTTATTGCTATCCTCATGAAAAAAAAAGTATTAATTCATTGCATGCACCTGGCATTACAGTGCAGAAAGTATGCTATAATCAATGCCATTCTTTACCATTAGAGGGCACTCTAATACAACAAGTTCAAACTTTATCTATTTGATTTTTTTTTTTTTTTTAACTCTACGTGACACAGGCGAACTCTAAAATCATAAAATGACAGGCTGTCACTGTCCAAAAGTATCTAGTTGGCTAGGTCGTTGGCTACAGTACAGTTATAGTGCAGAAGACTGAAAAACATTTCCTTTAGAAAGTTATCTAATGTTGTCACGGTGGGTAAAGATTTACAGATTGCATGATTTATTTAACCATGCTGGCTATTTTACCTGCTCAGCTAGCTATGTTTTTAGCATTGAGCTTGCTAAATCAATGACCCGATCAGCTAGCCATCTAGTCTGCAAACTCTTTTCAAAGTCAGCCTATTTTAATAAAACTTTTATTCTACTTTATCAAGCCATTTCCAGTTCATGTCGTCCAAGACTCAGACGCCTGGAGGAAGCCTGGTAACCGTGGCAATCTTGCGCCCCAATACCAGGTCCGCCATTGCACGTATCCATGAGAATACCAGTTAGACTGACAGGTTTAGAGGTTCCAAGCCCATTCTAGTAATTCTTATTAGAGCCAGATATTTCACTGGATGTATAAATGTGAAGCATCCAGTTGGCGTTTCCACTCAATACCAAACTTGCTTACAAAAGCAGCTCAAAACATAGAACATGTAAGAATGAACTATAGCCATTTAATTCTACCGTGCTTGATATACCATGCGTTAAGCAATAAGGCCCGAGTGGGTGTGATATATGGCCAATATACCACAGCTAAGGGCTGTTCTTATGCCCAATGCAATGCCAGGCAATGTTACCACCATAACAGGAAACACATTGTTTTAAGTGTGAGTAACTCGGGGTAAAGCTTAGTCTAAATACACAGTGAGCTAGAGAGGCTGGTGTTTGCAAGACGAGTTAAAGCTTGCCAAGAGCATGAATCAACAACTGCGAGCTGTTGGTCTCAAATGTAATTATTTATTTTTTTAAACAAAATTTTGATCGTCATTAAATGCAGAATATAAATTGTGGGCATATTGTCACCTTGACATGCGGTCTGTTAAATTGTACGTGCCACAAACGTGACGATTTAAGTGCCCTCAAATCAGTGTGAATGACAAGCCACAGAGAGGAGCCGTGGGAAAGAAACCTGAATGCCAAAAAAAGGGTCAGACTTGGCTGTGTCCACCACCATTGAGATCAGTAATAACATATAGGCCTACAGCAGGGAGAGTAGTTATCGTTCTAAACATAAGGTGTGGCCCAAATGGACTGATTTTAAGCCTTCAACCCTGTCGGCCTCATAGCCCAGTACACTGGACCATACAACACAGGAGGATATAAAATAATTAAGTTATACCCCTTGTTGAATAGTTATGAGGCAAAATTGATTTAGGATATCTAAGATAATGTAATAACTAAGTTGCTAGAATTATCAGTCTGAGTTACTGTCCCTATTGAAAATCAAAAAAAAAAAAGAGTTAACATGATCAAGCAGTTTCACAACATAATTCATGATAATTCAGAATCATCCCACTGGGTGAACCCATGTCATTTCAAACAAAAACATAAAATGTGAGGACTTTGAATCAACATGAAAAAAACACTTTTTTGTAAATCCAATCAGTTTAACTCAAATCCAATGACATGGTGACATTTTTTGTTGATTTCAATTTAGTTGACATCTCAACCAAATGTAAATCAAAACCAGACATTGAACTGCCGTCAGCGCCCAGTGGGATATTATGAGCACCGATTGCTTCATAGGATGAATCAGTTGTTACTGGAAGCCTACGCCTAAAAGTACAAACTAGCCTTAGTACAAAGTTGAAGTAGTAGCCTCTGCAAACTTCAGTTTATTTCCTACTCAGGTCTCTTCAAACCATGTAAGGAAAATAAAACCACTGAACATGTGCATTGCCCACACCAGAGGAGGCTGGTGGGAAGGATTATAGGAGGACGAGCTCATTGTAATGGCTGGAATGAAATGAATGGAACAGAGTCAGACATGTGGGCTCCATATGTTTGTGTTTGATACCGTTCCATTCCAGCCATTACAAAGAGCCTTCCTCCTATAGCTCCTCCCACCAGCCTCCTCTGGCACACACATTATTCCCAGTGACCTTACATGGAGACAACTAGTTGATGACAGAATCTCAGTTGGGAACCTATCCTTATGAATAAAAACAGTGTGTGTTTGTGTGTGATAAAGTTTAAGAAATTAATAAAATAAAATTTAAAAAAACACACAGCCTTGCAAAAGTTTTCATCCCCCTTGGCATTTTTCCTATTTTGTTGCATTACAACCTGTAATTTGAATAGATTTTTTGGATTTCATGTAATGGACATACAAAATAGTCAAAATTGGTGAAGTGGAATTTTTTTTCTTCCAATAAATTCTAAATAAATAAGAAAAAAACAGGAAAGGTGGTGCGGGCATATGTATTCACCTCCTTTACTATGACGCCCCTAAATAAGATCTGGTGCAACCAATTACCTTCAGAAGTTGCAGAATTAGTTAAATAAAGCCCACCTGTGTGCAATATAAAAGTGTCACATGATCTCAGTACACACACACACACCCTGTTCTGAAAGGCCTCAATCTGCAACACTACTAAGCAAGGGGCACAACCAAGACCAAGGATCTCTCCAAGCAGGTCAGGGACAAAGTTGGGTTATAAAAAAAATATCAGAAACTTTGAACATCCCTTGGAGCGCCATTAAATCCATTATTAAAACATGGAAAGAATATGGCACCACAACAAACCTGCCAAGTGAGGGCTAACCACCTAAACAAAGAGACCAAAGATAACCCTGAAGGAGCTGCAAAGCTCCACAGTGGAGATTGGAGTATCTGTCCATAGGACCACTAAGCCGTACACTACACAGACCTGGGCTTTACGGAAGAGTGGCCACAAAAAAAGCAATTTCTTAAACAAAATAAGCAAACACGTTTGGTGTTCGCCAAAAGGCATGTGGGAAACTCCCCAAACCTATGGAAGAAGGTACTCTGGTCAGATGAGACTAAAATTGAGCTTTTTGGCCATCAAGGAAAATGCTATGTCTAGCGCAAACCCAACACCTCTCATCAACCCGAGAACACAATCCCCACAGTGAAGCATGATGGTGGCAGCATCGTGCTGTGGGGGTGTTTTTCCATCGGCAGGGACTGGGAAACTGGTCAGAATTGAAGGAATGATGGATGGTGCTAAATACAGGGAAATTCTTGAAGGCAACCTGTTTCAATCTTCCAGAGATTTGAGACTGGGACGCTAGCATACTGCTAAAGCAACACTCGAGTGGTTTAAGGGGAAACATTTAAATGTCTTGGAATGGCCTAGTCAAAGCCTAGACCTCAATCCAATTGAGAATCTGTGGTATGACTTAAAGATTACTGTACACCAGCGGAACCCATCCAGCTTAAAGGAGCTGGAGCAGTTTTGTCTTGAAGAATGGGCCAAAATCCCAGTGGCTAGATGTGCCAAGCTTATAGAGACCACCCCAAGAGACTTGCAGCTGTAATTGCTGCAAAAAGGTGGCTCTACAATGTATTGACTTTAGGGGGGGTGAATAGTTATGCACGCTCAAGTTTTGTTTGTCTTATTTCTTGCTTGTTTCACAATAAAAATTATTTTGCATCTTCGAAGTGGTAGGCATGTGTAAATCAAATGATACAAACCCCCCCAAATTTTTTTTTAAAAAAAATACAAATTTCAGGTTATAAGGCAACAAAATAGGAAAAATGCCAGGGGGTGAATACTTTCGCAAGCCACTGTGCCTGTGATATTTAGAGTTTGTGCTGCCTGCCGTGGTCTTCCTTTTCCCAGTCAGAGGCGCTACAATACAACTACAAAAAAGCTGAGAAAAAGCTGCCCCAACCAAACAGAAAATGTTAATCACTCAACTCCTCAGAATTTCCCCCTGGCTGCGTTGGGCAGTGACACTAAGCTCAGACCTTCAGTGAGTCCCACCCATCCGTTGCTGAACAGTCATTCGGAAACACTCAGTTGGTGTAAGCATCCCCGGCTGGCCAGCTCACAGCCCAGGCAGCGCATTACTACTTTCATAAGAATCGTGAAGGCATGTAGGGGAAGCTGTTAAGCTCTGTTAGCGAGTTGCCTGGTTACGCCTTGCATAATCAGTAACCACACAGAAAGGGATCTTTTAATATTAACTATGCCCCAAAGTCAGGATGTGCTTTCCCAGGGTTAAGTGTAGCGCACATTCTGTTTGCTCTGCAGTAACTCTATACTGCTTTGTTGAGCTCACTGTTTAATCTGGATGATAAACTGTTACCCAGAAGTAAAATTCTTGCGAAAGTTGTTACGTCCCATTTAACGTTAACCTGCAAATCTGTCCGTGAGATTCTGGATGAAAACACAGTGGATATTTCGTGACAATCAAGTGTCAATGAATCAATTAGGAATGATGACTGATATGGAATTCTAAAAGAATAGGGGACAGGGTGATTGAACCCATTGATACCCTGAACAAAGTCAAACATTTTCTCAAGCCAAAATGAGTTCGTAGTGGTGGTACCTTTAGTTCAATTAGATAAAGGATTCCTACAGCAGTCAAAATGTATTCCTAGCCAAGTGCTTGGCCACAGGTAAGTCACACCCACTTTCAATCAGTCTTCAGATTTCTTATTCCCTGTGGAATTGTTTACAAAAAGGGGTTCTCTGTTACAGAAATGAGACGAAGCTAACAAAAAGTATCTTGCATTGAGCACAAGTATACATACTACTCTCATCTGTATTGAATTTCACATGTCTACGTACTCACCTATGCTTACAAAGCAGTTGCTTATTGCACATTGTAAGGATGAAATAGGCCTACAATCAGAAGACCCAGAAACAAAGCAGCAATATGACACGTAGGCTTTAGGTGTTCAACCCTTCTCTCACGTTCAATGGAAATAGACCTAGCTTACCAGTATGTACATTCAAAGCATTCGCCTCCAGCCACCTAACAGGTGACATTTACTCACTTGGCCCTTCGGCAGTGGTACCGGGGCACCAAAACACTAGCTTTAAATCATTTGAATATAAGGAACATCCCTTTAAGTGTATGACACAGAGGTAGACATTCTAAACCAATTAAGACTTCAGGACAGATAGGCTAATACCTAGAAGAAAAAGACATTGAAGAGGAAAAATTCAGCAGCCATAAAAATCATTTGGTCACTTCGAGGTCTACAACGTTATCTGCACCGTCTCTCTGATAAAAGTACAGTACTAACGTTGGGATTGAAGTATGCTGAGAGATTTTTAAAAAGTGGGGAACTTTGCCAGCTTATTCGCCTGTCGCTGCAGTGACCTTTCCAGTTGAACGGCAGAGGACTGTTGCATACTTTTCAGACAGTATGGATAACTGCCCATGCACTTCACACAGGTATTTATGTGGGAGCGAGCAACTGAACGTTTGACTTCGGTCCACACTTGTCACAGTTATGACCCCCGGGGTTTCAGGCCATAAATGAGTCATGACATTACTGCAACCCAAATGGCTGAATTCAAATTTCTCTACATTCCTTCAACAAACCGTGGTGCTGAAGGCACTACTGTGGCACAGACGGAAATTAAACTGCTCCAAGGTAAACTGATTTCCATCCACTTTACAAATACATTTGTTTTGCGGGCCAACAGGACAGCTCCTGGTCGTGCGATTCATAGGGTAAACTGCCAACAGACACAGGGTTTGTGTTTAAGGAATTTGCTCAGTCAATTCCCCCATACTATTTGAACTAACCAGTGCTTCTTTACCAACAAAAGCAGCTACCCAAGATCAAAACTCAAAGATTGGAGACATTGTGAGAGCCTGAAAAGTGCAGTGCGTGACCTTTGATTATCTAAAACCGGCAAGCAAGTTTATCAGCGCTCATGTTGTCACAACAATCTTGACACCACAGCAGTGTGTCCTTTGGCCTTTGACTGACCATGAAATTAAATTTGCTGAATGCATGAATGTCCATCTCAAACCACTTCCATCTGGTGGTTAGGAAAGTTGAAGTTAAACATAAAAATCGAGCTTGTTTGGTTAAATTATACAGTACGCTAACACGTGAAAAGGCCAGGCCAGTTTCAGACAATGGAAGGAAGGAATTCAGATTGTGTTACTGATGCCATTGCAAGCCATGCACAGCTACAAACCAATCAGAACCTCACCGTCTACAGCCTCTACAACATTCAAAGAATAGTAGACTACCTACCAAACAAAGGCATTGTCCTTCAGCTAGTCTCCTAGTAGCGTAGGCATTATCCGATGAGTAAAACAAATCACAGAACAGCCACAAGTAATGATAAACTCCTTGACCCATGAGTGTAGTTTACTCACCACAACACAGGGATCAATTACCATCATTCGTTACCTTACTTTGTCTCAGTGGACCCGAGGTCCTTCCTAACAAGGTCCGAGGACAGCGAATAATGCCGGAACACAATGGGAACTTACATCAGAGACCGAGACAGACACCACCGCTATTTACAGAGCATCTGTACCAAACCAGGGACATCAAGCTCAACCCTCACTGTCATGCAAGTCTTGTGTTTATCCATCTGTCAAGCCTAAAATAACCAATGGTGGTTCTACGTGTTGACACAGAAATACAATAGGCCCTAGTTCTACTCTACTTTACAGACACAGTAGATATAATTCACCCATTCAAAGTAGGATTAACCATCCAAAAATATATATAAATTATGGTTAGGCCTGAGCCTAACAAGCACAGGACAACAGCCTACCTGGCCTAATTCGGTTTCCATTTTAACAACCTCCAAGTTAAAACACCATGTTGCAAAGCATTTTTCTGTGAATAATCTGATCCATTGTTGCACAACAAAGGTTAATTATTAATCCAAGAGATGGGTTCTATGACAATCTCTGGCATTCTAGTAATGCTGAGAAGTTCTGTCTCACCATAACCTTCTAGTGATTATCAACAGCAGACTTTGGTCAGGCAACAATGAGAATAATGATCCTTCTCATTGACCTGGGTCCTAGACATTTTTAGTTTCCGGTTAGAATGATTCTCTGGATCATTGTGAGAGTTTAGGGCTGACCCCAATCAGTCGACTGGTCGATTGTTTGGTCGTTAGGCTGTTGGTTGACCGACATTGTGTTACTGCTCGGCTAAAACACAACTCATCCCAAACCATCTCAATTGGGTTCAAGTCAGGTGATTGTGGAGGCCAGGTCATTTTATGCAGCACTCTATCATTCTCCTTCTTGGTCAAATAGCCCTTACACAGCCTGGAGGTGTGTTGTGTCATTGTCCTGTTGAAAAACAAATGATAGTCCTACTACGCGCAAACCAGATTGGGTGGCGTATCGCTGCGGAATGCTGTGGTAACCATGCATACTCAGTGCAGACGTGTTTTGTTCGTCATCTTGTGTACTTTTGTATTTTTCGTCTTTTTTGTATACATTTCAATTTTTATTTTCAATCTCTTCTCCATTTTAGTTCAATTATACCTTAAGGTAACCTGCCTCACCCAATGTGATACGGAACCGCTATTATTTTTAAATTTTTAGACCTTATAGCAAGAACCACCTAGCCATTAGAAGCTAACCAGCTAATTAGCTACAAGCTGTTTAGTCATTGTTAGCCACTGCTAGCGGCCTTTACCTTCTGCACAGATACCAGCCCTTATATATATATATATATATATATATATATAAAAATAATATTATTTTTTTTTTACTTTTTTTGGCCTGGATAATACTCGCCAGCCTACCAGTAACGGACTGTCTCTCCACTACAATGCCGGATCCCTGCCGTAATCCCTGGACCGTGACTCCTGATATTCACAGCTAGCTAGCACCCACCGAGTTACCCAGTACCGAAGCTATCCCTGAGGCCCACCTCCCGGCCTACTCAGCTGTTCACCCGGACTCCACCCAAAACACGGCTAGAACACACTACTCCACCGGATCCTTGCCGTAAGGTCTGGACCTTGGCACCAGATCACCACTGCTACCGAGTTGCTAACACCTCTGCCCCGAAGCTAGCACCAGTTAGCCGTGAGCCAGGTGCATCTCCCGGCTAGAAAACTAAATTACTACAACTACAATACCTCTTTCGGCATCTGGCTTGGATCCTTAGTCGACACGGCACCCCGCCGCACCACCACGACTGGAATGCCGACGAATACTCCATCCACTGTGCCTTCAACCGGCCTCCGTCGGAGCGGGCGCTTCTACTAGCCCCGGGCTACTAACTTTAAACGCTGTGTCGCCTGCGTGCTAGCGACTACTCCGCAGCTTCCCTGTTCCATTTATTGCTGCCCCCTGGACCCTATGATCACTTGGCTACATAGCTGATGCCTGCTGGATTGTCCATTAATCACAGTTCTCCATTCTGTTTATTTTTTTTTATCTGTCAGCCCCAGCCGCGAACTCAGGCTCTGTGTGTAGTTAACCAACCCTCTCTGCCCATTCATCGCCATTTTACCTGTTGTTGTTTTAGCTGACTAGCTGTTGTTGTCTCACCCGTTGTTGTCTTAGCTAGCTCTCCAAATCAACACCGGTGATTACTTTATGCCTCGCTTTATGTCTCTCTCATGTCAATATGCCTGTATAATGTTGTTTAGTTTAGTTATCATTGTTTTAGTTTACAATGGAGCCCCTAGTTCCACTCATTATACCTCTGATACCTCCTTTGTCCCACCTCCCACACATGCGGTGACCTCACCCATTATAACCAGCTTATCCAGAGATACAACTCTTATCATCACTCAGTGCCTGGGCTTACCTCCGCTTTACCCGCACCCCACCATACCCCTGTCTGCACATTATGCCCTGAATATATTCTACCATGCCCAGAAATATGCTCCTTTTATTCTTTGTCCCCAACGCTCTCGGCGACCAGTTTTGATAGCCTTTAGCCGTACCCTCATTCTACTCCTCTGTTCCTCGGGTGATGTGGGGGTAAACCCAGGCCCCGCGTGTCCCCAGGCACCCTCATTTGTTGACTTCTGTGATCGAAAAAACCTTGGTTTCATGCATGTCAACATCAGAAGCCTCCCCCCTAAGTTTGTTTTACTCACTGCTTTAGCACACTCCGCCAACCCTGATGTCCTTGGTGTGTCTGAATCCTGGCTTAGGAAGGCCACCAACAACTGAAGTTTCCATACCCAACTACAACATTTTCCGTCAAGATAGAACTGCCAAAGGGGGAGGAGTCGCAATCTACTGTAGAGATAGAACTTTGCAGGCTTTCCAGGTCTATACCCAAACAGTTTGAACTTCTAATTACAAAAATTTACCTCTCCAGAAATAAGTCTCACTGTTGCCGCCTGCTATCGACCCCCCTCCACTCCCAGCTGTGCCCTGGACACCATTTGTGAATTGATCACCCCCCATCTAGCTTCAGAGTTGGTTCTGTTAGGTGACCTAAACTGGGATATGTTTAACACCCCGGCAGTCCTACAATCTAAGCTAGATGCCCTCAATCTCACACAAATCATCAAGGAAGCCACCAGGCACAACCCTAAATCCATAAACATGGGCACCCTCATAGATATTATCCTGACCAACTTGCCCTCCAAATACACCTCCACTGTTTTCAATCAGGATCTTTGCCTGACCATTTTGAATCCCACCGTACCTTCTCCGCTGTGCAATCCGGTTTCCGAGCCGGTCACGGGTGCACCTCAGCCACGCTCAAGGTACTAAACGATATCATAACCACCATCGATAAAAGACAGTACTGAGCAGCAGTCTTCATCGACCTGGCCAAGGTTTTCGACTCTGTCAATCACCGTATTCTTATCGGCAGACTCAATAGCCTTGGTTTTTCTAATGACTGCCTCGCCTGGTTCACCAACTACTTTGCAGACAGAGTTCAGTGTGTCAAATCGGAGGGCATGTTGTACCACAGGGTTCAATTCTCGGGCCGACTCTTTTCTCTGTATATATATCAATGATGTCGCTCTTGCTGCGAGCGATTCCCTGATCCACCTCTACGCAGACGACACCATTCTGTATACTTCTGGCCCTTCCTTGGACACTGTGCTAACTAACCTCAAAATGAGCTTCAATGCCATACAACACTCCTTCCGTGGCCTCCAACTGCTCTTAAAACGCTAGTATAACCAAATGCATGCTTTTCAACAGTTTGCTGCCCGCACCCGCCCGACTAGCATCACCACCCTGGATGGTTCCGACCTAGAATATGTGGACAACTATAAATACCTAGGTGTCTGGCTAGACTTTAAACTCTCCTTCCAGACTCATTAAACATCTCCAATCCAAAATCAAATCGAGATTCGGCTTTCTATTTCGCAACAAAGCCTCCTACACTCACGCCGTAAAACTTACCCTAGTAAAACTGACTATCCTACATGATGTCATCTACAAAATAGCTTCCAATACTCAGCAAACTGGATGCAGTCTATCACAGTGCCATCGGTTTTGTTACCAAGTCACCTTATACCACCCACCAATGCGACCTGTATGCTCTAGTCGGCTGGCCCTCGCTACATATTCGTCGCCAGACCCACTAGCTCCAGGTCATCTATAAGTCTATGCTAGGTAAAGCTCCGCCTTATCTCAGTTCACAATAACACTCACCCATAGCACACGTTCCAGCAGGTATATCTCACTGATCATCCCCAAAGCCAACACCTCATTTGGCCGCCTTACCTTCCAGTTCTCTGCTGCAAGTGACTGGAATGAATTACAAAAATGACTGAAGTTGGAGACTTATTTCCCTCACCAACTTTAAACATCAACTATATGAGCAGCTAACCGATCGCTGCAGCTGTACATAGTCCATCGGTAAATCTACCCAACTCATCCCCATACTGTTTTTATTTTATTTACTTTTCTGCTCTTTTGCACACCAGTATCTCTACTTGCACATCATCATCTGCTCATTTATCACTCCAGTGTTAATCTGCTAAATTGTAATCATTCGCTCCTATGGCCTATTTATTGCCTACCTCCTCATGCCTTTTGCACACATTGTATATAGACTTTATTTTTTCTACTGTGTCATTGACTCGTTTGTGTTATCGGCTTGTTTATTGTTTACTCCATGTGTAACTCTGTTGTTGTCTGTGTCACACTGCTTTGCTTTATCTTTGCCAGGTCGCAGTTAAAAATGAGCACTTGTTCTCAACTAGCCTACCTGGTTAAATAAAGTTGGAGGGGGGGGGATCATCTGTTCGCCGACTCTGCGTCTCAAAGACAATGGTTGGAACCAAATAGCTCAAATTTCAGACGAATAGGACAGATTTCCACCAGTCTAATGTCCATTGCTTGTGTTTCTTGGCCCAAGCAAGTCTCTTCTTATTGGTGTCCTTTAGTAGTGGTTTCTTTGCAGCAATTCGACCATGAAGATCTGATTCACGCAGTCTCCTCTGAACAGTTGATGCAGAGATGTCTGTTACTTGAAATCTGAAGCATTTATTTGAGCTGCAATCTGAGGTGAAGTTAACTCTAATGAACTTATCCTTGGTCTCCCTTTCCTGTGGCGGTCCTCATGGGAGCCAGTTTCAATCCTAGCGTTTGGTTTTTGGGACTGTACTTGAGGAAACTTCTTGTTCTTGAAATGTTCCATATTGACTAACCTTCATGTCTTAAAGTAATGGACTGTCTTTTCTCTTTGCTTATTTGAGCTGTTCTTGCCACAATATGGACTTGGTCTTTTACCAAATAGGGCTCTCTTCTGTATACCCACCCTACCTACCTTTATTCCAGCAGCATACCACTGCTGGCTTGCTTCTGAAGCTAAGCAGGGTTGGTCCTGGTCAGTCCCTGGATGGGAGACCAGATGTTGCTGGAAGTGGTATTGGAGGGCCAGTAAGAGGCACTCTTCCCTCTGGTCTAAAAAAATATCCCAATGCCCTGTGTAGGGTGCAGTCTTTCTGATGGGACGTTAAACGGGTGTCCTGACTCTGAGGTCATTAAAGATCCCATGGCACTTATCGTAAGAGTAGAAGTGTTAACCCCGGTGTCCTGGCTAAATTCCCAATCTGTCCCTCAAACCATCACGGTCACCTAATAATCCCCAGTTTACAATTGGCTCATTCATCCCCCTCCTTCCCCCTGTAACTATTCCCCAGGTCGTTGCTGTAAATGGGAACGTGTCCTCAGTCAACTTACCTGGTAAAATAACAGATAAATAACTTAACAACAAAACTGATTGGCTCAAATGCATTAAGGAAATTTCAAATTAACTTTAAGGCACACCTGTTAATTGAAATGCATTCCAGGTGACTACCTCATGAAGCTGGTTGAGAGAATGCCAAGAGTGTGCAAAGATCTCAAGGCAAAGGGTAGCTATTTGAAGAATCTCAAATATATTTTGATTTTTTTAACACTTTTTTGGTTACAACATTATTCCATGTGTTATTTAATAGTTTTGATGTCTTCACTATTATTCTACAATGTAGAAAATATAGTAAAAATAAAAACCCTTAACTTTTAACTGGTACTGTATGTATGCACACACACACAAACTAATCCATTGTGGAGGCCTAGAACTAGAAGCCAATCTATGCTTGATCTGAAAACGAGGTCGGAGGCTCAATTTGGAGGGTGACGCAATTGCGGAGCCTCTAGAGTTGCATGCGGAGGCAAAATTGAGCTCCGTACCGTATCGCCTTGTGCCTCCCAAATTTTGTAACAATGCAGAGAGCTATGTATAGGTCTGCATTGACATGATTGTATGACGGTAGGTGGGAGCGGTACATCCTGTATAAACACAAACTCACTTCCTTGACAACTCTTCACTGCTCCACAAGAAGTATGAATGCCTTGACTTCCGCTGAGACCAAATCACCATAAGTCAGATTGACCATGCACAATTAACTTCTCTCTCCAGAATGTGCTCTCTCCCACCAATTTTTGCACATTCAATGTTTCATAGCTTCATTGTGTGAGTTGTTTGTGTTTGATTGTTAGTGTATATCAATTCCCCATTACATACAGTGCCATCTGAAAGTATTCAAACCCCTTGACTTTTTCCACTTTGATACATTACAGCCTTATTCTAAAATGGATAAAATAAACAAAAACCCTGAATTTACACACACAATACCCCATAATAAAGTGAAAACAGATTTATTAAAAATAAAGACAGAAATACCTTATTTATGTAAGTATTGTGGCACTTTGCTATGAGACTGGAAATTGAGATCAGGTGCATCCTGTTTCCATTGATCATCCTTGAGATTTTTCTACAACTTGATTAGAGTCCACCTGTGGTAAATTAAATTACTTGGACATGATTTGAAAAGGCACACACCTGTCTATATAAAAGGTCCCATAGTTGACAGTGTATGTCAGAGCATTGAAGGTCCAACAACACAGCAGGCTCCATCATTCTTAAATGGAAGAAGTTTGGAACCACCAAGACTCTTCCTAGAGCTGGCTGCCCGGCCAAAATGAGCAATCGGGGGAGAAGGACCTAGGTCAGGGAGGTGACCAAGAATCCTAATGTCACTGACAGAGATCTAGAGTTCCTCTGTGAAGATGTGAGAACCTTCCAGAAGGACAACCATCTCTGCAGCACTACCTTTATGGTAGAGAGACCAGACGGAAGCCACTCAGTAAAAGGCACATGACAGAGTTTGACAAAGGCACCGAAAGACTCAAGACCATGAGAAACAAGATTCTCTAGTCCAAGATTAAACTCTTTGACCCGAATGCAAAGCGTCACGTCTGGAGGACACCTGGCACCATCCCTACGGTGAAGCATGGTGGTGGCAGCATCATGCTGTGGGGATGTTTTTCAGCGGCAGGGACTGGGAAACTATTCAGGGTCGAGGCAAAGATGAACAGAGCAAAAGGGGCTCCCAAGTGGCGCAGCGGTCTAAGGCACTGCATCTCAGTGCTAGAGGTGTCACTACAGACCCAGGTTCGATCCTGGGATGCATCACAACCGGCCGTGATCGGGAGTCCCATAGGGTGGCGCACAACTGGCCCAGCGTCGTCCGGGTTAGGGGAGGGTTTGGCTGTCATTGTAAAATAAGAATTTGTTCTTAACCAACCTGACTAGTTAATTAAAAAAAATTTAAAAAGAGATCCTTGATGAAAACCTGCTCCAGAGTGCTCAGGACCTCAAACTGGGGCGAAGGTTCACCGTCCAACAGGACAATGACCCTAAGCACACAGCCAAGACACAGGTGTGGCTTCTGGACAAGTCTCTGAATGTCCTTGAGTGGCCCAGCCCGAACATATCTGGAGAGATTTAAAAGTAGCTGTGCAGCAATGCTCCCCATCCAACCTGACAGAGCTTGCGGATCTGCATAGAAGAATGAGAAACTCCAGATACAGGTGTGCCAAGCGTTTAGCATCATACCCAAGAAGACTTGAGGCTGTAATCAAAAGGTGCTTCAACGTATTGAGTACATTTTTACTTATGTAAATGTGATATCATTTTTAACAAATGTTTCATAAACTATTTTTGCTTTGTGTGTAGATTGAAGAGGGGGGAAAAAAAATGTACGTTTTAGAATAAGGCTAACTTAACAAAATATGGAAAAAGTCATCAAGGGGTCTGAATACTTTCCAAAGGCACAGTTGAAGTGAGAAGTTTACATACACTTAGGTTGGAGTTATTAAAACTTGTTTTTCAACCACTCCACACGTCTTGTTAACAAACTATAGTTTTGAAAAGTCAGTTAGGGCATCTACTTTGTGCATGACACAAGTAATTTTTCCAACAATTGTTTACAGACAGATTATTTCACTTATAATTCACTGGATCACAATTCCAGTGGGTCAGAAGTTTACATACACTAAGTTGACTGTCTTTAAACAGCTTGGAAAATTCCAGAAAATGGTGTCACGCTTTAGAAGCTTCTGATAGGCTAATTGACATCATTTGAATCAATTGGAGGTGTACCTGTGGATGTATTTCAAGGCCTACCTTCAAACTCAGTGCCCCTTTGCTTGACATCATGGGAAAATCCAAAGTAATTCAATTGTAGACCTCAACAAGTCTGACCTTAACAGTCAATGGTCAATCACCCTCGGTCTGGGGCTCCATGCAAGATCTCACCTCGTGGGGCATCAATGATCATAAGGAAGGTGAGGGATCAGCCGAGAACAACACGGCAGGGACCACAGTCTCAAAGAAAACCATTAGTAACACACTACGCCGTCATAGATTAAAATTCTGCAGCGCACGCAAGGTCGCCCTGCTCAAGCCAGCGCATATCCAGGCCCGTCTGAAGTTTGCCAATGACCATCTGGATGATCCAGAGGAGGAATGGGAGAAGGTCATGTGGTCTGATGAGACAAAAATAGAGCTTTTTGGTCTAAACGCCACTCGCTGTGTTGAGGAAGAAGGATGAGTACAACCCCAAGAACACCATCCCAACCGTGAAGCATGGAGGTGGAAACATCATTCTATGGGGACAGGACGACTGCACCGTATTGAGGGGAGGATGGATGGGGCCATGTATCGTGAGATCTTGGCCAACAACCTCCTTCCCTCAGTAAGAGCATTGAAGATGGGTCGTGGCTGGTTCTTCCAGCATGACAATGACCCGAAACACACAGCCAGGGCAACTAAGGAGTGGCTCCGTAAGAAGCATCTCAAGGTCCTGGAGTGGCCTAGCCAATCTCCAGACCTGAACCCAATAGAACATCTTTGGAGGGAGCTGAAAGTCCGTATTGCCCAGCGACAGCCCCGAAACCTGGAGAAGGTCTGTATGGAGGAGTGGGCCCAAATCCCTGCTGCAGTGTGTGCAAACCTGGTCAAGAACTACAGGAAACGTATGATCTCTGTAATCGCAAACAAAGGTTTCTGTACCAAATATTAAGTTCTGCTTTTCTGATGTATCAAATACTTGTCATGCAATAAAATGCAAAGTATTTACTAAAAATCATACAATGTGATGTTCTGTCTCTCACAGTTGAAGTGTACCTATGATTACAGACCACTACATGCTTTGTAAGTAGGAAACACTGCCGATTGTGCAGGTTATCAAATAGTTGTTCTCCCCCCTGTATATAAAACATTTAAATTATTATTATTATATAAAAAAAAATATATATATATATATATAAATAAAAAAATTATTAAAAAATAAAATAAATAAAATATATATTTAAAAAGTAAAATAAAATGTTTTAAAAAATCAGCTGATTATTCGCTATTTTTGTCCTCCAATAAATCGGTATCAGTATCAGCGTTGAAAAATCATAATCGGTCGACCTCTAATCCACACATCATTTTGCATAAGGCATGGGCTTATTCAGTTTAAGGTTTTGCATCGTCTCCATTACTCAAATGACAGATGGTCAACATTTTGGCAAAAATATACCCAAGTGTTTGAGATGCAATCATCTTTGAGAGTCCAGCGACTGTGGTACACATGTTTTGGCCATGCCAATCTGAGTGGCCTCTGGGACCCCATTTTTGAGGCATTCTCAGATGTGTAATACAACTGTTAAGTACACTGTGCATGGGTCCCGACAAAATGTTTGATTTAACCTGGTCCCCATTAATACAATAAAATGGAGAGTAGAGGTCGATCGATTATGATTTTAACGCAGATACCGATTATTGATGGACCAAAAAAAAAGACTAACGATTAATAAATATATATAAAAATGACAATTACAACAATACGTAATGAACACTTATTTTAACTTAATACATATATAAAATCAATTTAGTCTCAAATAATGAAACATGTTCAATTTGGTTTAAATAATGCAAAAACAAAGTCTTGGAGATTAAAGTAAAAGTGAAATATGTGCCATGTAAAAAAGCTCATGTTTAAGTTCCTTGCTCAGAACACATGAAAGCTGGTGGTTCCTTTTAGCATGAGTCTTCAATATTCCCAGTTAATAAGTTTTAGGTTGTAGTTATTGGAATTTATAGGACTATTTCTCTATACCATTTGTATTTCATATACCTTTGACTATAGTATTGCCAGCCTAATCTCGGGAGTTGATAGGCTTGAAGTCATAAACAGCGCAATGCTTGAAGCACAGCGAAGAGCTGCTGGCAAACGCAGGAAAGTGCTGTTTTGAATGAATGCTTACGAGCCTGCTGCTGCCTACCACCACTCAGTCAGACTGCGCTATCAAATCAGACTTAATTATAACATAACACACAGAAATACGAGCCTTAGGTCATTAATATGGTAAAATCTGGAAACTATCATTTCGAAAACAAAATGTTTATTCTTTCAGTGAAATACGGAACCGTTACGTATTTTATCTAATGGGTGGCATCCCTAAATCTAAATATTGCTGTTACATTGCACAACCTTTAATGTTGTCATAATTATGTACAATTCTGGCAAATTAATTATGATCTTCACACAGCCCAAACTGCTGCATATACCCTGACTCTGCTTGCACAGAACGCAAAAGATGTGACACAATTTCCCTAGTTAAAAGAAATTCATGTTAGCAGGCAATTTGAACTAAATATGCAGGTTTAAAAAATATATACTTGTGTATTTATTTTAAGAAAGGCATTGATGTTTATGGTTAGGTACATTGGTGCTACGATTGTGCTTTTTTTCAAGAATGCGCACCTCATCGATTATATGCAACGCAGGACAAGCTAGATAAACTAGTAATATCTTCAACCATGTGTAGTTAACTATTGATTGTTTAGATTGATTTATAAGATAAGTTTAATACTAGCTAGCACCTTACCTTGGCTCCTTGCTGCACTCGCGTAAAAGGTAGTCAGCCTGCCACGCTGTCTCCTCGTAGAGTGCAATGTAATTGGCCATAATCGGTGTTCAAAAATGTCGATTGTGATGAAAACTTGAAAATCGGCCATTCCGATTTAAATCGGTCGACCACGAGTAACACCTCCGCCATGCTGATCCTCAACACAGGGCCCCTCAGGGGTGCGTCCTCAGTCCCCTCCTGTACTCCCTGTTCACTCTTGACTGCATGGCCAGGCACAACTCCAACACAATCATTAAGTTTGCTGATGACAACAGTGGTAGGTCTGATCACCGACAACGATGAGACAGCCTATACGGAGGTCAGAGACCTGACCGTGTGGTGCAAGGACAACTACCTCTGCCTCAACAGGATCAAGATTTATTTTTAAAATCAGGATATTTTATACCTGCAGGCTGCAATGTTTTTATTTTGGCTATTTTTACATATAGTTGGCATTGGCAATAGAAGTTACTTTAGGTTTGTATAATTTTTATATAGATAGCGTTTTGATTAACCAAATTAAATTAAACTTTCGCAAAAATGTGCATATGAAAACCATAACTGGCACACGGATCAGTAGAAATTATAATGTAAATTGGCATTCAACATGAGAAAGGTTGCCGACTCCTTTTACCGTCAACTTCAGGAGAGTAATGGCAGAATCTGAAAAAGCCAGCAGGAGGAAAATAGTTGGGTCAGGTTAAGTTTTTTCTTCTTTTTCTGGTCATCTAGATCCGACGCCCTCGAGGCTTTGGTCTTATTTCATCAAACCGTAAGCTTAAAGCATCATACAAGCTCAATGCTTATACAGTGGGGCAAAAAAGTATTTAGTCAGCCACCAATTGTGCAAGTTCTCCCACTTAAAAAGTTAATTTTCATCATAGGTACACTTCAACTATGACAGACAAAATGAGAAGGAAAAAAAATCCTGAAAAATCACATTGTAGGATTTTTAATGAATTTATTTGCAACAAAAAAAAAGATTTCTGGCTCTCACAGACCTTCTTTAAGAGGCCCCTCTGTCCTCCACTCGTTACCTGTAGTAATGGCACCTGTTTGAACTTGTTATCAGAATAAAAGACACCTGTCCACAACCTCAAACAGTCACACATCAAACTCTACTATGGCCAAGACCAAAAAGCTGTCAAAGGACACCAGAAACAAAATTGTAGACCTGCACCAGGCTGGGAAGACTGAATCTGCAATAGGTAAGCAGCTTGGTTTGAAGAAATCAACTGTGGGAGCAATTATTAGGAAATGGAAGACATACAAGACCACTGAATCTCCCTCGATCTGGGGCTCCACGCAAGATCTCACCCCGTGGGGACAAAATGATCACAAGAACGGTGAGCAAAAATCCCAGAACCACACAGGGGGACCTAGTGAATGACCTGCAGAGAGCTGGGACCAAAGTAACAAAGACTACCATCAGCAACGGCATTGAAGATGAAACGTGGCTGGGTCTTTCAGCATGACAATGATCCCAAACACACCGCCCGGGCAACGAAGGAGTGGCTTCGTAAGAAGCATTTCAAGGTCCTGGAGTGGCCTAGCCAGTCTCCAGATCTCAACCCCATAGAAAATATTTGGAAGGAGTTGAAAGTCAGTGTTGCCCAGCAACAGCCCCAAAACATCACTGCTCTAGAGGAGATCTGCATGGAGGAATGGGCCAAAATACCAGCAACAGTGTGTGAAAACCTTGTGAAGACTTACAGAAAACGTTTGACCCCTGTCATTGCCAACAAAGGGTATATAACAAAGTATTGAGAAACTTTTGTTGTTGACCAAATACTTATTTTCCACCATAATTTGCAAATAAATTCATTAAAAATCCTACAATGGGATTTTCTGGATTTTTTCCCCTCATTTTGTCTGTTATAGTTAAAGTGTACCTATGATGAGTGTACCTATGATAAATTACAGGCCTTTTTAAGTGGGAGAACTTGCACAATTGGTGGCTGACTAAATACTGTTTTGCCCCACTGTAGTTGATTTCATTAAAACACATAGGGTGTGTCATATATATATCGAGGTCGACCGAAAATCATCTGTTCTTTTATGAGAGTGTCTCTCTCTCTCATATATATATATATATATATATATATATATATATATATATAGAGAGAGAGAGAGACACTCATAAAAGAACAGATGATTTTCTTTAGGTCGGGACAGCCCTATGTGAGACCAATCATATTGGCATCGCGTCATTGTTCTGCCACATGATGTCAACTCAATTTGAAACTGGCCAGAGGGAAAAATCTGAGGACACTGACATTTTCTCAATTTGCCTATTCTATTACCATTTCCTAAGAACACAATGAAATGCTGCAATCTAGACTCAGGGGTAGACGTAACATAGTAAATGAAAATATGGGACACTCAAATTAGTATGATGTGTTATGTTTGGTATGTATTAAAATTTGTGGATGTTACTATTTGTATGATATCTTACAAATCATGCAAATTTAACATATTGTAATACATATAGGTTACAAATTCCAATTTGTTGTGGCTAACATTAGCTAGGTGGCTAACATTAGCTAGGTGGCTAACATTAGCTAGGTGGCGAACATTAGCTAGGCATTAGGAGTTAATGTTAGGGTTAGCTAACATGCTAAGTAGTTGCAAAGTACCTAAAAAGTAGTATAAAAGTTTCTAACTAGCCAAAATGCTAAAGTTGTCTGTAATGAGATTCTAACAAGCAACCTTTGGGTTGCTCGACGTTCACGTTTTTGCCTTAATTAACCTTCCGTCTTATGTAACCATACCAAATGTAACACATTAATTTCAGTGTCCCAGATTTTTTCATTTACTGTGTTACGTCTAGTCTATGAGACCATCCTGGAAATTGAAACCAAATTTCGTAATACATGGCATGGTATTATTCCATCCAGATGAAATACAAGAGCAGGCCAACAGCCCTATTGTCCAAAATAGCACCCGACCTTGTAGAATAGAATACATGTTCTCTGTTCTGCATGTTTATATGGTAATAGCTAATTAGACATCATTGTAGATCCAATCACAACCTTTCCCCTGCTGGATCCTTAAGTTAATTAAGATGGTGCAGAAGCAGCAGCCCAAGAAGACCGGCAGGAACTTCAGAAAGAGTCTGCTCAAGGCCGACAACATGAAGCCGCAGAATGAACTGCTATACTAGTTAAGCCTATGCTATTTCAAACTTTGAAGGTGCAAGTCAATCTGCATCCAAGAGCCCAGGGGCACCGGGGCCTGTCCAAGTTTAATTAATCCTAACGGGAGAGAGAGAAAATAAATCAGGGATGTGAAGACAGAAGACGGCAGGGCTGAATCTCTAATTTAATTAAAGCTGAAGAGGCAAGTTATTGTTGCAGCTTCTGTCCTGAGTGCTCATTCATATCCTCAGCAACCATGTGATGGTGGAAACTCATGTACGCTGGAAATCTAGGCCTAACTAGCTACATGATCAAAGTTTTGATTGAGGTGAAATTAAATGCTCACAGAATATATGCTAATCATTACCTGTTTGGCAACAGTGGTTGGTCTTACTGGCAAAACCAACACCATCTGTCTTCATTGTTTTACCCTACAGCCTTTTGAAATACAATGTTAACATGATCTAGATTCTAGGCTATAGGCAGACACTCACTGTTTACATTACATAACAAGTAGGCCTAAATCCTGGGCATGCATAAACATTCCACCCCCTGAATGTCACCGTGTGTTTTTACAAGATTCACATGACAGGATATAGAATTGACACATCATATACAGTAGCAAGAAAAAGTATGTGAACCCTTTGAATTACCTGGATTTCTGCATGAATTGGTCATAACAATATTCTTCCAAGTCACAACAGACAAAAACAGTCTGCTTAAACTAATAACAAACAACTATACGTGCTCATGTCTTTATAGAACACACTGTGTAAACATTCACGGTGCAAAAAGTATGTGAACCCTTGGCTTTAATAACTAGTAGACCATCTTTTGGCAGCAATAACATCAAGCAAACATTTTCTGTAGTTGGAGGATCAGACCAGCTCAACGGTCAGGAGGAATTTTGGACCATTCCGCTTTACAAAACTGTTCCAGTTCAGCAATATTCTTGGGATGTCTGGTGTGAACCACTCAAAGTCATGCCACAGCATCTCAAGTCAGGTTGAGGTCAGGACTCTGATTTGGCCACTCCAGAAGGCAGATTTTCTTCTGTTGAAGCCATTCCGTTGTTGATTTACTTCGGTGTTTTGAGTCATTGTCCTGTTGCATCACCCAACTTCTGTTGACCTTCAAACTCGTAGAGAGCCTTACATTCTCCTGCAAAATGTCTTGATAGACTGGGGAATTCATTTTTCTGTCAATGATAGCAAGCTGTCCAGGCCCTAGGGCAGCCCCAAACCATGATGCTCCCTCTACCATACTTTACAGTTGGGATGAGGTTGGTGTACTGGGCCTTTTTTTCCCCTCCAGTGTTGTGTGTTCCTTCCACACAATTCAACTTTAATCGGTCCACAGAATACATCCAGGTGCTCTTTTACGAAATTCAGACATGCAGCAATGTTGTTTTTTTGGACAGCAGTGGCTTCTTCCATGGTGTTCTCCCATGAGCACCATTCTTGTTTAGTGTTTTACGTATTGTAGACTCATCAACAGAGATGTTAACATCTTCCAGAGATTTCTGTAAGTCTTTAGCTGACACTCTAGGACTATTTTAACCTCCCTGAGCACTCTGCGGGGTGCTCTTGCAGTCATCTTTGCAGGACGGCCACTGCTAGGGAGAGTAGCAACAGTGCTGAAACTACTCCATTTATACACAATTTGTCTTACCATGGACTGACTTTTAGAGATACGTTTAACCCTTTCCAGCTTTATGCATGTCAACAATTCTTAATCTTAGGTCTTCTGAGATCTATTTCGTTCGAGGCATGGTTCACATCAGGCAATGCTTCTTGTGGCAAACTCAAATTGTGAGTGTTTTTTAATGGGGCAAGGCAGCTCTAACCAACATCTATCTCGTGTCATTGATTGGACTCCAGGTTAGCGGACTCCTGACGCCAATTAGCTTTTGGAGAAGTCATTAGCCTAGGGGGTTCACATACTTTTCCCAACCTACTCTGAATGTTTAAACTTTGTACTCAATAGACAAAAAGATACAATAATTTGTGTTTTATTAGCTTAAGCACACTGTGTTTGCCTATTGTTGTGACTTAGATGAAGATTAGATCAAATGTTATGACCAATTCATGCAGAAATCCAGGTAATTCCAAAAGGGTTCATACATTTTCTTGCCACTGTAAGGTACGTATGGATCCCTGGTACGTCCCTACCCTGCTGAATAAATGTTTTTAAATGTAAGGGTTGTAATTAAAGTTAGTATAGGGATGTCTCAAGGGTCCCAAATAGCAATGGTCCATCATAAATGAAATGGTTTTCTGCTGATCTGTCCTTGAACTGTGATGGTATAGGAGGCTACCTTGATTTTGGATAGTAATTCAATGTTAGCCTTCTTCAAGAGGGTCATTATCATTGTAAACCTCATGGTTCCCGGTGTATGTGCTCTGCAAGTAGGTAAGCAATGTGTAGAATCATTGAAAGCAGTGTTTCCTGGCATGGCTAATGTTTGGAGTGTTCAGTTGCTTGTCATGGGCGGCAGGTAGCCAAGTGGTTAAGAGCGTTGAGCCAGTAACCGAAAAGTAGCTGGTTCAAATCCCCAACCGACTAGGTGAGAAATCTGTAGATGTACCCTTGAGCAAGGTACTTAACCTTAATTGCTCCTGTAAGTTGCTCTGGATAAGAGCGTCTGCTGAATGACTCAATTGTAAATGCTTACCACGTGTAGACAAAACATGCTCCAAGTCACCTATCCTCTGTGCCCTGGTTGAGTTATAAAATTTTAAAAACATTTATTTAAATCTTGGCACAGCTGCAGACCCATACAAATCATACAATGGATCTATTCCTCCAAGGACAGTTTATTCCTCACAGGCCTTGAGTGGCTCACTTTTTCCACACACACAAAAGCCAAAGCTCTCAATGACCATGTTTAAACAAACCGCAAGGAGACCACACAAGGGGCTATGGTATCTCATTCTGGATGGCTAAAGGAGGCAAAAGTTGCCTTGGAAATTAATACCTCCCCCTGTTTTAAAGCCTAAGTATGCTGCGAAACATCCACTTAGGCTACAATTTGGAATAGTTTATTGCCTGCCTGAGGAACATTTATCTGTGATATGTCTTTCATGTTTTTGAACAAAAACATTTTTAAAAAGACAATGAAATTATTTTATATCTATACACTTATGATGATCAACTAGATTCAGCAACAGGATGATTTTTTTCTTGAGCAGAATAACTTGTAGACTGCAAATTGACCACAAGAAGCCAAACTGATATAATATTGGACAAAAATATAATTTCAAGCCTTGCTTACATTTGTATACAATCACGTGTCTCTTATGCAGTGGGAATACTTGGGAACAGATATCCAAAATGTCAAATAACTTGGAGCTGACTTCCTGGTGTTTTTAGTCTTATGTCCAACAAAAATTCAAAACATTTGTTTTTTTTTTGTGGATGAAAACGTGGGGGCCAAATAATACCGCCCACCAGTTGGGGTACCGTGCTATACACCTTTATCGTGTAAAGAAAATCTATATCATGTGATATGTTTAACATTGCAGGATTCATTCTTTATAAACAATAAAAGATGTGCAAGATTCCTTCCATAATCCTATATTTCACTGCACTAGTGTCACTTCTCTCTGGAGATGGCTCCGGCTGCACCCATTTCTGTTGCCTGGGAAACGAAGGTAAGGAGTGGTTGATGAAAGGTGTCCTCCACTAAATACACCTTGGTGATTTCTAATGAGCCATGGATAGCCACAGACTTATGGCATAATGCTAACGGAAAATGCCTCTTCGCCATCAGCCACTAGACTAAACAACTGTATTTACAGTCACGTTGATTGCACTGACTGATAATTAATGTCATTGGCAGAATTAGCTATGTAGTTGGCAAAAAGATCGAAAAATCACTGCCACGGGCGCGCCGAGTGAAGACAGATTAATCGAGTCAAATCCCCTACCTTTATGCCCTCGCAGCGCCTACTCTCGTTAAACTAGCGATCCAGCAAAAGTTTATGCATGAAAGCTGTTTGGCATCTCATTTCATCCTCACCTTGACCTGAAATGCATCAGGTGTGCAGTCAGAAGCTCCCCGAGACACGAAACCTGTCAAATAGACCCAGAAAAAGATTGTGTGGCGTACGATAGAAGAGTCCTTGCCTCCGATAAATGGAGAAAATGTAACGGCACCCTATATCCCTACAGCAGTTTCACTAATGCACAGCCCAGTTCTCGTTTTTACTGAGCTACTAATCACGAACAGCGACGTAACTGTAAAATCCTGGAAATGTGCAAATCTCGGTGCATGAGAGAAAATATGTGCCCCATGCTCAGTGCTCTTTTTATATTGTATGGCCCTCTGGTGGAGAGAAGCGGTAGTTTCCTGATAGAAACCATATGGCGGGGAGCAAAAAAATAATAATACAAATACATTTTAAATAATGTTCGTTGTTGGACATAAACGACTGTAAAAATCACCAGGTAATCAGTTCAAAGTGATATTAAGTTAGGAAATATGTTCTCAAGTATTCCCAGGCATAAATAGAGAGGCATATGTGAGCGTATCCCATTGTAATCAAGGTTTGAAATTATTCTGTTTTTGCCAAACTATATCCGTTTGATATTCTTGCGGTCAATTTGCAGTGTACGAATGATGTATAACTATGTTCCGAACCCCGAACATTCACCCAAGGAAAAATCTGCCCACTGCTGAATTTAAATTGGGGGCCATAGCGGGTAATCTTGCCTGTGGAACAGATGGTGAATTTCTAAATACACCGTTTGGAACATGACAGTGTTTGATTCTGGAAATTGTCATTTACAAGCCGGAATGTTGAATACAATTATATTTTAACTTACTCTGCCGATTGTCTGTAGTTTTGGTCCTTCAGCTGGTCGAAAGTTGAGAGAAAATATCCACAGGAAAGTATTGTTTACCCGACCTTTAAAAGCGCCAGTACTGAAGTTGAAATTTCTATCACCTGGCACATGCGCAAAATCATGTAAAAACCTTCAAGACATCGTATACTATGAATGGCTCATGTGTAAGAGCAAAACACATATTGATTGCCACACACATAGGCTGTGTTTAGACAGGCTGCACAATTCTGATCTTTTTTCTACGAATTGGTATTTTGACCAATAACATGTTTTATCATCTTTTCTGGGGGCTGATCTGATTGGTCAAAAGGCCAATTAATGAAAAACAAAGAGATCAGAATTGGGCTGGCTGTCTAAAAGCAGCCTGTGTGTAGACCTGTGTTTTGAAGTTGGTTTAATAATAATTTCCTGTGTATATTTTCTCTCAAATTTCAACCAGCTGAGGGACCAACTGGCTGAGTAAGAGTAAATATATTTTTTATTCTACGTTCCTGACAGACTAGGGATATTTAGGGTTTTTCTATGTAAATGTATTTTACATTGTCTACATCATTTGAAGACTGGGGGTAATCACCTCAATGACATTCAATCCACTAAGGTATAGACCCCTTTCTGTGTTTACAAACATTTCCAAACCAGGGCGATGCACGCAAGTTGGTGGCAGGACAAGTGGGAGTTCTTATAGAACGCCAGCAAAAACAGCCTATAATTACATGTTGTTTGTGATTGCATTTCACAATATTTTTGGATTATAATTCTATTTTAAGGCTCGTATGAATGTCTTACTCAATATAATGTTCGTCATCGCAAATCGACTGCATACCTCAATCAGTAAAATGGCTTTTTGGCTAGCTTTTGCTACAGCCTATATCAACGAGCGTAAGCATTCTAGCTAACAACCGCTGCATCCAAAATAGTTATTTTGCAAAGATCACAACCAAATATAATCTTAGCGACTGTCCAAACAAGAATCCAAACATACTTGTAAGTGTATGAGAACCACAAAAAAAACAGTATTTTGTTTAGAAGTACTAAAAACAGACTATATTTATGTTGAATGGACGCAGATGGCGATGGCTTTCTTACTGCAGCCAAGAGTCGTGTGTATAACGGCAGTGTGTCATGTACTGGAAAAGGGTCTATATGGTTGAGTTGTACGCCATAAACTCTTAAAGAATGATGTTGAAACCACAGGGCTGTTTTTTGAATATTGTTTTCATTTCCTACATCCCTGAACAACTTTTGTTTAATAATCTTGATTTCTGTCCAATTTCTAAAAAGGTCATTGATCCAGGTTTTTAGCAAATATTTTTTTTATAACTCAACAGAGACCTGTTGTTTCCAATGGGACAAGATGAATCATCGTGGGCAGGACAAGCAAGGAGGTAGGCAGAGCCAAGCACGAGTCTTCTCCCAATGCCGGCCACTGGGCTTCCTCTCATCACCATATTTGGTGGTGGGTACAAACGCCAAGCGGATGCATCAGATGTATACATCTGGTTCAACATTGTGGTGTTAGTGTGGGCCTCGTAGCACACGAAAACGCAGCGATATATTACGGTTGGCCTGCTGGTGGAGCTCCGTTTTTTGTGTTCAAAGTTTGCAGCGAAACAACAACAAAGCAGGAAGCTATGCAATAGCTTAGCTAACTTAGTTTAGTAGTTAAATAATCAATTGTTCCTACCTCAACTAATTTGGCGAAATGACAACTGCGTTATCTAAACAAAGTTTGTTGTTCATAACATTTAGTCTTGCTTTGACCAGGTGTTCATACTGCTCAGTTGCAAATGCTAGCGTCAATTCAAACATACCTGCGATTGCAAATCATTTTGGAACGAAAGGCAGATATGAGGAGGTTAACCGTTATCTCATTAATGACATTCTCTCGGTAAACAAAAACAAATCCATTTTAAAACCAGGATGTACCAATAGCACGGCTATTCATGTGACCGCCATTATTCGGCATGGTACACGATATCCGTCGACCAAAAATATAAAAATGATGCAACGGCTTTACGACCTTGTTCTAAACGAGGCAATGAATACTGATAAATGGCTGAAGGATATCAAAACCAAGTGGGAAATGTGGTACACCGACGACATGGATGGCAAGCTTGTGGAGAAGGGGCGAGATGACCATAGGCATCTGGCTGTCAGGTTGGCCACATTGTTTCCATCTCTGATATCCGAGGAAAACCTCAGAGCCCGCCGTATCCGTTTCATCACTAGCTCTAAACACAGATGCGTGGACAGCATTGTAGCATTTCAAGAGGGCCTGCTCAACCTTTGGAACGTGACAGGGGAGTTTGTTTGTACAGCAAAGCTAGCTAGTTTTGTCGTTTTGGTATTCCTTGAACGATATGCCTGAACCGATCACTCACTCTCACACTGATTACTATTGTTACAGCTGAGAGGGATTTGTTGGGGGTGAGATCTGAGGCAATGTTTGGACTTAATGTATTCTCTTTTTGTCTTGTTGCAGAAGTTGGACCCAGCCACAAAATCAATGATGGGTTGATGAGATTCTTTGATCAGTGTCAGAAATTTGTTGAGGACGTAGAGAACAACCAAACTGCCCTGGAAGAGGTCCACCTCTTCAAGGCCTCAGCAGAGATGAAAAGAGTGCAGATGAAGATGGCTGACCAGCTGCAAATGCCATACAATCGCATCACACCAGGTTTTTTGGTTCCAAATCTTTGCCACTTTGTGTAGTGGAGGGAGTTAATCATGTTATGGCTGAAACTTACTATCCTATTGTGCCAGTTACATATGTTCACTAATCCACCCTTTTCTTGTCACCAGATCTGGTGGAGGCAGCATTCTTCCTGTGCTCATATGAGTTTGCCATCAAATCTTTGAACTCCGCCTGGTGCAACCTGTTTGATGAGACTGACGCCCAAGTATGTACACAACATCATGGGAGAGCTATTGCCTCTGCCACAAACAATGAAGAACCCAGTTCCGTCATAAAGATCAAATGTTCATTAATGCAATCACCTGTAACTTTTCAGGTGCTGGAGTACAAAAATGACCTGAAACAGTACTGGAAGAGGGGCTATGGTCATGATATCAACCGCAAGTCCAGTTGCAATCTCTTTCATGACCTGTTCAATCGTCTTGATCAGGCTGCTCGTGAGATCAGGTGAGTTGGTTGTAAAGTTAAACCACAGTCCACATTAATTTTATTGTCCACCATAATCATATAACTTGGACACAAGTTCTTATAGTGCCTTCAGAATGTATTGACACCCCTTGACTTTTTCCACATTTAGTTGTTACAAAGTGGGATTCAAATGGATTTCATTGTCAATGGTCTACACAAAGTACTCTGTCAAAGAGGAAGAAAAATTCTAACGTTTGTAAAAAATAAAAATGTATATATCTATATCATGGTTACATAACTATTCAATACATGTTAGAATCACCTTTGCCAGTGATTACTGTGGTGTGTATTTCTGGATAAGTCTAAGAGCTTTGCTCACCTGGATTGTACAAAATGTGCACATTATACAATTCTTCAAGCTCTCAAGTTGGTTGTTGATCATTGCAAGACAGTCTTGCCATAGATTTTTAAAGACAATTTTAAGTCAAAACTGTAACTTGGCCACACAGGAACATTCAATGTTGTCTTGGTAAGCAACTCCAGTGTACAGTTGTGGCCAAAATTTTGAGAATGACACAAACATTAAATTTCAAAGTTTGCTGCTTCAGTGTCTTTAGATATTTTTGCCAGATGTTACTATGGAATACTGAAGTATAATTACAAGCATTTCACAAGTGTCAAAGGCTTTTATTGACAATTACATGAAGTTGATGCAGAGTCAATATTTGCAGTGTTGACCTCTGCAATCCGCCCTGGCATGCTGTCAATTAACTTCTGGGCTACATCCTGACTGATGGAAGCCCATTCTTGCATAATCAGTGCTTGGAGTTTGTCAGAATTTGTGGGTTTTTGTTTGTCCACCCGCCTCTTGGGGATTGACCACAAATTCACAATGGGATTAAGGTCTGGGGAGTTTCCTGGCCATGGACCCAAAATGTTGATGTTTCGTTCCCTGAGCCACTTAGTTATCACTTTTGCCTTATGGCAAGGTGCTCCATCATGCTGGAAAAGGCATTGTTCGTCACCAAACTGTTCCTGGATGGTTGGGAGAAGTTGCTCTCGGAGGATGTGTTGGTACCATTCTTTATTCATGGCTGTGTTCTTAGGCAAAATTGTGAGTGAGCCCACTCTCTTGGCTGAGAAGCAACCCTACACATGAATGGTCTCAGGATGCTTTAAGGTTGGCATGACACAGGACTGATGGTAGCGCTCACCTTGTCTTCTCCGGACAATCTTTTTTCCGGATGCCCCAAACAATCAGAAATGGGATTCATCAGAGAACATGACTTTACCCCAGTCCTCAGCAGTCCAATCCCTGTACCTTTTGCAGAATATCAGTCTGTCCCTGATGTTTCTCCTGGAGAGAAGTGGCTTCTTTGCTGCCCTTCTTGACACCAAGCATCCTCCAAAAGTCTTCGCCTCACTGCTGCCATTCCTGAGCAAGCTCTGTATTAGTGGTGCCCCGATCCCGCAGCTGAATCAACTTTAGGAGACGATCCTGGAACTTGCTGGACTTTCTTGGGCGCCGTGAAGCCTTCTTCACAACTATTGATCCGCTCTCCTTGAAGTTATTGATGATCCGATAAATGGTTGTTTTAGGTGCAATCTTACTGGCAGCAATATCCTTGCCTGTGAAGCCCTTTTTGTGCAAAGAAATGATGACGGCACGTGTTTCCTTGCAGGTAACCATGGTTGACAGAGGAAGAACAATGATTCCAAGCACCACCCTCCTTTTGAAGCTTCCAGTCTGTTATTCGAACTCAATCAGCATGACAATCTCAATCTCCAGCCTTGTCCTCGTCAACACTCACACCTGTGTTAACGAGAGAATCACTGACATGTCAGCTGGTCCTTTTGTGGCAGGGCTGAAATGCAGTGTAAATGTTTTTGGGGGATTCAGTTCATTTGCATGGCAAATAGAGACTTTGCAATTAATTGCAATTCATCTGATCACTCTTCATAACATTCTGGAGTATATGCAAATTGCCATCATACAAACTGAGCAGACTTTGAAAATTCATATTTGTGTCATTCTCTCAACTTTTGGCCACGACTATATATTTGGCCTTGTTTTAGGTTATTGTTCTGCTGAAAGTTGAATTTGTTTTCCCGTTTCTGTTGGAAAGCAGACTGAACCAGGATTTCTCAAGGATTTTGCCTGTGCTTAGCTCTATTCCATTTCTTTTTATTCCCAAAAAACTCCTTAGTCCTTGCCGATGACAAGAATACCCATTACATGATGCAGCCACCACCATGCTTTAAAATATGAAGTGGTACTCCGTGAAATTGTGTTGGAATTCCACTTTTACATTATGGGGTATTGTGTGTAGGTCAGTGACACAATCTCAATTTAATCCACTTTAAATTCAGTCTAACACAACGTGGAAAAACTAGAGGTGTGAATACTTTCTGAAGACAGTCCCCTTGCTTGTTATTGAAAAACTATTGGGACCCTGAGAGTATATACAACACTTCCTCTCCATGGATTGTGTTACACCTGTTTTCAATGGGGAATGTCATTGACTAGATTGTTTCTCCCTCTGATGCATTTCCCATCACTTCCCTTAGTAATTTTTTATTTAACTAGGCAAGTCAGTTAAGAACAAATTCTTATTTACAATGACGGCCAAACCCGGACAACGCTGGGCCAATTGTGCGCCAATCGAGGCCGGATGTGATTCAGCCTGGATTCAAACCAGGGACTGTAGTGTCACCTCTTGCACTGAGACGCAGTGCCTTAGACCCCTGCGCTACTTGGGAGCCCGTGTGGCTGGTTATCACCATGATTTTTGAACTGTGGATTGTCAATTGTTTCGTTCAGGTTTGGGCATGTATCTGAGGCTGTGACCATCCAGGTGGGTCATGCCGAGACCCTCCTGCCCCTGTTGGCCCTCATGGGCTTCTTCAGAGATGAGACGGCCCTGACTGCTGACAACTTTGACGTGCAAAATGACCGCACCTTCCGTACCAGCCGCATTGTGCCTTATGCAGCCAACCTGCTCTTTGTGCTATATGACTGCAGCGAAGGACTCCGGCTACAGTTCCTCCTCAACGAGACACCTCAGAACTTCCCTGACATAATGCACCAGGCTCCACTCTACGATACGGTCAGAGAGACCTACAGAGAGCTGCTGCACGGCTGCAATTTTGAAAAAGAGTGCGAGCTGCCACGACCCAACTCCTGAGCTTGGGGCATGTGAACGTAAAGGGCTCTCTCTACAGGGGTTGGAGGATTTCAAATGTCTGTGTCATGCAAGATAGGGGTTTTGGCCAAAGCAGTTCCTTTATTAATGGTCTAGCTTTTTTGAAGTAATTCAAGTCAGAGGTTTTACAGATATACAGGTTTCACAGATAGCGTTTACAGGTACACACTTTTTTTTAGGTGTAACTTTTTTTCCCTTTACCTTTTATTTAACAAGGCAAGTCAGTTAAGAACAAATTATTATTTTCAATGACTGTCTAGGAACTGCCTTGATCAGGGGCAGAACGACAGATTTTTACCTTGTCAGCTCAGGGATTCGATCTTCCAACCTTTCAGTTACTAGTCCAACGCTCTAACCACTAGGCTACCTGACTTTAGCATATGAGTTATGATTGCTTTCTTTTCCAGGGTCAGAATCCAGGGTCTTCATTGAGCACTCTTTTTAGAGGCGTGGGAGCTTTATATTTATGTAATTTCACGATTTTGTATTGATTTATATTATAATATATATATTTTTTTATGCATACTGCCTTTGTTTGCAGTATGCATTTTCCAAAAGCAGAAAGAAACACCGTATAAAATGGTATGTCTGCCACTGGATACAGTGAGCTATTCAAGTATTATTACATTGACATTTTTGTTGTTTTGTCTCTGTTCTCCAGCACTTTGGATTTTAACTCATACAATGATTGAGGTTAAAGTGCAGACTGTTAGCTTTAATTTGGCAGTATTTTCATCCATATCAGGTGAAGTGTTTAGAAATTACAGCACTTTTTTTGGAGGGGGGGGCTCTGTACACCATTTTGGATTTGAAGTGATTCAATGACAGGTTTGTGTGGACTGTCAGATTTTAATTAGGGTATTTTCATCCATATCAGGTGAACCATTTTAGAAATTGTTCATAAACACTTCTACAAATGATAACCTCCCCTGTTTATTGTAATGGTGAGGTTAGCATGTCTTGGGTATGATATTTGTGCTTCTGTCTCACTCATTGTTTTTCAAGATTCATTCAGGACTATCCATTGTCATGGTAGCATCCACATTCATGTGGAAGTGTTTACAAACATTCTATTCTTATTTACAATAAGTGTCTCCAAATTCAAACAATACAAAATTTACCATTAATTTCTATTGGGCACAAAATAATCTGAAACACAACCAAACAGAAAATGCATTCAACAGGTTTGTAGAGTCACAAGCTTGACGTAATCATTGCACAAGCAATTTGCTACACTTGCAATAACATCTGCTAACCATGTGTATGTAACCAATACAATTTGATTTGATCATTGCATGCTTGGAATATGAGACCAAATACTAAACCTTTGACTACTTTAATACGCATAAGTGAATTTGTGCTAATACTTTTGGTCTCCTAAAATGGGGGGGGGGGGGGGACTAAGTTTAAAAAATAAAATAAAAATGTAAGTGCTGTAATTTCTAAATGGTTCACCAGATATGGATGAAAAAATACCCTGAAAATTACAAATGACAGTCTACACTTTAACCTCATAGTCATTGTATCAAAACGTGTCACTAACCAGGTTTCCATCCAACCTTTTTATGCAAGTAAAGTACATATCGGATAAAACATGTAATGACAGTCCTGATGGAAACAGCATGTTTAGGTCAACTTAACAAATGTCGACCAAACAAAATACCCTAGACAAGGTAGGATATTTTTGTGCCGGTAAAATTATTTATACGAGAAAAGTCGGTGGAAACCCTTTTATGCGCAAATATTGGGAGTCACGCGACTACGTTGTGTGGTCCTCCCACTAAGACTACGGTAAAGCATGCAGTTTATTAGGCTACAGATGAATACATTATGGACTTCACTGGGTGACAAATGCAAGGCGATGAGCTTGATGCGCCTTTCCAATAAATATCGAGGGTCTTATTCTGGTGACATAATCTATTCTCTACTGTTGTTTGGCAAATACAAAATTATCTATTTTGTTAATAATAGTACTCTCAACATGTGTGCTATAGTGCTTTGTAGCCAACACCGTGAAGCACGTGCCAATACTGGGTACACTCGCATTGTTTTGGTAAGAACCACCAGTAGAGTTGAAAATGCGACGGTAACACATTTAACGTATTTTTTTTATTTGGTACGTGGCAATTTAACGCAAAATGTATTTTATGTGCACTACGTCATCACGCACAGCCATTTATCTGTAACAAGTCAATTTGATAAACACATCTGGAGGGAAAAGGCGCTTATTTGTTTTTATGTGGATTTTAGAATATTCTCATCTGTCGTCAATTGGATGGAAACCTTGCTACTGTCCCAATACTGTTGAAGCTCACTGTATATGCATTGGGTTGGGTTTCCTTGCTGAAAATGACCCTTTGCAATGTTTTTTTTTTTTTTTTGCTCTATAATATGAGTATTTGTGTGGGCTGATTTATATTTATACTCATTTTTTGAAACATTTATTCCAAAATTTGCCTTTTTTTGTTTCAAACATTATTGGGACTGCTTTGTGAACAATACGTTTTTAAATTAGGGGTTACTTTACCGGAGTTATTTTACTTGATTATTTTTTACATTGTCAGATGATTTGCGTTGAAATATTTAAGATTAAAGTAAATGCCTCGAGTTTTTCTTTTGTTTTCTTTTGACATGTTTTATTCTGCATCAAATACAAATGTTCCATGACAAACAGTGATTATTTGTATATTAAAATAAATCATAAATCTTCAAATGCCATTAATGCTTTCTCCGATTTCATGGTTTTGCAGTTCTTTAGCTCAACCCAGTGTAATGTCGTGGCTCTGACGTTTTGTGAAATTGAGTGGGTACGAAAAAGGCAGGGCTATGAATATGCTACGTGTCGGATTAGAAATCTTCATTGGACGTCTCCCGTCCAGATTTATTTCCGATAAATCACACAAACTCGTTTTTTTAGAAGGGAATATAGCTTAATCATTACCAACATATAAATTATTAGGTCACCAAACTAAAACGTTTCAGAAGAAGCGGCGATGTCTGGGATTAAAAAACAAAGAACGGTAGGCTATGTCATTATGTTTGACTTTTGATATGTTACGTTACTTATTTAATTCGGATCTGTGCTTGTTGGGTGGGGGGCAGACAGTGTATCAAATGGGATAACTTTTTTTTCTATCTAAACATGTAGGCTTCGTATGTTGAGCACCGAAAGAGATACATTGGAGCAGAGTCGAAAGTTATTCTATAGCTAGCATTATTTCTAAACTGAAAGTTCTGTAGGAATGTTCTATGTTAAACACAATTACCTTCCTTCCCCCTTTTCACCAGCTGTGTATAGAAAAATATAGCATAGAATCATTCTTACCTGTTTTTAGTTAGTGGTCTACACAAGAAAGTGACCCAGTCAGTTTCAGCCACAAATCAGCGTTGGGGGTTCAGTAGACCTGTGGATTGACTGACCACTTCTCGGGAAATCACTGCAATGCAAAACTGATTCTTGGCTAATAAATTCCTTTTCGAGTTATAACAATAGGTAGATTATACGGCCACATTATATAATATTCCACCGATGTTATATACAGTATTTACATTTTATAGCCTACAAATATTGTATAATAACATGTTTATTGTATAGAATGTATTGTAAGTCGTACTATATGATAGTGTATGACGTGCTTCCCTATTTCAAATAGCTGAGATGTTATTAAGGCTTGTGACATATTTAGTGATGGTATCTAGGCTATACATTTGGATCTGTCTTATGGCCTCTCTAAACAGTGAACCAAGTTGTTCCAGATGGACTGGTTTTAATGAAGTTTATCCATGTCCCTAACAACAAGGGCTCATTGAGGAGTTATGTCTGCTGGAGCGAGGCTACAGTAACAGTGAGCCACTATGAGAGTCACTAATGAATGAAGCTCAGATATCACGTGTCTGGGCAGGCCTGGGAGAGGCACAGCCTGGCCTTTGAGGGGTTCCAGCTAGCGAGTATTGGGCCTGACTGCCACACTGCAGGACTGTATGAATGAATAGGCCTGTTTGTTTCCCCCTGTCCCTCTGCAGCCCCCACCAACCTGGTCCACCTACACACCACACAGTATGGGAAGCCACAAAGATGCAATTAGACAGGCTGGACAAGGACTTATTAGAAGAGGCTAGAGTGACATGAGTATACCTTGTTGTATCTAGATAATCTGTACAAGTAAAGCTTCCCTGGGTTAGGGTTTATATCTTTCTAATGTCTGTATGTGCCTGATCAGTAGTCAAATCCCTTTTACACAGGGCTCTTCAATGTCAGTCCTGGAGGGCTAAAACACTTCAGGTTTTCATCCTCTCCTTCTAATCAGGGATTGGTTCAGACTCAGGACACCAGGTGAGTGCAATTAACTACCAGGTAGAAACCAAAACCAGAAGTGTTTAGACTCCAGGAACGGAATTGAACAGCCCTGCGGTTTTACTTCTAACGATGACCCGATGAGCTGTAAACTGAGAGGAATGGCTTTCAGACAGATTGTTCTGCTTGGCATTCAAATAAATGGGAAAGTATACATGTCTTGCAGAGGACTTAAGGCACTCATTATCAAGCTATCACTACAAATTACAGCACAGTTCAGTGTTTCTCAGCTGACTAAAATACTGTGTTCAGTTGCAAACAACTAAGGCAGCATTTCTTTGTCCTGTGCAAATAGCTCAATCAGGAATGTGCAGATGTGCAATGGTGCAGTCTCTCTGTGGTTTCAGGACCTTCAGAGGGCCACTAATGTCGTGTACCAGGCTCACCATGTGAGCCGGTCCAAACGAGGCCAAGTGGTGGGCACCAGAGAGGGCTTCAGAGGTTGCACGGTCTGGCTCACTGGTAAGCAAATGCCCTCTCTCTTTATCTCTCCAATACTAGACCAGAGTTTCACATAAGCCATGTTGGATAATGGATGTATTGTAAACTGTCACTGTGTACTAAAGGTTTGTCAGGTGCCGGAAAGACGACCGTCGGCTTTGCCCTGGAGGAGTACTTGGTGTTTCATGGTATTCCCTGCTACTCCCTGGATGGGGATAACATCAGACAGGGGCTGAACAGGAACCTTGGCTTCACCTCTGTGGACAGGGAGGAGAACATCAGGCGCATCGCTGAGGTGGCCAAGCTGTTTGCAGATGCAGGATTGGTCTGCATCACCAGCTTCATTTCTCCATTCACTAAGGTGAGTGAGTGACAGTTAAAAAGACACTGTTCATATTCTACTTGATATGAAATAATCAATTGGAAAATTGTCAAAGGAGCATCACTGTCATCCATTGTGATTGATCAGAGCTCTTGCCTGTATAGCTGCTATACTGTGTCTGATTGCATTCACTTCCGTTGATATTTGGTTTTGAGAACCTCTTTTTGTTATGGAAGTAAAATAATCAAGATGGCAAACATGTTGATTTTTGCTACCCCAGTCTCTTTCTCCTGTGCATAGGACCGGCAAGAAGCCAAAAAGATCCATGTACAATCTGGGCTGCCGTTCTTTGAGGTTTTCGTCGACGCTCCCCTGGAGGTGTGTGAGAGCAGAGATGTCAAAGGCCTCTACAAGAAGGCCCGTGCTGGAGAGATTAAAGGTACTGATCAGACTGACTCTGCCCTCCAGCGTTCCAGTTCTCTGTTCCAGTACATTACACACAGCTAGATTTACAAGTATATATCACATGGCTTCAAAGTCTACTACTTAACATGCAGTTGAACAAGCAAAAAGAGTGGGGTTATACAGCCAAAGCACTCAAATCAAATGTATTTATATAGCCCTTCGTACATCAGCTGATATCTCAAAGTGCTGTACAGAAACCCAGCCTAAAACCCCAAACAGCAAGCAATGCGGATGTAGAAGCATGGTGGCTAGGAAAAACTCCCTAGAAAGGCCAAAACCTAGGAAGAAACCTAGAGAGGAACCAGGCTATGTGGGGTGGCCAGTCCTCTTCTGGCTGTGCCGGGTGGAGATTATAACAGAACATGGCCAAGATGTTCAAATGTTCATAAATGACCAGCATGGTCCAATAATAATAAGGCAGAACAGTTGAAACTGGAGCAGCAGCACGGCCAGGTGGACTGGGGACAGCAAGGAGTCATCATGTCAGGTAGTCCTGAGGCATGGTCCTAGGGCTCAGGTCCTCCGAGAAAGAGAAAGAAAGAGAGAATTAGAGAGAGCACACTTAAATTCACACAGGACACCGAATAGGACAGGAGAAGTACTCCAGATATAACAAACTGACCCTAGCCCCCCGACACATAAACTAATGCAGCATAAATACTGGAGACTGAGACAGGAGGGGTCAGGAGACACTGTGGCCCCATCCGAGGACACCCCCGGACAGGGCCAAACAGGAAGGATATAACCCCACACACTTTGCCAAAGCACAGCCCCCACACCACTAGAGGGATGTGTATTGCAGAGTGGCACTATATTGACTCCGTACTAAAGTAGTGTAAATTATTGACAAAGTCCTTAACAGGTATCCTGACCCCCTCCCCTTAGGCTTTACGGGCATTGATTCGCCTTTTGAGAAGCCTGAGTCACCTGATCTTGTGCTGAAGACTGGAGAGATCTCAGCGACTGAGTGCATCCAGCAGGTGGTCGAGCTGCTTAAGGAACAGGTGAGTCTATCTATGGTCCCTGAGACCTCGCTGGGCCTCGCCTGTCTGTGGTGTATTCATCATTGTATCTCTACCGTGAGGAAAATGTTCTAGTCATTGGAAATTAACTTGTTAATGTGCTATCACATTGATCCTTTTGTTTTGTAGAATATTGTGCCCACTGGTGTGACAGAGGAAGTGACTGAGCTCTTTGTGCCAGAGAACAAGCTGGACTTGGCACTGAGCGACGCCAAGACACTGCCTACCGTCAGCATCACCAAGGTAACAAATCATTCTTATATGCACATTTTGGAGTTTGACACACACACACAATCTGACCCTTTATGTTGAGTGGTAACACCTGATGGGACCACACCCTACTGACGTTTTGTTCTGTATTTCCTGTAGCTGGACCTCCAGTGGGTGCAGGTGCTGGCGGAGGGCTGGGCCAGCCCCCTCAAGGGCTTCATGAGGGAGAGGGAGTTCCTGCAGGTTCTGCACTTCGACACTCTTCTGGATGGTAATACTGGTATTTTATAACTTCATAGACGACACAGTTTAATGTAGCGTATGCTCATATCAATTGAATGGATTGTTCTTAATAGGGCCCATGTTTGTCTGTAATATCATGTGCTATTGACATGTTATGCACATGTAACAACACCTACCTCACAAAGTCAATAGCGCTCACAATGAGCCAACAGAGGTCTGTTGACTTTTCTGTCAGTGACATAGAATGACATGTGGTTGGCAGGTGGAAACATCAACCTCTCTGTGCCGATCGTCCTGCCCGTTTCCAAAGAGAGCAAAGAGAAGCTGGACGGCTGCGCAGCGTTCGCCCTTGAGTTCAAAGGTTGCAGAGTGGCAATTCTCCGCAACCCTGAGTTTTATGAACATCGGAAGGAAGAGCGTTGTGCCAGGCAGTGGGGAACCACATGTCCTCAGCATCCTTACATCAAGGTTAGAATTGCCTTTTAGAACTGTCCCTGTTAATATCATGAACTTGCTTGTCAACAGAACATACTTCAATGAGAAATCAGAAATGTAAAAAAATATATATATTATTATAATCTCACAGATGGTTATGGAGGGTGGTGATTGGCTGGTTGGTGGAGATTTGGAGGTGCTAGAGCAAATCAAATGGAACGATGGTCTGGACCAATACCGCTTCACTCCAAGAGAACTGAAGCAAAAGTTCAAGGAAATGAAAGCAGGTGAATAGCTTATTATATTCTGTTTAATTCGCACTTCCTGTCTGCTGTCTCTCTTAGTGCTGCATTGTGTATGCTAATGTCTACTTAAACTTTAAGTCTTAAAGCAAACGCTGAAAAAACACAGTGATGATGAAGAAGACTTAAGGAACCTCCTTTTTTGCGTTCCCCCAGACGCCGTCTTCGCCTTCCAGCTTCGCAACCCGGTCCACAACGGCCACGCCCTCCTGATGCAAGACACGAAGCGGCGGCTGCTGGAGCGAGGCTACAAGAACCCTGTCCTGCTGCTCCACCCGCTGGGAGGCTGGACCAAAGACGATGACGTGCCTCTGGACTGGCGTATAAAACAGCATGCTGCCGTACTGGAGGAGGGGGTACTGGACCCAGCCAGCACCATCGTGGCCATATTCCCCTCTCCCATGATGTATGCTGGACCCACTGAGGTAGGGCTATGGTTTCCCCCTGGTCGCTACATCTTAGATAGATTTCACTTACACTGTTTGAACTAACTGGATACAAGTGGCGGTTTTATAATGTGAATCTTTTTTTTTGTTTTTTGTTTTTTTGGACTCAACGTTGTGCTTTGCTCACTTGAACAGGAAGGTGGTGCGGCGGTCCTTCAAGTTTTGTCCTGGAACTTTATCATCAATGTCTGGCATTCTCTGGATATATGGTCCTTTCAAGACAACTGGGAACTCAGAAAAAACAAGGTTGAATAATAACGTCAGTGATCTTCAGGTCGTAGCTCTAGAAAAAGGCCTGAGTTCCCAACTTGAAATTCTGAGTTGGATGATCGTTCAAAACGTATTTTCCCAGTTAGAGCTCATCGTTTCCCCCCCAGAGTTCCCAGTTGTCTTGAACTCACTGAAGTCTGAGATTTCCCAGTTCCGAGTTCCAGTTGTTTTGAACACGGCAGAATTCATGCTGGCTTGACCACATGGCCAATGTATTCAAACTTTTATGTTTATCCTTTAAAGCTTGGAAAAGAGTCTCTTAAACGCAGACTTGGACCACACACCCTCTCCGCCGAATAGCAGGCAGGGGAAGCAACATAGTGATTGCTTTGCAACGCTTGCAGTTATCCACGGATTCTTTCCAAACAACTCATGGATAAATTTGCAATTTCCAACTTGTTGTGTAATGTTTATGTCCAATGAGCACCTATATGTTTTATTTCTCTTCATATGACAAGGATTGAAAAGGATTTGTCAACGTGATTCATGATGATGACTTGTTGTCTAGTTTGCTAGCTAAGCTATGGTAGATGTCACGTGATTTGACGTAATTTTATCTGTGATCAATGACCTTGAGCCTTCTTGGATGGGCACTTCTAATGTAAATCTATGGCAGCACCCAAGGGGGCTTGAACTTTCTATCTCTCCCCGAAGATTTTGCGACAACATAGTGTCCCAATGAATAACAGAACACTGAGCCAATCACTACGCACCTATAGAAGATTACCAACCCCTGAGCTTTGCAAGGTCTCTGACTTCCTCCCTACAGGCTGTCATTGTTGTCAGTGACCAGGCTTACTACCTTTGTGTCGTTGGCAAACGTAATTATGGTGTTGGAGTCGTCCTTGACCAAGCAGTCATGGTCAACAATGAGTACAGGAAGGGACTAAGCACGCACCCATGAGGGGCCCCGTGTTGAGGATCAGCGTGGCAGATGGGTTGTTGCCTACCCTTACCACCTGGGGGCGGCCCATCAGGAAGTCCAGGATCCAGTTGCAGAGGGAGGTGTTTAGTCCCAGGGTCCTTAGCTTAGTGATGAGCTTTGAGGGCAATATGATGTTGAACACTGAGCTGTAGTCAATGAACAGCAGTCTGATGTTGGTGTTCCTTTTGTCCAGGTGGGAAAGGGAAGTGTTGAGGTGCAGTAGAGATTGCGTCATCTGTGGATCCGTTGGGGCGGTATGCAAATTGGAGTGGGTCTAGGGTTTATGGGATGATGGTGTTGATGTGAGCTATGACCAGCCATTCAAAGCACATCATGGCTACAGACCTGAGTGCTATGGGTTGGTAGTCATTTAGGTAGGTTACCTTGGTGTTCTTGGGCACAGGGACTATGGTGGTCTGCTTGAAACATGTAGGTATTACAGACTCGGGCCAAGGTCAGGTTGAAAATGTCAGTGACGACACTTGCCAGTTAGTCAGCGCATTCTCGGAGTACACGTCCTGGTAATCCGTCTTGCCCTGCAGCCTTGTGAATTTTGACCTGTTTAAAGATCCTACTCACGTCGGCTACGGAGAGCGTGATCACACGGTCGTCCGGAACAGCTGATGCTCTCATACATGCTTCAGTGTTTCTTGCCTCAAAACGCACGTAGAAGTAATTTAGCTCGTCTGGTAGGCTCGTGTCACTGGGCAGCTTGCGACTGGCTTCCCTTTGTAGTCCCTAATAGTTTGCAAGCCCCGCCGCATCCGACGAGCGTCGGAGCCGGTTTAGTAGGATTCAAGCTTAGTCCTGTATTGACACTTAGTCCTGTTTGATGGTTTGTCAGAGGGCATAGTGGGATTTTAATTTAATTTTACCACCTTTTTTCCCCCAATTTCGTGATTACGATCTTGTCTCAACGCTGCATCCCACCAACGGGCTCGGGAGAGGCAAAGGTCTAGTCATACATCCTCCGAAACATGACACACCAAGCCATGCTTCTTAACATCTGCTCAATTAACGCGGAAGCCAGCTGCACCAATGTGACGGAGGAAACACCATTCAACTGACAACCGAATTCGGCCTGCAGGCACCCGGCCCACTAGAGCGTGATGAGCCAAGTAAACCCCCTGATGTGGTATACTCCTCAATGCCATCGGATGCGTCCCAGGAACATATTCCAGTCTGTGCTAGCAAAACAGTCCTGTAGCTTAGCATCTGACCACTTCCGTATTGAGCAATTCACTGGTACTTCCTGCTTTAGTTTTTGCTTGTAAAGCAGGAATCAGGAGGATATAATTATGGTCAGATTTGACAAATGGAGGGCGAGGGAGAGCTTTGTATGCGTCTCTGTGTGTGGAGTAAAGGTGGTCTAGACATTTTCCTCTGATTGCACATGTAAAATGCTGGTAGAAATGAGGTAAAACGGATTTAAGTTTCCCTGCATTAGTCTTCAGCGACTAGGAGCACCGCCTCTGGATGAGCATTTTCTAGTTTGCTTATGGCTGTATACAACTCGTTGAGTGCAATCTTAGTGCCAGCATCGGTTTGTGGTGGTAAATAGATGGCTACGAAAAATATAGATAACTCTTGGTAAATAGTGTGGTCTACAGCTAATCACGAGATACTCTAACCCAGGCGACCAAAACCTTGAGACTTCCTTAATATTAGATTTTGCACACCAGATGTTATTGGCGACATAGACACAGACCGCCACCCCTTGTCTTACCAGAGGCAGCTGTTCTGTCTCGCCGATGTACGAAAAACCAACTGTATATTATCCATGTCATCGTTCAGCCACGACACTGTGTTTGTATGCGGGTTTATAAACTCAATCATATATTTTTTTACATTGTTTGCAAACTGATATGTGACACGTATTAATGCCAAAATAACATACAAAAAAGGCACAAAAAATATATATATTTACAGTACCCGTCAAAAGTTTGGATACCTATTCATTTAAGGGTTTTTCTTTATTTTGACTATTTTCTATATTGTAGAATAATAGTGAAGACATCAAAACTATGAAATAACACATATGGAATCATGTAGTCACCAAAAAAGTGCTAAACAAATGTAAATATATTTTAGATTCTTCAAATTAGTCACCCTTTGCCTTTGACAGCTTTGCACACTCTTTGCATTCTCTCAACCAGCTTCACTTGGAATGCTTTTCCAACAGTCTTGAAAGAGTTCCCACATATGCTGAGCGCTTTTCCTTCACTCTGCGGTCCAACTCATCCCAAACCATCTCAATTGGGTTGAGATCAGGTGATTATGGAGGCCAGGTCATCTTACGCAGCACTCCATCACTCTTCTTCTTGATCAAATAGCCCTTACACAGACTGGAGGTGTGTTGGGTCATTGTCCTGTTCTAAATAATTCTAAATAAATGTGTAAATGTTACTTGAACTCTGTGAAGCATTTATTTGGGCTGCAATTTCTGAGGCTGGTAACTATAATGAGCTTATCCTCTGCAGCAGAGGTAACTCTGGGGTCTTCCTTTCCTGTGGCGGTCCTCATGAGAGCCAGCTTCATCATAGGGCATGATGGTTTTTGCGACTGCACTTGAAGAAACTTTCAATGTTTTTCAATCATTACTTTAAGACCTTAATGTCTTAAAGTAATGATGGACTGTCGTTTCTCTTTGCTTATTTGAGCTGTTCTTGCCATAATATGGACTTGGTCTTTTACCAACCTTCTGTATACCACCCATAACTTGTCACAACACAACTGATTTGCGCAAATTTAACTTTTAACAAGGCACACCTGTTATTTGAAACACATTCCAGGTGACTCATGAAGCTGGTTGAGAGAATCCCAAGAGTGTGCAGAGCTGGCAAGACAAAGGGTGGCTACTTTGAAGAATCTCAAAAAGAAAATATATTTAGATTTGTTAAACACATTTTTTGGTTACTACACGATTCCTTATGTATTATTTCATAGTTTTGATGTCTTCACTATTATTCTACAATGTAGAAAATAGTAAAAAATAAAGAACAAATCTTGAATGAGTAGGTGTGTCCAAACCTTTGACTGGTACTGTATATTATTATTATATATTGCCCCAACTGCCCTGAATGACAGGTTGCCACTGCTGGACACTACTCTGTATAAAATGTATTTCTAAGCATTGTTTTATTCAGTAGAATCAGGTCATATCTGTAGTCACTAGACAGGTGTTTGTCTTTCCACCCGTTAGGTACAGTGGCACTGCCGGGCACGAATGATAGCTGGTGCCAACTTCTACATCGTTGGTCGTGACCCTGCGGGCATGCCTCACCCTGAGACCAAGCAGAGCCTGTATGAGCCCACCCACGGGGCCAAGGTCCTCACCATGGCCCCTGGTCTCCCCTCTGTAGAGATCATCCCCTTCAGAGTGGCTGCCTACAACAAGACTAAAAGATCTATGGACTTCTACGATAAGGAGAGGTACATTGACAGCTAATATTTTGGCCCATACGTTTTTCCGGGCTATGTGGCCTGACCAGGAAAATCTCTGGGCTCTAGTTGTAAGAAATAACTAGGGCTCAGGAAAACCTTTCCTACAATGTCAAAAACTAACTGAGAGATTGAATCAAGCTGCTTCACTCACTTTGTCTTACCTTCCTTTCCAGACACCAGGAATTTGAGTTCATATCTGGGACCAAGATGAGGAGGATGGCACGCAGCGGAGAGAACCCTCCAGATGGTTTCATGGCCAATAAGGCCTGGAAGGTCCTCACAGAGTACTACAGCTCCCTGCAGAAGGACGAATGAACACACACACCTTACTTTTAAGCTTCTCTATTTTATATTTTCATTTTAAATCAAGTACTGTAGACATCTAGGCATTAATGAAATACATGCCTGAGCTTTTTTTTTTTTACTAAATTGAATATCATATAAACTGGAAATTATCTAGTTTGATGTGAGGGTCAAAATAAATCTGTAAGCGGTGTAAAAAAAAAGATGGAAGTCAGAGTTGTGAAGAAATCAATGAATGTTTTAACAGATCACTTTTGTTACCTATGTCTTTACTGCATCTGTACTTACAAGCTAGTAACTTAAAATGTATGTTTTAGAAGCTGTGAGAGGACTGTAATTCTGTAGTTGAGTGACCAAGAGTGTAATATGAGTGGAAGGGGTTTTAACTATCCCTGTGTAATGAATGAAACTATATTTATCAAGTGATGCCATGGTACCTAATTTCTAAATGTTCTTATACTGCAGCTAGCCTTTTTATATCATTACTTTTTAGGAAGTTTCAAGCAAATAAATGATTACATGACAAACAATATTGGTGTAATTTATTTTAGCAGATACCAGAATTCAGAATAAACTAATTCTAAAAATGAGTCAATATAAAAAGCAAAGCAAGCATTTTACCTAAACCAAAGTTCAATAATTAAAACTACAATTTCCACCAATCCCTACCCCCCCCCCAAAAAAACAAAATGTCAACTGAATTGGCAATCACACATGTGGTAGATACGGGAAGTTTGTCATGTAGAAATAATCAACCAACCATTTAAGCATCCTGGTCATCACAAGGGATAAACAGAAACTATAAGACATGACGATCACCACAAGCAGTTATTAGATTCTACTGTAAATTAACCCTGGGCTGAAGACCAGGGTATAAAAGCACAATGCAGGTTTCCTGATATATTGAAGTTTGAAAAAGGCTATGTCTCTGCATCTGGTACCATGCTCTCTTCACAACATCCAGTGATAATTCACTTTCAAATAGGCGTTGAATTGTTCTGATAAATATTTTATCATGCATGATAACTTCTGATCTAATTTGTAATTCTGAGAACCACTCAATTGTACAACTAGCTCATAGTTGAACGATGCCAACTATAAGTGGCAAATTTTATTACCGTTATTACCGATATTACACTAAACTGCTTTCCTAGATAAAAAAATATATAAAACATACAGTACCAAAAGAAGCAACATGTGATGTTCAGATAAAAGCCCAAGGCTAAGTCAATATTGCTGTGTGTCATAAGTAATCGGGAGGCAATTATGTACTATCAAACCTGAAAGGATCCATGGCTGTGCCCATACTTTGCAGTCTCAGAGCCAGTTTCAGTGAGACCTTGGTTGGCCAGATACATAAGACACTAATGCCAACATAAGTATCACGTAACGCCTAACTTCCACATAACAAATAGAATTTTGACAGAAATATTTCATGTCAATGCATTGAACTAAATGTTCTTAAAATAACAAATGAGCTAAGACATTACAAAGTGATGTTATGATAGACATTACACTTATGTATATCTCTTCAAGTAAGTACTCTACCAGTAAGTACTCTACATACATAGAAAATAATAAGGAAAGCATATCCAGGCGCTTAATAGTTCTCCTTTGCATGTCAAGACTCAATCCAGAGTAGAATGAATCAGAACCGTCTGTCCGTCTGCCGACTTCGACTTCCTCATCTTCTGCCTGGCAGTCTGCATGTCGTCCTGATTGATGGACCGGATTTGATCCTGGATCCTGGAGACAAAGACAAGGTCAGTATCTTGCTGGTAACTACAGAAGGCACTCTTAATAGTGTGAAAATCACTAATCACTACTAATGCTCATATGAAAAGCCAATGTAAAGACATTGGTATTGGGAGATCACGTTAGGTCTCAAGAAGTACGTATTTATATGGCCAGAGGGGTGTGGTACCTTTCATCGGCATGGGGGTTATGGACAAAATCCCGCACGCATAACAGAGCAGCATCCCGACACATCTCTCGGAGATCACTTCCTGAGAATCCGTCAGTCTCCTTCGCCATGTCAACAAAGTCAACAGCGGGATCCACCTGGGAAATGCATGGGGAAGTTTAGTGGAAACACAGACAAAATGTGTAATTGTGTAATTGAATTACCATGTAAAACTTACATTTTCATTTTTCAATATGAGTTTCAAGATTTCTTCCCTCTGCATGCGATTCTGCAAGACAATAATAGTTTTTAGCAGGAATGTAATACATTTCAGGTCATCTCATATAGTACTGCATAAATAACCATAGTTCGGGCTGGCTCAATTACCAAATAACCGTGCTACTGACAGTTATGGATGAAGACCGTCATGAAAAGTAAATAACCGTCATAATATCTATATATTTTTGGGGAGGCCAGGGCGAACAGCTGACTGAAGACAGGACGGCTGGCATTCGTACGGTTGAGTCCGTTTCTGCGATAACAACATGATGAAACTGTGTTGGCCCTTGCTGAAACAAGCAAGGTGCTGTAGCAAACGATGAATAGAATGGGCTTGGCACCTCTAACCATGGCAATCGAACTGGTAAACTCACAGGTAGGGCTGTTGTGGTGACTGTATTACCACCACATATATTATTTAGTTTATGTAAAAACAAGATTAAAATCAAGAATACTCTGACGAATGTGAACGGCAAGGGCGGTTTGCCTTGCCGTTCACATTCGCACCCCTGGTCCAGACTACACTCAATCATAGAACCTACTGAAGAGATGAGTCTTCAATAAAGACAAAGGTTGAGACCGAGTCTGCGTCTTTCCCTGGCCGGTCCCCTTCTCTCCACTGGGATTCTCTGCCTCTGACCCTTTTACAGGGGCTGAGTCACTGTCTTACTGGTGCTCTTCCATGCCGTCCCTAAGAGCGGTGCATCACTTGAGTGGTTGAGTCACTGATGTGATCTTCCAGTCCGGGTTGGCACACCCATAGGTTTGTGCCATGGGAGAGATCTTTGTGAGCTATACTCAGCCTTGTCTGAGGGTAGTAAGTTGGTGGTTTATAGATATCCCTCTAGTGGTGTGGGGCTGTTTGCCCTGTATCGTCGGACGGGGCCACAGTGTCTTCCGACCCCTCGTCACAGCCTCCAGTATCTATGCTGCAATAGTTTGTGTGTTTGTTATATCTGGAGTACTTCTCCTGTCCTATTCGGTGTCCTGTGTGAATCTAAGTGTGCGTTCTCTAATTCTCTCCTTCTCTCTTTCTTTCTCTCTCTCGGAGGACCTGAGCCCTAGGACCATGCCCCAGGACTACCTGACATGATGACTCCTTGCTGTCCCCAGTCCACCTGGCCATGCTGCTGCTCCAGTTTCAACTTCCACCTGACTGTGCTGCTGCTCCAGTTTCAACTGTTCTGCCTTATTATTATTCGACCATGCTGGTCATTTATGAACATTTGAACATCTTGGCCATGTTCTGTTATAATCTCCACCCGGCACAGCCAGAAGAGGACTGGCCACCCCACATAGCCTGGTTCCTCTCTAGGTTTCTTCCTAGGTATTGGCCTTTCTAGGGAGTTTTTCCTAGCCACCGTGCTTCTACACCTGCATTGCTTGCTGTTTGGGGTTTTAGGCTGGGTTTCTGTACAGCACTTTGAGATATCAGCTGATGTACGAAGGGCTATATAAATAAATTTGATTTGATTTGTCGGGGGGCTAGGGTCAGTCTGTTAAATCTGGTGTAATTATCCTGTCTTATCCGGTATCCTGTGTGAATTTAAGTATGCTCCCTCTAATTCTCTCTCCCCCCTCCTGGAGGACCTGAGCCCATGCCTCAGGACTACCTGGCCTCCTTGCTGTCCCCAGTCCACCTGGTCGTGCTGCTGCTCCAGTTTCAACTATTCTGCCTGTGGCTATGGAATCCTGACCTGTTCACCGGACGTAAAAAAACCATAAAAATCACCTTAAAAATGCATAATCGCATTTGCGGTCACTTTTGATAATGGTGTTTTCCACTAATGGAACATTCGCGCTTCTAGCCTACTGCAGTGTGCACATTACAGCGCTTATGTGAAGAAATTGTTTATCAACATTAAGCTAAACTTTCTGATCTGTTGAATCAGCCACATTGCGTAAAAACATTTTATTTTTATTTTTTTTATCCTAGTGGTTGTATTAATTTGGGATCTATTGCATCCCACAACTGTCCCAGACTATGTTTGGAATATTTATTTCTCGTACAGAATAGGTTGACTTCTGTACTATGGGGGATAGTAGATTAACATAGGCTAGTGCTTTTGCTGTTCATTAGGCTTACATGTTGTTGGTTGCGTCCCCGATGTGTCGGTCTTCACTTGTAGCCTGTGATAAAGACCCAATCACGTGATGGAGCACTCAGGGAGAAGGGCACAACGGCCACTGGCCTCAAAAGGCATGACTTTTTTTAGAGTGCATTACGGCCACACAAACGGGATGCCGCCGTGAAATTCTAGGCATTATCAAGTGCTTGTCAAATTGTGAATGAGTGACTGATGTAGTGTTCACAGCCGGCACAAAAAACAAATCAGAGCTCATGCCTTTCAAGTGACTTTTTACAAATCATTAGTCATTAGAGCCTTACAATGTATTAAAAATCAAAACATATTGCCCAACGCTTAACACAGAATGTGCGCACTCCCTCAAAACGTTTGGAGAAAATATCCTTAACATTTTATTTAGCTTGTTCAATTGTATTCTTCATACTATAAAATAATGCCACAGAATTCTAAGCAAATCTTGTCTGCTAAATGAACTAGTGTAGCCCAGAGCCATAGCCGATCTGGACCTAACAAGACAAGAGTATGCTATTTTGTTCTTCTGAAATAGACTACATTTTCTTCATATCATATCTTTAGACTTGTCTAAAATAAATAATGGATTTATTTTTAAGGTGTAAGCTATATTACATGGATTTATTAGACTTCTTAAAAAGGGAACTGTTCCAAAATGTCTGCATCAGTGGCTTGTAGGCTGTGTGTGGAAGCCAGGAGATGCTAAATGTGTTTGTTAATTAACGGTCAATCACCGTGAGACAGACAGTTAATTTCTTGACCATCACCAACTGACGAAATTGTGTGACCGCCACAGCCCTACTCATGGGTACACTCGCAATGGCTGCCTAGTATTGTGATGCAATAATTCCCATGGTAATATAGAATGCTCATTTCAATGATGTTAACTGATGTGGCTCATGCAATGTAGTGTATTTTTTGTCATGCCAATTGAATTGAATCAACAAATTACAGCACATATTGATGGGTACACTTCCTGCTTTGCTCCTATGAGTACACTCGCAATGGCCGCCAGTCCACCTACTACGCCATTATTGACTTGAATGGCGACATCTGTTCTATTCATTCTATTTCTATGGTAGCACATGCAGCCAAGACCAGATTTGGCTATTTGAACGGTTATTACGGAGACAGTGGTCTTTGTCTGGCCAATTACAATCATCCAAAATTCCAGGACCATCACAGCCCTGTTCATAGTACTGTGTATATACTGATAAACGTGTACAGTTTGTGAATAGACTCACAGGCTGATTTATGTGAAATCTTGTGGGCATTCTCCTCAGAATGGCGGAGTCGAGATCCTGTGGACGGTTAGTGGCCCCCATAATGATGACCTACATGAGGAAAAGGTGAGAGGCAGTTGAGAGAGACTCAACCAGACAGGAGTCACATGATGATCAATGTATTTAATTACCAACACAACAAAGGCTGCAAAACAGAAACGTCTGTGTACGCTCTCCCTGATGCAGTGAAAATAATAAAAACAAATACAAAATAAAGTAAGCTTTACGCTACATCTTTCGGAGTGCGGACCTGTCGCACCTTTTTGCTTATCCTTCATAATGGACCCACCTGGCAGTTGTAGTCCGTCTCAAGCCCATCCCACAAGCTCATGAACTGAGCCTTCATCATGGCTGTGGCCTCGTGGTCAGAGCTGGAACGGCTTCTCAGGAAAGAGTCTGTAACAGAACATTACAGGATCGACAGGAGCCGGGGATGATGACAACATAACTGGCTTAGCTGAAGTACCCAAACAAGATTTAAAGTACTGTATAGCATCTGTGAAAGATAATGGTAAAATAAGCATTTACCAATCTCATCTATGAAGATGATTGAAGGCTGGAGCTTAATGGCTAGAGAGAAGACGGCAGAAGCCAGTTTCTGGGACTCTCCATACCACTTGTCTGTGAGGGTGGAAGGCTGCAGGTTGATGAAGCGGAAACCAGCATCTTTGGCAGTTGCTTTGGCGATCAGCGTCTTCCCACAGCCAGGTGGTCCATACAGCAGCACACCTGTTATCATAATGAAAGGGGTAAGAGCAGTGGCTAAAGACTGAAGGCGGTCCTGTTGAACCTTTATATGCATTGTGTCTATCTAGGCTTGTGCACCGGTCTCAATAAGCAAATCTTGTATGAAAACAAGAGACTCACCTTTTGGTGGCTGAAGCAGTCTGGATCCCTTGAACAGGTGTCTCATCTGGATGGGAAGTATGACAGTGTCTTTCAGCTCAGTAATGACTTCATCTAGGCCTGCAATATCACTCCATGTGATCTGTAGAGAGAGCATCACATCAGTTAGTTATGGGGAACAGACATACAGGTGACTGCCAAAATAAAAGGAAACACGAGTAAATGAGGGATGAAGTATATTGAAAGCAGGTGCTTCCACATACAGTGCATTTGGAAAGTATTCAGACCCTTTTACTTTTTACACATTTTGTTACGTTACAGCCTTATTCTAAAATGGATTACATTTTTTTTAAATCAATCTACACACAAATGAAAGCGAATTTATAAAAAAAATTGTATTCAAATCCTTTGCTATGAGACTTGAAATTGAGCTCAGGCGGCATCCTGTTTCCATTGATCATCCTTGATGAGTCCATCTGTGGTACATTTAACTGATTGAACATGATTTGGAAAGGCACACACCTGTCGATATTAGGTCCCACAGTTCATGTCAGAGCAAAAACCAAGCCATGAGGTCGAAGAGTTGTCCGTAGAGCTCCGAGACAGGATTGCGTTGAGGCACAGATCTGGGGAAGGGTACCAAAACATTTCTGCAGCTTTGAAGGTCCCCAAGGCCTCCATCATTCTTAAATAGAAGTTTGGAACCACTAAGACTCTTCCTAGAGCTGGATGCCCGGCCTAACTGAGCAATCGGGGACGGGCCTTGGTGACCAAGAACCCAATGGGCACTCTGACAGAGCTCCAGAGTTCCTCTGTGGAGATGCGAGAACCTTCCAGAAGGACAACCATCTGTGCAGCACTACACCAATCAGGCCTTTATGGTAGAGTGACCAGACGGAAACCACTCCTCTGTAAAAGGCACATGACAGCCCGCTTGGAGTTTGCCAAAAGGAACCTGAAGACTCTCAGACCATGAGAAACAAGATTCTCTGATCTGATGAAACCAAGATTAAACACTTTGGCCTGAATGCCAAGCGTCATGTCTGGAGGAAACCTGGGACCATCCCCACAGTGGTGGCAGCATCATGCTGTGGGGATGTTTTTCCAGCGTTAGGGACTGGGAGACTAGTCAGGATCGAGGGAAAGATGAGTGGAGCAAAGTACAGAGAGATCCTTGATGAAAACCTGCTCCAGAGCGCTCAGGACCTCAGACTGGGGCGAAGGTTCCCCTTCCAACAGGACAACAAACCTAAGCGCACAGCCAAGACAATGCAGGAGTGGCTTCGGGACAAGTCTCAATGTCCTTGAGTGGCCCAGCCAGAGCCCAGACTTGAACATCTCTGGAGATACCTGAAAATAGCGGTGCAGCGACGCTCCCCATCCAACATGACAGAGCTTGAGAGCATCTGCAGAGAAGAATTGGAGAAACTCCCCAAATAAAGGTGTGACAAGCTTGTAGCGTCATACCCAAGAAGACTCGAGGATGTAATCGCTGCTTCAATACATTTGCTGAAATGGGGGGGGGGGGTGTACCATTTTTTAAATACAGCTGTAATATAACAATGTGGGAAAGGGGTCTGAATACTTTCCAAATGCACTGTAGATGTGGATCCTAAGTTAATAGGGTCAAGTATAAAAATGCCCAGTTGCCCATTATTCTGGCTACCATGGCTAGAAGAGATCTCAGTGACTTTGAAAGAGGGGTCTCAAAGGCACACAGGGGTTTAAACGGGGGTGTGTGCATCACAGACCTCAAACCAATTAAAACACTTAAGGGAGATTATGGAGCAGCGCCTCAGACAGTGTTTTCCACCACCATTAACAAAACACCAACAAAAAAGTCATTTCTTGTGGAAGAATGGTGTCGTATCCCTCCAATAGCATTCCAGACACTTGTAGAATCTATTCCAAGGCACATTGAAGCTGTTCCAACAACCTTAAGACACTTTATGTAGTGCTTCCTTCATTATTTGTTTCTGTTGGAATGTTGTTACCCAGCAAGACACCTAAAATTGTAACTCAAACAGAAGGGGGAACTAACAAAGAGTTACTGACAACCAAAACGAAACAGGTGGGGTTCTAGGAATGGTTCTCAAAGACACTCGTCATGTTGTCCACTGAAAGTTGACTAACAACAACAACAACTGGGACCTAAAAGACACCCACCATGAGCGGCCACTAAATTTGCCCAAGAGGTAAACAAAATTAAACCCACCCCAAACTTAGACAGGAATCAAACCTGAAGGTGGAGCAAAACTACCAGGAAAGAAGAGATAAAGGATAGTTTATTAGAAATCATAGCGGGAGCGCCAACTAAAGGTGTTAACCCTCCACATCTCTCAAGGTAACTGGAGCACCCGCTCTCAAATATCTCCTGTACCAGCAGATGAAACGCCTTCTGACTAACGAGAAGCCATGCCAGCACAGGTTCAACACATACAGACTAACGAGGTGACACCAATCGATGCACCCAATGTGCTAATGTCCAACCTCAAAATATAAATGGAAAAACCAAAGCTTGTAACAGTTGGGTTCAAGCAATGGTGTATTGAAGCAGCTCTCTTACCTGCATGGTCAACGGGTCCACCAGATGTGCTGCAATGCTCATCTCATACTCTGAGAGCTTGACATTCTGCACACCGATCTGCTTCATGAGTTTCTCTGCCTGAAAAAAAACACCTGTCAATAGCCATCTACCTAGCTTTGTACATTCCAATACAGTCCCAACAAACATGATAGATATCCACAGAAAACGCTCAGAAGCAAACATTTCAAACTTGGCTACTGTATATTGAAAACTTCACCTGTTTCTGTGCTTCCATTTTCTGTTTCCTTGTGGGATCAATGGCATCAACCATCCACTTTATGGTGAAGTAAGTGACTGCACCAAATATGGTCAGTCGGAAGAGTAAACCAAAGACTTCATTCCGGCCCAAGGGCTGGGAAATACTTTCAGTTGGAATCTCCTTCAACACCATCTTAGATGACTGGGGGATGGAAAACAAAAGGACAGTCTCCAAACTTCATCAGTTGAAAGTGAACAACATAGCTTAGCTGCTATACAAGTGCTGTACTCTTTATCCAACAAGAACAATGTGTGAATTCCACTTAAATTCAGAAAACCCTAATTGAAAATAGGCTTAGACATTAGCTGAGAAATTACATCAATTCTTAAAAATGTACACTAAATCCTGTTTAGCTAGCTAAGATCACATGTTCATGTCCATCCTATAAATATTGTTAGCAGTTAGCTAACATGATGACATATGGCTGTCACAACACTGGCAAGCTAACAATGCCGGCTAAAAATGTCTGTACTGTTGCGTCCTGCTTGACACGACAGCATTTGACAGTTGTTAGCTAGCTAGTAATATGATAGGACCTACATACCTGATGATGGAATTGGTGTTATTTTAAGTCTATATCTAAAAATGTTTGACAATAATCGAAACTGTGAAAAGACTAGCTAGATAGTAGTTTCACTTTGCATGTTACAAAACCGAAACCTTAATTTTGATAGCTTTGACCTCCAGTTAGCATGCAGCCTCGTGCCTGAACTACAGTCGTTACTTTGTAGAGAAAAAAAATCCCACTAGCAGGACACCTTGCGAAATGTGTTGTATTGACCCATGTATTTGTAATTAGAACTTTTAAATGATTTACAAAACAAATTAACCATCACAGTTTGCTGGACTGGTCGTGACACTCACCTAGCGCTTCCACTCTTGCTCTTGTCCCTTTCCGCGTGAAGCTCGGCTCAATTTGCTTGACAGATGCCCCCTACCGTTTTGGAATAGAAACAGTCAAATAATTTCGTCAATGTTTCTGTGGCATGGGACAGCATTGAACGAAGATTCTTCAAGGTAAAGAACAACACATGTAAAACTATGGATTTAATGATGTGGCTACAACCAATATGGTACAAAATAAACGAATCCCCTATCATAAAACGTAACTCTTTTTGTTACTCAATGTGTAGGTCAGGATGCTGTGCTTCATGTTCCAAGCAAATCTGACAGGTGGAGCCCTAACACAACTAACGTTAGTCCAGTGACCACAACTACTGGCTCACAAGCTCCTGTCCGGGTAAAAAGTTAGGAAAAGTCAAGGTACCAAGACAGACACTGCATAATGTGCAACAACTGTGTATATTTGTGTTTCCTAGTCTATTATGCATAGTGAAAACGCTGCGACACACTGCATAATGTGAAACAACTTTGAAGTTGTCAAGTATGGAAACATTGAAATGATGATAAGCGCAATGCATAGTGTCAGGTACTGTTTATTTATTTATCATTCTTGTTTTATAGTCTATACCCAAAGTGAAAAGGCAACAATGTATTGATTCCTCATCAAGGCCGTGGCGGCAGGTAGCCTAGTGGTTAGAGTGTTGGACCAGTAACCGAAAGGTTGCAAGATTGAATTCCCGAGCTGACAAGGTAAAAAATCTGTCGTTCTGTTCCTGAACAAGGCAGTTAACCCACTGCTCCTAGGCTGTAATTGAAAATAAGAATTTGTTCTTAAGCTCTTAATTAAGGTACATTTTTTTAAATACACCTGCAATTTGATCCACTGCATCCAGCTTATGCAATGCCATGAGACAATGGAAATGACTTGTTTAAAATGGATACATCAAATGCATCAGGCACACCGCACCAAGTGTATTACACAACGCAAATTCTCTGATTTGATTATATACATGTCAATGTCATGATTCCTAAATTAAATATTGGAAACTTCCCTAATTATAGAAACACGTGACTATAATAGAGAAGCTAGTTCCCTGTTCAGTGCCCATGTCCTTCCGCCACCGACGAAAATAATTTCTTAGAAATGCAATTATACAATGAAAGATACATATTTCATTATATAATGTATTGCTTTGTCAATTTATTCTGCACTAGTTTACGTGTTGTCCTAATCGCGTTTCGCCGGATAGATGTTTTTGAAGAACTATTTTACACTGCGGCATAACATTACGTCCAATCGTAGCCTTTCTCAATTGGAGCGGAAGCCATCATGGAAGTTTGCGAGAGCAGCGAGAGGAACGAGTCAGTAGGGAAAGGGACGTGTCAGGGAAGAAGTGCGGGCGAGTAATATAATTACACAGATTTGTTAGCTATGTTTAAGGTGGAGGCTGTCAATTTCCTGTCATATTTTTTTAGTTCCGACGACGTGGATCGTTTTGTCGGATGAGTTCTCTTTTTGTTGTTGAAGAATTGACATGCTAACTAGATACGCTAGCCATATCTAGCTACGTGTGTGCAGAGATCGAGTGTGTGTCACAGTCACTATTCTGGGCAAGGAACGTCGGGGAGATTTCTCTCCGCATTTCTGGCATAATCACGGCGCCTTTGGCCAAATCAGATACTTGGTACGCTCTTAAAATACAACGGTTCGAGGGCTGGATAATTAATCACCTATTCATCTGGAGGATTTTGTGTCAAATTGTGGGATCTGGGAAGCCGGGCCTGTGGTGGAACGGAGAGAGGCCCTCCTTTATGACCCAGCAGCAGCAGAAGCTATTCTAGCTAGCACGGCTAGCTTAGCTAACTCACGTTAGCTGTCAACGTTTGACACCAACGGGATTGCGAGGGAGAAATATTGGCAACATTTCATACAAAGGCAACAACAATACTTTCTCTTAATATAAAAACGTTAAAGACTCCTGTGACAGATATGGCTGCAATCATAAAGGAAATTGTCAGCCGAAACAAAAGGAGATACCAGGAGGATGGGTTTGACTTGGACTTGACTTGTATCCTTTTTGTTGAATGGCCGTAATATTAGCTGACTAGTTTTTTATGTCTGACTATGTTCATCTGTCTCTATTAACGTTACCTTGCTAACTAGCTATAATACCTAGATTGGTAACTTAACCTTTCTACAAAAGATGATTAGCTAGTTAACGTGAACTAATGTTAGTCAGAAGTCAGTGAGCATTAATTTAAAATATATATATATATATATATATATATATATATATATATATATATATATATATATATATATATATATATATATATATATATATATAGTTAGCAAGCTGTGAAAAGCTAATGACAGAACGTCTGGTTGGTTGGTTCGCTCCCTCGTCACTGGTTGGTCAACTAGCTGACTACCTAGCTAGGTCAATTAGCAACCAGGTTATATGCTAACCTACTCTGCTAAATTGCTACAGTATTTGACAACGGTGTGTGTGACCTGTGAAACTAAACGCAGAGTCTTGATAACTAGATAAATCTCATAGCTTGCATAACGTTAGCTTCGCTAGCTAGTAGTTTGCACGTCCATCATCATCATGATAACTGAACGAGAGATTCAACATCATGGATAACGTAGCTGGCTAATGTAGTGGTAGTAAACGTTATATCTAGCTAATTGATCTTGATAAGTTGTCTTAATTATTTGGTTGATGTCAACAGAATATGTCACCGGTTAGTTGGCTAATATATAGTTAGCTTCCCCTGGATGGGGAACAAAGAGATCAACCTTTTTGCGACGCATTATTAAGGTCCTCTGGCCTACATAATGTAACAAGCTATAATGGATCAGATTCACATTATATTCTCAATCAGTCCTCCTTCTAGCCAGACAAAGACCTAAAAGCATTGAGTCATTATCAGAGTGAGAGGAAATGGTAGCTTATTAATACGATTTATAATAGCGCTATCTAGTTAGTGGAATGTGCCAATTTCAATGTGCTTGAATGAACATAATTATTGGTTTGGTCGTCTTGAGATATTTGAACTTTTTTCGTCTAGCTTAATGAGCTCAGCATGTTTGTATTGATTTGAGGTATTGAAATGCGTCACCTAACCTTGCAAGGTATGCAATCAAATGGTGAAAGTGTAGGTGCATGTAGAATGCATAGATTAAAAGCCAGTTAAAGGTTATGAGGATAATTGGAGGGAGGAAGTGTGGCTTAGTACTGTTGTACAATATAGGCATGTTTAGTTGTAATGTATTGCAGTTCAATTGGTGAACTACTCTTTGCTGTGGCTATGACCCTTTGATTGAGGTTCAGTGATCTCAGGAAGCGCTGTGCATTTTATTTTATACAAATAAAAAAACAGAACTGGGTTTGCCTAACGTAAGTATTTTTTGAGTTAGATCATGTATGAGCGAAACATGGGATTATAGCTAAATCACCTTGTTCCATCAAACATATTTAGATGTGAGAGAACTATTGTGCCAGTCATTGTGTCGGTCATTGTGGCAGTGTTCGGGAAGGCAGTGTAGCCATGGTTGTTCCTGTTATGTAATGATTCCTCTCCAGTTCTAGGGTTTGGTTTTAAAATAGTGATGAGATTTCACATCGGCAACAATGCCTCTCCACCAGATCTTAACTGTGCTATTACGAATATGACAATTATTCTGCTAAATGGTGTTGCTGGAAATGGCAGGCTTATTTTATTTAACCTTTTACCTAGGTTTGTCTCATTGAGATAACCTCTCATTTTCAAGAGACCTCGTCCAACCAAGAGAGAACTATGTTCTGTGAAAATTGAATTGATCCCATTCAGTTGATTTATTTATTTGATTGGAACAGTGAGGCTCTGCTCATGCTGACCAGTGCATTTGTCATTGCAGTAGTCTCGGGTACTTTTGGAGCATGACGTCATTGTGATTTTATGCCAGTTCAAATGTAAAATACACTATCAGGATACGTAAGTGTGTGACAAGACGGCCTGGGTTTCAGTAAATGAACAGTAAACATGGAAGAATAATTTAGAGATCGTGTTTTGTATGCATTTCATATAGTAGTAGCCAATTCTGATGAATTATTTGACCAAATAGGGAATCTTTGTATGCTTAAATAAAAAAATGTGTGCTTGGATATATTTCCCAAGTGAAAAGGCATGCGTAAATTAGAGCAACTTGAGCTTTGTTTATACCTGTATTGATGATGTGAGTGATGTAATGCTTTTTCTTTCGAAGAGGTGAGGAGGATGGGTGGGGGGGGTCTGGTCTATATTACCCAGGCTCTGTCCTGTTGTCCATACTTCTCTGCCGTGATTGATCTGTCACGATAAGCAATGCATGTCTGATGTAAGCTATGATATAAGCCATCTGTGTTTGGGCATATCAAAGAGCTGTTTGTTTGCATTGTACACCAATTGTATGTGTGGTTGTTGTATTGGCCTAGGTGTATGTAATTCCTTTCTTTAGTCTCTGACCTTTAAGCAGCCAACCTCCTGGTTTCCTTGACTCCTGCGCTCAGATATTTATCCGAACATAATTGCTATGGGCTTTCCTGCTGAAAGACTTGAGGGTGTCTACAGAAACAACATTGATGATGTAGTACGGTAAGTACTTCTAAATGTGCATGTCGACGTCCCTGTCAAAAATAAACAAGGGGTTTCTTGGAATGAGAGTGAAAAGGTAATCACTGAAAACACGCAGGTAGTTAACCTGTCCTAACTACCTTAACCAAACCCTGTGGGAGCAGTTGGCGAGGCTGAACATTTTAGAGGGCCCTGTAATGTAAGCCAATTTCCAACAAATCTCAGAATTTCTCCAGGGAGCTGAGTTATATTTTAGCATTTTAAAAGCGCATTTCCAGGGATTCTACATATTCTGCCATGGCATGTTAGTTCTCAAAGACTTTATTTAAAGTTATAGTTCAATTCATTTTTTCTAAATACTTTATCTGGTTTTAGTTTAAGTTTACATTGTAAATATCCCCCACCATTAATATTATTATACATGTTTTACAGTTTGGAATCCCTGATCCTTTCTCACTGTTTATCATTATATGGGCGACAGAGGTCGGACTGAATATAATGTTTGAAATGCATGCTGTTGAGCCAGCTTCAGAGGCTTGCCTGATGTGTCAACTGAAACCAAAGGAGTGACCTGCAAGCCACCTGTGAACTTAACCTGACCCTACTTATTTTATTGCGCACCAATTTCCTTCAATTTACGCAGGCCCTAAAAATTGTCAGACTCCAGCCACCCATGTCATAGACTGTTCTTTCAGCTATCGTATGACAAGCGGTACCGGAGCATCAAGTTTACGTCCAAAAGGCTCCTTAACAGCGTCTTGCTGTTTATTATCTATGCATAGTCACTTTACCCCTACCTACATGTACATATTACCTCCATTACCTCGGACTAACCTGTATCCCCGCACATTGACTCGGTATTGTAACTTTTTTCACTTTTAGTTTATTTAGTAAATATTTTCTTTACTCTTATTTTCTTAACTGCGTTGTTGGGTAAGGTCTATCTATACCTGTTGTATTCGGCGCATGTCACAAATAAAACAAATAATTTGAGGATATAGACTCATAGGTGTGGGCTTTTGGAAAAGTTAAAGGGGAAAATGTATTTTTCATTTCCCAGAAGCTGCTGTTTTTAGATATGTGAACCAACCTGAACGACCAACACCCTGCTGATAGTCAATGTTGTAACACCGTATTATTTAGCTTGTCTGAGAGGCCGTCAGTCTGCCATTCTGGCATTATGCTCTGTTTTAAGAATGTGATTTAGAGGGCCGTTTAGTGTTGGAAGGTAAGTTGGATCAGAATTAGCTAAAAATGTGTTCTGGATGGAAAAGTAATTCTCCTCTTCTCTCTCTCAGGTTTCTGGACTCTAAGCACAAAAATCATTACAAGATCTATAATCTGTGAGTACCCTGGTATCTGTCTATTTTGCCTGTGCATATGCAGTATGGTCAGCAGCGGTTGCTGTGCTGCAAAGTTGTCTGATGTAATGCAGAAAATGTCTGTGGAATATAGCCCTGGAGGAGGAAAAGCCTTTCTGTTTTAGAATGTAAACCACAGTAGCTCTTATTTGCCTTAAGTCATCAGTTGTCTATCTGGATTTCGCCTATCGTATAGGATTAAATGCATAGAAATTGAGTGAATAGAACGGGAGTCCCCATTCAAGCAATGATTTGTCTATTCTATTGCTATGCGTCTAATCCTATCGGATAGGCGAAATCCAGATAATTTTTTTAATACAGGGCCCAGTGGTTCTTGGTGGATAGGCCCAGGCATTGTGATGACGTTTCAGAACAATCATATCATGGTAACCGTTTGGTATAGTTTTGCCCTGGAAAAGGAATTTACAACCATGTTTTCCTCAGTTTGAAGTCGTTACCTAGTAGACTGGCACTGACTGACTTAACTGTGAGCTACAAAGATACTAAGGATCACAGGTTTCTCATTGATAACAATCATCTTAACTATTAAGAGAAGTAGAGAGAGCTCAGTAAACACAATGGATATATTATTCAACAGTTGGCTGAATCTGTGTGGAATTCATGAGGTTGCAGTCGTTGAAATAATCTGTATGCTGACAGATCGATTGTACAAATGAAAGAATGCTCCCGTTTGTAGTCCACTACTACAGCAACATTTTTGTTTGTCCCTTTATAGGTGTGCTGAGCGACATTATGACGCATCCAAATTCAATTGCAGAGGTGAGACATTACAGTGAAAACATCACTTTCATTCAGGCTGTCATTGAATGAATCAATCTTTAACTAAAAACCCACGTGTGACATTATCTAACTGAGCTCAGTCTCTCTCCGTCTGTCTCCAGTTGCACAATATCCGTTTGAGGATCACAATCCCCCCCAGCTGGAGCTGATTAAACCGTTCTGCGAAGATCTTGACCAGTGGTTAAGTGAGGATGACAATCACGTGGCGGCGATTCACTGTAAAGCTGGAAAGGGACGTACGGGTGTCATGATCTGTGCTTACCTGTTACACCGGGGCAAGTTCCTCAAAGCACAAGAAGCTCTGGACTTCTATGGAGAAGTCAGGACCAGAGATAAGAAGGTACATTTTATTGTTCCAGTCTGGCCCTCTAAGGCTGCGTTTACACAGGCAGCCCAATTATGATATTTGTCCTCTAAATGGTGTTTTGACCAATCAGATCAACTCTGAAAAAGATCTGATGTGAAAAGATCTGACGTGATTGGTCAACAGACCAATTGTTCAGTGGGAAAAAATATCAGAATTGGGCTGCATGTGTAAACGCAGCCATACTGTCTTGGAAACAGATCATCCCCATTATCCATTTAGATCATTCAACCCTCTAACTCTTCCCCAGGCCATTTTCAACGTACCTCGCTGGTAACATAAGGGTTAAATGGAGGATTACGATGATAGTCGTCAACTCCACACCATAGGCCTGGTCGTCGTGGTTGATTCTAGTATATCTCGAATCATTATCTTAATTGAAGGATACATTATGAATAGTTGCTTGAGTTAACGCTAATCTTCCTGACTTGAACATTTGTGAGGCTCCTATAAAGGCTTGTCGTCATGATTTGATATTTCAAATTGTAAATGTCCTCTTTACAGACGGAGTAAAAAAACTTGAGTGTTTCTCTTTTCCCATTCAGGGAGTGACAATCCCCAGCCAGAGGCGCTATGTCTATTACTATAGCCACCTTCTCAAGAACCAGCTGGATTACAAACCAGTGGCTCTGCTCTTCCACAAGATGGTGTTCGAGACGGTGCCCATGTTCAGTGGCGGAACGTGTCGTAAGTGATTTCCTCGTCATTGGTCTCAATCCTGTTTCTTTCCTGTATCCTCCTGACCTTGGGCTTGTGTGCTACTGGCTTTCACACTTTGACAATGTGAGCTTCAGTTCATTGTCCTGCCTCCGTCCTCTGCTTTGCACAGCTTTGCTTCTTGATGTTGCATGATCTTTTTTGCCCTTTGCTCCATGCAAAGCTGACATTAACCACAGTGGAACGTACCGTTTTGTAATGACGGTTATGCTCGTCAGAATTGTGTGGTTTCCCTGCTATTATTTTGCTTGGCTCACTGGTCATTTGACTTGGCTGTATAATCAGAGAATAAGGGGTTTTATTCGTGCGTTCAAGACAGTTGGGGGGGGGGCGGACAAGGTCAAATCATGACGTCCGTGATCTTCAGGTCAGAAAGTCGGAGCTCTAGAAAGTTTCCGAAGACTGCTAAAAAAAGGGTTTTCCCAGTCTGACCTTTTTTTTATTTATTTATGATTATTATATATTTTTTTTTTTACCCGAGTTCTCAGTTGTCATTTACACACGGACATTTCAGAGTTCCCAGTTGTTTGAAGGCAGCCTACACAGTTGAAGTCGGAAGTTTACATACACTTAGATTAGTCATTAAAACTCATTTTTCAACCACTCCACAAATTTCTTGTTAACAAATTGTAGTTTTGGCAAGTCAGTTAGGACATCTACTTTGTGCATGATGTGGAATTTTTCCAACAATTGTTTACAGACAGATTATTTCACTTATAATTCACTATATCACAATTCCAGTGGGTCAGAAGTTTACATACACTAAGTTGACTGTGCCTTTAAACAGCTTGGAAATTTCCAGAAAATTATGTCATGGCTTTAGAAGCTTCTGATAGGCTAGTTGACATCATTTGAGTAAATTGGAGGTGTTACTGTGGATGTATTTCAAGGCTTACCTTCAAACCCAGTGCCTCTTTGCTTGACATCATGGGAAAATCAAAAGAAATCAGCAAAGACCTCAGAAGAAGAAGAAAAATTGACCTCCAAGTCTGGTTCATCCTTGCTAGCAATTTCCAAATGCCTGAAGGTATCACGTTCATCTGTACAAACAAAAGTACGCAAGTATAAACACCATGGGACCACGCAGCCGTCATACCGCTCAAGAAGGAGACACGTTCTGTCTCCTATAGATTAAAGTACTTTGGTGAGAAAAGTGCAAATCAATCCCAGAGTAACAGCAAAGGACCTTGGGAAGATGCTGAAGGAAACGGGCACAAAAGTATCTACCGTACATAACCTGAAAGGCCGCTCAGCAAGGAAGAAGCCACTGCTCCAAAACCGCCATAAAAAAAAAAAGGCAGACTATGGTTTGCAACTGCACATGGGGACAAAGATTGTACTTTTTGGAGAAATCTCCTCTGGTCTGATGACACACAAATAACTGTTTGGCCATAATGACCATTGTTACGCTTGGAGGAAAAAGGGGGAGGCTTGCAAGCCGAAGAACACCATCCCAACTGTGAAGCACAGTTGTGGGGGTGCTTTGCTGCAGGAGGGACTGGTGCACTTCACAAAATAAATGGCAGCATGAGGAAGGAAAATTCTGTGGATATATTGAAGCAACATCTCAAGACATCAGTCAGGAAGTTAAAGCTTGGTCGCAAATGGGTCTTCCAAATGGACAGTGACTCCAAGCATACTTCCAAAGTTGTGGCAAAATGGATTAAGGACAACATCGTCAAGGTATTGGAGTGGCCATCACAAAGCCCTGACCTCAAACCTCTAGAGAATTTGTGGGCAGGACTGAAAAAGCGTGTGTGGGCAAGGAGGCCTACAAACCTGACTCCATTACACCAGCTCTGTCAGGAGGAATAGGCCAAAATTCACCCAACTTATTGTGGGAAGCTTGTGGAAGGCTACCTGAAACGTTTGGCCCAAGTTAAACAATTCATAGGAAATGCTACCAAATACTAATTGAGTGTATGTAAACTTCTGACCCACTGGGAATATGATGAAAGAAATATAAGCTAAAATAAATAATTCTCTCTACTATTATTCTAACATTTCACATTCTTAAAATAAAGTGGTGATCCTAATGGATCTAAGACAGGGAATTTTTACGAGGATTAAATGTCAGGAATTGTGAAACTGAGTTTAAATGTATTTGGCTAAGGTGTATGTAAACTTCCGACTTTAACTGTACCTCGCTGGATTGCCAGAAGACTTCAAATAGTGATGAGGGTAAAAAAAACAATACATAACATATCACAAAATTATTTAGTGATTATACTCAATCAAATCTAAATCCAACATGTAAAGTGCTGGTCCCATGTTTCATGGGATCTTAAAATAGTCCAGAAATGTTCGATACACACAAAAAGCTTATTTCTCTCAAATGTTGTGCACAAATTAGTTTACATTCCTGTTAGTGAGCATTTCACCTTTGCCAAGATAATCCGTCCACCTGACAGGTGTGGCATATCAAGAAGCTGATTAAACAGCATGCTCATTACACAGGTGCACCTTGTGCTGTGTACAAAAGGCCACTCTAAAATGTGCAGTTTTGTTTCACAACACAATGCTGCAGATGTCTCAAGTGTTGAGGGAGCGTGCAACTGGCATGCTGACTGCAGGAATGTCTACCACAGCTGTTGCCAGAGAATTTAATGTTAATTCCTCTACCATAAGCCAACGTCGTTTTAGAGAATTTGGCATTAAGTCCAACCGGCCTCACAATCGCAAACCGCGTGTAACCACACCAGCCCAGGACCTCCACATCCGACTTATTCGCCTACGGGATAGAATGAGACCAGCCACTGGGACAGTTGATGAAACTGAGGTGTATTTCTGTCTGTAATAAAAACCCTTTTGTGGGTGAAAACTCTATCATTGGCTTGGCCTGGCTCCCCAGTGGGTGGGCTTATGCCCTCCCAGGCCCACCCATGGCTGAGCCCCTGCCCAGTCATGTTAAATCCATAGATTAGGGGCTAATTCATTTATTTCAATTGACTGGTTTCCTCATATGAACTGTAACTTGTTTTTTTGTTCAGTGTATATTATATTGATTATTTGACTCCAATAATTATACATGTTTTGTTAGCTATCGCTAGTTCGCTGTACCTGCGGCAACCAGTGTTTCCCATAGAATTGCTTCCAGCAGCGGTGGCAAAGTTAGCGTGGGGCGTGGTAGTGGGCATGGCCAATGGCGCTGTCTCCGACCCAATATTTTAGAGGTCCTCCACTTGGCCACAGATTCTACACATTTTGCTATGTTATGCTAACTGAGTGAGTCATATATATATATATATACTTATTATTTTTATCAATCGGGGGCCCCACGCCATGACATTTTTTGAATTTGAGATTTCCCTGACTAGATTTTTATTTTGGTGGTTCTTAAAGATGATCTGATTTTAAAATATTATACTACATTATCTTTTCTATATACTTTATATCTGGCTTTTAGTCGTCTTTACATTTATGTTGAACGTTTTACCATATTGTTTTGGAGTGAAGGCAACAACTTAGCATCAGCAGCCCTCCGCTGCTAAATAAATCTGGGGAAACACTGGGCAAAAGTCTATCTTTAATTTTATCCTATAGCTTGTTCTCAGTCTTTTTTAAATAGTGAGCCAACATGTTTTTGGCACTTTTATTACCACTGATTAAAACAAATGTTCTCATGGTCTCATCTCTGCAGCAGAGATATAGTGACCAATATGTTTGGAACATCAAATCGCAGTATCGAATCGCAATACATATAGAACTGTGGTATTATCGTATTTCGAGGTCCCTGGCAGTTTCAAGCCCTGCTATGCTATAACAACCCCCACTCTGTGTGATTGTCATCAGTGGCTGCTCTTTTGTATTTATTATGGATCTCCATTAGCTGCTGCCAAGGCAGAAGCTACTTTTCCTGGGGTCCAGAAACATAAGAACGTTACATACAGTTTAAAATAATACATTACATTTCATAACACCTTACCAAACACATTCAGCGTGTTCCCCTCAGGCCACCACTCCACCATCACCATATTTACAATACAACAGCCATGTGCACGTGGGTGTCTTGTCAGCTGTGTCTGGAATTGAACCTCTTCACTTCATTAATCCATATTTCTGTCGGTTGACCTATTGCCTGGGGCAAGTGAACTGAGCAGCCTTCTGAGGTTGGCCTATTGGGCAGATTATTTACAAAATAAATACAAAAAACAGGTGAAAACATCCAACCTGAGAAGAATGCCGGTAGTATCTTTCTGTTTCCACCCCATTGTTTAACTGAAAGATGGACAATTTATGGCATTCTGGCAAGTAGAGCCTGCACTGAGATTAAAAACTCATAACAAGCCAAATTAAAAGAATTCCAGTACTGGTCTTCTGATTCTTCCCTTATGTGTAGGTGTTAGGCAGGCAATATATGGTACTTCTGCTTGTAAATGGCTCATTTACATTTTCGGGGAAACCAAAAAATACTCTGGACTTGCCGATTGGCAAGTGTCTTTTTGGCTTTAATGTCAATCCCTGTTATTTTATCCCTATTCTGAACACACAAACCACTATGTGGTGTGTTCCCATTGCACAACACAAAGCATTTAAGTGGTTTTCATTTCAACGCCAAAGCCCCTCAAATGATTATTAGTCGATGACAAATGTTTTCTGTCGGTTTTCTTTTTTTGAAGGAAAATGTTAGTTGATGCTTATTAAGGCCTGTATGTTAGGAAATGCATTACTATAAATATTATGATTGCATAAAGGGATGTTCCATAATTGTTCTACTGGTTAAGGTCCTAATAACTTGACAATGGGAAGTTGCTGTCCGCATGTTGAAATGGTAAGTTAGAATCTGTTTATGAATGGTTGTAAACATCTATATGCTACAGTATTTGTACATAGCCTTGATAACCCAGCTCTACCCAAGCCCAGGCAGGGCTGCTGCAGGACTCTGTGTTAATCTCCTTTTCTCTTTCTAAGGGGACACTTCTGTTAAAAACAAGAGCGAGCAGATTCCACATGGTTTCAGGAAAGGGAATTGGCACTGGGGTAATAATAATGATCAGCTTTTCATCCAATGTTTCCCTGTTGACTAGGAGGTTGTTGTAGATGAAGGTGGTGTTGTTGAACTAGGTTGTAGATTGTTGGTGGTGTTAAACTTCGTAAGGTAACTATCAATTCCCCCTCCATCTCAGTGGACTGATCCTAGACCAGAAGTACTCCCTCAAATGAGCTTGGTTTTGGTCAACTCTTCTCTTCTTAGGGCCCTTTATAGCATGTTACTGTAACTGTCTTTTCTATCATTAATATTCCTGGCAGTGGTACTATGTAATTCTGGCCCTTTTCTTTTCTGTCCTCCATTCCTAATTTACCGAGATGTAAATAATATGTACTTGGTTGTTGTCACTGTGTCTCTCCACCCACCAGGAGAGTGACTGGTGTTCACTTGTGCTCTCCCACAGATCCTCAGTTTGTGGTGTACCAGCTCAAGGTAAAGATCCACACGTCCAACCCGGTGAACACGCGGAAGGAGGAGAAGTATGTGTTCTTCGAGTTCCCCCAGCCGCTGCCCGTGTGCGGAGACATCAAGGTGGAGTTCTTCCACAAACAGAATAAAATGATGAAGAAGGTAATGGGCCTTGTGGTTCTTGATTTTTATATGCGGGATTTAACTTAAACACGAGTTCTGATTGGAGTATAGCCTGTGTTGCGGTTGAGATGATGTAACTGCTTTTGTAACTGAGATGCTGTAACTTTGTAACTGAGTTATCATTAAGTTAGCCTTTTATTCAACCCCCCCGCATGTATTTTTCCATCAGGACAAGATGTTTCACTTTTGGGTGAATACCTTCTTTGTCCCTGGACCAGAGGAGAACTTTGAGAAGGTTGAGAACGGGACGTTACCAACGGAGACGTTACCAACGGCGACGTTACCAAAGGAGCAGGCAGGAAACCAAACTGGAGGAACGGGGGACAACGACAAGGATTACCTGATCCTCTCACTGACAAAGAACGACCTGGACAAGGCCAACAAGGATAAAGCAAACCGATACTTCTCCCCCAACTTCAAGGTCAGTCAGGTGAATGAGACTTTCTTTGATTGGGGGTTGGGGGTAAATATTTGACTGTTTTGTGCCAAGATGAATGCGCGGTACCACTTTATTTGAATAGTCCATCTATAGATGCTCTACAGTCTATCTACTAACCCTAACCTTTATTCTAAACCTAACTGTAACATCAGCAAGCAGTTGCTTATCAACAGATGGTCATACTATCTGTAGAGCATCTACAGGTGGATTATCCAAATAGTGTGACCAAATGCTCTCGCCGCTTCGCTCAGATGAAATGTTTCCCCGTTGTATAGATCCATGGGCGTGTTTCAGTTTGTGGATAATAACATTTTCTCGAACTCCAGGTGAAGCTGTACTTTACCAAGACCGTGGAGGACATCTTCAACTCTGAGGCCAGCACTTCCACCTCGCTAACGCCAGACGTTAGTGACAACGAGGCGGACCATTACCGATACTCTGACACCACAGACTCTGACCCGGAGAACGAACCGTTTGACGAAGATCAACACACGCAAATAACGAAAGTGTGAGATTTTTATGGGAAGTAAACCAATTAAAAAATAAAAATACCTTTCAGAGGGGAAAAAAGGAACTTGAATATAAACTGAAAAGCAAAACCTTTTTCCCCACCAACCTACAGCAGCAGGACATTTGCGTCACGGAATATGCCACCAATTTTAGGAACAATGCTGACCAAGTTTTCTTTGTTCTTTTGAAATGTTTTGCCCCTCCCCCGCTCGTTCATCCGGAAAGTATTGACACCGTTGTTGAGTGGGAAAAGGTTCAGTAGCTGTAGTGTTATACCTTTTTGTGTCAAAGACCTATAGAAGAAGATTTCCGCTATCAGGAGATGTGAGATCCGGTATTGGAAAGGCTTATTGGAAATCATAAATTTCACTGCTCCATCTCCTGTGGGAACCAAGGCCAGTGCTTCTGTCACTTTCTCCCACTTCATTCGTTGCCCTCCACAATGCCCCTACCACCCCACTTACCACCCCTTCCATCCTGTCTACTGTGAATGCTTCTTGTGCTTTTTGCAGGTGGTCTCACATGAGTTTGTGCAGTGTAAACTGCATGTTAGAATTTCTCCAGTCGACTTATGATTATTATTGTGATTATTATTATAATTATTAAGCTACATGACATCTAACCAATGTCCATACCTTCTATCATGTCTGTTCAAGGTATGCAGAAACCCAGTGTCCCATGTATTGTTGATGTTTTTATGTTAAGGTAAATGGAACACAAAACGGCAGGGAAGCCAGTGTTGCAATAACGTGAACACTATAGTTAAACGACAAACGGTGTGCATGTTATTGGAATCGTTGTTTAATAAATTGTATACCATGTTTTTCAACAACAACAACAAAATAGATTTCTAAAGCTGATTTTATTTATAGCCAGGAGGTCAAAAATGGCATCCTTTATTTTCATGGTATCTGCAGGTATAACTTCAGTCTTTTGGCAAGCCATTTAGAATGGCCTTGTGTTTTATGATACAGTACATGGTGTCGCCGCCCCCCCCCGACCCCCTTTTTTTTTTTTTTACAGTAACCGGATACAGTTTTGGCCATCATCACAGAGGACAATGTTATCATGTTTTGCATTCATTTTCAGTGTGTAATGTGCTTATAGAGGGGTAATCTGTTCCAAATGTGTACGTTATGACATGCCGTACTACAGCATGTCTCCAAACCTGCATTAGTGCGTCTGGGTCGGTGTCCCCTCAGTCTCTAGAAAGATTTTCAACACACTGCACTTTTTGCCATCTTAGTCTGTGCATGGACGCACCAGAGGTGGTGATGCTGACCTAGTCTTGACACATGTTCAGTAAGGCCAATAGAGGTGACGCTTGGTAAGAGACAGAGGCGACAGAGTGAGATTTAATGTACAGCTTTGTCTGTGAACCGATCCAGGGGTGTTTAATGCAGGTTTTGATCAACCCAGGAGTGGATAATATGTGAACTTAGGTGCTCTTTAGGTTGGTTGTTTCCCCTCTTGAGACATCAGATCTTTTACTCCTTGAATGACTTGTTTTGCAGCCTTATCGTATTTGGCCCAATGAGATCCGGATCACTTGTACATCTAACAAAAGGTGCTTAAACTGCCAAGCTGCATGCTTACGATCCAACAACAACGGAGCCAAGAATCTGTACCTATCCTATGGTGCAAGTAGCTTCAGTGGCATACACTACTTCTGTGTGAGAACTTTTTAATGTGCACCCCCACATGCATTTTTCTGCAGTTGCTGTCCCTAACTGGTTGGGGTTGCTTCCCTTTTCGTTGCGTTTTTCCTTCTCCTTTTCAAAAACAGGTTTCGTTCCGTTGGGGAATGAAATTAGCGCAGCTACAGATTTGACAAAGTCTTGTGCTTGCTTATGAAATATAAAGAGCCCTATATATGCGAATATTTAAATATGTATCATTTATTTTCAGCATGCCAAAATTTTTTGTAACACCTGGCCTCTGTGGCATGCCACGGGCCAGACCCAGGAATCTGCACTGAGGGTAGTGATGTAAGCTGCCTTTTCCTGTACTCTTGACATGAAGGCTTCCCTCTTTTCAACAATCCATCGCACATGCCGTTTCATCTCGGCTTGTTTTTAGACTACTTTCCTTAGGTGTCTCTGTTTCTTTTGTCTGTTTCTCTTCATCGTAAAGTGTCCCCTAGCCAACCCAGGAACACTTCATCTAGAATACTTTTTTTGTTTACATTTTATGACATCACTGAAAACCTGCCAAAAGTAAGCTTGATAATTATTTCTTTTTGTTTTTTTTATTTGTTCTTTAAGGTGGGGCCTATGGGAGATGTTCTTTGCCTTACTTGAAGTTGACACAGCTTTCTCTGCTATTGCTTTGAAATCTACCATTCTGCCCAAGCACTGACTTGATAGTTAAAGTACTTATTTAAAGCTACTATTAATAGAGCAATAGACTTTTGCACTGTTACAGGGTTTTGCAGGGTCTCAGTCAGTGAATCAGTCTCCTCACCCGTTGTTCCCCTTAGTAAAACAAAGCCTTGCAATCAGTGAAGGACGGTGGATTAAAATGGCTAGGTGTACCTAAATCTTGTATTCATGCATCCCCCATAGAAACAACAATTTGTTACTTTGACTGAAAATGTCCTGACCGTTTTTTATTTTTTTTAAAGAAAATAAATAAAATTTTGGAGAAAAGAAAATGGAATTAACTATTTGACGATATTCGTGTTTTCTGGTAAAGACTGCAGGTAACCTATCGGGCAAAAAAATATACTATCTGGATGTTCAGCAGCTGAAATGTCAATCTATTCAATGGCCTCAATATTAAGGAGCGTATGTTTAAGAGACATTTCTGAATGTTTCATTCATCTCCAGCACCACCCCAACATCAACACGTGAATCGCTTCTATGTTTAGTAGTAAAAATTAACATTTTAAATGTTTTTTAAATTCTAACGACACCATCGGTGTGCATCGTGGCATCGTAATTTTTTTTTATATACCAATTATAGGTAGGTTTGTCTAATTGGTTAATGTCATTGGAAAGCTTAGAGGACGATGAGTTTCCAATGACATGAACCAATTAGCAGGCAATGCCTACTCATAATTGGTTAAAGTCACATGATGCACACTGATGTCATTGGAAACACTTTTTTTTTTTTCTTTTTTTTTGCTGCAAAACATAGAAACATGCCATTTTTACATGATGTTGGGTTGGTGCTGGATTTAAGGCCACAGGCCATACCCTAGACATCTCTAGCCCCAATTCTCAAAACATGTTACCACAGTACCTTAAAGTACAAATTCCTAGGGGAACCTTTTGGCACGGGCTAAAACTTGTGGAGTTCACAGGCAGCATACACAAGGTTCAGCTTAAAAACAAAGTAAAATAATTTTATCGGTGCCAGTGTGTAGGTTAAGTTTTGTCACTAGTTTTTAGCTGATTTGTGCAATATGTTATAATGATGCCTGTGGTTGCCACACATTGCCTCTCATTTACAGTTGAGGGGGGAGGGGATGAAATCTTGTTAAATACTGTTCTAGAACATGTCATGCATTCAGATGGAAGGGGTGCAATAAATCAAGAGGTGTTACCTGAAGAAGTGGGCGGGGCTACCTCCCTCCCGCCACTCCATTGTTTTGTTTGGGTTTTTTCTCCCTGGGATTAATTTTGTGCAGAGGTATGTTGGCTAGAACTCATTCTATTTTCAATCTTTAAAAAAAAAAACACAAAAAAACAGCCTTATTCCATTTCAGCCTGTTCGGATACTATTGTGCTGTTCAACAGTTGCTCTGTGTGTAATGCTATGCACTGAGAATACACAACCCACGGTGTAAAATAGAAAGACTTGTACAGGTTATAATTATGCTCATACAAATTAGATGTCTGTTTGTTATTGTATGTGTAAACTGCCCTTTATCTTAGTGTTATAAACTTCACATAAATCCAATCAAGTCTCATTCTTGTCTCTGTGTGAGATACCTGATTTGTGATCGACCTTCATATTTTACGATGACGATGACCAATATAAACAAGAATTCATCTTAATGTTTTTGATGTATATAAATGCTTTCTGATTTCAAGTAGAAATGGATCATGAGCACTGCCAGCTATGGAAAAGAAGGTTGAGTCGGGATGACCCTGTGAGTGTGAGCTGGTGTGCAAAGCCTCTAGGTCATTATGGTTTTCTCCACGTCGGGAAATGTTTACTGCTGTGTGTAAATAAGCTTGCTTTTAAGATGCCAGAAGTTTGAGAAAACCATGTCAACGGTCTCGCTTAGGCGACCTATGAGTGGGATAATGAAGTGGTTGTATATACTAACTACAAGCCCTGTACATTTGACTGACCTCTGTTTTGGAAACATTAAGCCGTGTTCTCCAAAAATAATGGTGCCATTGCTGTTCAGTGTGAGTATGATCAGATACTTTCAAGGGCAGTGCTGTGCTATTGAGCGTATTCATTACTTGGGGATCTGTGCATCAAATGTCCTTCACTGATTCTTTAACACAGGAAACTAAGGCGTTCTCTTCATTGTCTGCTAATACTATCCAGTGTTCCTGTTGCCAGTGTTGAAGGGATCACCATTTTCTATCTCTACTGCCTTCGTTGTTCTAGGAGGTGGCAGGCAACAACTGGAATGTGTTGTGCCCACAAAAAAACAGCAATTCACGTGGCCTGGTCTTTTGAAATGATAGGAAAGACCTATTTAATGGAATTGTTCTTTGTGACATTTCCATAGAAACAGGAAGTGTGAGTACCAAGTATATGAAGAAGTGTGTGTGCTGCCTGCTACCGTGTACATAAACCCCCAAATGATGATAAAATTACATTGATACAGAGGACAGTTAGTCCTAGATAAACGTTCTGTATAACCGACTGCTCTACATTGTTTGTCGTTACAAAACACCACCACAGCCCCGGTGGAATCTGATATTTTCAGCGGCTGAAAAAAGAGAAGCGAGAATTGAACATTGAGGCGTGCCTCTTCAGTCTCGTGCTCGTTAATATCTCTCTAGCCTGTTGATAATCAAATTCCCCATGCGGCGCCCCTCAACTCGACTGCACCATTTCAGCTCGTTGGTTCCCGTTTCCTTGTTACCATTGCTAAAATGCTTTGGAGAGAAGGCATCAAGGGTGGTAGCAACCAATGATTAATCTTCGTGTGCGTTATGGGTTTTTGCTTCTGTGGTTATATTCAAAGGGACTCTTCTGTGATTTGACAACTGCTAGCATCAGATATGTATTTACAATCCGTATGAACAGAATGTAAATGAAGTATTGGCAGTAGATTGTGTATTAATGTCTGTTGGTTTGAGTACACACAGGATCTGATCGTGTTTCATCTCTGGTGTTTAATGCAGACAGAACCCATACAGTTGTGTAATAGGTCTGGTGAGCTCAACATGTCTTACATGGATGACCTGAGAGACTGAAAATTGGGTCCCTCACTATCTCTTTGACAAATGGTCAAACATCCTTCAGTCAGTCCTTTCATACAGGTTTAGACTGTGAAAGAATAACGAGACAAATGGACTTCCTCAACTGGAATTAGTTCCAGTGAATGGTGCATACAACCACAATATACGACTGGAGCTCGTAAAAACGATCCGGGCCTGATGTTTTGTCCCCACAACGCTTCTGATGTCACAGCAGAAGTCACGGACCAGTGTCTTTCTGTCTTGTGTCTGGGTTTCAGGCGACTGCCTGAGACACCCTCCGTCACCCTCCATGTTGCCCTTTTAACCATCATTTGTCTGAGGAGGATAAAAGGATTCTCATTGGCTGAGGGAAAGACAAATGGAAGCCACTAGTACCACAGGAGGTTGGTGGACCCTTAATTAGGGAGGACGGGTTCGTGGTATTGGCTGGAGTGGAATGGTATCAAATACATCACAAGGTTTCCATGTGTTTGATGCCATTCCATTCACTCCGTTCCAGCCATTATTATGAGCCAGCCTCCACTGACTGGTACACAGGGACAACCGCACGTCTACTGCAGTACACACGTCCCCATGACACGGCACATTAGCTTTCAATTAACCTAACCCTCCGTGGAATCTGGCTGGTAATGTTGTCTCCCCTATCTATGGTCTACAAAGTTCAAAACAGAGAAGGGTGTCTATATGGGTTTTGTGGGGGGGGGGGGTTCTGCTCTGCAGCCTCAGTCAGATACATCTGATGAATAAAGAGTGGCCTGCTTGCCTACCGGTTCAGTCAATCATGTTTGTTTTGTGAGGCTGTGACTGACTGAGGCTAAGTCACCCAACTAAGCACAGCAGCAGCAGCAGCAGCAGCAGCAGCACCACTAGGGAAACACCCTGAGAGGCCTGTGACATAACTGGCATTTATTGTCATGAATCTTGTCCTGGAGGCAGGAGTGAGCGATTTCCTCTATATGAGCCAGCTATTGGCTATATCGTAAAATGTATTAAAATATAAATAAATAGTCATTTAAGCCCAGCTAACACACTTGGTTCCTTGGAAGTTGTGGGAACATGTGTTTTTGGTTTCAATTTGTGGGAACAAAGCCATATGTTTCCTGACCGGTAAAACATGTTTTTTTTAAATGTTCTGAGAACAGGAGAGAACGTTTTATTCTGGTTCCTTTAAAGTTTTCCTAGGAGAAATTATAGGTTACTTTGAGGTTTTTGAGTAACTTCCTTAAAATGTCCACCGAAAGACTTGAAAACACTGCCAGCTTATTTTGGGTAAACTTTCTTGAACTCTAAGCACAGAGGACACATTGAAAATAATTTTCTTAGACATTAATCATGCAAACACATTACTGTTTTATTGAGACACAGCATCAGTGAGGTTTGAACCTATGATCTTCTGTTCTTTATTCATAAATATAGTCCACTGCGCCATCAGGACGGAGTTACCATGCCATGTTTTTCTTTACTCATACAAAGTTGTTCATTTTAGTCTATTCAAACAGACCCCATTTCAATGGAAACAATCACTAATTAAGATCAGGTGTAGCCAATTAGTGGGCGTGGCCAACACACCTGAACACACTCAACAAGAGAGGGTAGAGGGAGTTTTGTTGACGCTGAGAACAGAATGTATATGTTTTTAAATAACATTATTAGAATGTTCTCTGAACTTTACTAAAGTTCCGTTTTTATGGAAAGTTTTAACATTCTCTGAACAATAAGAACAAATTTAAATAGAACCATGAGGAAACCTGTAGGAGACGTTATGCTTAAGTAATCCAATACGCACAGAAGAATGTTGTTTTTTAATGGTCTCTGAACTTTGTGAACGGTCCCAATGTCAAAATCAAATAAAATTTGATTTGTCACATACACATGGTTAACAGATGTTAATGTGAGTGTAGCGAAATGCTTGTACTTCTAGTTCTAACCATGCAGTAATATCTAACAAGTAATCTAACAATTTCACAACAACTACCTTATACACACAAGTGTAAAGAAATTAATAAGAATATGTACATAAAAAATATGGGTGAGTGATGGCCGAAGGGCATAGGCAAGACGCAGTAGATGGTATGGAGTACAGTATATACAGTGCCTTGCGAAAGTATTCGGCCCCCTTGAACTTTGCGACCTTTTGCCACATTTCAGGCTTCAAACATAAAGATATAAAACTGTATTTTTTGTGAAGAATCAACAACAAGTGGGACACAATCATGAAGTGGAACGACATTTATTGGATATTTCAAACTGTTTTAACAAATCAAAAACTGAAAAATTGGGCGTGCAAAATTATTCAGCCCCTTTACTTTCAGTGCAGCAAACTCTCTCCAGAAGTTCAGTGAGGATCTCTGAATGATCCAATGTTGACCTAAATGACTAATGATGATAAATACAATCCACCTGTGTGTAATCAAGTCTCCATATAAATGCACCTGCACTGTGATAGTCTTAGAGGTCCGTTAAAAGCGCAGAGAGCATCATGAAGAACAAGGAACACACCAGGCAGGTCCGAGATATTGTTGTGAAGAAGTTTAAAGCCGGATTTGGATACAAAAATATTTCCCAAGCTTTAAACATCCCAAGGAGCACTGTGCAAGCGATAATATTGAAATGGAAGGAGTATCAGACCACTGCAAATCTACCAAGACCTGGCCGTCCCTCTAAACTTTCAGCTCATACAAGGAGAAGACTGATCAGAGATGCAGCCAATGATCACTCTGGATGAACTGCAGAGATCTACAGCTGAGGTGGGAGACTCTGTCCATAGGACAACAATCAGTCGTATATTGCACAAATCTGGCCTTTATGGAAGAGTGGCAAGAAGAAAGCCCTTTCTTAAAGATATCCATAAAAAGTGTCGTTTAAAGTTTGCCACAAGCCACCTGGGAGACACACCAAACATGTGGAAGAAGGTGCTCTGGTCAGATGAAACCAAAATTGAACTTTTTGGCAACAATGCAAAACGTTATGTTTGGCGTAAAAGCAACACAGCTCATCACCCTGAACACACCATCCCCACTGTCAAACATGGTGGTGGCAGCATCATGGTTTGGGCCTGCTTTTCTTCAGCAGGGACAGGGAAGATGGTTAAAATTGATGGGAAGATGGATGGAGCCAAATACAGGACCATTCTGGAAGAAAACCTGATGGAGTCTGCAAAAGACCTGGGACTGGGATGGAGATTTGTCTTCCAACAAGACAATGATCCAAAACATAAAGCAAAATATACAATGGAATGGTTCAAAAATAAACATATCCAGGTGTTAGAATGGCCAAGTCAAAGTCCAGACCTGAATCCAATCGAGAATCTGTGGAAAGTACTGAAAACTGCTGTTCACAAATGCTCGCCATCCAACCTCACTGAGCTCGATCTGTTTTGCAAGGAGGAATGGGAAAAAATGTCAGTCTCTCGATGTGCAAAACTGATAGACACATACCCCAAGCGACTTACAGCTGTAATCGCAGCAAAAGGTGGCGCTACAAACTATTAACTTAAGGGGGCTAAATAATTTTGCACGCCCAATTTTTCCGTTTTTGATTTGTTAAAAAAGTTTGAAATATCCAATAAATGTCGTTCCACTTCATGATTGTGTCCCACTTGTTGTTGATTCTTCACAAAAAAATACAGTTTATATCTTTATGTTTGAAGCCTGAAATGTGGCAAAAGGTCGCAAAGTTCAAGGGGGCCGAATACTTTCGCAAGGCACTGTACATATGAGATGAGTAATGTAGGTTATGTAAACATTATATAAAGTGGCATTGTTTAAAGTGGCTAGTGATACATTTATTACATCCAATTTTGTATTATTAAAGTGGTCAGTATGTTGGCAGCAGCCACTCAGTGTTAGTGATGGCTGTTTAACAGTCTGATGGCCCTGCAAACTTGATGATTAAGTTGGAGGCGTGCATGGCCACGCAGTCGTGGGTGAACAGGGAGTACAGGAGAGGGCTGAGAACGCACCCTTGTGGGGCCCCAGTGTTGAGGATCAGTGGGGTGGAGATGTTGTTTCTTACCCTCACCACCTGGGGGGCGGCCCGTCAGGAAGTCCAGGACCCAGTTGCACAGGGCGGGGTCGAGACCCAGTGTCTCGAGCTTAATGACGAGTTTGGAGGGTACTATGGTGTTAAATGCTGAGCTGTAGTCGATGAACAGCATTCTTACATAGGTATTCCTCTTGTCCAGATGGGTTAGGGCAGTGTGATTGCAATTGCATTGTCAAACCAGATGGAGAATGTTCCTAGAACATTACCAAAATGTAAATTAAATGTAACTATGTTTGAACTTTTAGGAAATGTTGTGTCAAAGTAATGAAATACCAAGAAAAAATATTTTGTCAACTTCCGTAAAAGTACTGAGAATTTTCCAAAGCCAAGCAACTATCCTGCAACATTGACAGAACGTTGTGGAAAGGTTGTACGCAAAATAACCATAGGAAAATCACACGTTCAACTAGCGCTAAAAAAACATATGTTTCTCAGAATGTGCTTACTGGCAGGTTAGGATTAGCAGTGTTTCAAATCTGATTTGATAACTTTGGTGCTGTTGCAAGCTAGTGACCACTCTGCAGAGCTGCCTCCAGTACATGATTCATCCCAATAAATGCCAACCTGCTGCCGGTGCAGTCAGGCATGTTTGTTTTGTGAGGCTGTGACTGAGTGAGGCTAGGCTGAGTTACCTAACCAAACACAGCAGCGGCAGCACCACCACTAGGGAAACTCCCTGAGAGGCCTGTGACATAACTCACTCCCACACGCCTAGCTCGATCCAGCATCCAGCCTTCCCCTCCACAGGCTTAGAGAGAGAGCGGGAGAGATACAGCAAGATATATACAGTGCATTCAGGAAAGTATTCAGACCGCTTTACTTTTTACACATTTTATTACGTTACAGCCTTATTCTAAAATGGATTCAATTGTTTTTTCCCCCTCATCTACATACAATACCTCACAATGACAAAGTAAAAAGTATCTTTTGACATTTTTGCAAATTTATAAAAAATAAACTGAAATATCATATTTACATAAATATTCCGACCCTTTACTCAGTACTTTGTTGAAGCACCTTTGGCGGCGCTTACTTGAGTCTTCTTGGGTGTGACGCTACAAACATGGCACAGCTGTATTTGGGGAGTTTCTCCCATTCTTCTTGACAGATCCCCTCAAGCTCTGTCAGGTTGGATGAGTGTCGCAACACAGCTATTTTCAGGTCTCTCCAGAGACGTTTAACTGGGTTCAAGTCCAGGCTCTGGCTGAGCCACTCAAGGACATTGAGACTTGTCCAGAAGCTACTCCTGCATCGTCTTGGCTGTGTGCTAGGTTTGTTGTCCTGTTGGAAGGTGAACCTTCGTGCTCTGGGGCTGGTTTTCATCAAGGATCTCTCTGTACTTGGCTCCATTCATCTTTCCCTCGATCCTGACTAGTCTCCAGTCCCAGCAGATGAAAAATATCCCTACAACATGATGCTGCCACCACCATGCTTCACGGTAGGGATTTTGCCAGGTTTCCTCCAGACGTGACACGTGGCATTCAGGCCAAAGAGTTTAATCTTTGCTTCATCAGACCAGAGAATCTTGTTTCTCATAGTCTGAGAGTTCTTTAGGTGCCTTTTGGCAAACTCCAAGCAGCCTGTCTTTTACTGAGGAGTGTATTCCGTCTGGCCACTCTACCATAAAGGCCTGATTGGTGGAGTGCTGCAGAGATGGTTATCCTTCTGGAAGGTTCTCCCATCTCCACAGAGGAACTCTGGAGCTCTGTCAGAGTGACCATTGGGTTCTTGGTCACCTCTCAGACCAAGGCCCTTCTCCCCTGATTGCTCAGTTTGGCCGGGAAGCCAGCTCTAGGAAGAGTCTTGGTGGTTCCATTTAAGAATGATGGAGGACCTTCAATGCTGCAGAAGTGTTTTGGTACCCTCCCCCAGATCTGTGCCTCGACACAATCCTGTCTCGGAGCTCTACGGACAATTCCTTCGACCTTATGGCTTGGTTTTTGCTCTGACATGCACTGTCAACTGTGGGACCTGATATAGACAGGTGTGTGCCTTTCCAAATCATGTCCAACCAATTGAATTTACCACATGTGGATTCCAATCAAGTTCTAAAAGCAGCTCAAGGATGATCAATGGAAACAGGATGCAGTCTGAGCTCAATTTTATGTATTTTTTTATTCATTTGCTAAAATGTAAAAAAAACGGTTCTTTCTTTGTCATTATGGGGTATTGTGTGTAGATTGATGAGGAAAAAATGTATTTTATCAATTTTAGAATAAGGCTGTAATGTAACAAAATGTGGAGAAAGGGAAGGTGTCTGAATACTTTCTGAATGCACTGTATACAGAGAGAAAAGAGGGGATAGTTAAAGGTGAGAATAGAGGGGGGGAGAGAGGGAGAACATGTAGAAGCCTAGATCCAGAGAGCCTGCTAAAGCCATCTGCTGCGTGTGGACCTGATTCTCCCAGCATCTGCTGAGATCCATTGTAGCAACTGTCAACGAAACGTGTAGCCTACAGTACAGTGTGTACGGCATGGGCTCCATTTGAGAATGAAGATTCAGTTATGGGCAGGGTTGTCCTTCTTATTCTTATTGAGTTTGATGCTCCTCCCATGTTATTAGGAGGATATATAGGATACTAATGAAGAGGCAAACAAATGCTGGGGAAAAAATGGATTAAACGTCTTTGTGTGTACATGCATGACTACACGTCTCTGACTGTGTGTGTGTGTTTGCGCACGTCTGTGACTGGGAGTGTTTTTTAATCTCTCACCTATGTATTTACAGTAAACCATTTTACCTGCACCTTGGTATTATTGTCAACACTCCTGCATCCCCTAGCCTGGCTGGCCAGGTTTAGTGTGTTATGGATGAACCTGGCAGAGGGGCGGGTCAGGTGCCCGCCCGGCCACACACAGGTAGGTCACTGTTCCCCTATCCCGCTGTCGGAGGAACATTGCCGAGTCAGCGTGCCCGACTGCCAGCATGGCGGAAGTCTGGGAGGGAGCCCGGCGTCTGTGCCACTCTATACACACTGCTAACCGCTTGCAGGGGCCTTGGCAACACACACACACAGCTGTTCTACACACAACTCTTTCAGGGGCTCTGGTACTACACTTAAGAGACTGTCTCCTGTCTCATTATTAGTGGAGGCTGGTGAGGGGAGGATGGCTCATAATAATGGCTGGAACAGAGCGAATGGAATGGATGATTTGATACATTCCATCAATTCTACTCCGGCCATTACCACAAGCCCGTCCTCCCCAATTAAGGTGCCACCAACCTCCTGTGGTCTTTATGTACTGGCTCTCGTATGTTTTCTTAAGTCGTCTCACTCTGTAGTATTTCCAAAACAACTTTTCTATACAGGCTTTAGATGAACTGTATATGCTGACCCTGACTGGAGAGCATGAGTTTAGGTTTCAGCTTAAAGGTTCAACGCAGCTGTTTCTGTCTCAATATCAAATCCTTCCCGGGTAGCAATTAAGTACCTTACCGTAAGTGTTTTTAATTAAAATGGTCAAAAAGAAACAAAAATAGCTTCTTAGCAAAGAGCAATTTCTCAAAAAAGAATTTTGCTAGGACTGTCTGGGAGGGGTCTGAGTGGGGAGGGGAAGACTGAAAACTAGCAGTTATTGGCAGAGATGTTCGGAACTCTTTTTCTTATTGGTCTATAAACTAATGTTTGGTTGGGCTGTCTCCAACCAAACAGGAACATCTTGCTAATATTGAGTTGCCCCCCCCCACACACACACACACACATACACACACATACACACACAGACAGGGATGCTGGCTCATGTTGACTTAAATGCTTCCCACTGTTGTGTCAAGTTGGCTGGATGTCCTTTGGGTGGTGGACCACTCTTGATACACACAGGAAACTGTTGAGCGTGAAAAACCCAGCAGCGTTGCAGTTCTTCACACAAACCGGTGTGCCTGGCACCTACTACCATACCCCAACGGCATTTACCCCAGTTTGGGAGTACCTGATCTAGTCTGATTGAAGTGGATTTAGCAAGTGACATTAATAAGGGATCATAGCTTTCACCTGGATTCACCTAGTCAGTCTATGTCATGGAAAGAGCAGGTGTTCTTAATGTTTTGTATACTCAGTGTATATAATGACAGAAAAATCTCATTTTTTACTGCACTGGGCCTTTAAGATCACTTTATACGCCACATACACATCCTAGTGAGATCAATTCTGTCTGGCAGCTTTGTTGAGGAGAAGCCTGCCATGATCGGGTATGGATTGTGGGAGGCGTATGCCCCTGGGCGCTATTGACTGTCCTGACTGGCCCAATCGTTGCGCCTCATGAGCAGAGGGGAGCTCGATGCACTAAATTGACAGACGAGGAACGTCAAAGTCAATTCCTGATCATGACTCTGCCTCAATGAATCTAATTTACTTCACAATAAGAGCGCAGACAGGCAAGCACCGATGTGACTCCCTGCTGAAGTTTACCATGTCTGTTTATCCACAATTCTTCATCAGGCACAATGGCCATTTGATTATTGCACATTGATTGTTACATTCTGTAACTCTCCTGATCCGCTTTCCACGGGTGATTGTACAGTCTGATTTTGTAAATATACATAAAGGAACACACAGAGTCTGTGCCTGTATTTAGTTTTCATGCTAGTGAGGGCCAAGAATCCACTCTCACATAGATACGTGGTTGCAAAGGGCATCAGTGTCTTAACAACGCGATTTGCCAAGGCAGGATACTCTGAGTGCAGCCCAATCCAGAAATCTGGCTGTGGTTTCTGATTAAATAACATTTTCACAGAACCGCTTGTTGCAATTTCGATGAGGCTCTCTTGTTCAGATATCGGTAAGTGGACTGGAGGCAGGGCATGAAAGGGATAACGAATCCAGTTGTTTGTGTCATCCGTTTCGGGAAAGTACTCACTCAGGTGCTTCGCTTTATCACATTTGACAGAGTTAATTTGCATAGAAAAAATAATACAATGATGGAAAGACCTGTGTGTTGTCCTTGTTAATGCAGACAGAGAGGAGCTCCAACTTCTTAATCATAGCCTCAATTTTGTCCCGCACATTGAATATAGTTGCAGAGAGTCCCTATAATCCTAGATTCAGATCATTCAGTCAAGAAAAAACATCACCCAGATAGGCCAGTTGTGTGAGAAACTCGTCATCATGCAAGCGGTCAGACAAGTGAAAATGATGGTCAGTAAAGAAAACTTTAAGCTCGTCTCTCAATTTAAAAAAACATACAGAAGTGCACTTGATAACCAGCGCACTTCTGTATGTTGTAAAAGCGTTACATTGTCGCTGCCCATATCATTGCATAATGCAAATCAAATCAAATTGATTTATAAAGTCGTTCTTACATCAGCTGGTGTCACAAAGTGCTGTACAGAAACCCAGCCTAAAACCCCAAACAGCAAGCAATGCAGGTGTAGAAGCACGGTGGCTATAAAAAAAAACTCCATAGAAAGGCCAGAACCTAGGAAGAAACCTAGAGAGGAACCAGGCTATGCCTCACAAGTCCTCAACTGTTATCTTCATGAAATAGTACCCGCAAAACACCGGTCTCAACGTCAACAGTGAAGAGACGGCTCCGGGATGCTGGCCTTCTGTCCAGTGTCTGTGTTCTTTTGCCCGTCTTAAATTTTTCTTTTTATTGGCCAGTCTGAGATATGGCTTTTCTTTGTAACTCTGCCTAGAACGCCAGCATCCCGGAGTCGTCTCTTCACTGTTGATGTTGAGACTGGTGTTTTGCAGGTACTATTTAATGAAGATAACAATTGAGGACTTTGACTCGTCTGTTTCTCAAAGGAGACACTCTAAAGTACTTGTCCTCTTGCTCAGATGTGCACCCGGTCCTCCCACTCCTCTTTCTATTCTGGTTAGAGCCAGGTTGCTCTGTTCTGCGAAGGGAGTAGTGCACAGCGTTGTACGAGATCTTCAGTTTCTTGGCAATTTCTCGCATGGAATAGTCTTCATTTCTCAGAACAAGAAAAGACTGACAAGTTTCAGAAGAAAGGTCTTTGTTTCTGGCCATTTTGAGCCTGTAATCGAACCCACAAATGCTGATGCTCCAGATACTCAACTAGTCTAAAGAAAGACAGTTTTATTGCTTCTTTAATCAGGACAACAGTTTTCAGCTGTGCTAACATAATTGCAAAAGGGTTTTCTAACGATCAATTAGCCTTTTAAAATGATGAACTTGGATTAGCTAACACAACGTGCCACTTGAACACAGGAGTGATGGTTGCTGATAATAGGCCTCTGTACGCCTATGTAGATATTCCATTAAAGAAATCTGCTGTTTCCAGCTACAACAGTCATTTACAACATTAACAAATGTCTACACTGTATTTCTGATCAATTTGATATTATTTTAAGGGACAAAAAATGTGCTTTTCTTTCAAAAACAAGGACATTTCTCAGTGACCCCAAACTTTTGAATTGTAGTGTATATCTCTCAATTATGCATGGGACTACTTTGGAACAGATTTACAAAATTAAAATCACTTGTTTTTACAGTATTTTATGTCCCCAAAAAATGTACATTAAAAAAAGTATAACTCTGGGGGCCAAATTAAATGACCAGTAGACCAAATTGGGAATTTGGGGAATCTGGTTGGAGAATCCTGTTGGGGAATCCTTTTAGGGAATCCTGCTCTAGGCTCCCAGTAAAGCTACTTGGCAAATCCTTGTAACTGACCATGAGGACCATACAGACCTGCTTGCCTCTAGTTGCCCAGGAGCTGTGAAGCTGTGAGCTCAGGAGTCCCCATCCAGAACATGAACATCTGCTGTAGGCCAGGCCATGGCCCAGTAGGTTGGATTCCTCTGTAGGCATCTATCAGTGTGATGGGACCCGAGGTCCGGGGAGGCCCCTGAGAGATAGATGTCCTGTCTGGCCAAAGCTCCACCAGGCCCCAGTCTTAGCAGCCCAAGTAACCTTGAACCCCCTGACCTCACCCAAGGAAGAAGCTGAGGTGAGGAGTGGGTCTGCCACCAGCCGGCCCCCTTGGCTGCAGCCAATGGAGGGCAGGAGGATCCATCTAGGGAGTCCTACAGCTGTCCTTTTAACTTCTCAGCAAGAGACGATTTCTCTTTGATTTTTTTCTGTAAAGGCATGCTATGAATAGAAAACATGAATAGGGAAAAAGGGGGAAATTGTGAGTTAGTGTTTTTTTGTTTTCCACTACTCTTTATCGTTATTTGTTGTTGTACATGTGTATGGCCTTGTTAGCGCAGTGGATCAAAAGCTCTGTGAGAGACGGAACAGAGAGCAACAGACATGGGGCTTGTATTTCAAGTATAAATGTGTTTGTCACTTAACTTTTTAAGGAGTCAATTGTTCTCCGTGCCTTTAAGACATGATCACATTTCAGAATGTTATTTTCTGTATGTCCCTGGTCATATATTTTCGCTCCACTGGTTTCTGTGGAATTGGCTGCGCGAACATTGATGTTAGCGAGGAAACATTCACAGCATGGTTTTTTAAAATTATTCCCAACAAATTGGATTGGTTCGTTTCAAGATCCTCTATCCACTCAATTAAACATTTCTTTCAGAATATAGTTAAGTTTATGTGAAATAAGACAGATGATAAACCCTCAAATATAAATACTGTATTGCTTTTAGATCACAAAATGATTTCACATCAGTGCCCCCTAAATATTTAAGACCCCTGTAGCCTAGACTGTCCTGAGAGTCCAGTGAATCAGTCTTGTGGGCCATTCAGTCAGCCTACATTTGGTGAGTGAGCAGTACAAAACCCTTCGGCCCTTAGCTCTAACCTGGTGAGTGAGCAGTACAAAACCCTTAGGCCCTTAGCTCTAACCTGGTGAGTGAGCAGTACAAAACCCTTAGGCCCTTAGCTCTAACCTGGTGAGTGAGCAGTACAAAACCCTTCGGCCCTTAGCTCTAACCTGGTGAGTGAGCAGTACAAAACCCTTAGGCCCTTAGCTCTAACCTGGTGAGTGAGCAGTACAAAACCCTTAGGCCCTTAGCTCTAACCTGGTGAGTGAGCAGTACAAAACCCTTAGGCCCTTAGCTCTAACCTGGTGAGTGAGCAGTACAAAACCCTTAGGCCCTTAGCTCTAACCTGGTGAGTGAGCAGTACAAAACCCTTAGGCCCTTAGCTCTAACCTGGTGAGTGAGCAGTACAAAACCCTTAGGCCCTTAGCTCTAACCTGGTGAGTGAGCAGTACAAAACCCTTAGGCCCTTAGCTCTAACCTGGTGAGTGAGCAGTACAAAACCCTTAGGCCCTTAGCTCTAACCTGGTGAGTGAGCAGTACAAAACCCTTAGGCCCTTAGCTCTAACCTGGTGAGTGAGCAGTACAAAACCCTTAGGCCCTTAGCTCTAACCTGGTGAGTGAGCAGTACAAAACACTTAGGCCCTTAGCTCTAACCTGGTGAGTGAGCAGTACAAAACCCTTAGGCCCTTAGCTCTAACCTGGTGAGTGAGCAGTACAAAACCCTTAGGCCCTTAGCTCTAACCTGGTGAGTGAGCAGTACAAAACCCTTAGACCCTTAGCTCTAACCTGGTGAGTGAGCAGTACAAAACCCTTAGGCCCTTAGCTCTAACCTGGTGAGTGTTTGCGGCACGGCCTGTATCAATAGACTGCTGTACACGATTCTCTACCACTGGTACTGTGAGTGCTGTTCCGCTCACTACGACTCCCTGGCTGGTTCCCACAATCTGTTAAAGCAGTTGAAAAGTGCTTCTCGGCCCAGCGTCCCCCATGACGACCTGCCTCCGCCCTCCTCTTCCTACCCCTCCCCGCCCCCTGCCGACTCAATGCACAGCTGTCTTGCATTTGGATTAAGACAAGAACAAAGCAGGAAGTGGAAATTAAACAAGGGTCTGAAAAAAACTGGTCCTGTAAGTTATCAAAGGTGTAGGAACCTGTCTTCTGACAGCTCGCGGAAAAGTCTATTTCCACAAGGCCAAAACACCGTGCATTCTTTTTTTTAAATACAGAGAAGAGAGAGAGGTGCAATCAAGCAGTCCTACCGTAGCCTCAGCCGCGGTACATTCATTTCCATTATTTATTTATCTGGGGGAGTGTTCCAGGATGATTGTCTAGCCTGGAAAAGCAGCCCCGTCATTTGTTTAAAGCCCGGAGAGAGCTATACATCATAAACCGGCAGATTAAAGAACAATTACAGGTTTGCAGCAGCTGTCAGATATTACTGGTCCCTGTTGCTCTAGGCATTACCTTCATCTCAGCACTCTGAAAATGCATCAACAGCATAGGTCTTTGGGCCAAGTCCGGCTCATTGTTCATCCCTGGGTCCCACGTTGACACAAAATGGACACGTCCCGTTTTGTATCTCATCAATCCTCACTGCTGAAAGACTGTTTTGCTTTGTCACTGGCACACTGGGACTTGACTAGGCATTTGCCCCAGCATGGAAGCCCCTCTACCGAAGCTCCTGATCCAAACCAGAGGGATAGTGAGAAAGATGAGAGGAGGGGGGTTGTACTATATGTATCCCACAGCCAAATACAACGACACGTGTATTGACACTGCGTTACTACGCCCTCTCCAAATGTGCACATTACGGCACCCTGTATGACGTTAAATGTTAATGGCCCTTAAGCTACTTCCCGCTCCTGCGTATTCCTGCATTGTGTCCTGCTTATGTAGTTACTACACTACATGGTTAAGCACTTTGACATTAATCCCATAGGTCCAGGGGGAGATTGAAATGATGTCGAGCTGCCAAATGAGTTATTTGGGATTAGAGGCCAGTGCTCTGTGCCTCTGACATATGTGGGAGTGGGGAGGACATGATGATCCAATGGAAGATGTGATGGCAGCCACACAACAGACTTTAATTCCCAATATCTCATTGGAAATCATGTGCCTTTTATCAGTACAAGCTCGACGTAGGGATTTACACCCCTAAGTTCCAACGTGTTGTCATCGTTACTGTAAAAGACCAGTGATAACTCTCTGCTCACAAGAGAAATATCTAACATTTGACGTAAAAGTGAATCTTTCCTAACATTAAATTACTCCAGTGAGCATTATGGGACAAATGACTGTGATTTCTGCTGTATAGCCTTCATTGTAGGCGGCAGGTAGCCTGGCGGTTAAGAGCGTTGGGCCAGTAACCGAAAGGTCACTGGTTTCGAATCCCCTGAGCCAACTAGGTGAACAATCTGTCCATGTGCCCTTGAGCAAGGCACTTAATCCTAATTGCCCTGGATAAGAGCGTCTGCTAAAATGTATTTGTAGACTTGTCTGCTGGCCTCTTTTCTGGCTTCCTCTGCTCTCTCATACATAGCTCTGTGTGGTCTATTGTTCTGATCCTATTCAGAGTATCAGTTAGAGTTGGAAGGAATTGCTCCCTGTTCGTTTCCTTAGTTGCTGTAAGACAAGCAAATATATTCTTCTGTTAGGCAGGTCGGTTGTGGGTCAGCAACATTGCTCGGCTGGTTCTTTGTGTATGACTGTGTTACTCGGGCTTCAGAGGAGACAGACACCGTTTGGCAACGACTGACCATCTTTTTTATTTTTATTATTTTTATTTTACCTTTATTTAACCAGGTAGGCAAGTTGAGAACAAGTTCTCATTTACAATTGCGACCTGCGACCTTGCGACTCTTCACGGGGGATGTTGCAAGTACAACTGTGGTCAGGAAGGGCGCATGTTTGTTTCTGTGTTTTGAATGTGGCGGCTGATCGAAAAGCATGCCGTTTTAATAGCATGTGGACCAGTGGAGGCTGGTGGGAGGAGCTATAGGAGGCGGGCTCATAATAATGGCTGGAATGGAATAAATGGAACAGAGTTTCCATATGTTTGCTGTGTTTGATACCGTTCCATTTATTCCATTCCAGACACAAGAGACCCTGCATAGTTGTTCCCGATTCTTCAGACAGGGGCTGAGGTCACTGAAGAATCATGGGAGTTTTACTCTTCTTCACCAAGATCATGTCAGTCCAGGCCACAAGGATGTCAATCTGGGCATTTTAGTCTCAGAATAGCCGTCTCTCAGCATGTAATATATCTTGTATTTACTGAAATACTAGCTATGACATTTGAGGTTTGTGGGTCACCATTGGTGTTAGGGTGTGTAAGGCAGGGTGTCATTTAGCGAGACATTGATAAAGCATAACCCTCGGGCTGGGTGTCTTTGGCCAGCTGACCCCACTAACACAAGATGCCCTCTCTGCCATGGCTGAACTGAGTGAACTCCAAACCCAGTGAACTTCCAACCCAGCACTCCTCAGGGAATGCCGCCCATCTCCCGCCTCCACAGTTTAGAAAAAGTGTTTGTGTGTGTGTGTGTGCGTGCGTGCATGTGTACGTGTGTGTGTGTGTGTGTGTGTGTGTGTGTGTATGTGTGTTGCAATTCTGTGGATAAGTGTGCAACAGAGACCATTCACCAACAAGATTCCTACTGAAACCTCATTGAGGTTTTCTTAAGACAACCTCATTGTCTTTCCAAACACGAAGACAATAAAAAATGTCCCTCTGAAGATCTAAGATCTGTAGCTGTCCATATTTCATCTTCTTTAGACATTTATGAGTAAACAACCCTAAATTATGAAGCTAAAAAGGACTATCGCATCAAGGGCAAGACTGTCAAGAGGTCAAGCATTTTACATATCTTCCTGTTTTACAGATCTTAAAGTGATGCTCTAAAGCTTTTGTATAATTTCAGCCAGTGGTTTTGAAAGTCGTGCTCTCTCATCAAAACGGGTCAATGAAAATTGTTCACAATTGTGTACTACGTCATCCAATTTGTATTATATGTTACGAATTCCAATCGTACAATATGTTAGGAATTTGTAAGTGCTTAAAATCCCGGACTGCATCTCTAATAGTTCAAGTTCTAAGAATGTCAAGGACTCATGTTTCACTGGAAGTATACTGAACTATTCTACTTAAATAGAAGTGCTGTTACTTTAATGACATTTTACTCAAGTAGAAGTGCTGTTACTTTAATGACATTTTACTCAAGTAGAAGTGCTGTTGCTTCAATTACATTTTACTCAATAAGAAGTGAAATTATGGGTGTGAAAAAAACTTGAGTAAAAGAAAAAAGTTGCTCATTTTAAAAGTACTCAGAGTAAATGTAATTGAGTTACTTTTCAATGAAAACCATTGACCTTGATAATTAGCCAATTTCCCTACGGTTACCTGAATGTTGTTACACATGATCAGTGGAGACACGTCATTCAGGGCAGATGGTGAGCCCCACATTTTTCTCAAAATAATGATACCATTTTTATAAAAGGACATTTTGGGGGGGTTTGCCTGTTTAGCATGTTATTTTGGCATTAATAAGTGTCACATATCAGTTTGCAAACAATGTAAAAAAAAAATGTATATCATTGAGTTAATAAAGCCGTGTACAAACATGGTCTCTTTTTTTTGTTTTCTTGAGTAAGGCAGCTCCAAAATGCAGGTGTTTCAGCCTAGCTCAGTGCTTTCTGTGGTGGTGGGGCAAGCCAGCAGGAAATACGGAGCGTTGCGCTGTGATTGGCTCAGTGTTCTGTCACGTCACCGCCAAGTCTAAGGGTAGACCCCCCTTTTCATATGAAGAGAAATAATGAAGAGAAATTATAGATAAAATGTATCGGTGCTCATCGGCCATTGGACGTAAACTAGGGATGCACGATATATTGGTAAACATATCGGAATCTGAAAATATTAGCTAAAAATGCCAACATCGGCATCGGCCCGATGTCTAGTTTAACGGCAATGTGCAAAATTGATGTCAAAGCTGACGTAGGTAGAGGATGAAAAATATAGCATTCCTAACCTAGCTCACATGTCTGCTGTGTGGATCGAGCAGTCAACATGTCGAGCAGTCATTTGAAAGAGTAAGAACATTTCAGCGAGACAACTCAAAGACGAAATCCAGTAATGCCAAGATAATGGAATTCATTGCCCTTGAAAATAAACTGTTCTCTGTCATGGATGATGTTGGCTTCGCCGACAGTTCGAGCACCAGTACACACTACCAAGTAGGCGCTATTTTTCAGATGTTGCCTGACCAGAGTTACACAGCATCCATGAGCTACTTGCTATGGGCGTCACTGCTATTAGCTTCACGACTGACATTTGGACCAGCGATGTCAGCCCTATGAGCATTATGAGTCTGACAGCACAGTGGGTCGACAAAGATTTCGTATTGAAGAAAGTTGTGTTGCATGCTCAAGAATGTGCTGGTTCTCATACTGCTGCGGCCATTTCAATGGCATTTGAGAACATGCTTGAAACTTGGAAACATGAACACTCCTAGCTCCATTCGAACAACTGACTCGAGAAATAAGCTCAACTGCATCTGCAGCAGACATGATACCCTCTGTCATGGCATTGAAATGCCTCCTCAACAAAAATGCCAACACAGACGGTCGGGTTAACTTGGAAAAGTACTCTACTAGAGGCTGTGAACGAGTGATTTGGTGGCATTCTCTCTGAGCCTCTACTATGTCACCACCATGCTTGATGTGAGGTACAAGGACCGCTACTTCGATGCAGACAAGAAACGGTTTACGTGAAATGTTACAGACACAGCTGGGCAAGATGGAAATGGACACAGTGACATTGCACACAGAGGAAAAGTGGCCACAGATAGACTGAGCTGAAACTTCACTTCTTGGCATGTATGATGAAATCCTGGTTGAGACTAGAGGTCGACCGATTAATCGGAATGGCCGATTAATTACGGTTGATTTCAAGTTTTCATAACAATCTGAAATCGGTATTTTTGGACACCGATTTTGCCAAATTAAAAAAAATATATATCTTTTACACTTTTATTTAATCTTTATTTAACTAGGCAAGTCAGTTAAGGACACATTCATATTTTCAATGACGGCCTAGGAACGGTGGGTTAACTGCCTCGTTCAGGGGCAGAATGACAGATTTCACCTTGTCAGCTCGGGGGATCCAATCTTGCAACCTTACAGTTAACTTGTCCTTGTGCACTCCACAAGGAGACTGCCTGTTACGCGAATGCAGTAAGCCACGAATGCAGTAAGCCAAGGTAAGTTGCTAGCTAGCATTAAACTTATCTTATAAAAACAATCAATCAATCATAATCACTAGTTAACTACACATGGTTGATGATATTACTAGATATTATCTAGCGTGTCATGCGTTGCATATAATCTGACTGAGCATACAAGCATACAAGTATCTAAGTATCTGACTGAGCGGTGGTAGGCAGAAGCAGGTGCATAAACATGAATTAAAACAGCACTTTCGTGCGTTTTGCCAGCAGCTCTTCGTTGTGCGTTAAGCATTGCACTGTTTATGACTTAAAGCCTATCAACTCCCGGGATGAGACTGGTGTAACCGAAGTGGCTAGCTAGTTAGCGTGCGCTAATAGCGTTTCAAACATCACTCGCTCTGAGCCTGTGGTTGTTCCCCTTGCTCTGCATGGGTAACGCTGCTTCGAGGGTGGCTGTTGTTGTTGTGTTCCTGGTTCGAGCCCAGGGAGGAGCGAGGAGAGGGATGGAAGCTATACTGTTACACTGGCAGTACTAAAGTGCCTATAAGAACATCCAATAGTCAAAGGTTAATGAAATACAAATGGTATAGAGAGAAATAGTCCTATAATTCCTATAATAACTACAACCTAAAACTTCTTACCTGGGAATATTGAAGACTCATGTTAAAAGGAACCACCAGCTTTCATATGTTCTCATGTTCTGAACAAGGAACTGAAACGTTATCTTTCTTACATAGCACTTTTACTTTCTTCTCCAACACTTTGTTTTTGCATTATTTAAACCAAATTGAACATGTTTCATTATTTATTTGAGGCTAAATTGATTTTATTGATGTAATATATTAAGTTAAAATAAGTGTTCATTCAGTATTGTTGTAATTGTCATTATTACAAATAAATAAATAAAATCGGCCGATTAATCGCTATCGGCTTTTTTGGTCCTCCAATAATAAGTATCGTATCGGCGCTGAAAAATCATAATCGGTCGACCTCTAGTTGAGCAAATGAACAAATGAAAAACGAAACAGCTCAGCAAATAACTACCTGCTACGACCTGAAGATCAATGATTCAACCTTTTTTTTTTGAGTTCCCAGTTATTTTGAAATCACCATGAATCCAGAGAATGCCAGACTTTGATTACAAAATTTTCCCATGAAGGAATGCCGCGCCACCTTCCTGTTCAAGGTGAGTCCAAAAATGTATTGTATGCTGCTGCATAAATTATGTAATATGCCAGGGAGATACAGTATGTATGATGTAGCCTCACCCTAATAATTTGGTCTATTTAGCCCTCTTAATTTTGCCTACTGTTCTGACTTGGTGGTGCACATGTAGCCTATAACCTGTTTTCGAGAAATGTAATCATCTAATATTGTAAGAGCTTTCATTGTCTGCTTATATGCCCCCTTTATTTATCCTATGGTTCTGACTTGGTGTACAGGGAGAACACTAAGAACGGCCCATGTTCTGAATTCTGTTGCTTTACATTTCAAAAGGGCTTAACAAATAGTTATATTGACTAAGTACGTCCTAGCTCGCTCATTGTCTTAATCAAAATTACGGATTGCCTCTTATCCGCTTGTCGTCCCCTTATGCCATAGTTTGTACATCTCAATTGTTATTACAAACCACATTTATTTAAGCAAGTCAGCCATATCAGCTTTATGTTTTTTTTAAAGGCAGTAAATGAGGCTGAATGAACTGTTTCACTGCCAGACAAGGCTCCGTTGATAGCCAGGTGTAGTAGTGGTAAGATGTTGGAACTGCTGTTTGGACAGCTTCATGTAGGCCCTATCAGTTTGTGGGCACCGTTTGTCACCGTTACATGATGACCACAAAATAAATGTAAACATACATGTTATTCAATTATTGCATGCACACTGCTCGCGCGAGTGTCTGCGTTGCCAAGCGTTAAAATAGAAGTCAGTTCTATTTGTGACGCTGAACGACGTGCAAGTCCTGCCTCTCCCATCTCCTCTTTGGTTTATAGAAGCAGATACCCACGTGCCATCTCCTCATTGGTTATACCCACGTGGGTGATTGAAAGATGAACTGAGGTCGGTTGGTCATCGTGGTAACTATGAAAGTTAGTTGCCAATCACCTTATAAAGTCCAAAGAAGAAAAAGGAGCCTGGAAGGAGGAGAGACGAGTAGAAACGATTCGGTTGACCATTTTTTTGTGTGGATTAATTGTCAGAGTAGAGGACCTTCTGCGTTTCAGGTCAATGTCTATGTCCCAGGACAAATTAGCTACCAATAGCAAGCTACCTAGCTAAATAGGACATATTAGCTAGCAACTACAAGCTAGCTAGCTAAATTGCCTTAAATGTTTAATGCTTTTTGACCAATCCCCAAATTAATATAATTAGTTCAGAGTTTGTTTTAATATTTCAACCTGCATGTCGTGATTGCGTTTGGTGTAGGGGGACAAAATCAATTGGGCATGGTGTTAGACTGCTTTGCCACTCGGGAGCCCACAATATCATATGTTGTCTCAGAAGAAGATGGGCCCTTTATACAATGAACATATGTCTGTGTGTAAGGCCAAGCAAGAATCATCGCTATCTGCCTAGTGTCTAGGACAAAGTAAAGACTCCCTTCTCACCGATTCACCCCTCCTCTCCCCCCTATTCCTTAAGTCCCCCATTCCATCAATACTGGCTGTCTGGCTGGCTGACCTCCCCTCATTATTCTGGAGCCATTATCTCGTCACAAGGTCACAGCCATGCTACAGGGTCTGCTATATTTCGGCCCCTATTCTCTTTTGACAGACCCATATATGTTACAGCGGGGCCAGCGCTTTCATTCTGCCACCGAATCCCCTTTCACTCTGTCCTGATTGGCTGTCTGACATACCACAACTGAATGCATGGTATTACATATCTGGCCTGATCCCTCTCGACCCTGGCCATGACCACACTCTCCGGGGGTGTCTCGGGGTTAGAACAAAAAACACATTTCCATTTCACACATTCATTTAATACACACTTGTACATGTGTGAAATAGGACAAATATAAGCACCCACCAAATTATTATTATTATTATTATTATATAAATATGTACAGTATGTCCTGGGTTATATTAATTCCAGTAATATGTAAAGAAGATAACATAAATACTGTAAACATTCAAAACATGTATCTTGTGTACATGTGCGATACAAACACATGCAATCGCACACATGCAGTCACACACACACTTACACTTACACGCACACAAACACACACACACACACACACACACACTAATAAATAAAATAAATCACACAGATGCTGGAATTCCAGCCCTTATGGGAAAAATCCACTCAACCTATATTTTGGTATTTTTTTCAGTAGTCCACTGTTGATACAGTCCCAAAATGTCTTGCATGTCAGTAGTCAAGTTTTCAAGATATTGGACTTCCAAGAAGCAAAGTGTCACTTGCCACATCATCATAAAAAATATACCACAAGATAGTTTGTGGGTGGATTATTCCTTTATATCACATTAGAAAGACTGGATGGTAAATGAGAGAGCTGGTCGGGCCTCAGTGAGAACAAAAAGAGTTAAAAGGCTTTCCTCAGACAAGCCAAACCCGGCTTAACTGCCTTTAGTACAATAAACCGGATTGACATCAGATAACCCACATTAACAGCGGCGGAGATAGAGAGTTTTAGTCCAACAACAGAGTAATAAGTATCTTTACAACCAGCCTATTATTAAATGCCATCTGGTCTTCCTGCGTGAGTTGACCACGGTCGCCTGCCCTGGCTGAAGGGACCATGTCGTTTCAGACTGGCCTGTTTTTCCTATGTGTTCCAGTTCCACACTGGTCAGCTGTTCCATAAAACAACGACGCACAGCGCTCTGGGCATGTGTTCAGAGGATATGTTAAAGTATACCACTGATAATGGAGTCACTGGGGGAAAAGGATGTCTTTATATGGTCACAAAGAGCGAGTCCCAGTCACTAGTCCATTACTACAGGTCTGAGAACAGACGGCTCTCTCAGGCCGGGGACAAGAGGGGAACAATGTATGCATTTAGCCCTCTGCCCCCTCATGTGTCCTCTCTCTCCTCTCTGCTGTTGAGTGGATAGAGGAGGCTACACACTGCTAGTAGTACCAGTGATGTTGTGGGGACAACACAGACACTAACCCTCCCTCTACAAGAGAAAGGGTAAGGGAAGGAGGGAGCATGGGGGCTGGGGTGCGTGGAGTCATGTGACCTGTGCTCCAAATCCAGGAGTCCTGAGGGAAGGACTCCTCCCTACTGTTCAGGGACAGAGAGTCTTAAAAAAGAGTCACAATCGCCTCTTTCTACTGTCATCTCGTACAAACACCAAGTAAGTGGAGCTGATTATTAGAATTTTTAAAAATCATTGTAATTGTCTAAATGACAACAAAAAAATCACTGTATAAGGGTTTCAGAGTAAGCAAAGAAATGTTGGTGTGTGTGTGTCCCTGTGTGGCATGCACATGTGTGTATGTGTGTATGTATCTGTGTGTATGCGCGCCCATGTGTGTGTGTGTGTGTGTGTGTGTGTGTGTGTGTGTGTGTGTGTGTGTGTGTGTGTGTGTGTGTGTACTTGCGTAGGGGGATGGAGTCTCCTCGTGCTGCCTGGCTGGCTGCAGCTGGGGGTTAACCCACTTTTCCAGGCACCCCATGGCTACCTCTTCTCTCTCTACAACCCCCCCCTTCCCCCATCACACTCCACCCCCCACACTGGCAGTTTAGCATCCCTAATCCCTGTCTGCATCACTCCAACTGCAGCCGCCGACCCCCTCCTCCACCCGTCCCCAAAAAAACAACTCTCGCCTTCAGGTAGCTCTCACTCCTCCATCAGACGTTGTGGATATTATGAGGATTCTGTGTTATGCACCATAGCCCGTTACCATATATGTGATTGAATATTATCAACTCTAACAATATCGGAGAGGAAACTTGGACGAACTGCTGGGGGTGGAGGGGAGGGATTTGGTTGCAGTGAGGATGAATATCTGTGGAACATCTGTGGAACAGCTAAAGGAGATGCTTTGCTCGTTTTCTCATGAGCCCTGGGCAGAACAAGGCTAAGCACAGTTCCTCTCCCCATCTCAGCTCTCTCTCCTCAATGGCTGGTGTTTGTCTAAATTCTTAAGGGTCTTTGGACCAGCCCTGACACACAGGACAAGAGCAGGAAGTCAGCCCGGAGGTTTCATGTGTGATCAAAGCTAGCCCTGATAAGCCTCATATTTGTACCAAACCCCAGCTATTTTCAAATGGCTTTCATTCCAGCTAGGTAAATAATGTCTCAGTGTTCCGCCAGTACTTCCAACCCGTCCATCCCCCCTCACACTTTCCCCGTTTACATCAATAGAGGGAAAGTTGAGAATCTAGATTTCTCCACAGGATAATTAATTTGCTGGGTATTAATGCTGATTTCAAAGGAGTGTGTGTTATAATATTAATGCTCTCAGGGGGCCTTACATCAAAACCTCAAATACTTCATTCATGATGACAAGAAAGTCAGCCACATGGAGGGAGTGAGGGAGCTTCGCTCTTTGAGTCTCCCTCTTTCCATGTTACAGTCCAGTAACAACATTGTTATTCTGGACTTGTCTCTTTGTAAATGAGATTTCCGGTCTACTAAAAGCCATGTTCTTCTTGTCATGTCTTATGAAACCCAACACCTTTTCCATAAGAAGGCTGTGAGATCAAGTGGCCAAGAGTCCCTCTTTATCCCGAGTGGCGCAGCAGCCAAAGGCACTGCATCTCAGTGCAAGAGGCGTCACTACAGTCCCTGGTTCGAATCCAGGCTGCATCCCCTCTGGCCGAGATTGGCACTCCCATAGGGCGTCGCACAATTGGCCCAGCATTGCCGGGGTAGGCCCGTCATTGTAAATACACATTTGTTCTTAACTGACTTGACTAGTTAAATATGGGTTAAATAAAATAAATTAAAATCCCATTATTACGACATGCCCACACTATGAGAAGGAAACCGTACAGGCTTTTCTCATATAAAATATACTGAACAAAAATATAAGCGCAAAATGTAAAGTGTTGATCCCATGTTTCATGAGCTGAAATAAAAGATACCAGAAATATTCTGTCAAATATTGTGCACAAATGTGTTTACATCCCTGTTAGTTGAATTTCTCCTTTGCTAAGATAATCCATCCACCTGACAGGTTTGGCATATCAAGAAGCTGATTAAACAGCATGACCATTGCACAGGTGTGCCACTCTAAAATGTACAGTTTTGTCACACAACACAATGCCACAGATGTCTCAAGTTTTGAGGGAGCGTGCAACTGCCATGCTGACTGCAGGCATGTCCACCAGAGCGGTTACCAGATCATTTTATGTTAATTTGTCTACCATAAGCCACCTACAAAGTCATTTTAGAGAATTTAGCAGTAAATCCAACCGGTCTCACAACCGCAGGCCACGTGTAACCACGCCAGTCCAGGACCTCCAGATCAGGCTACTTTACCTGCAGGATTGTCTGAAACAAGCCACCCGGAATGCTGATGAAACTGAGGAGTATTTCTTTCTGTAATAAGGCCCTTTTGTGGGGGCAGACTTATTCTGATTGGCTGGGCCTGGCACCCCAATGGGTGTCCTCTGGTCTGATTAAACAAAAATAGAACTCTTTGGCCATAATGACCATTGTTATGTTTGGAGGAAAAAGGGGGAGGCTTGCAAGCCGAAGAACACCATCCCAACTGTGACGCATGGCAGCATGGCAGCATCATGTTGTGGGGTTGATTTGCTGCAGGAGGGACTGGTGCACTTCCCAAATAGATAGCATCGTGAGGCAGGAAAATTATGTGGATATATTGAAGCAACATCTCAAGATATCAAGTCAGGAAGTTAAAGCTTGATCGCAAATGGGTCTTCCAAATGGACAATGACCCCAAGCATACTTCCAAAGTTGTGACAAAATGGCTTAAGGACAACAAAGTCAAGGTATTGGAGTTGCCATCAAAAAGGCCTGACCTCAATCCTATAGAACATTTGTGGAGAGAACTGACAAAGCGTGTGAGAGCAAGGAGGCCTACAAACCGGACTCAGTCACACCAGCTCTGTCAGGAGGAATGGGCCAAAATTCACCCAACTTATTGTGGGAAGCTTGTGGAAGGCTACCCGAAACATTTGACCCAAGTTAACAATTTAAAGGCAATGCTACCAAATACTAATTGAGTGTATGTAAACTTCTGACCCACTGGGAATATGATGAAAGAAATATAAGCTGAAATAAATCCTTCTCTTTACTATTATTCTAACATTTCACATTCTTAAAATAAAGTGTTGATCCTAACTGATCTATGACAGGGGATTTTTACCCAGGATTAAATGTCAGGAATTGTGAAAAACTGAGTTTAAGTGTACTTGGCTAAGGTGTATGTAAACTTCTGACTTCAACTGTAAGTCTACACACATCCAGCTCTCCTCCAGTTCTGACAGAAATGTTTGGGAGATAATGGAGATTGCATATTCTCCCCGGACCGCCGAGGACTTACACAGTGGGAGGACGATAACAGTAAACAAGGCGAGGCTGAAAAAATAATATGCTGAAATCTGTTAGAGAAAAACTGGTCGGTCTGACGCAATTCGGTGACCTCTGTGCCTTTCCCACAGCCGTAAAACCCCCAGAGTCTAAAGGCCGGAGAAGGCCACTGTGGTGGGCAGACAGAATGCTCTCGTGCTCTCTCTCCATCACTAGCTTATACTTTCACTCTCTGTCTCTGTCTATATCTTTGTCTCTCGCTCCTTCTCTCTCTGTGTCACTTCCTCAATCTCTTTCCCTCTGTATCTCTGTCTTGCTCTCTCCATCAATTGATTGTTCTGTTTTGTTCTCTCTTTCTCCTTCTATCACTCTTTCTTCCTTTAGCTAGTTCCACAACTGCAAAACCAAAACCAACACTTCACGGCAAGGAATATGACCCAACAAACCCTGAAGCATAACTGATGCCTTTACGCATGGTGACCAATCAATCTCATTCAGGCTTCGATGGTAATGTACCCAAGTGCCTGATTGGTCTAGTGAGGAATAATGATTAACAATAACAATAATTTATTACATTTGTAAAGCATTATCATTATACAGAATAATCTCAAAGTGCATAAGATAAAAAACAAGGGACAAGAACACCAAGAATCCCAGCTATCAACAGAAAGTCTTCCTAAAGAGAAAGATCTTTAGGCCTATTTTAAAAGAGCCCAGAGGCTGTGGTGCCTTCAGAGGGTCCGGGAGGGTATTCTAGAGGCTGTTGGCAGTCGAGCTGAAAGCTGAAAGTTTAGTCCTGGGTGCGTAGAGGAGCAGGCTATCGCTTGACTTGAGGGTGCGGGTGGGTGGGTGTCGAGATGAGATGTGTCTCTCACCAGGTGCTGGGAGCACCAGGGGGGGTGGGGGGGGGGGGGTAATTCATATAGTTTGCATGCTAGACTGAGCGTTTCAGATGGTTTCAGACATCATATCGAGCTAGCCCAGCCCACGCCGTACTGCAGCTTACCACAAAACACTCGTGATCAGCAAGGGATAGGCCTACTACAGAGAGCAAAATGAGAAGATCTTGTTCTGACGTTTGTAGCGAAGAGAAATGGAAAGAAACAGACAAGAGGCAGAAGGGAGGCAGGAACTAAGGGAGAGAATAAGAGAGAGAGAGAGTTTATTGTATCAACAGCACTGTATCAAACTATTTGCATTAGCAAAGCTCTTGAAATGTTATTTTCCGTTTGTGACTCGCTAGCTTGTCTACGCAAACATTCTGCCTATAAAGTAGTTTTACACCCTAAGTGCATGTATACTTTATATCCCAGATATGGACCAAAAATATAGCAATTAATGTGTATATATGAAATGTGTATATATATATATATATATATATATATTTATTTTTTATAGATGAGAATTCTTCAGTGATCTTTACGATATCCCAAGCTATTTCACATTCCTTTAAGGGTTAAACTCGTCACAGGTTTGACCTTTCACTTTCTCACCTCAGAATAGAGATTGTGGCCGAACATGAACACATGCCAGATGACACAGAAAGAGTTTCCTGTCTTTGTGGGAAGATGACTAGTGAGTGTGTGTGTATGTGCATGTGTGCATGCACGTCTTAATGTGGGTGTGTGTGTGTGTATGTGCATGTGTGCATGCACGTCTTAATGTGGGTGTGTGCAAGAGAGAAGGAGAGGGGAAAACTGTGAAGTCAGTGGACTAAATAATTCTTCATAGCTGTGAAACATGCTTATTCTCATGGACTCACAAACATGCTTGTTAGAGTTGCTGTAAAATCAGTTTGAAACAGTCTGGCACTCAAACCACATTTGAACGATCACATATCCCAATTTTTCATTGGAGTCACAAGCCATGTGATGAAATGGAAGGTTGAGAATTTCCTGTCAGCTTCATAGGAAGTATAGCTTGCATTGTCTGTGTTGAGATGAACTAGTGAACAAAATGTTCCCGTACACATTCAGTTTGTGTATCAACAACTCTAATTATTTGCAAAGATTAAATTCAGAGTCCTTGACCCATCGTTGTCACTTTTCCACCACAAAGGCCAGATTGTAAATTGATGTGCTGATGCCAACTTGAGCAACTAGAGCTGCCAAAAGTGCATAATAACAAACTCAAGACAACACGCTGAATTTACAAGTCTGTAAACTTCCTCTGATGGTGTTCTTCTCAATAGAATAGTAGCAAAGTACCTACAGTTGAAGTTGGAAGTTCACATACACTTAGGTTGGAGTCAATAAAACATTTTTCAACCACCACACAAATTTCTTGCTAACAAACTGTAGTTTTGGCAAGTCGGGTAGGACATCTACTTTGTGCATGACACAAGTCATTTTTCCAACAATTGTTAACAGACAGATTATTTCACTTATAATTCACGGGATCACAATTCCAGTGGGTCAGAAGTTTACATACACGAAGTTGACTGTGCCTTTAAACAGCTTGGAAAATTCCAGAAAATGATGTCATGGCTTTAGAAGCTTCTGATAGGCTAATTGACATAATTTGAGTCAATTGGAGGTGTACCTGTGGATGTATTTCAAGGCCTACCTTCAAACTCAGTGCCTCTTTGCTTGACACCATGGGAAAATCAAAAGAAATCAGCCAAGACCTCAGAATTTCTTTTGTAGACCTCCACAAGTCTAGTTCATCCTTGGGAGCAATTTCCAAATGCCTGAAGGTACCACGTTCATCTGTACAAACAAAAGTACGCAAGTATAAACACCATGGGACCACGCAGCCGTCATACCGCTCAGGAAGGAGACACGTTCTGTCTCCTAGAGATCAATGTACTTTGGTGCAAAAGCGCAACTCAATCCCAGAACAACAGCAAAGGACCTTGTGAAGATGTTGGAGGAAACAGGTACAAAAGTATCTATATCCACAGTAAAACGAGTCCTATATCGACATAACCTGAAAGGCCACTCAGCTAGGAAGAACCCACTGCTCCAAAACCACCATAAAAAAGCCAGACTATGGTTTACAACTGCACATGGGGACAAAGATCGTACTTTTTGGAGAAATGTCCTCTGGTCTGATGAAACAAAAATAGAACTGTTTGGCCATAATGACCATCGTTATGTTTGGAGGAAAAAGGGGGAGGCTTGCAAGCTGAAGAACACCATCCCAACCGTGAAGCACTGGGGTGGTAGCATCATGTTGTGGGGATCCTACTGGTGCGCCCAACATATGAAGTCTTAATGAGTTAAGATTAGATGAAACAGGGATAAATTATTAAGGTATTAAATATATTATTAATGAAGTAGGAATATTAATGCTGCAATTAAAAAAGTCACAATAATTCAAAAAAGTGTCCCAGTCAGAAGTAATGAGTGACTAGACTGGACTGAGTAGCTAGCAGCTCTATGCATTCTCCCCTCCCCCACTCCTCTGTAATCAAATGTCAATGCAGGGCAGTTTTCACAGATTTTGTCCTCTTTCTCCCAAAGTCTAAAGTTCAAAGCTGTTACAGATGCATAACCGGGGAAGGCTGTTGTGGGTGTAGTATTCGCCGTGCAAGTTTAATCTGTGCTGAAAGGCTTAGCATCACAACAGACTACCCTGGCCTGCGAGCCCTGTCAGCGGCTGGGCCAGGCCAGTGTGTATGTGTGTGTGCCTGTGTGTGTGTATAGGGCGCTGTCAGGTCAGGGGCCGCTTTTATCAAGCCCCCTGATTAATTATCTGACCCACTCTATTGGCACAGCTGAGGGAGATCCAATAACAATGTAGGGCTAAGAGCATTTCATCCACAAGCAGCTAGGATGAGAGGGAATACTGATACAGTGCACTTTAATACTACAGTACACAATAATACTACAGTACATTATAATACTAGAGTACACTATACTATTATACTACAGTACGCTATAATTTCTAGAATGCACTAATACTACCAGAGTACACGAAAATAATATTCTACAGTACACTGTAATACAATAATACAGTTCACAATAATACTACAGTACACTATAATACTAGAGTACACTATAATATTATACTACAGTACAATATAATACTATGCCACAGTTAACTATAATACTACAGTACACTATAATACTACAGTACACTATGCTAGTATACTATGGTACACTATAATACCAGAGTATACTATACTACCAAAGTACACTATAATACTATACCACAGTATACTATAATATTACCGCACATTATAATACTACAATACACTATAATACTATACTACAGTACACAATAATACTAGAGTACACTACTACTACAGTATACTATAATACTATACTACAGTACACTATACTACAGTACACTCTAATACTGCAGTACACTATAATGCTAGAGCACACTGTACCACTATAGTACACTATACTACTATACTATACTACAGTACACTATACTACTACAGTACACTTGAATACACAGTACACTAAATAATATACATTAATATTATAGTACACTACAATACTACAGTACAATAGAATACTATACTACAGAACACTATACCCCTATAGCACACTATACTGCTAGAGTACACTATACAACTACAGTACACTATAATACTACAGTACACTGTACTACGATACCACAGTACACTATAATACTACAGCACAATGTACTACAATATTACAGTACATTACAATACTACAGTACACTTTAAAACTACAGCCCATTATAATACTACATTGCACTATAATACCAGAGTATTCTATACTACTACAGTACACTATAATAGTAGAGTATACTATAATACTACAATACACTATAATATCACAGTCCAATATAATACTACAGTGTACTATAATACTACAATATACTATAATACTACAGTCCACTGTACTACTACAGCACATTATACTAATACAGTGCACTATAATACTATGGTCCACTATAAAACTACTGTATACTACAACACTACAGTAAATTATATTACTGCATTACACAATACTATTATACTATGGTACGCTATAATACTAGAGTATACTATACTACCAAAGTACACTATAATACCACAGTACACTGTAATGCCACAGTACAATTTAATACTTCAGTACACCAGTAATACTATACTACAGTACACTATAATACCATAGTACACTATACTACTAGAGTACACTATAAAACTACAGTGCACTATACTATAGTACACTACAGTACACTAGAATACTATGCTACAGTACACTATACTACTATAGCACACTATACTACTAGAGAACACTATAAAACTACAGTACACTATATTATAATACACTATTCTACAGCACACTACAATAATACACTACACTCTACTACTACACTATAATACTACTGTACACTATAATACAATATTACAGTACACTACAATACTACAGTACACTATAATAGCACAGTATACTATAATACTGCAGTAAACTTTAAAACTACAGTCCATTATAATACTACAGTCTACTGTAATACCAGAGTATTCTATACTACTACAGTACACTATAATACTAGAGTATACTATAATACTACATTACACTATAATACCACAGTCCAATATAACAATACAGTGTGCTATAATACTACAGTATACTATAATACTACAGTCCAGTGTAATAATAGAGTATACTGAAATACTACATTACACTATAATACAGTACATTATACTACTACAGGGCACTATATACAACGGTCCACTATAATACTACTGTATACTACAATACCACAGTACACTATAATACTACAGTACACTATACTAGTATACTATGGTACACTCCAATACTACAGTACACTTTAATATTTCAGTACACTAGTAATACTATACTACAGTACACTACTACTCCAGTACACCATAATACTATACTACAGTACACTATACTACAGTACACTATACTACTATAGTACACTATGATGCTAGAGTACACTGTGCTACTATACTACAGTACACTATACTACCACAGTACACTTGAATTCTACAATACACTAAATAGTATACTACAGTACACTAATATTACAGTACACTATAATACTACAGTGCCCTATACTACTATAGCACACTATGCTACAGTACACTATAATACTACACTACACTACACTTTGATAATATAGTACTCTATAATACTACAGCACACTATAATACAATATTACAGTACACTACAATACTACAGTACACTATAATAGCACTGTATACTATAATACTACAGTACACTTTAAAACTACAGCCCATTATACTACTACAGTCTACACTATATACTACTACAGTCTACACTATAATACCAGAATATTCTATACTACTGCAGTACACTATAATACTAGAGTATACTATAATACCACATTCCACTATAATACCAGTCCAATATAATACTACAGTCCACTGTAATACTACAGGCCACTATAATACTACAGTACACTTTAATTTTACAGTTCACTATAATACCACAGTATATCATAATACTACAGTACACTATAATACTAAAGTATACTGTGTGTATCTGAGACTGGGCAAAAAGAAAAGCGGAGAGAGATATGCCACAAAAAGACTTGAATGACAAAATTATATAAAAGAGTGAAATACATCAGCCTCGACTATATTTTTTATTTTACCTTTATTTAACTAGCCAAGTCAGTTAAGAACAAATTCTTATTTTCAATGACGGCCTAGGAACAGTGGGTTAACTGCCTGTTCAGGGGCAGAACGACAGATTAGTACCTTGTCAGCTCGGGGGTTTGAACTTGCAACCTTCCGGTTACTAGTCCAACACTCTAACCACTAGGCTATAACTAATACAGTATAACTTTGTAATATCAACAGTGCAGTTCAAGAAGAGTTAAGAAAATAAACAAAAGTAAACAATAATATATTAAAATAACAACAAAGAGGCTATATACAGGGGGTACCGGTACCGAGCCAGTGTGGAGGCTATATACAGGGGGTACCGGTACCGAGTCAGTGTGGAGGCTATATACAGGGGGTACCGGTACCGAGTCAGTGTGGAGGCTATATACAGGGGGTACCGGTACCGAGTCAGTGTGGAGGCTATATACAGGGGGTACCGGTACCGAGCCAGTGTGGAGGCTATATACAGGGGGTACCGGTACCGAGCCAGTGTGGAGGCTATATACAGGGGGGTACCGGTACCGAGTCAGTGTGGAGGCTATATACAGGGGGTACCGGTACCGAGCCAGTGTGGAGGCTATATACAGGGGGTACCGGTACCGAGCCAGTGTGGAGGCTATATACAGGGGCTACCGGTACCGAGCCAGTGTGGAGGCTATATACAGGGGGGTACCGGTACCGAGCCAGTGTGGAGGCTATATACAGGGGGGTACCGGTACCGAGTCAGTGTGGAGGCTATATACAGGGGGTACCGGTACCGAGCCAGTGTGGAGGCTATATACAGGGGGTACCGGTACCGAGCCAGTGTGGAGGCTATATACAGGGGGTACCGGTACCGAGTCAGTGTGGAGGCTATATACAGGGGGTACCGGTACCGAGCCAGTGTGGAGGCTATATACAGGGGGGTACCGGTACCGAGCCAGTGTGGAGGCTATATACAGGGGGTACCGGTACCGAGCCAGTGTGGAGGCTATATACAGGGGCTACCGGTACCGAGCCAGTGTGGAGGCTATATACAGGGGGGTACCGGTACCGAGCCAGTGTGGAGGCTATATACAGGGGGGTACCGGTACCGAGTCAGTGTGGAGGCTATATACAGGGGGTACCGGTACCGAGCCAGTGTGGAGGCTATATACAGGGGGTACCGGTACCGAGCCAGTGTGGAGGCTATATACAGGGGGTACCGGTACCGAGTCAGTGTGGAGGCTATATACAGGGGGTACCGGTACCGAGCCAGTGTGGAGGCTATATATCAAATCAAATCAAATTTATTTATATAGCCCTTCGTACATCAGCTGATATCTCAAAGTGCTGTACAGAAACCCAGCCTAAAACCCCAAACAGCAAGCAATGCAGGTGTAGAAGCACGGTGGCTAGGAAAAACTTCCTAGAAAGGCCAATACCTAGGAAGAAACCTAGAGAGGAACCAGGCTATGTGGGGTGGCCAGTCCTCTTCTGGCTGTGCCGGGTGGAGATTATAACAGAACATGGTCAAGATGTTCAATGTTCATAAATGACCAGCATGGTCGAATAATAATAAGGCAGAACAGTTGAAACTAGAGCAGCAGCACAGTCAGGTGGAAGGTGGAATATACAGGGGGTACCGGTACTGAGCCAGTGTGCGGGGGTACATGTAGGTAGGGGTGAAGTGACTATGCATAGATAATAAACAGCGAGTAGAAGCAGTGTACAAAACAAATGGGGGGGGGGGTATCAATGTAAATAGTCCGGTGGCCATTTGATTAAGTGTTCAGCAGTCTTATGGCTTGGAGGTAGAAGCTGTTAGCTGAGCCTTTTGGTCCTAGACTTGGCGCTCTGGTACCGCTTGCGTGCGGTAGCAGAGAAAACAGTCTATGACTTAGGTGACTGGAGTCGCTGAACATTTTTGGGGCTTTCCTCTGACACCGCCTAGATGTCAGGAAGCTTGGCCCCAGTGATATACTGGGCCGTATGCACTACCCTCTGTAGCGCCTTACGGTCAGATGCCGAGCAGTTGCCATACCAGGTGGTGATGCAACTGGTCAGGATGCTCTTGAAGGTGCAACTGTAAAACTTTTTGAGAATTCGGGGACCCATTACAAATCTTTTCAGTCTCCTGAGGGGGAAAAGGTGTTGTCATGCTGTCTTCACGACTGTCTTGGTGTGTTTGCACCATGATAGTTTGAAACTTGAAACTCTCGACCCGCTCCACTACAGCCCCGTCGATGTTAATGGGGGCCTGTTCGGCTCAACGTTTCCTGTAGTCCACGATCAGCTCCTTTGTCTTGCTCACGTTGACGGAGAGGTTGTTGTCCTGGCACCACACTGCTAGTTCTCTGACCTCCTCCCTATAGGCTGTCTCATCGTTGTCGGTGATCAGGCCTACCACTGTTGTGTTGTCAGCAACTTAATGATGGTGTTGGAGTCGTGTTTGGCAACGCTGTCGTGGATGAACAGGGAGTACAGGAGGGAACTAGTACACACCCCTGAGGGGCCCCAGTGTTGAGGATCAGCGTGGCAGACTTGTTGTCGCCTACCCTTACCACCTGGGGGCGGCCCGTCAGGAAGAGGGAGGTGTTTAGTCCCAGGGACCTTAGCTTAGTGATGAGCTTCGTGGGCACTATGGTGTTGAACGCTGAGCTGTAGTCAATGAACAGCATTCCCACATAGGTGTTTCTTTTGTCCAGGTGGGAAAGGGCAGTGTGGAGTGCGACTGAGATTGTTTCATCTGTGGATCTGTTGGGGCGGTATATGCGAATTGGAGTGGGTCTAAGGTATCCGGGAGGATGCAAAGTATAACTTTGTAATAATTAAGGACTATTGGTTTGTGTGTGTGTTGTGTTAATGGAGGTCTGTAAGTACAATATGGCTATAAATGGGAGTAGGTAGAGGTGGTCCCTAACCACTGATCTAGGATCAAATAGGTTTCATCCCTTTAATGGATAACCACGATCTGCCTCTAACTTCTAAAAGGAAAGTGTTACTACAGTACATTCAACATTTCCTTCTGGTTTGGGAACCTCTTACTCAAGAGCAGAGATGTTTTGGTGATATTCTACTCTTGTGTGTTTCGTGTCTTGTGTTTTGTGTTTTTATAAACAATAATGTACAACTTAGGTTATAGTGAACACAAGGACAATGCGATAGATATAATGCATTTTATTTTCAATAACAAGCACACGCAAAGAAATAAATGCAACAGCATGCAATGGAAGGTAGTTGAAATCAGTAGTCTTGCAGTTGAGTTGATGCTAATCAGGCCCTCTGTCTCTTCTGATCGGTTCCCTCAGGCTCTGAACTTCGTGGGTGACCCTGGTCACACTTGAGGCAAGGACACAGTCACTGTCCTTATCTGACCAAATCTTGAATTTTATTTGACCTTTATTTAAAAATGTAAATAATGCACTTAATTTCAAGCACTTTATTCAAGTCACCCAAGTACACTTGTACATAGGAGAGAGTACACAAAAGCAAGAAAATGACAACTTAAAAAATAGAGCAAAACAGAATATATACAGAATAGTTTCTTCCAGAATGTGCATGAAGGTGGCACTGCCTCGTTCTCTTCCAGGGGACCCATGGTGGCACCATAGGGATGAGATAACTGATTCTGTGGTTCTCTGCTGAGAGAACCTTGGAACAATAGAGGTGTTCTCTGGTGAGTCTTCTGGCTGGGGACTGCCTGGTCAGGATACTGCTGTGGCTGACTCCCCGTTCATTGGCACCACCACAGGGACAATAAGGACACAGTCAGGCCCTCTGGTCAGACACATAGCCACATTTGTAGTCAGACTCGTAAATCAGACTAATTTTCAAAGTGATAGTAGCCCACCTCTCGGGACTCTTTTGGCTGGTCTTCTGACTCAGAGGTGGACACAGCCATAGTCGCCCAAATCAGTCAGAGTTAGTCAGACTCAACCTTATCAGACAGAGTCGGACACGTAGCCAAAGTTATAGTGACGATCCAAATTTGTTCAAGGTGTCTCAAAACAATGTGTCTTCTCAGAAGGTGTGGTTATTTTTGAGGAGAATATTGAATCTCTGGAATGTTGGGACTTAGAATCCTATTGATGGTTTCCATGGCAAACCAAGTTGATTTATTTGTGATCAACTAGATACATGCAGGTGATGGCATAATTAGTGGTTACATTACGTTCAAATTCAAACAACTATGGTATTATGGTTCCCGTGAGGGAACTTCATAAAGAAGTACAGGGAACAGAGGACATTTTTTTTAAAGCAGTCAGTGTGTGTGTGTGTGTGTGTATGTACGTTTACAGTATATGCTGCTCTTTCTCTTGAGAACTTGACTGCACACTTCCCTCAGAGTGGCTGTGATGCTGCCATAATAACCTATGGTCAGTTAGGGAGTATTAAATATCCTCTTCATAAAATCCCATTCTTTCAGGTTGGATATCTTTAACCGTCATGTCTTTGGCATCACTACTAAACAGATCAGTCTGCCCCTCCCTCCCTCCCCTTGTCCTGGCCCCGGATTTAATCTCCCCTGTCCTGGCCCCGGATTTAACAGCAATGATTGTAGGAGGCCCCTCCTCTCCTCTTGTCTGAAGCTGAACCACTCTCTTATCAGTTCCTGAGGGCCCCGGGGCCTCTAATCACAATCCTCACATCACTGACCACTTGCACACAGCTCAATGACAACCCTTCTCCCCCCCTCACATTGCAGCGGAGTTTGGTTGTCTACACACACACGTAACCAATTCAACTGAATGATGAGAACTGATCTACGATGTTGCAATCAAAAGCTGCATGTTATGCAAAAAAACACATTCTTCAGTATTATTCATGTGCAGCACGACACGTTTTAGGAGGATTGTTGTCTTTCGGCCAATTGAGGGAGAGAGAGAGAGAGCAGTAAGAAGACAGGAAGTGCTGTGTGACTCTGTGTCGGGCCTGACAGGAAGCAGTGTGTAGTTTGTGGCGTGGCGTCAGTTCACCATTCCCGCTGCGGATGGCATGGCCCAGAGCCTGATAACGTCACACACGGCAGGAGACAGACAGGGCTGTCCTTCACTGTCTGTCTACTCTCAAAAAACAATTCCTGCAAAGCGGGAGGCCCACACTGGTCAGACGAGTTAGGCTTGACTCACCTTGGCAGCCCTGCAGATTCCCGGTATTGAGTAGCTTGCTCGGCTGGCTGTGGCGCAGCACAGTAATGACAGCCAGCAGTAGCTCTACAATCACTGGAACTGGCTGAGGAATCGACACACCATTAGGCGCATGTCATTTTCTTGCTGCTGTAGACAGTACATCACCTCCTGGGCTTTACTGCAGTGTTAATACCTCTGGGCTTTACTGTAGTGTTAATACCTCTGGGCTTTACTGTAGTGTTAATACCTCTGGGCTTTACTGCCGTGTTAATACCTCTGGGCTTTACTGTAGTGTTAATACCTCTGGGCGTTACTGTAGTGTTAATACCTCTGGGCTTTACTGTAGTGTTAATACCTCTGGGCTTTACTGTAGTGTTAATACCTCTGGGCTTTACTGCCGTGTTAATACCTCTGGGCTTTACTGTAGTGTTAATACCTCTGGGCGTTACTGTAGTGTTAATACCTCTGGGCTTTACTGTAGTGTTAATACCTCTGGGCTTTACTGTAGTGTTAATACCTCTGGGCTTTACTGTAGTGTTAATACCTCTGGGCTTTACTGTAGTGTTAATAACTCTGGGCTTTACTGTAGTGTTAATACCTCTGGGCTTTACTGCAGTGTTAATACCTCTGGGCTTTACTGTAGTGTTAATACCTCTGGGCTTTACTGTAGTGTTAATACCTCTGGGCGTTACTGTAGTGTTAATACCTCTGTGCTTTACTGCCGTGTTAATACCTCTGGGCTTTACTGCAGTGTTAATACCTCTGGGCTTTACTGTAGTGTTAATACCTCTGGGCTTTACTGCAGTGTTAATACCTCTGGGCTTTACTGTAGTGTTAATACCTCTGGGCTTTACTGTAGTGTTAATACCTCTGGGCTTTACTGCAGTGTTAATACCTCTGGGATGTAGTGTTAATACCTCTGGGATGTAGTGTTAATACCTCTGGGCTTTACTGTAGTGTTAATACCTCTGGGCTTTACTGTAGTGTTAATACCTCTGGGCTTTACTGTAGTGTTAATACCTCTGGGCTTTACTGCAGTGTTAATACCTCTGGGCTTTACTGCAGTGTTAATACCTCTGGGCTTTACTGTAGTGTTAATACCTCTGGGATGTAGTGTTAATACCTCTGGGCTTTACTGTAGTGTTAATACCTCTGGGCTTTACTGTAGTGTTAATACCTCTGGGCTTTACTGCCGTGTTAATACGTCTGGGCTTTACTGCAGTGTTAATACCTCTGGGCTTTACTGCAGTGTTAATACCTCTGGGCTTTACTGTAGTGTTAATACCTCTGGGCTTTACTGCAGTGTTAATACCTCTGGGATGTAGTGTTAATACCTCTGGGATGTAGTGTTAATACCTCTGGGATGTAGTGTTAATAGCTCTGGGATGTAGTGTTAATACCTCTGGGATGTAGTGTTAATAGCTCTGGGATGTAGTGTTAATACCTCTGGGATGTAGTGTTAATACCTCTGGGATGTAGTGTTAATAGCTCTGGGATGTAGTGTTAATACCTCTGGGATGTAGTGTTAATACCTCTGGGATTTAGTGTTAATAGCTCTGGGATTTAGTGTTAATAGCTCTGGGATTTAGTGTTAATAGCTCTGTGTGTTGTCAATTTGCAGTGGCATGATGCATTATATTATAGCAGTGATGTAATAGTCACTGCTTACTCTTGCGACACAGGATTTGAACGGCACCCCCAGAAAGCAGTAATGATGAAGGGTTGGGCATGGGAATAGTAACCCCATTCGTAAAATCCTTGTGCTCATGAAACATCAACAAATAGAGGTGATGCTACTGATGTGGCTGTATAGTGGGGGTGCTGAGGTAATGTGTTGGAGCTCTTTAGTAGAACAAGTCTGTCTGTATGTTTCTGACTGACTGTCCCTCCTTCCCGGATCAATAGTGAGCTCTTAGGTGATCCACTGACTGTGCTCAGAGGGCTGTGCCTGCCTGCCTGTTTCTCAGCTCAGCCACAGAGAGAGAGAGAGAGAGAAAGAAAGAGAGAGACGGCTGCTATGGTGACGTCACCTCCCACGGGGAAGGGAACCGCCTCTCTCCTTATCCAAGCCTGGGCGCTCTGGGGTGTTGAGGAGGAGTCTTAACATCCTAATCTACTGTCTGGCACACACACACACACACACACAATTGTATACGCATGCACATGCACACATATCCATGCATGCACACACATACATTGTTCTATGCCTGTGCACATGCACACACAAACGTTTATGAATGTGCACTCACACAAGGGGCCACAGAGTGGACTCACTTTTCCTAAAAACCCAAACCCATTTTCCCTCATGTCCTCCCTGAAGACATATTTTCCCCTGGGCAGATAGCCTTCCACCAGCAGAGTAATCTTATTAAGAAATGCTCTTGGATCCGAACAACCCCTCCCCCTCCATCCCCAGTGGGAACAGAGTAGAGTGATCGCTCTGAGACTTTTCATCCCAATCCGGGGGAGTCACATGACAAGCCATGACCTGAATCCTGCCCTTGTTGCCCCAGACGGAGGGCTAGGGGGGTGGAGGTAGAGGAGGGTGGAGCTCAGGAAGTTGGTGGCATCTTAATTGGGGAGGACGGGCTCGTGGTAACATGGGGGGGGTGAAGGTTGGGGGGGGGGGTAGAGTGGGGGGAGGGTGGAGGTAGAGTGGGTTGGGGTGTAGGTGGGGGGGGGGTGGAGGTAGAGTGGGGGAGTGGCTGTAGGGGGGATGGAGGTGGGGAGGGGGGTGGAGGTAGAGGGGGTGGAGGTAGGGGGGTAGCTACTACCTCCTCTACCTCTGGTGCCATCTGCCAGTGACTTTGCAAAAATGCAAATCGGCTACCCACAGTGCACAGCAGACGTGCAGCGCGCTCCATCGGAATAGCCTACAAAAATAGGTCAGATCCACCATGAGCCTAGTGTCTTGGGCAGCATGCTTTAATGCTTTGTGTAACGGGGGGGGTGGGGGAACTCTTCACAGAGAGAGACTGAGACAGAGAGACAGAGACAGACAGAGAGAGAGAGAGAGAGAGAGAGAGAGAGAGAGAGAGAGAGAGAGAGAAAGAGAGAAGGGGTGGATAAAAGTGAAAAGGAGTCGGGGGAACATTTTAAATGAGTGCTGGCAGTGAAACAAAGGCTTCGCTTGACTTTGTCATTTACCAAGCACTCTGCCAGCCAGCCAGCCAGTGAGAGTGGCACAGTGCCTGCAGCTCTTCTCACTGCTCCAAACGCAACGCTGCTCTGTTCTGTCTCTCGTCCTGCCGAACAATCACACAGCAGTAACCATCCAACCAGCCACACACAAGCCCATCGGCAGACCCAGGTTTACTCTAACAACACCGTCCTCCACAACCCAAATCCCCAGCATTCTTCTCCCCTCCGCCGCCTAACTCTTCATCCATAACCAATTCTTTCTTATCGGATGCTAAAAAAAGATCAAAGACCCCCAGCTGGGGATGGGTGTGTTAATGAGAGTCAGGCAGGCAAGCAGGAAGAGAGGCTGGCAGGCAGAGCAGAGGCAGGCAGAGCAGAGGCAGGCAGAGCAGAGGCAGGCAGAGCAGAGAGGCAGGCAGGCAGAGAGGCATGCAGAGGAAGGCAGACAGAGCCGAGGCAGGCAGAGCAGAGGCAGGCAGAGAGGCAGGCAGCTGATGCAACGTTGTGGCAAGGCTAGTGCAATCCAGGCAGCTGACTTATTTTTCTTGCAGGATGACTCTGATGAATTATGCATCCCCTTGGAGCAAAAAGCTCCCCCCCCTCCCCCTCCCCCTCTTGCCTGCTGCAGTTCTGCTCTGTTCCACCCAGTCTCTGGATGAGCATTAGCATGTCATCTGAGCAGCTTCCATCTCTCTCCTCTTGCCCCTCACGTGAAGCTTGGTGTGGCACGAGGGGTACAGTGACTGATGTACTCTGTGTTTAGTCAATGTCTTGCGTTGTGCGGCTTGCTGAGTGAAAATGTTACAGGAGATCACACACACACATACAGTTGAAGTCGGAAGTTTACATACACTTAGGTTGGAGTCATTAAAACTCGTTTTTCAACCACTCCACAAATTTCTTGTTAATTTTTAGTTTTGGCAAGTCAGTTAGGACATCTACTTTGTGCATGACACAAGTAATTTTTCAACAATTGTTTACAGACAGATGATTTCACTTAATTCACAATTCCAGTGGGTCAGAAGTTTACATACATGAAGTTGACTGTGCCTTTAAACAGCTTGGAAAATTCCAGAAAATTATGTCATGGCTTTAGAAGCTTCTCATAGGCTAATTGACATCATTTGAGTCAATTGGAGGTACACCTGTGGATGTATTTCAAGGCCTACCTTCAAACTCAGTGCCTCTTTGCTTGGCATCATGGGATAATCAAAATAAAAAAATTGTAGACCTCCACAAGTCTGGTTCATCCTTGGGAGCAATTTGCAAACGCCTGAAGGTACCATGTTCATCTGCACAAACAATACTATGCAAGTATAAACACCATGGGACAACACAGCCATCATACCGCTCAGGGAGGAGACGCTTTCGGTCTCCTAGAGATTAACGTACTTTGGTGCGAAAAGTGCAAATCAATCCCAGAATAACAGCAAAGGACCTTGTGAAGATGCTGGAGGAAACAGGTACAAAAGTATCTATATCCACAGTAAAACGAGTCAAATATCGACATAACCTGAAAGGACGCTCAGCAAGGAAGAAGCCACTGCTCCAAAACCGCCATAGAAAAAGCCAGACTATGGTTTGCACTTCACAAAATAGATGGCATCATGAGGAAGGAAAATTCTGTGGATATATTGAAGCAACATCTCAAGACCTGTCAGGAAGTTAAAGCTTGGTCGCAAATGGGTCTTCCAAATGGACAAGACCCCAAGCATACTTCTAAAGTTGTGGCAAAATGGCTTAAGGACAACAAAGTCAAGGTATTGGAGTGGCCATCACAAAGCCCTGACCTCAAATCTATAGAACATGTGTGGGCAGAACTGAAAAAGCGTGTGTGAGCAAGGAGGCCTACAAACCTGACTCAGTTACACCAGCTCTGTCAGGAGGAATGGGACAAAATTCACTCAATTTATTGTGGGAAGCTTGATGAAGGCTACCCGAAACATTTGAACCAAGTTAAACAATTTAAAGGCAATGCTACCAAATACTAATTGAGTGCATGTAAACTTCTGAACCACTGGGAATGTGATGAAAGAAATAAAAGCTGAAATAAATCACTCTCTACTATCATTCTGACATTTCACATTCTTAAAATAAAGTGTTGATCCTAACTGTGGTGATCCTCATTTTTACGAGGATTAAATGTCAGGAATTGTGAAAAACTGAGTTTAAATGTATTTGGCTAAGGTGTATGTAAACTTCCGACTTCAACTGTAAATAGTATGCATGCACACACACCTTAGGGCCTTACAATTACACACTGGTGCCAGTTGTGGTAAGTTGGCTTCATATCACACTCCTATTAGAAAGCAGACCGTCCACACCGCAGTAAAACTGCAGTTACTGGAAAGGAAGCACTTCCATTTTATTCTACCACTCTGTTTTTATATAGTCACATATCAGTTAACCCTGAGAGAAATGTGCTTGTATCTGACCCTGAATCCCGTTATCTGGTTTTAATGTCCATCCAGAACTCCTTTCCAGCCAATCATAACTGAGTATTCAACAATGCTGTGGTATATTTATGCAATAAGGCCAGAGGGGGTGTAGTATATGGCCAATATACCACGGCAAAGGGCTGTTCTTATGCATGACGCAACGCAGAGTGCCTGGACACAACCCTTAGCTGTGGTATATCGGCGATATACCACAAACCCTGAGGTGCTTTATTGCTATTATAGACTGGTTACCAACGTAATTAGAGCAGTAAAAATAAATGTGTCATAACCATGGTATACGGCTGTCTGCCAATCAGCATTCAGGGCTCGAACAACTTTAACGTATTGTTCAGTGACAAGTGTTAGATCAAGAAAAACCCTCCAAAAACAGGGCAAACCCTTTGATAATAGTGAACCTCCCAAGCATGAAGAAAACTATCCAAACTCCACAAATACAGCGCATGGTGCTGCATCAGTATCCGACCGCCCCCCCAACCACTCTCAACCCCCTTTCCTGTCTCTCATTTCTTTGGATAGTTTTGGCCTCTTCAAGCCAGTGTGTGAAATCTGTTCAGTGGGCTGCTCATATTGTTTTATAATCATTATTTTTTTAAAGAATACCACAAAATCAGTCAACTAGACCTTTATTACTCCTGTACGTGGGGAGAAACATACTCATCGGCACCCTAACCCAAAACATCTTCCTGCGGCCATGCGCTGGGTGTGTACACACACACTGTAAAAACACAAAGCACATATGTGTGTGCATGTAGGCACGTGTGTGTGTGTGTTAACCCCGATCTGGGTGCTGCTGACTAAGTAGAGTGGAGAGGAGAGTGGAGAGTGCCTACTACTACCCCAGCTGCATTCAGCCCGGGGCCCCGGCCCAAAATGCTGTAATTATGTTGGATTAGGGGGGGGGGGGCAGCTCTCCCTCTCTAGACCGGCTGCCAAACATTTTGTCCCAGATTACTGCCCTGCCACTAAGCAGCTGAACTCGGCCAACGGCGGGCGGCTGCCCCGGGTGGAATTACACTGCCACGGAGGGGGGGTGGCAGGGTCACAGGGCCCTTAGCCTCCGTGGGCACAGGGCAAATCTGGGGTAAGTCATATCAGGCAGTCATACCCAGAGTCCTCCCTCTGTACTAATGCCAGGGGTCACACAATGGTGGGTGAGATCTGGTATTACTCAAGCACTACAGTGGGCCTACTTTGCCTAATGCATTTAGAAGTCATTAAGGGATCTTTGATTGCTTTCTAATTGCTTTTTGACTGCCACATCCATTTTGTACGACTTTTCTCTGAGCTCTGTGCGGATTGGTTTCCATACCACCTGCCATCTTCCTGTGTATCAGTGCGAAAACGCAAGTGGAGTTAAAGACACAAAGTGGGAGATAGTTTGAAAACATTTTTATTCAAGCTGAACCAAAATAAAAGGTGTTTAGAGAGAAATCCTGAGTAACAACAATTACTTACAAGTACAGTTTTTCATTTTGCCTGAACAAGGCAATAGAACAGAATCATTGTACACCTTTTTTTTTAAATTAGCAGGTCAAGGGGTGTGTTAAAGACCCCTGTTTTGCATCAAACTACACATGAACACAGCATATACTCCTGTTCATCCTCCAGCATATAAACACCAAATCTATTTGGACAGTGAAACATTAAAAAAACAAAAAAAACATTTATACTCATTTTGGATTTGAGATTAAATGTTTCATATGAGGTGATAAAAGGTGACATTTTGTACTGAGGGTAATCTCATACATATCCAGGTAACCATTTAGAAATGAAGGCACTATATGTATCGAGTCCCCCCATATGAAGAAGTCATAAGGGAAAGGGGAGAATACCTCATCAGTTGTACAAATTAATGCATTCAACTGAAATGTGTCTTCCGCATGTAACCCAACCCCTCTGAATCAGAGAGGTGCGGGTGGCTGCCATAATCAACATCCACGTCTTCGGCCGCCGGGGGAACAGTGGGTTAACTGCCTTGCTCAGGGGCAGAACGACAGATTTTGACCTTGTCAGCTCGGGGATTCGATCCAGCATCCTTACGGTTACTGGGTTACTGGCCCAACGCTCTAACCACTAGGTTACCTGCTTCCCCTTTAATTCACTTAGTGTATTAAAGTCGTATTTGGTCCCATATTCCTTGCACACATCAAGCTTGTAACGACAAACTCCGTGGTTGTATTTGCAGTTTGTTATGTTTTGCCCAATAGTAACTGAATGGTGAATGGAGTAATTTTCTAAGTGAGTAGATCACATGTTTCTGAACAGTTCTAAATTAATCCTGATAATGCCATGATTATTCATAATTCATTCAGGATTTGTAATAACGATGAGTGAGAAAGTTACAAAGGCTACAACAAAACATGCTAACATCTCACTATTACCAATAACAGGTGTTTTTTATTTTTTTTATTTTTTTGGGGGGGGGGTGACCTTTGTGCCTCTAACTATCTCACATCATTATTCACAATTCATTCACGATTATTCATTATGGCATTCATCCACATTTATAATAAAAGTGACAACACATTATTCACCATTCAGTTCCTATTGGGCAAAACATTATCTGAAACAACCAAAACAAACTGCAAATGCATCCAACAAGTTTGTAGTCACAAGCTTGATGTAGTCACTGTGTGCTAGGAATATGGGACCAAATACTAAACTTTTGACTACTTTAATACACTGTTAGTGAATTTGTCCGAATACTTATGCCTTCTTCAAATAGGTGTACAAGATACATAAACCGTAAAAACAGATATATATGAACATTTCCTCCAAAAAAAGGTGACATTTTGTACTGTCACACAAATCCAAAAATGCTGGAGTAAAGAGACATTTTAAATTGTAGCTTCACTGTCCAAATACATATGGTGTTGACTGTAGTATCACACAACATATCAAGTACCTCAGTGGATGAAACGAATCTGTTTTAACAGATTCCATCCATTCACAGAGATAGATCATTACTCCACCACCCCCCCCCCCATATCTCTGTGAATGGATGGAATCTGTAGAACAGATCAGTTTCATGCCCCCCCTCTCTGGGCTAACATGCTGTACACATAGAACCCCACCACACTATACTCCCAACTTCAGAAGGCGGCATCAGAGAGAGTGCTTCAGAACGTCAAACACCTTCAGGGCCGACTCGATACAGCCGTCGAAATTGGAATGCGTGAAGCCGTCGCCCCCACACACCAACAGAGGCTGGGACAGCAGTGTCATCTGCCCCGGGCAGTCGGCCACCGAGCTCCTCACCTAATTAGTCGAGAAAGTGTGTGGGGGGGGGGGGGGGTAGAGAGTTAGGGGAGAGACTGGATAATTTTGAATTATTACCGATATTGAAATTCTCAGGAAAATACGAATCTCTACACTATTTGCCACATATCTATTCACACAGATATAGTAGAATGAGAATTGAGAGAATTATTTGTTTGTACTACAATTATCCTATTACCCTTTTACAGGGGCTGAGTCACTGTCTTACTGGTGCTCTTCCATGCCGTCCCTAGGAGGGGTGCGTCACTTGAGTGGGTTGAGTCACTGACGTGATCTTCCTGTCTGGGTTGGCGACCCCCCTTGGGTTGTGCCGTGGGATCTTTGTGGGCTATACTCGGCCTGGAGTACTTCTCCTGTCTTATCTGGTGTCCTGTGTGAATTTAAGTATGCTCTCTCTAATTCTCGCTTTCTCTCTCCTTCGTCTCTTTCTCTTTCTCTTTCTCTCTCGGAGGACCTGAGCCCTAGGACCATGCCTCAGGACTACCTGGCATGATGACTCCTTGCTGTCCCCAGTTCACCTGGACGTGCTGCTGCTCCAGTTTCAACTGTTCTGCCTGCGGCTATGGAACCCTGACCTGTTCACCGGACGTGCTACCTGTCCCAGATCTGCTGTTTTCAACTCTCTAGAGACAACAGGAGCGGTAGAGATACTCTGAATGATCGGCTATGAAAAGCCAACTGACATTTACTCCTGAGGTGCTGACTTGTTGCACCCTCAACAACTACTGTGATTATTATTATTTGACCATGCTGGTCATCTATGAACATTTGAACATATTCGCCATGTTCTGTTATAATCTCCACCCGGCACAGCCAGAAGAGGACTGGCCACCCCTCATAGACTGGTTCCTCTCTAGGTTTCTTCCTAGGTTTTGGCCTTTCTAAGGAGTTTTTTCTAGCCACCGTGCTTCTACACCTGCATTGCTTGCTGTTTGGGGTTTTAGGCTGGGTTTCTGTACAGCACTTTGGGATATCAGCTGATGTAAGAAGGGCTATATAAATAAATCTGATTTGATCCTGAAATCCCCAGTCTTTTCTAACAGTCTGTGCTCAGGGTAGGTCTATACATGGTGGGATACAATGGAGGATGCTGGAGGGGAGGACAATTCATAACAATGTTTGGAACAGAGCGAATGGCACCAAATGCATGGAAAACATGCGGTTGATTCATTTGATACCATTCCACTAATTCCCCTCCAGTCATTACCATGAGCCCGTCCTCCCCAATTAAGGTACCACCAACCACCTGTGGTGGGATAGTACAGCTCAAGCCAGAAAAATGCACTGTCTTTGGCTAGACGAGCAGATATGAAATCTGCCTCGCAGCCAACTGTCTTCCTCATGTTTCAAGCCTGAATGCCGAGAGTTCAGTGTGTTAATGATTTGGGAGTGTAAACACACAAGTCTGTGTACGTGTCATAGCAAGGGCCATTTTTAGAGGCTTCTGCTGGCCTGCACTGAGGTACACTGCCCCTCACCGCTAAGGGTAAGGAAATAGTATCCATTTCCTGCTGGGGCTTTTAATAGCCTACTACTGTGCGCTGATATCAACCCCACTCTCCACCTCCCTCCCTCCATTCCCACTCCTCCCCAAAAACTAAATATTGTGTTTGCCCATGCATTTCTGAATGGTAATCACCATGTAAATCAATTGATAAGCATTCTTGTTGAAATCTAGCAGTGGACAAATTGTTTGGTTTACTCTAGTGGTAAGTTGATACAGCGGGCCTGAGCTCTGCTGTCTCCATATACAGTGTGAGGCTGATTTTCCAGGGCAAAGAGCACGGAGATTGAAGGAGGGTGGTGGTTTTGGACATTAAGATAAAATGCCCCAATATAAACACGTTTTATAGCAAGGAAAGCATGAGATTCTAGCAGCTGAGAATATGGCTGTTTCATGGCCAAGTCGCAGTTGTAAATGAGAACTTGTTCTCAACTGGCCTACCTGGTTAAATAAAGGTGAAATAAATAACTTAAGTATCTAAAGAGAAAGCAACCTATAACCTACATCGAAGAAACAGTTAACTACTATAACTGTTAGGATAAATCCTTTCCTCAAGTTAATAAATATATATATTTTACACTTCTCATTTAGCAGTCGCTCTTATCCATTTTCGTACTGGTCCCCCGTGGGAATCGAACCCACAACCCTGGTGTTGCAAGCGCCATGCTCTACCAACTGAGTCACACATGTTCCTCGCTCTCACAATTGCCTTTGCTAGAATGTCTGCTTGTGTATTTGACAGGGAGCTGATGTGTGTATGGTATGAGTGTGTGTGTATGAGTGCGTGTGTATTACAGTACAAATGTGCATGTGTTCTACCATGGCCCGTCCAGTTCCAGTGGGCCTTGGCCCATGCTCTGGCACTCCCAGTGATGTGCCTCCCACACAGATGTTCTGTGGCCTCTGACCCCCAGCCCAGTCCAGCCTAGCTTAGCAGAGTGTGTGTGAGTGTGTTGGAGAGGGAGAGAGAAAGAGAGTGATAGAAAGAGCGAGATAAAAAGCATGAGAGAGAAAGCGAGCGAGAGAAAGAATGATAGAGAGCGAGAGAAAGCCAGCGAGTGAAAGAAAGAGCGAGAAAGAGAGCAAGACAAAGAGCAAGTGAGAGAAAGAGCGTGCGAGAATGATAGATCATGATAGAGCGAGAGAATGATAGAGCGAGAGAGAGAATGAAACCGAGAGAGAGGGAGAGAGAATGAGAGAAAGAGCAAGAAAAAGAGAGACAAAGAGAGCACGAGAGAGACAAAGAAAGAGCGAGAGAGAAAGAGCAAGACAAAGAAAGAGCGAGAGAGAAAAAGAAAGCGAGAGAAAGAGAGTGAAAAAGAGCACGAGAGAGAGAATGAAACCGAGAAAGAAAGTAGGAGAGAGAGAGAATGAGAGAGAAAGAGGGAGGGAGAGAGACATGTTCTTGTTCGACTTCAGTAATTAAAGCTATAGTGTCTGGTCCAAGAAGCTCAGAAATTCAGGGAAACATCACAGTAAGTAAACAGGACATTGGAGCTACTTGAAAAATGAACACCGTGTCCAACCAGTCTCCATTCACTATACTCATGTAGTTTATACACAAGCAGGGAAATGTAATGAATGCACTGAAGTTTAATAGGGTTTGATCGTGATAGATACAGGATGTCAATCCTCTACGTTGACCTTCTTTCCATGCATCGTGACAGGACTGTGAAGTAGAAACAGTTATTTTTCTCTCAAAGGAGTAATGAAGACAAACCTCTTGACAGTCTACTTTCTCTTCTCTCAAAGAAGGAATGCGATAAAACTCCTGACCGAGTAACCCCGCTCACCTGCGAGTATCTCCACTTCTGGCATTTGATGCTGTCGGGCTGTGGCAGGCCGGGCAGCAGCTTGTTCAGCTCCTCCAGGATGAGAGGCTCCACCTGCTCCTTTGCCTCCTCCAGGTGTTTGATACCAAAGGGAACACTGGTGTGAACCACCATGGAGGTACCGCACTCAGGGGATTCTGCACAGAAAGAAAGCACAGTTCAGAACCATACCACCATGGATGGACTAACTCTGCTGACTTTGAACAGCACCACACAGGCATAGCTAAGAACACAGTGTAGTTACGTTTACAATGCAGGACAGTAGAAGTATCAATAATTGTAAAAATATATATTTTAAGACATTTATGTTTTGGCCACACTGATCATCAGAAACAACTTCTAAGACAGTGAACTCTTAAATCTCACAGCTGAACAGTAAAATAAATATGAAATATAAATCCAAAACCCCTACTGAATGTGTCCTCAATAGTGGGTCATGAGAAGATTCGTTTTCATAAAGAACTAAGTCCTCAGATTTAAACAGCTGGAGATGGAAATAGCTAAGATGTTGAATAGAACCGAAAATCATCCTTGGCATCAAGATCGTTCCCCTAATCTGACAGCGGAATTCTTTGATAGGATTCTGACTCCAGGAAAAAGGAAAAAAAGCACTTCCTTATCTCTGTCCTGATGTTTAATTAAGAGTTGCATGCCAATACCAAACGGGGGTCAAAACTGTGCACGCCGCCGACAACATACGTCATGGCTTTTTAATGAAACAGACTCCTGTACCCAGAATCCCCTGTTTCTGCTTAACTAATATGACCAGCTTGATTTGTAATGCAAATGTCTCCCTCAGTCAGAGGTTGATGTGTGTTGCATGTACAGGTACTGCCAACAAGGTAACGCCAATGTAAAAAGTGTCTTGAAGCTGTTCTGGCCACCACGAGCCAGAATAGCTTCAATGCATCTTTGCATAGATTCTACAAGTGCCTGGAACTCTATTGGAGGGATGCGACGCCATAATTTGGTGTTTTGTTGGTGGCGGAAAACGCAGTCTCAGGCACCGCTCCAGAATCTCCCATAAGTGTTCAATTGAGTTGAGATCTGGTGACGGAGGTTGGCGTATGGTTTACATCGTTTTCATGCTCATCAACCACTCGTACCCTGTGGATGGGGGCTTTGACATCCTATGGGGGCATAGCCATGGTATCCAAAATAATGGCCTGCCCAGCATTTTTATACATGACCCTAAGAATCATGGGATGTTAATTGCTTAATTACATCAAGAACCACACCTTTGTAGAAGCACCTGGTTTCAATAGACTTTGTAACCCTCATTTCCTCAAGTGTTTCCTTTATTTTGGCAGTTACCAAAAACAACATGCAGGTAACTGTACACACAACCGAAAGGCTTGTCGTCTGCTGTGGATCCGGCTGTGTGATGGTGACATCATGCAGGGAATGGACACAGTAAGGTCCTGTTTCTAATGACTGACAGACAACAAGCACAGACAGACAGGGCTCTGACCCATAAAGGACACTTTGCGTTGATTTATCGCGGCTGTACGTCGTGAAGTCATCTCTCTGATGAAATTGTCTTAAAACCATATTTAAACTGATTGCGGAGAACAATAGTTTACCACAGCAAATAAACACATCCCGCGATTGACTTGCCGGAGCGGGACACAGAGTTACCAGAAGGTCAATAATCTCCACCTGCTCGGTTAATTTTTTAAAAAAGCGGCAGAAGAGACCATGTCGTGTGACTGAGCGTACACACAAACACAGCCAGCTGTTTTGTTTGGAGCTAAACTGGAGATGCTAAACTGACTTGGGAAACTAGGGAGCTGGGGATGCTAACTGTGGGGTCACAGAGACTCTACAGCACACATTCACTGGGGTCTAACTTTTGTCCAGTGGGCCATTCTGGGTTGGCTCATGGGTAAGAGAGACACTCTAACCAGTGTTTGGCATCACTGTGCCCAGGCAAAGGGCCAGCTAGAGAGAGAAAATGAGAGCGGGAGAGAAAGAGGAAGACAAACAAAGAGAAAGACAGAAAGAGGTGCAAAACCCAAACAGCGTATCCTGTGTGGAGGATATTTGTTGTCATGGTGACTGAACCCACAGATGACTGTTTCACCCTGATCACTTGAGATGTGTCATTCCTGGAAGTGAGCTTTTGCATCTGCTGTTCTCCTCCAACAAAAAAAATTCAGTTCAGATTGAGAGGGCAGAAATGGAGACAGAGACCATGTTAATATGACAGGGTTCTCCAACCCTGTTCCTGGAAAGCTACCCTCCTGTAGGTTTTCAATCCAACCCCAGTTGTAACTATCAAATCAATTTTTATGGTCACAAACATATGTAGCAGATGTTATTGCGGGTCTAGCGAAATTCTTGTGTTCTTAGCTCCAACAGTGCAGTAGTATCTAACAATACACACATCTAAAAAGTAAAATAATGGAATTAAGAAATATTAGGACGGGCAATGTCGGAGTCCAGAATGTAATGGGATGTATAGACAATATGGACAGTATATAGAGTAAAAAATGTAGTATATCTGACGAATAGTATATGTACAGCAATTGTTAAATAGGATAGGCCTCGACAAGAATACAGTATAGAAGAATGATGTGGGTGAAACAGTACTGTATGTAAATATTATTAAAGTGACCAGTGTTCCATGACTATGTACATAGGGCAGCAGCCTCTAAGGTGCAGGGTAGAATAACCGGGTGGTAGCCACCTAGTAACAGTGTCTAAGTTCAGGGCAGGGTACCGGGCTGAGCCTGGCTAGTGGTGACTATTTAAAACAGTCAGATGGCCTGGAGACAGAAGCTGTTTTTCAGTCTCTCGGTCCCAGCTTTTATGCACCTGTACTGACCTTGCCTTCTGGATGGTAGAGGGGTTAACAGGCCGTGGCTCGGGTGGCTGAGGTCCTTGATCTTCTTGGCCTTCCTGTGACACTGGGTGCTGTAGATGTCCTGTAGGGCAGGCAGTGCGCTCCCGGTGATGCGTTGGGCAGACTGCACCACCCTCTGGAGAGCCCTACAGTTGCGGACATTACAGTTGCTGTACCAGGCGGTGGTACAGCCTGACAAGATGCTCTCAATGGTGCATCTGTAGAAGTTTGTGAAGGTCTTAGGGGCCAAGCCAAATTTCTTCAGCCTCCTGAGGTTGGAGGCTGTTGCGCCTTCTTCACCACACTGTCTGTGTGGGTGGACCGTTTCAGAATGTCAGTGATGTGTACGTAGTTGAACTTGAAGCTTTTACCTTCTCCACTGTGGCCCCGTCGATGTGGATGGGGGAGTGCTCCCTCTTACGGTCTCCTGAAGTCTACGATCAGCTCCGTCCTACAGGACGGTATCGCTGTAGGAGCCTACAGGACGGTATCGCTGTAGGAGCCTACAGGACGGTATCGCTGTAGGAACCTACAGGACGGTATCTCTGTAGGAACCTACAGGACGGTATCTCTGTAGGAACCTACAGGACGGTATCTCTGTAGGAATGGTGTTAGGCGAGCCCTGTTATAATATGTAGGATATGACATAGGGGAGATGGACAGAGGGCTCTTTTGAAATTCATATCTGACTGTGCAAGGCCATGGTATAAAATATTAGATTTTTTTAATGGTATATGGCACCACTAAAAGGTGTTTGAGTAGCTGGTATTAAGAGCTCACAATCAGTTATTGGTTGTTTTATACGTAAGTAGGTAGAGGCTGGCACCAACTCTGCTTCCGAGGTAGAAGCAAGAGACTACAACGTTCACCAGGTAGAAAAACTGGCTCCACTCAGAGCAATTTGGCAACAAAGTTATGCAGTGTGCAATTTGCATTGGTTAACTTACCTTTATATAGGACACAGGGGGCCCATTGTCTTGTCCTGTGACCTGACACCTGTTCCCCTGGTCACAGCAAGCACCCCGTTTTAGACCACTGCAGAGAGTTGGAGAGACACTCCACAGCTATTCCTTAAAGCGCCTCTCCTGCTCTCTGCATTCACAATCTTTCAAAGGGCCATTCAGAAATAATCTGAGAGAAGTTTGCTTGCACACTACTACCCTGCTTAATCAGGCGGGAAGTGAGCTGGGAACTGGCGGGTTGATGGTATCAAACCCATTGCCTACAGTAGTGACCTTGAGCAAGCTCCCCGGACACCCAGTGTGGCAGCCCCCCACAACAATCAAGTTGTAGAAACATCTCAAGGATGATCAATGGAAACAGGACCTGAGCACCTGAGTGCAATTTTAAGTCTCATAGCAAAGGCTCTGAATAGTTATGTAAATGTATTTAAAAAAATACATTTCTTAAAAATGCAAAAACCTGTTTTCGTTTTGTTATTATGCGGTATTGTGATGTCATTATGGGGTATATTGTGTATAGATTGATTAAATACATTTACGAGGACCATTTTAGAATAAGGGTGTAACGTAACAAAAATGTGGAAAAAGTCAAGTATGTGTATGTTTGTGTGTCTTTAGGAGGAGTTGGGATAAAAATCTAAATGTACATTTCGGTTGGACCTTGTGTGGAATTGACCAATGAAGTGATCTTTATCTTAAACCCCCCCCCCCCCCGTACCGTGAGACATCCATGTCTTCATCACTGGAAAAGACAAAACGGTTGAGTTTGATATCATTTAAAAGCGTCAAAACATGGCTGTGAAACAAGGTAAACATTTCTGTAAACAATGTAACAAAAAAACATTAACCTTGAACATCAATTACCTAAAAACACGTTAAAAAAAAAATCTATACATTTTTATATAATCTGAGGTGTTTGTGTCGTGCCCACCCACAGCATACTCTTGAATATAGGGTGGGTGTCATGTTTTGGCTGATAAAAGTACTCAAATAGGGAATTTATAGTTTCAAAATGGTAGCACGAAGATGGTTGGAGGTCCACACATCAGAGAATGTTGGCTTGAATGGAAATATCAGTTAAAAAAAAATTATACTGTCAATCTTCCATAGGAAACCTATTGAAATCAAAGACACAGATAAGGAAATATACATTCCTATTTAAGTTGGCATTCGCCAGTGGGTGGACCAGAAATACACCTTTGTGGTAGTAATTGTAAGATAAAACTTCAATTCAAATAACATTTCAATGATGTACCAACTAAATGATACTGGTCTGAAAGTAGATTTCAATTCTAGGAATTCTATTTCTGATTGAAATGACACCCACCCTTTATTCAAGAGTATGTTGTGTCTTAACCGATGGCGGGCACTACAAACACCTCAGATTATGTCAAATAGGGTATAAACTACATATGTATAACACAAAAATAAATAAATATATAGAAAAAGCCATTTAAATATATATTTTTTAATTGATAAGGATTTTAAAAAATACAAATTTTATACAAACTGTTTTTCAAGGAATTACAAAATACTTTGACAACACTAAGAATTGAAATGATATAAAACTCAACCGTTTCTATTTTCCAGTGAGGAAGACATGGATGTCTCATGGTATGGTAGGGTATGCAACATGGGTCAACCTTAAGCACCTTTATCCCCTGAATGTTTTGGCATTCAGGTCAAAAAAAGTCACTTTATGAACACTTCTATGATGGGCAAATATGTACGGAAAATTGTATTTTTGGTTTGTTTGTCTACTATTCTTGTGGGGACTTCTGGTCCCCACAAGTATAGTTAAACATGTCCACACACACACAAATACATATATTTCTCTCTCTGAAACGCACACACAAACCCCTCCAGGTGTGATATAAGAGGATGTTGTTCCTTCTTATAGCAGCCGAGAGGCAGTGGTTTTGTAGCAGAAATCAGAGCTGTTAATGAAGGCTGGTACATGTGTGTATTCGCAGAAGCCTGACCTCAGGGTCTGTGCTCCCCTGCTCAGCGTCTAATGCGTCTCCCTCCTGTGTTCAATCAGTAATGAAGCCTGACTACCAATGGACTGACTGGGCAAGCCCAGCACTCAGGGAGCCAATCAAATAATTAGGACTATGGAGGGTCTCCCCCCAGCATCATCAAAAAAGGTTCAGTTTGAATGAAACCGTCACAACTTGTATATTGGGATTTTGAATGTACACAAAATGCAGCTTCATAAAGTCCAGGAAGAATCCAGTGGACTGAAGGCATAAGCTGGCATGGAAAGTTACATGCCTGCTGAACAGTGGTACTCAATTAGAGAGACATTCTGACGCATGCCTTCCAGAGAGGGAGAAAGAGAAGCAGAAAAGCAAACAGAAAGAGAGAGAGTCCGACAGAGAGAAAAAGAGAATGAGTCAGACAGACAGACAGAAAGAGAGTGGTAGCACTGACCTAAATTGGCTTTTTATCGCCAATGGCGATGAAGCAAATATATATATTTTTTAATTGATCTGAAAAAATCTGATTAATGCATAGCGGGGTAGGGTGAGAGGCGGCAGCAGAGAGAGAGACAGAGAGACAGAGAGAGAGGCAGAGAGAGAGAGAGAGAGAGGCAGAGAGTGAGACACAGAAACATGGCAGAGAGAGAGGGAGAGAGAGAAAGACAGAGATAGCGAGAGAGGCAGAGAGACACACAGAGACATGGCAGAGAGAAAGACAGAGATAGCGAGAGAGGCAGAGAGACACACAGAGACATGGCAGAGAGAAAGACAGAGATAGCGAGAGAGGCAGAGAGACACACAGAGACATGGCAGAGAGAAAGACAGAGATAGCGAGAGAGGCAGAGAGACACACAGAGACATGGCAGAGAGAGAGAGAGAGACACACAGAGAGACAGAGACATGGCAGCAATAAAATGGTAGCACTGACCTAAATTGCGCTTTTTATCGTCAATGGCGATGAAACGAATGCAGGGATTATTGGAGATGTACTTGGCGGCCCAGGGGACGTCGATGTGAGCCTGGGCTTTGTAGAAGAGGCCCAGCGCATAGCGCGACGAATAGCTCACCGCCTCAAGCTGCTGCCGCTGACTCTTCTCTAGCACTGCAGCATAGAGAAACAGAGGGACAATGTCAGGGTCTATACGCCTGTTAACATGCCAGTATCAGGTAGCCTAACCTGGACACACACAACCTACACTTACAATGAATACCACTGAGGTGATGGGACTGTGTACCAAAGTCTAGGTCCCAGTCAAGCTAACATTTCCCAGTATCAGGCTTCACTCATTCATCCCCACTGAGCCCTCAACGGGACATTAATGGCTCTACACAGTAGTCTACGAAACAGATACGACAGAGGTTCGTTTGCATGGCTCTCTACATAGTCAGATTGCGTAGACTGTGAAACCACTGTGGAGAGCCCTTCAGATGACATAGATTACATTTTCTTAAACGGATTTGATCCAAGCAGGTTTACAGCAGCGACATTAATGCAATCTTGAAAAAATAATTAAAATACTCTGCACGTTAGGCTCCAGTTATGATATGAATTATATTGTAACTTGACCCATATAAAAGCATGTCTAATGAGGTGCTCAGAGTATGATCATTGAGCAAGCATTCAGTCTACTGAGGCAAGATAGCTACCGTCTATCAGACCACATGCATAAGATTGGGTGCAACTAAACTAACATCCATTATTGCAAGGACTGAGTGGAGGGCGAAAAGAGGTTCTCTCCTTAGTTTATTTATAAGGGTTTGGATTTTTTAAATTTTTAAATGCTGTTTCGTCTGGAACATCTGTTGTTTATTGGCCTCTGAAGCGTCAGCTTGGCCGTGCTTTAGTTATTTAGGGCCCCAGAGTGTAGAGCATATACAGGTCAAAGGTCAACGCTGTGGATTCTAATGCATTTCTCTACTAGACATGTTGGAAAGAAAGTCTTCTCATTGAGGCCAACAGTGGGTCCTAAGAAAAAGCAGCAAGTTAACTAACCCTATGGTCGTCTCTGGACGGTCTCTGAGGCGATTCCAGGAGAGCAGAGTCAATATGGTGGGTAGAACGATGTCTCACTCAAGTTTACGTATGACCGCTTGTGCGACATAACCATTTCTGAATCCGGACGACTAACAACAGGTCAATAGAAAATATACATTTTTAACTGCAAACAAGATTTACCATGAAAGTAAAACAGGGACAAAGAGATAAAACATGAGTGAGGCTTACGAAGCCCATGAGCACAAGTCATGTTAACATATTGCACAGTGCAAATAACAAGCACCACATCTGTACGCTTAACATCCCAGTGACAAAAGCTATTAAATCAACAGAAAGAAAAATGATCCGCCCAGTAGTCCCAATGCTGTAGTGTCACTACTGCACGGAACACTTGTAAATGGTCATCTAATTATCGCCACACCGAGCTGACGATGGGGGAATATGACAGTGCCAGTCACAAGGTCACATGACTTTCCCAGGATATGGAGCCTTTTCTCATTATCTGTGTCGTCCAGGAACATCTGGCCCAGATTAGGCCCATGTAAATGTGGCTCTTGGTACGACCGGGCAATCTGCTGCAGCATCGCACAAACGCCCGGCCGGCCGGCGCACACGCACACAAACAAAAAGGGGACAATGCAAAACCACTATCTGATAGATGGCTTTCTGTTTCTCATGGATATTAAGCAAGCCCATTGTTAGCTGCTGTTTAAAGATTTCAGACACAGGCAGGGTGGGAACCAATCTAGTCAAAATGTACCATTTGAGACAAGTCCCACACCAACTGTGGATTCAGTACTCTATTTCCAAACGCATTACGCTTAACTACAGTCAGACCCTGAGGTAACATTTGGTCAAAATGATCCTGAACAATGCTGCTTGTTCCAATGAGCTGTTCATGGAATCCTCAGACAGTCCTCCAGCCACATGAAGGCTGCTCCATTCCATCTCATTAACCTTTTTCTAATAAGTCTGACCTGATGAAGGCTCATTGAAGGTTCACTCATCCTGCTTTCTTCAGTGGTGCGGACTCCAGTGTTTTATTGTGGGTGGCTGTGAGAGATGCCGTCCAATGTGACGATCATCTGGGGGGAGTTATTGTGTCCAGCGTACCAATTCTAGCACAGACGTCCAACAGGTTGTGGTAGGAACACATTTTGGTATGAACAAATATGGAACGGGTATGTGTGTCAAATACCTTGTGTTCAGGCCTGTAAATATACAGTGCATTACAACATTCTGTAAAGATCTATCAGTTAAATTAATCAAAACACTAGGAACCATTCCTTTCGATATCTATTCCTTTACTGACTAGGACACTCAATATTCATTCCGCACAACAAGACGACGACAGCTAAATGTGCAAAAGGCTGGGGCCTCTTTGGTTCTCCAAGCAGAAGGGAGGGCCTCTCCAACCCCCTTCATTCACCACGAGACAGCACTACAACACACTCACACGTGCACATGCGCTCACACACATGCTTGCACACACACGCCATCCTCACACACACTTGTCACCACGGATCCCTCTGGGGTGGGGGTGCCTGCACTCTGTTTGTTCATACATTCCCTCAGGCCCTCTCTGCAGAGACCTGGCCAGCTGCCGTGGCAGGCCTGAGAGAGTGGCTCCCTCCAACCCTGGCAGCTTTGAACAAATGCTTTACAGCTCCTATAAAAACACATTCAGAGCATACGGTTCATCACCAAAATAATCCATATGAGCCAGCGTCTTTTCTATATGATCACCTGGATGTGTAGCAGCCAGGGATCTCTATGGAGGTCTTCCGTGTGTGTGTGTGATGAAGAAAGAACATGTATGTGTGTATGTGCACGCGCCCGCACAGGTGTATGTGTGCAGATGAGAAGGTTCACATTTTCCAGCGTGGCTGTGGTGCAGTCAGTGTGGCTGCCGCCGCTGTGTGTTCGCGCGTGCCAGTGGCCGCCCTGATCTTTGATATAGGAGTGGGCTTGCGTGCACTGCATACACACACACACCGCTGAGACACGTGTTGACAGGAGAACCCTGGAGGCCCATACGTAGTCCTGAGATACAGATATGACACAGACACCTGGCAGAGCAACAGCCCCTTCCCTCCTAACGGAGGTCCTTGTGCCAGTGTGGGTTGGGCAGAGCTACAGCCCCTTCCCTCCTAACGGAGGTCCTGGTGCCAGTGACGGTTGGGCAGAGCTACAGCCCCTTCCCTCCTAACGGAGGTCCTGGTGCCAGTGTGGGTTGGGCAGAGCTACAGCCCCTTCCCTCCTAACGGAGGTCCTGGTGCCAGTGACGGTTGGGCAGAGCTACAGCCCCTTCCCTCCTAACGGAGGTCCTGGTGCCAGTGTGGGTTGGGCAGAGCTACAGCCCCTTCCCTCCTAACGGAGGTCCTGGTGCCAGTGTGGGTTGGGCAGAGCTACAGCCCCTTCCCTCCTAACGGAGGTCCTGGTGCCAGTGACGGTTGGGCAGAGCTCTCAGCAGGAGCAGGGTCTCATCCAACCAGAGTCTCTCTGGGGCAACAGGCCCAAAGCTGTAGAGATGCATCTACTATAACACTGCCTTCTGTTTTATTTTCCTAAATGTGCAGATAGTGGATACTCATTGGCTGAATGCACAGCACATATAGCATAGTAGCAAAGGTCAAACGAACAATTCCTTTTAAAAATGCCCTTCAGGTCTGCTTGACAGAGGTCTTTAAATCACAATTGGGACTATCTATGGTCTATACCCCCCTACTTTAAGGATTCATGCCACCAGTCAATTACAATGGACCCTCAGGCTTATTGTCTGATGTGCTAGAAATTTTACTGGCTATCAATGCCTTAATTGCAATGCATTTCTTTATGAAAGAGGAAAAAGGAGGAGCTTTGTATAGTGAAGTGAAAGGTGGATGTGGAAGTTACAGTATCTATTGTCATCACCACAGTAAGAGAGGGAGGGGAGGCATACTGGAAAGCTTGAAAAAAAAGCTTCCACTCGAACGCATGCTCAATGTTAAGGTCATGGTCCATGGCAAACAAATAGCACACAGAGCTTCCTTATCTGGGTCTGTGTGTTATGATACCTACCAATGTCATCCATGGTTGACCACAGAAAGCCTTCAACCCCATTCAAATACATTTGAAAAATTCTAACCTAATTTCAACACGAGGTGCTCAGAAGACACACAGCGGTTACAATTAGGAAAAAATACATTGCACAATGCATGTCCCAGTTGACCATACATCAATGTGGTCAACTGGGACATGGTTACTAATTGTAACCGCTGTGTGTCTTCTGAGCACCTCGTGTTGAAATTAGGTTCGAATTTTTTCAAATGTATTTGAATGGGGTTGAAGTACATTGATGTATGGTCAACTGGGACATGCAGTGAATGCACATCACAACATTTCACTCGTGAAGGACATCCTATGAAGGATACAACGCAGCCTTGGGAAAATGTCAAATTGCATTTCCTCCTTTCCTCACGTCCTCTCTCCTCGTCCTCCAAACCCATTGGATGAGAAGGTCAGAGGGGAGGGATCTCTAACCTTCTCATCCAATGGGTTTTGAGGAGGCGAGAAGACGTGAGCAATCTGGGAAATGCAATTCAGATTCTCCCCTGCTCCTGTGTCCACCTGTCCTCTAGTCAGATAGGAGACATGCTCCCCTCACATCGCCATCCCCAGAGGAAACTGCTTCGTCCCTCCACGCCGCAATCTCTTTTCACCTAATTGCATTTTTTTGTCAAACCTTGTAAAGGATCTGTGCGGGCAGCGGAGCGGCAGCCATGAGGAGTCACGTTGCAAGGCCCGGTTACACATCATAAACAGCAATGCCTCTTCCCCATCTGGCAGGGGCAAGGCTGTAAAAGAGAAAGTTATTGTGAAACATGCTCGACAGCTCACATCCAATCAATGGGGAGTAAAAGGGAGAGAAAGAGAGCGGAGGAAGAGAAACGTGCAGGCCAGGCATTTTTCATATAAAATCCCAAAGTTCAATAGTTAGAGGCATAAATATCATACCCCCCAAATTGGTAATGGTGGTATGCTCTTTCTCTTTCATCATTATTCATGATTAATTCATGATTATCCGTAATTATGGTAGCATCCGCGTTGTGTTTAAAAACATTCTATTCTTATTTACAATAAAAGTGACTCCAAAATGACAATACATTATTTACCATTAATTTATATTGGGCGCAGCATGAATAAACTGCAAACTGCAAATACATCCATCATGTCTGTAGAGTCACAAGCTTGATGTAGTCATTGCGTGCTAGGAACATGGGACCAAATACTAAACTGTTGACTACTTTAATACACAAGTGAATTTGTCCAAATACTTGACACCTTCAAATGGGGGGGACTAGATACATAACATGCTTTCATTTCTAAACGGTAAAACAGGTAAGAATGGAAAAAAAAAGAAAAGAAAAAAGTGTGACATTCCGTACTTTCGCCTCATACGAAACATTATCTCAAATCCAAAATGCTGGAGAAGAGAGACAAATTAAAATATTTACCTTCACTGTCCAAATAAATACATAGGGGAGTGTATACAGCATTTTTAACTCACTGCGTCAGGGTGCTAGCCAGCCATGCTACATAAAGTCTGCTCTGGGCCAGATTTATAGGCCCTGCAGCCTGGGCCAAGGAACCAGAGAGAACTGCAGCCCTGCATTGCTGTTGCTGGACTCCAAATTAATGTGTAGTATGAGCAGGGTGTGTGTACAGGTGGGAACTGTTAATCACTACAGGTATACTGAGGAGTCAGGAGTCTAGTTCCCTAAACGTACTACTCCCCCCTAAAACCACAGTTTTAGGATCAGATGACCCTAAATAGTCCTAACTTTACCAATTAAGGGAATGAAACAACACCGACCTGGCTTGACTAGTGATTTGGAGGGGGGGGGGGGATCTCCTCCCTCTCAATATGGTGCTGCAGACTGAGCTACCGTCACGGTGCTCTCTGAGGATCCAAGCTATGTCCATTACTAAGGAGGAGAACTTGACATCCAGTCTAGGTGGTGACAGTCACCATGAACATCATATTTGACCAGGTTAGACACCTGCTGCTGGCTAATGGGCTGAGATGTGTCACTACACAGGGGGATAGAGACAGAAGAGGGGACAGGGAAACGGAGTGTCCTTCATCTATGAGGAACATATAGAGGAGAATCTGAGAAGATCCTTGTAAGTCCCTCTCACTATAACAAGGATGTTCTGTCCACCAACAACTCTATAATAAAGGGCTGGCAAGAACAAAAGGAAGGCTAACCCATACAGGTGTAGGATCTTACATTTCAGACAGTTCGCTAAAGCAGGAAAATTATCCTGCAGCAACAGGAAATGTGAATTATTACGTGGATTATAATTATTGGAAATGTATACATTTTTTTGTATGGGAAAATCAAGTCTGCAATTTCAAAGTAGAAATTAAACTTCAGAAGCCTTTTTAAACCTCAAATACACTACAAGTTTTACATGTCCTGCATTGCAGGAAAGTTCTGCAACAGGGTGATCAAATTAAGATCCTACATCTGTAGAACAGCATAGTGAGATGACAACACTACAAATACACTGACCACATCCACAGGCCTGTTAACACATACTTAGGTGTCAAACCATGCAGACTCTTTCCTCCAGAGTGTATTATAAAGTGTGACAACAGTTCAGTAATAAAGGTTTGATAGAATGTAAAAACAAAGCGCATATCATCTCTGTGGTGTCCACACACTGTGCAATGCTTAATTTAAAAAGCAAGATGTAATACGCAAAGAATGAGCTGAGCCACAAAAACCAAGTATTCAATGAAAAGAGCTACATTAAGTACTGACACACTCTCACCTGCAAGAGTGTTTATTCACCAAAGCATCAGAGTCTGCTTAATTGAAAAACAGAGGTGGTGGGAGATTTTTTTTTCACGTTAGTATTGTTTAAAAATTGACATTGTTGCGAGCGAACACAAACGTTTGAATGGGTCGCAACACTACTCCCATCCATTCTCCATTGTTCCCAGCCAGGACCTGGTCTTTAGCCATTTCCCTAGGGGGGCTCGGGTCCGGTACCATGGCAACGCATTGAAAAGTTATTCAGCTCTAGCTGCACCGTTCCCCCAAGTTATGATCTCTCAGCCCTTTAAAGGTTGATTTAATATTTGCCTGAGAGGTTTTGGACGGCATCCCGTTAGTTAGAAGGAAAGAAAAGGGAGGTTGTTTTGCTAACCTTTAATGCACTTGTACATGAACTGTGTCCGACAATAAGTACAATATTTATTGGGTAGGGTGAGTCATTGGCGTGCGTAGGGAGTGGGGAGGAGACGGGGCGGTCAGCACTGAGTGTCTGTCAGTGGTCAGAAAGCCCCCACACAGGAGCGACCAAGCTCCGTCATTAGCCCCGTTTCCTAATGGATCCCATTTGAGCCCTAATTTGTTGGAATAACAATGTCGTAGAGGATATATTTTAGGAAGGGGGCCAAATTATGTTTCCAACTGCAGCACGCATCTAGACACGGGTCAGATTAGAGAAGTTCTACAGAGAGAATGAGGTAGTGTGTTGGCCAGACAGAGGAGACATGTCTGTGCTGAATGAAGTAGCCCATTAGAATAGGTCAGAATCTCTCATTCAATCATTATTTATTATCTCGGACTGTTTGGCTTGCTTCTGTTTGTGTGTCTTTTTCATTATTAAAAAGACAATTCCCAGACAAAGGTCTCTGAGAGCCAAGCCAGTAATTGACTCTGCTGCTACTCATCACAACAAAGATCCACGTTCAGCGACCACCTTCCTTTCCCGAGCCACAGAGTCAGACTAGAGACCTGAGCGGCCAACATATCGACCGCTCTGGACATTCATACATCCGCTCTCTCTCGGTAGTGTGCATCTTGCTTCAGCAAATCTGTACATTTAAATTTCAGGCCTCTTTACCTCTGGGGTGATGCATGGAGGACAGTGAGGAAAAGTAGATCAGATTTTCACTGACTCCTCCACAGCTGCAGTCTACCTTTAAAGCACACGTTTTCAGGGATGTTTTTTAATGCATTTGCTGGAGGGGCTTTTGTCTCTTGCTGCAAACAAACAAGACCCTTTGTGAAGCCAGGCAAATGAAGATAGCTTGCTCTGATGTGTGATTGTGATTTTTTAAAATTTTATGGGATGAACAGAACAGCGCAGGGCAACAGCGTTTGGATTCATTTCAGAGATAGCGTGTGTGTAATTCTGTCCCAAACAGAAACATTTAGAGCGACAACCTGCAGGCTCCAGGACTGACGTCAAGCCAGAGTGGTTATTTTAAGCAGGGAGGGAGTAAAAATGTGCCAGTTCCACTGTATTTTTATAGGGGAGCGTCATTTGTCCTGACCAGCCAAACCTATACATACTGCCCAAGCTACTCATATGGTTATTGCATCATTCAAACTGAAACAGAAAGGTAGCTTTATTTTTGACTTTGAACTGGGCTGATGGATAGCTACTAAGTACATTCATAATGGTTGCAGTAGTTCCTATAGATGACTCATATTTAGTAGGCTATCTGTGGAACTCCCTCTCCTCTCTGTAGAAGCCACTGCTGCAGAGTCAGAGTGCTGCAGAACAGAATAAAAACAGAACAGGAAATCAATATGCCCCATTTCAAAATATACAACAGTTCCTCTACGAATGAAAGCCGTTGGCACAACTGGGGGAGTAAAAAATAATCTACTTAGTCAAATTCAGTCAGTGAGTTGGGAAATGGAGAATTGCATACCACCCATTTAGTACAGAGCCTTGGCTGACATCTATACAACCCCTGCGTTTGGTGCTGTTCTATCGATGACATCTGTGCACACTGGCAGGCTTGTGAAACCATTAGCTGCCATATAACCAAGGCACCATGCTCTGCACAGCAGAGTCCTGTGAGATATGTGGCCATAGCTTCTATTTTGAATAAAAGCGCTGGTAGGTAGAAGTCAGTGGAGGCTGCTGATGGAACAACGGCTCTTAATAAGGCCGGAACAGAGCAAATGGAATGGCAACAAAACGCATGAAAATCATGCATTTGATACCACTCCACTAATTCCACTCGTCATTACCACGAGCCCGTTCTCCCCAATTAAGGTGCCACCAACCTCCTGTGGTAGAAGGCTGTGGCCATACTTTGTGGGACTTACGGGTGAGCTACAGTATGTATGCAAGTTGGGTTGACACGTTGAGTGGGTGTGAAATGTTTCAACCCAGGTGATAAAGAGACGTGCATCATCACAGGTTTCCATCTACGCTACACCTGTAAAACGTCTTCATCAGTGAGAAACCACTAAACCATTCAATTCTACTCATTTCATTACCCTTAATAAGCAACAGCAAGTCCATTCTATATTTTCACATGCACTTGCAATGCAAAACAGCAAGACAAAGCTGTGAAAATAGAGTTGCTACTGGAAACAGGAAACAATCTCTGAGTGTGATTTAAAATGATGTGCATGCATGCACAAAAGTTTGGAGTCACTTAGAAATGTCCTTGTTTTTCAAAGAAAAACATTTGTTGTCCATTAAAAAACATCAATTTGATCAGAAATACAGTGCAGACATTGCTAATGTTGTAAATGACTATTGGAACAGCCTTCATTTCTCAGAACAAGAACAGACTGACGAGTTTCAGAAGAAAGTTTTGTTTCTAGCCATTTTGAGCCTGTAATCGAACCCACAAATGCTGATGCTCCAGATACTTAACTAGTCTAAAGAATGCCAGTTTTATTGCTTTAATCAGCATAACAGTTTTCAGCTGTGCTAACAATTGCAAAAGGGTTTTTTAATGATCAATTAGCCTTCTAAAATGATAAACTTGGATTAGCTAACACAACGTGCCATTGGAACACAGGAGTGATGGTTGCTGATCATGGGCCTCTCTGTATGCCTATGTATGTATGCCTATGTAGATATTCCATAAAAAAAAAAAAAAATTGCCATTTCCAGCTACAATTGTTAATGTTATAAATGACATTAACAATGTCTACACTGTATTTCTGATAAATTTACTGTTATTTTAATGGAGAAAAAAAAGAAGTAATTTTATTTTTTTTAAAACAAGGACATTTCTAATTGACCCCAAACTTTTGAACGTAGTGTACATGCATACAGAAAATATACTGTAGCCTACACCCTAGCACCATCAAGTCCTCAACATATATTCTGACACATACTGCATATTGCACATCTCTGTCCCCTCTATGGTGTGCATTTGTAAGATGACATAGAGCAGGCAGGAAATAAGCAATGCATCTCTGACAGTAATCTGAGAGAACGATTGCATCATTTCGTACACGCCAGACTGACGCGCTGCTGTAGCTGCCCAGGGCAGACCGACCTACACTCGGGCTGCATTTCAAACTCAAAGTAGACAACCATCGGCCCTAAACCCTCAGCCCTTGAATGACGTTTTACATCGTCACATCCAAGTGTACCTTAAATGTCCCTTGCCCAAGCGAGGGAGTGTGATGATCGGAGAGGCAACATCCTTGGAGGAAGTCTTGAAGTTGATCTTAAAAACAACCAACCTAAAGCTACGAATGTACCGAGAAAGCTAACAAATCTAGCTAGCATTCCTGTCAGGTAGCTAGCTACAGTTACCTATAGCTGGCTAGCTAGTTTTATAGTTTGGTCATTTATTCCAATATATTAGCAAGCTAGCTTCATACTTTTTTCTGACATGCCGAAAATACAACATTGTTGATTAAATTTGACACTTCACGGCCACCAGAGTTTGACATGTGACTACAGTTCATTGAATTGTGTGTCATGTCAACCCCGCAAGTGACCATGGTTGTTCACTCGCTCCGTTGAGCTAAATCGAGGGCCGAGGGGGCAACGTTACTAAATTGGACCTCCACTTAAGATGGCAATCAAACTGCATTCAGTTTCGACGGGGATTCCCCTGAGGGAAAGTGGCTGGCGCAATGGCTGAGGCGGTAATTATAATAATGTGTTTGGACTTCAACATCAACCTTAGGTCTACACAAGAGTACAGTCAAACTATAACGATGTACCTGTTCAATGGATACAACTGCATAAATAACTCAGGGTATGATCATTTCAACTTTGAATAAACCAAAATGTGCAATATGGCCTTGCAAATACTATTAATCTCAAACTATCAAAGCCACAAATCAAACCCAGCTGCCAAAAAGATACATTGCCACACAAACAAGGCGAGCCTGCCAAGAAGAGTTTGTAATTTCATAAGATCTTAACAAGAATGATGTTTGTCAATATCAGCCTGGTGTGGGAGCCAAATAAGAGAATTGGACATGAGGGTTAAAATAATGGGAAGTGAGTGACTGCCGGCCCTGCTTTCTCCATAATGCTCCTAGTTCTATTCTGCTGTAATTATCTGTGGCTATCTGCAGCTCAGGGAAATCAAAGCAGTGGCCTAATGCCTCTCAGCACAGTGCTGTGCAACAGGAGTGACCAGACAGGACGGATGATGTCATCGGAGAAAGGAGAGGAGACTGCTGGGATCCATAGGAAGTGTAGTCCAGCCAGAGGGACAGATGATGGAGGGATGAATGGAGGGAGGGAGATCAGTTCAAGCCCCAATGACACAGCCTATGGGTAATAATAGCCACCAGTCTGTTGAGGAAATCTGACGCGGTAGTTTAGGGAGAGCGTAGGTGAAAATGCTGTGAACCTGCAAGGATGTCATAAAGTACAGTCGAGTGGCTTATGATTCACAGCTTGGTGGAGGCATGCTATAATTTCTCTGCAAAAATAGTTGGGCCTTGGCTTAGAGGGAGCTGGAGAGGACCAAGTGCACTTTGATCTCGTGGATCTGTGGCTAATTGGTTTGACCGACGATAACACCAGTGGAAAGGGAGTGGCTACACACTGAAACTTTGATATAAGTTCTGTAGAAGCAATGAGCGGTTCTACAGATGCACCATTGAGAGCATCCTTTCGGGCCGCATGACCCCTTGGTACGGCAATTGCACCATCCGCTACAGCAGGGCTCTCCAAAGGGTGGTGCGGTTAGCGCAACAAAATTCCTGGGGCACACTGGCTGCCCTCAAGGACATCTACAGCACCCAGTGTCACAGGAAGGCCAACACGATCAAGGACTTCAGACGTCCAAAACTGCACCTTTATCTCTGTTATTTGATAAGATCAGAAAATAAACTACCAGTTAGTCTCCCGCCAACTCACTACATGGCCAAAAGTATGTTGACACCTCTTCAAATTAGTGGACTCGGCTATTTGACGCACAGCCGTTGCTTTATACGCCGACAGGTTTATAAAATCGAGCACTACATAGACCAACATTGGCAATCTCTATAGACAAACATTGGCAGAATAAGTGCCCGTCATAGGATGCCACCTTTCTAACAAGTCAGTTCATCAAGTTTCCGCCCTGCTAGAACTGCCCCGGTCAAATGAACGTGCTGTTATTGTGAAGTGGAAATGTATAGGAGCAATAACGGCTCAGCCGTGAAGTGGTAGACCACACAAGCTCACAGAACGGGACCGCCGAGTGTGGAAGCACAAAAAGTGTCTGTCCTTGGTCGCAACACTCACTAGCGAGTTCCAAACTTCCTCTGGAAGCAACATCAGCACAAGAACTGTTCGTTGGGAGCTTCATGAAATGGGTGTACATAGCCAAGTAGCTGCACACAAACCTAAGATCACCATACGCAATGCCAAGTGTTGGCTGGAGTGGTGTAAAGCTCGCCGCCATTGGACTCTGGATTAGTGGAAACATGTTCTCTGCAGTGATGAATCACACTTCACTATCTGGCAGTCCGATGGACTAATGTGGGTTTGGCGGATGCCAGGAAAACGCTACCTGCCACAATGCATAGTGCCAACTGTAAAGCTTGGTTGAGGAGGAATAATGGTCTGGGGCTGGTTTTCATGGTTCGGCCTAGTTCCAGTGAAGAGAAATCTTAACACTACAGCATACAATGACATTCTAGATGATTCTGTGCTTCCAACTTTGTAGCAACAGTTTGGGGAAGGCCCTTTTCTGTTTCAGCATGACAATGCTCCCGTGCACAAAGCGAGGTCCATACAGACAGTTTGTCGAGATCGTTGTGGAAGAACTTGACTGGCCTGCACAGAGTCCTGACCTCAACCCCATCACACACCTTTGGGATGAATTGGAATGTCGACTGCGAGCCAGGCCTATTCGCCCAACATCAGTGGCAGACCTCACTAATGATCTTGTGGCTGAATGGAAGCAAGTCCCAGCAGCAAAGGGGGGGCCAACTTCATATTAATGCCCATGATTTTGGAATGAGGTGTTCGATGAGATGTTGTCCATATACTTTTGGCCATGTAGTGTACTTTTAACGCTTCCTAAAATCAGAATGGATCACAGTGAAAAGTGTTTTAGTTCCTTGGTCAAGGAATTCTCTCTAGACCAGCTTGAAACACCAGGATCTTGTTTCCTTGGAGGAGTTTAAAAGTTTGGTTGACTCACATTACTGAGGAACGTGATCGTCATTAGGACTTGATGCGGTGGTACATATGATTGATTTTCTATATATGACGCTTGTATGGTTCTGCATTTGGAAAGTATTCAGACCCCTTGACTTTTTCCACATTTTGTGACGTTACAGCCTTATTCTAAAATGGATTAAAAAATAATAAAAGAATCCTCAATCTACACACAATACCCCATAATGACAAAGCGAAAAACAGGTTAAGGAATTCTCGCAAATATATACAAAAATAAACAGAAATACCTTATAAGTATTCAGAACCTATGCTATAAGACTCGAAATTGAGCTCAGGTTCATCCTGTTTCCATTGACCAGCCTTGATGTTTCTACAACTTGATTTGTCATCTATGCATAGTCACTTTTATTAACTCTACCTCAACAGGTGGCCCTCCACATTGACTCTGTACCGGCAACATATATATATATATACACACACGTTATTTTTTACTGCTGCTTTGATTACTCATTATTTTTCTCTTATTCTTATTTTTGAAACTGCACTGTCGGTTAGGAGCTTGTAAGTAAGCATTTCACTGTAAGGTCTACGTCTGTTGTATTCAGCGCATGCGACTAATAACATTTGATTTGAGTCCACCTGTGGTAAATTCAACTGACTGGACATGATTTGGAAAGGCACACACCTGTCTATACAAGGTCCCACAGTTGACAGTGAATGTCAGAGCAAAAACCAAGCCATGAGGTCGAAGGAATTGTCCGTAGAGCTCCGTAACAGGATTGTGTCGAGGCACAGATCTGTGGAAGGGTACCAAAACAAAAAAATTCTGTAGCATTGAAGGTCCCGAACACCACAGTGGCCTGCATCATTCTTAAATTAAGTTTGGAACCACCAAGACTCTTCCTAGAGCTGGGTGCCCGGCCAAATTGAGCAATCGGAGAAGGGCCTTGTCCAGGGAGGTGACCAAGAATCCGATGATCACTCTGACAGAGCTTCAGAGTTCCTCTGTGGAGATGGGAGAACCTTCCAGAAAGACAATCATCTCTGCAGCACTCCACCAATCAGGCCATTATTTACATAAAAAAACACTACTTTTCAATGGGTAAGTCTAATGTTTTTATAAGCAGAAAGTGAACAAACTTCCGCTTTTGTCCCATTCTTCCTTTACCCACAAGAACAGAAACAGTTCCCCTGATGCTATAACAGTATGTGCCAAAGTGGAAGTGAGTTTATATGACACTCTAATTTTAAAATGGCCTTACTCAGCCCTTCTGCATTGTTCCAGAACTGGGTTAACCACCTGTTAGCAATTACAACCTCTGATGTAAAATATACCAATAGTGCTCCACTTCTGGCCTAGATTCAGATGAATTCGAGGAAAGTGTGGGCAAGAGAAGGGTTGTATAATGTTTCATGGACGGTTTCCAATGTGAGTACTGGGCATGTGTGTGGGCTGCGGCTGGCTGTAGGGAACGCACCGCACCAACAGGTGTCCCTGTGAATACTGCAGCAGACACACTGGCCCTCAGAAACCATTCAAAAATCTTATGTCATTCAGAGAACTCTGCCAGTTCTTGCAAAACCAAACATTCCTGCCTCTGTTGTTCATTTCTGGCAGTTGCCTTACGTTGTCAATGAAATCAGATATATTGCCAGAGGAAAAGAGAAGACATTCTGCAAAAGCTCCCAACATTAAGACAGGGAATTCACTTCCCTGAACAAAAAAAAAAAGTCCGTAAGGCAATTGGCTGGGGTAGAATGCATTAGGGCTCTGGCACAGAGGTTGGCAAGCCACCCAGGATGAAAGGACACCTCTGCCCCTAAAACTAGTGTTCCAGGAACCCTGTCAAACCGCTGACCCAAAATCCTCTGCGATATATTATGGGAAACAAATAAGCCAGGAGACCGCAGAGATTTATATCAGGCGTGCCATGGCCCGCCAGTGCTCCCGGAGTTCATTCATCTTTTGCAAATGTTACATGGTCCTATTTCCCTGCGCTGTGAGGGCCAAGACATGCCCCGCAACGCCTCAGAAGCTGAGCCCGAGTATTCTGATGGATACCAACCATAAAATCCAAACATTTCGGACGAGACAACATGAACTATATGTTGAGTACTTGCCCACTGTACATTTGACAGCATGGATGTGGTTCTTTGAAACCAAGGGTTTGATTTATTTTGGTTGCAGTTCTAAATTGTAGCTCTAAAGTAACTAAGGCAATAAGAGCCAGAAAATCGGAATTAGATGCACATAAACAGTCCAATCATCTTCAATCTAATAAAACAATTATGCATATATACTCGTGTGCACACTAAATCTATATAGCCAGTCAGTAAACAGTTCGAGGAACAGGTGCAGACAGGTCTTCAAAATATTCCTAACTTCAGTTTGTTCAAAGCAAGTAATACTATGAGGGATACAGTACCACTTTTTGCAAATAGAGCCATGCCATATTGAAACCTTAAGAATAGGCCTCTATCTCAACTATCATTTGTATGTTAACCAAACTTAACACAAAAAAAAGACTCAACTGCATTACAAAGAGCTAGAACTTTCAGATGCTTAATCACTGCGGAGGCTCAGACAAGGTGGTTCTGGGGGGGGGGGTTGCCAAAAACCTTGTTAATTTCAAAAAGGGTCTGCAGAGAACAGATAAATACACATTGTTTGGTGAGATCAAAAGACAAAGATGATTAGATGAAATAACCCACTATACTGTGAACGGTTAGACCATGTGTGTGTGATAGATATATACACAGATTTACACACACACACACACACACACAATTTGTATATTTTTTTATACATTATTTGCTTTACAAAACTAAATTTATGTGAATTATTAATTTATAGTAGGGACAGATCAACATTTATTGGGGAGGATGGGTTCACCAGCAGCGAATACAAAAAGACTGCTGAACAATTAATCAACTGGCCACCCAGACTATTTACACTGCTACTACTCGCTGTTCATTATCAATGCATAGTCACTTTACCCCTACCTACATGTACAAATTACCTCGACTAACCTGTACACCCACACACTGACTCGGTACCCCCTGTATATAACCTCGTTATTGTTATTTTATTGTGTTACTTCTTTTTTTAACTTTTGTTTATTTTGTAAATATTTTCTTAACTATTTCTAGAACTGCATTGTTGATTAAGGGCTTGTAAGTAAGCATTTCACTGTAAGGTCACCCGTTGTACACCCGTTGTATTCGGCGCATGTGACAAACACGATTTGATTTGAAACATCTAAAGAATAAGCTACTATCAAAACAAGAGAGTAAGAATTGTACTTAAACTCCCCCTCATACTCATCTGGAGGTTGAGCATTTTTTCATCTCTATGTAACTGTATATGTAAAAAATAGAAAAAAAAAGAAAAAAAATGTAATAAAAGAAATCGGGACCACAATGGAAATAAGTCCGACTTTATTGTGAAATACCGGTTACTTAAAAAAAAATGTGTTTATGTATTTTTTTAAACTAACAAATCAAATCAATAAATCCACAACTGTGCAGCGGCCAATTGATGAACTGAAAGAGACATCTGTTACAAAACACCAAAAAGTTGAATGACATTCAGAGACTGTCAAGCCAAGCCTTCGATACTGGGTAGGCCTACAAGGTAGGGAGGAATGTATTTTCTGTTTGTCGCAAACTATGATATTGAACTGTCCTAAGTCAGTAGGCTTTGTTTATTGGTTGTGTGGTGCATTGGCACAGAAACCTTGGTGGAAAATGTGTTGCATATATTTTATATAATTCTAAATATGGCACCAAAATGTTGAAACTCAGATTGCCCTCTAGTTGATGATTGTCTGCAGCTGGCTCTGATTGTAGTGTAATGAAACAGGCAGGGAGAGGGAGCTCATTGGTGGTCGTCGGTGAACCGTTTATAAACACAGGGTCACTACAGTTATTGTTATTTGTGGTCGTAAACATTATTTGGAGTTAATTCTACAGTACAAGGGGAGGGTCATGGGAAAATATTTGTAACGTTGGGGAAGAGGGTGTTTTTTTTTGACACCTTGAGTTGGACTCCCCCCGTTGATTACTGCAAATTATCTGTGGGCTTTTTCTATTCTCCATTTCTCTTCTCAACATAACGACAACACATTTCTCTGCGTCTCATATTTTCAGAATTTTGAGCAATCAGGACCGAGGAGGAAGTGTGAAGCAAGGGTTATTTTGGAGCTTGATTCTGTTTAAAATTACTTCCAGATTGCATCCTCATGGGGCAGGGACTGGACCCAGCTCACCTGTTACTGCCCCCCTCTGTCCAGTTCCTCACACTACATCACTATCAATGACGTCTTCAAATGATTCAGGACCTTTTCACACAATATGCCTCAATGAATGAATCTGACAATAAAGACAGTTCTACCACCCACATTTAGGAAGTGTATCTACTGTATATTATATCATCTGTATCTAATATATAAAGACAAACCAATGTGTGGTGGTCTTCGAGAAATGTTATACCAATATACTGTATATTGAGCTTTGGCTTGTATGAGCTTGAAGGCCGTAAAAGTACACCCCCTGGGCAGGACGCTGTCTATTGCAAGGCCTGAGTATATTCGTACAGTGCCAAACAAAGTTTTCCTTTCCAAGAGGTTGAGTGTTGGATCTAGAATGATCTACACATTCTAGAACATTTGCTGTTACTTAAAAACACACCCCATGAATACGTACTTACAATCAATCTATGATGAGTTAGACACACTCTATATGGAGATAGATGGTTCGGTTGGGCCAGATTTAATTTGACCGAAATACTATAACGAGAACAAAAATATCCAAGTGTCAGAAGTTGTGTGTATAAATTAAACAACAAAGGAGACGGGCCTCTGAAGAATGCTCCCAAATGACTCCAGTCTGTTTCTGTAAAGCAGAGCCATTTGTATGGCTAGAGTTTCTCCAAAAGGCACAGAGCACATTTCTCAAACGAATCCACAAATCCATTTCTAAGTCAAGGGGGCTTTGAAGTAATTTTCTATGGCTTTGAATGAAAGCAGTCAAACTGGGCTGACTTACATGCTTCTATTAAGTGAACTCTAGCAGCTCATCATGCCCATCCCCAACTGAGAGAAAGAGTCAAACATTTTCTCCAGACAACTCTGTGAATATTTTAGGGACAGGTAATTCAGTGTGCAATACTTTCAGAGGCTGTCTGTCTTAATTGAAATAACTATTCTCCACTGCTCCTGAGATTTGAGTGAATCTTGAGATGGACTGACATTTCCTGTATGCACCGGTCCCAGTCATACGGTGTATAGTAACTTAGGGGACACCACTACTTCAGTCAGACTATGGTTCCTTTCACATGTACCTCTCAGCTGTCACTCACAGTGCAGCACACTTCCAGAAGATAATGCTTCACCAACTCCTGCTCTAATGCCATACTTCGACCATCCTCAACCTTCTGTGTGTGATGCCACACGAGTCATTCAGAATTCAGCATCTCAGACCATCTCTTCAACCGAATAGCAAAAGGCACCGATTCCTCCACCCTTTTCACTCGTCTGGTTCCCTTGTTCCGTCCAGCGGCTAATTTGGAATGCAACCATTTTTTTGAAAGCAGCGACTTCTGCTCGCGCTCTGCATTATTCAGCATTTCCATGAAACTCTAGGCACCCTGGAGGACTGCCTTCCTCTCTCATTTCCATATTTGTCCTGTAGGACTCTACACTACGCCGCGTTAGGGTTTAGAAATCTTACTCGGAGAATACCAATTTCTGGATGAATGTGAGCCCTTCGCAGCCAGAGAGACACCTGGAGACCAATTTAACAAGCAACTGGAGGGACCCGGTCAGCGGTTGGCAGCTAAGGACAGGCTCTGTGTCTGTCTGTCTGTCTACTGGTGTGGCCATGACCCCACTCTCCGAGTGTGTCTCAGGGGGAGGTGGGATATGCAAAAAAACAATTCACACATGCATATAATACACACTTTTACATGTGTGGAATAGTACAAATACGACCAATACCACCAAATTATTATTATTAATATTATTATAGTCACCCACCGACCAGCCAGTCAGCTGTGTCTATAATGAGTGGCCAGAGTGATACCTTCATACATATATGCATTGGAGTGAGGAGCACCCAATCTTTCCAAGTCAGAGGAACGATTCATGAAAACAAATTAAGTAGAAGCAGCTTGTTACATACAGGTAACGTCCCAAATAAAGTGTCTTCAAATAGGGTGTTGGGTCACTATGAGCCGCCAGAACAGATTCAATGCGCAGTGCTTTCCCTAAGCTACGTCCGTCGACTAAACAGCCGGTAAGACTTATTGTCAGCCGGCTACTTTTTCCACTTCATAAAGGTAACTAGGATTCGATTCGCTAGTTTCGATTCGCTAGTCAGAAATGTTTGTATAGCCTTCTCGCTCTAGAATGGACAACATGCATCTTCTAGAGACCAATTGATAGGAAAGGCGCATGTCAGTCACAAAGCAAGTAATGACAGAGAAACACTGCTGGCTTGTCAGTCTGCTGTCTATCCAGCCTCTCAGTGTTATTTTTGTGCGATGTGGTTGGCTGCAGTTGAATTTCTTTTCACGAAGGAAGGAAAACATGATGCTTCTTCATCGTCTCCTGTAAGTGAATTTAATGAGAAGTTGAAATGCACTTAATTATTGTTCGGTGGCACATTAATTTATTTTCTTCCGCGTGTTTCATATGCATCTAGCCAGACACGGAGTCGGGCGCATGGGCTATTTATTGACGACAGAACAGCAAGTGTTGACTAGTTCATAAAAGGTGTCGAACTGACTGAATAAAGTAGATCTCCTATATCCCTTTGCTATTCATAAATCATACAATGTAATTACACTGAGTGTACGAAAAATTAGAAACACCTTCCCAAAATTGAGTTGCACCCCATTTTGCCCTCAGAACAGCCTCAATTCGTAGGGGCATGGACTCTGCAAGGTATTGAAAGCGTTTCACAGGGATGCTGGCCCCTGTTGACTCCAATGCCTCCCACAGTTGTGTCAAGTTGGCTGGATGTCCTTAGGGTGGTGGGTCATTATTGATACACATGGGAAACCTTTGAGCGTGGAAAAACCCAGCAGCTTTGCAGTTCTTGACACAAACTGGTACACCTGGTACCTACTACCATACCCTGTTCAAAGGCACTTAAATGTTTTGTCTTGCCCATTCACCATCTGAATGGCACACATACACAATCCATGTCTCAATGCTTAAAAAGCTTTCTTTAACTTGTCTACTCCCCTTAATTTACAATGATTGAAGTGGATTTAACAAGTGACATCAATAAGGGATAATAGCTTTACCTGAATAGTCCATTTCATGGAAAGAGCAGGTGTTCCTAAAGCTTTGTATATCGCATCGGGACAATGGTATTTTATTAGGATCCCCATTAGCTGTGGTAGAACATGAAATATGACATAATACAGAACATTAATAGACAAGAACATATGAAGGACAGAACTACATCAATTTAAAAAAGGCACACGTAGCCTACATATCAATGTATACAAACTATCTAGGTGAAATAGGGGAGAGGCGTTGCGACGCGAGGTGTTGCTATATCGTTTTTTTAAAGACCAGGTTTGCTGTTCATCTGAGCAATATGAGATGGAACGGAGTTCCATGCAATAATGGCTCTATATAATATTGTACACTTTCTTGAATTTGTTCTGGATTTGGGGACTATGAAAAGACCCCTGGTGGTATGTCTGGTGGGTTAAGTGTGTATTTTCCTAGGATTCGAAGCCCATGTCAAGACATGCCAGTGACCGCTAAAGTGAATTGTTAGTGTAGCCTAGTGATGGGTTCCTTCGGCTCCCTAATTTGCACACGGGTAGGCTACTACTACTTTTTGCCAGTTATCTGCAGATAAATTATGAAAACATTTGATAAAGATGTTGAATCATCACTGTAGGAACAATAGGGAGTCTCAATCTGGTCCAAAATATGATAAAAGAAAACATTTTGAAGGTTATAAAAGCTAAATGATAGTATTTCAGATATTTATATAGGCCTACTGAGTTGATTAAAGTGTCGACAATGGAGTAGTCAACTACTGCTTTCTGTGTAGCAAAGCCCATGTTTAACACCTGCTTCATTCTTCAAATCATACCTGTAGGTCTATTCGTGGTTACCTGACTGTGCACCCAAACTTTTATACAATCTAACAGGGGATCTGGGGATCCTCCCCCTGAAGTTTAGCCTTTTTATTTTTATTCTGCAATTCTAGATTGTTTCTCCACAGTTAATCCATGTTTACTTGACAGAACGCAGCTTTTCTTCTTAGGTTTTTGCCACAATAAACAAAATTGAAAGAGTAGACTATCTAGACAAGTATTTCTGATTAGATTACTAATCTACCGCCTTCCCCGAAAGTCCCACCCACAGTGATTGATTGACAGGTCCGAAACCCTACCAGCTCTGTGACTCACAAATATCCTAACAATACACTGAATTCATACATTTTCAGTCATTTTTAGTGCAAAGTCGTGTCTTCTACTCAATACCACACCTACTTTTTACCAATCTGGGAGGTTAACTCATTAAAGTATTCAATAATTTAGCTGTGCATTTTGAATGGAATCAAGGCATGAGAATGTACCAGAGGCCACCAAAATAGAACTTGTTCTGCAAGTACATTATAAGACCTGGCTTACTCCAGCTATGCCAAAATGCACATGTAAGTGGAGGCAGACGTGAACTAGACAATACCAGAAGAGCATCTCACATATTGTTCAATTCAAATACTTCACTGATTAAAAACTAAAACACAGGCTGTATATAGGCCATTACTTCCGGCGCCGACAGAGATGGCCGCCTCGCTTCGCGTTCCTAGGAAACTATGCAGTATTTCGTTTTTATGTGTTATTTCTTACATTGTTACCCCAGGTAATCTTAGGTTTTATTACATACAGTCGGGAGGAACTATTGGATATAAGAGCACATCAACTCACCAACATTACGACCAGGAATACGACTTTCCCGAAGCGGATCCTCTGTTTTGCCCACCACCCAGCACAATGGATCGGATCCCAGTCGGCGAGCCAAAACAACGACGCCGTAGAAGGGGCAGACGGAGCGGTCTTCTGGTCAGGCTCCAGACGGGCACATCGCGCACCACTCCCGAGCATTCTACTCGCCAATGTCCAGTCTCTTGACAACAAGGTAGACGGAATCTCCGTGAAAGGGTAGCCTTCCAGAGAGACATCAAAGACTGTAATGTTCTTTGTTTCACGGAAACATGGCTCACTCGAGACACGCTATCGGAGTCGGTGCAGCCAGCTGGTTTCTTCACGCATCGCGCTGACAGAAACAAGCATCTTTCTTGTAAGAAGAAGGGCGGGGGTGTATGCCTTATGATTAACGAGATGTGGTGTGATCATAAGTCTATGTAAGTCTATGTAAACTGGAAACCACATATCCTGAGGCTGCATTTATTGTAGCTGGGGATTTGAACAAGGCTAATCTGAAAACAAGGCTCCCTAAATTCTATCAGCATATCGATTGTGCAACCAGGGCTGGCAAAACCCTAGATCATTGTTTTTCTAACTTCCACGACGCATATAAGGCCCTCCTTTCAGAAAAGCTGACCATGACTCAATTTTGTTGCTCCCTGCCTATAGACAGAAACTAAAACAGGAAGCTCCTGCGCTCAGGTCTGTTCAACGCTGGTCCGACCAATTGGATTTCACGCTTCAAGAATGCTTCGATCACATGGACTGGGATATGTTCCGCATTGCGGTGAACAACAACATTGATGTATAACGCTGATGAGCGGGTTTATTAGCAAGTGCATCGGCGATGTCGTACCCACAGCGTCTATTTAAACATTCCCAAACTAGATACCGTGGATTGATGGCAGCATTCGCACAAAACTGAAAGCGTGAACCACTGCTTTTAATCAGGGCAAGGTGACCAGAAACATGGCCAAAAACCATCAGTGTAGCTATTCCCTCCGCAAGGCAATCAAACAAGCTAAGCGTCAGTATAGAGAAAGTAGTCGCAATTCAACGGCTCAGACACGAGAGGTATATGGCAGGGTCTACAGTCAATCACGGACTATAAAAGGAAAACCAGCCACGTCGCGGACCAGGATGTCTTGCTCGCAGACAGACTAAACTTCTTTGCTCACTTTGAGGACAACACAGTGCCACACACAGCCCACTACCAAAACCTGCGGGCTCTCCTTCACTGCAGTCGACATGAACAAAACATTTAAACCAAATCAATCCTTATCCCAGTCTGCTGTCCCCACATGCTTCAACCATATCAACTCCACCCTACCTGACACCCTAGACCCACTCCAATTTGCTTACCCACATACGACGCAATCACACTTCACTAACCCATGTGGACAAGAGGAATCCCTATGTGAGAACGCTGTTCATCGACTACAGCTCAGCATTTAACACCATAGTACCCTCCAAACTCGTCATCACCCTGGGTCTCGACCCCGCCCCTGTGCAACTGGGTCCTGGACTTCCTGACGGGCCGCCCACAGGTGGTGAGGGTAGGTAACATCTCCACCCCGCTGATCCTTAACACTGGGGTCCCACAAGGGTGCGTTCTCAGCCCTCTCCTGTACTCCCTGTTCACCCACGACTGTGTAACCATGCACGCCTCCAACTCAATCATCAAGTTTGCAGAGGACACTACAAGGAGGAGGTGAGGGCCCTCGGAGTGTGGTGTCAGGAAAATAACTTCACACTCAACATCAGCAAAACAAAGGAGATGATCGTGGACTTCAGGAAACAGCAGAGGGAGCATCCCCCCCTATCCACATCGAAAGGACAGTAGGGGAGAGGGTAGAAAGTTAAGTTCCTCTGCATACACATCACGGACAAACTGAAATGGTCCACCCACACAGACAGCGTGGTGAAGAAGGCGCAGCAGCGCCTCTTCAAGCTCAGGAGGCTGAAGAAATTTGGCTTGTCACCAAAAACACACAAACTTTTACAGATGCACAATCGAGAGCATCCTGTCGGGCTTTATCACCGCCTGGTACGGCAACTGCTCCGCCCACAACCGTAAGGGTAGTGAGGTCTGCACAACACATGACCAGGGGCAAACTACCTGCCCTCCAGGACACCAACACCACCCAATGTCACAGAAAGGCCAAAAAGATCAAGGACAACAACCACCCGAGCCACTGCCTGTTCACCCCGCTATCATCCAGAAGGCGAGGTCAGTACAGGTGCTTCAAAGCAGGGACCGAGAGACTGAAAAACAGCCATCACTAACATTGAGTGGCTGCTGCCAACATACTGACTCAACTCCAGTCAATGAGAAATTGGATGTAATATGTAATAAATGTATCACTATGTATCACTAGCCACTTTAAACAATGCCACTTCATATAATGTTTACATACCCTACATTACTCATCTCATATGTATATACTGTACTCTATACCATCTACTGCATCTTGCCATCTTGATGTAATGTATCACTAGCCACTTTAAACAATGCCACTTTTATATGTTTACATACCCTACATTACTCATTTCATATGTATACACTGTACTCTATACAATCCACTGCATCTTGCCTATGCTGTTCTATACCATCACACATTCATATTTTTTATGTACATATTCTTATTCATTCCTTTACACTTGTGTGCATAAGGTAGTTGTTGTGAAATTGTTAGGTTCGATTACTCGTTGAAAATTACTGCATTGTCGGAACTAAAAGCACAAGCATTTCTCTACACTCGCATTAACATCTGCCAAACATGTGTATGTGACAATGTTTTTTTTATTTGACCCCCCCCCCCCAGCATACATTGGCCCTCAAAACTGAAGCATACAGTATGTGTGTTTCGGTGATGGTAGGTAGATCAGTACTCACAGGAGCCCACGTCTCCTTGCAGCTGTAGGATCTGTGGTACTGGCATAGTGAGGACCACAGAGTCAAACTGCTCTGGGGCCCCGCCCTTCCGACACACCTCCCAGATGGCACCCTTCTGGTAGATGTGGGTAACGTGGTGGTCAAAGAACACCTCTGCCCCTGCTTGGGTGCAGAGACACAGAGTTGGCATTGTTGCAGTGAAAGACAGGGACAGGTGGAGGAAGAAAAGGAAAGAGAGTCAGTGAGGAAGAAATGTCAAATATTGAGAAGACTTTGTGGTTAATAATACATACATCTTGGATATGGTTACATACACTCTCTGGCACACATGGTGATGCCAAGAGAGTTCTAGAAAGGCATGCTACCTCACTTCATTCCATTCCCAAATTACAGATAATGAGGAGAAAAATGCAGGAAGAGATTGTGAATTAGAGAAAAGATGCACAACTCCTCTCCCTGAGGACGCAGAGTTGTACATTCCAGAATTAGACTACAGTATAAATAAACAATTTTTCTCTTTAAAGATCAAGAACAAGGTTAGGAGCATCATAAAGGTCCAGAAAAAATATATAGATAGAACCCTCAACCTTTTTTTTGTGGAGACTGGAGATAAAATAACAGTTGTTGCCAAAGGGTTGTTATTTGATCTGCTAATAGTGTACCATTAGGTTTTGTCCTATTAGTTGATGACTCTACTGATTAATCAGATGTGGAGGTAGTATTTCAGGCCTCTATTCATCATTCATAACTCATTCTAAAAGGCCTGGAGTGGGTAATACTGTAGATAGCCCTACTTTGTTTGGCCTGCTAACAACTTGCGACCCACGACCTCTTATAACATTCCATGGCTTTGACCTAGCGTGACACTCTGCTGTCTTTGAATTTCAATGACATTATTTGTTATCACTTTTTTTGATCTTGTATGACATTCACCTTGATTTACTGAAATAGACACTTCAGTAGGGGTGAATCCAGGTTAATGACCTAATCATTACTGACCAAGTTAAAGGCAATATTTGGATTAACTGATTCATCTTTTTTCAGAACTTGTTTTCAACTAAAAGCATTAGCTAATCAATCAGTTTGATTAATGGATTCGTCTTTACAGCCCTAGTTTTGAAGTCAAAGCAACATCCTGCAATGTCCCTGCTTGATATCTAGTTGGGCTAGGCCTTCATTAACTCGACTCAGTAAGGTTTAGACACAATATAAATCACCCTGTGAAATCTGGCCGGACTCCCTCCTCGCCCTCTAGGAACTTGGACAAATAAATGAAAGCTGAATGAGTGGGAGGACATGAACCTCAGGACATGAGCTTCTTGCAAAATATTTGTTTCATTAAGAAGAGAAGGAAAACATCTGTGAAATACTCAACAGAAAACGAAGCAAGTAAATAATTTCTCCAACAAGGTCCTTGTCGAAGATATTTGAGACTGACATAACGTGTGCTCTTCAAATACAAGGTAAAAGGGTAGGAGACGGGCTACCTGACTGCTTAAGGAAATGTTTGACGATGGCGGACACTCCTGTTGGACTGACATAGTTTTTATGGCCTCCGTCCTTCATCACCTCCCCTTCCACAGAGGAAACCAGAGGCTTCAGAACACCATGGGCCAGCAGCTCTTCATAGAAGCTGAAACACAATGGGATGAAGATGAGAACCATCTTGGAACACAAAGGATAACTTGCTCAAAGTTAACAAAACAAACAGACACCAATGGATGGACACATTTGTTGCGTCCCCTAACAAGTATCATTGGTCAAATGTAAAAAATATATTTAAAAAAAACGGATTATGCTAGTAATATACTGCCATAATTGTTATGGTGCTGGGGGTAATAGGTAGACCCTAAAACAGATTTGAGAAGTTTGGGACATGATATGCATTGATTGTGGAATACAGTACTTTTGATGCATTTTGGCGTAGTATGTCGTGGCAGTAATGTACTGTGCACCAAGATCAACTATACAGGAGGCATCAGACGGACTTCTGCTGGTGGACATCCTTCCTCCTGCAACACAGAAACTATGTATAAACAAAAACATTTAAATGATATTTACTCAAATTACATATCAATAGACTGACTGGAAAATTAGACCAATTATAATAGTTTACTGATGAGATTTCATGAGTTTTGTTGACAACATTCACGTCAACTCAAACAAAACATATGTATGTGGGCCTATGACTGTCACAGGAAGGTCAACAGCAGCAAATGTATAGATAGATAACTTTATTGGTCAATTGTACACAAGGTGCAACTGAAATTTGACTTCTGCTTTTAACCCAAAGCCTCCGACACACACACACACACACGGGTGTGGGGGGCTGCCACACTGGATGCCCAGGGAGCTGTTGTTGTGGGGGGTTAAGTGCCTTGCTCAAGGGAAACAACGACAGGCAATGGCAACCCCCCGGTTGCTGACTAGCCTCTCTAATCGCTACGCTACCTGCCGTTTAGGGTTATATAACCTATACATTAGGGTCAAATATTATATCTTTCTAAAAACCAACATTCTCGGGTACTGCTTCTAGCCCCAAGCCATCAGATTGCTAAATAATCAGTTAATGGTTTTATTTGTATTTTATTTAACTAGTGCATATCAGTTAAAGAACAAATTCTTATTTACAATGATGGCCTACAATAGTACCCAAACTATCTGCACTCACTAGACTGTATATACAAACCATATACACACACACTCACTAGACTGCATATACACACACATTCACTAGACTGTATATACAAACCATATACACACACTCACTAGGCTGTATATACAAACCATATACACACACTCACTAGGCTGTATATACAAACCATATACACACACTCACTAGACTGTATATACAAACCATATACACACACTCACTAGACTGCAAATACAAACCAAATACACACACACTCACTAGACGGCAAATACAAACCATATACACACACACACTCACTAGACTGTATATACAAACCATATACACACACACTCACTAGACTGTATATACAAACCATACACACACACACTCACTAGACTGCAAATACAAACCATATACACACACTCACTAGACTGCAAATACAAACCATATACACACACTCACTAGACTGCAAATACAAACCATATACACATACACATACACACACACACTCACTAGACTGTATATACAAACCATATACACACACTCACTAGACTGCAAATACAAACCATATACACACACACTCACTAGACTGTATATACAAACCATATACACACACACTCACTAGACTGCATATACAAACCATATACACACACTCACTAGACTGCATATACAAACCATATACACACACTCACTAGACTGCATATACAAACCATATACACACACTCACTAGACTGCAAATACAAACCATATACACACACACTCACTAGACTGTATATACAAACCATATACACACACTCACTAGACTGCATATACAAACCATATACACACACTCAGACTGCATATACAAACCATATACACACACACACACTCACTAGACTGTATATACAAACCATATACACACACTCACTAGACTGCATATACAAACCATATACACACACTCACGCAAAACACTACATTGACAATCCCACACACATTACTACATACGCACACACCAACACAAAACATGCACACACACACATAATTTGCTGCTGCTACTCTGTTCTTTATTTAACTCTTATCTATCCTGATGCCTAGTCACTTTACCCTGCCTTCATGTACATATCTACCCCAAATACCTTATTATTATCTATCCTGATGCCTAGTCACTTTACCCTGCCTTCATGTACATATCTACCCCAAATACCTTATTATTATCTATCCTGATGCCTAGTCACTTTACCCTGCCTTCATGTACATATCTACCCCAAATACCTCATACCGCTGCACACGGTTGATTTTGACCAAAAAAATGTAGACAAAAATAGGTTTTAAACTCCATCAGTGGCTTGACAACTCCGTCACTGATGGCTAACCCTTAAGATTGTTTTTTTTGTCAATATTCTGAAGAAATATTTTAATCATTGTTTTGCAACAGATCTGTGGTGGAAAAAGTCCCCAATTGTCATACTTGAGAAAAAGTAAAAATACCTTAATAGAAAGTGATTCAAGTAAAAGTCACCCAGTAAAATATTACTTGAGTAAAAGTCTAAAAGTCTTTGGTTTTAAATATACTTAAGTTTCAGAAGTAAATGTAATTGCTAAAATATACTTAAGTATCAAAAGTAAGTGTGTAAATAATTTGAAATTGCATTTATTAAAACAAACCTGAAGGCACAATTCTCTTGTTTGTTCATTTACGGATAGCCAATGGCACACATAATTTACAAACGAAGCATGTGTGTTTACTGAGTCTGCCAGATGAGAGACAGTATGGATGACCAGGGATATTCTCATGATAAGTGCGTGAATTTGACCATTTTCCTGTTCTGCTAAGCATTCACAATGTAATGTAATGAGTACTGTTGGGTGTAAGGAAAAAAATCTGTGGTGTAAAGTGCATAAGTAAAAATACTTTCAAGTACTACTTGTGGTCGTTTTTTTTGTATCTGTACATTACTATTTTGATTGTGAACTTTTACTTCACTACATTCCTAAATAAAATAATGTACTTTTTGCGCTACGCCACTGAATTTGACCCTCTCATTTGTACTGTTCTCTATAGAATAAGCACGCAGCCGGCATTGTAATTCTATAATTTTGTATGGCAACTTGCATCTGGCCAACACACTGTACATTCTGTGCATTGCAACATTGTGACACTCATTATTGCCTCGCGTAGCGGTATGCTACGCTTCTGCTTCGTATACATTGTATCTAAATAAGTCAAAATGTAAGAACTTTGTCGGCAACTGACACAAACTTACCTGCTCCTCGCGATTTATCCCAGACAACAATAACTTTGTTTGGCATTTCTCTTCGCAGAAGACAAGCGCATAAACTGCCTGTCAAACCTGCACCAACTATAAGAACTCGAGACATTATCACCTGAAATATAAACTATTTTCTTTGACAATGTTTGATCGCACCAAGCTTATTTTCGCGTGTTTGGTAACGCTGCAGATTTCACCTCTATCCTATAATTGTAAACATGAATGGCTGTTGGCCGACCAAAATGTTCCCTTGGTTGTATGCAAGGAGAAACAGTTTATTGAAGGAAAATAAACAAACCACTTCGTTTCCATTACAAAATCGCACTGAAAACGTTATTGTTACATCTATATGACTGACTAATTAGGCTACTAATCACCCATTGTGGTTGATACAAGCCTTTCACCAAATCGGCAATAAAACCAGCAGGATGTGTAATCATTACACCGGACACATGCAAAACGCAACGAAAACTAGCGTTTATATTGGACAGGTTCAGGAAATAGGGTGGGACCTAACCGAAACTGTCCAATAGAAACGCTTATTTTCGTTGCAAAACAGAACGTTTTGTAACTTGAGTAATGATTACATCCCACTGGTGCCTCTGACGTTTTATCACGCTGCTGCTCTTGTGACTTATTCCTCTTTCGTCGGCCAACCAAGAATAATACAGTATTCTAATTCTACACAGAAGTTGTCCGGGTAAGTGTTTGGACACATTGTAGCTATCGTAAATTATATTTTTGGGGATATAGGCTATTTGATAGCTGATAAAAATGTTTGCGTTTCCATATATCACCAACGTGATATGTGGCAATAGTTTAGAAGTTGTCAGTGTCAGTGTGGAATGAATGTCAACAATGGCCTACTGAATGAAGCCTTTGTCTGACTACTCATCCTGAATTTCATTCCGCTGCTTTATAATCGCTCCATACATTCATCATGGAGAAGAAACGCTAGTTTGGCCGGAGCGATCCGGAAGCCTGTAGGTTAGGTCAACGCATGCTGTAGGTTAGGTCTAATTAACCTTTTTTCCTTTGTAAAGGCTAGAGATTTAAACTTTCACTTACTCATGAAAATCCTGGTGTTATATCAAACGTATCTTAAACTCTTCACAACAACTCATTAAAATGCCTTTTTTGCTCTATTGACTGCAAAGGCAACATTATAATCCAATTTGTTGTTCTCTAACTAATCGACTATGAGACTCAATCATTTTTATTTATAATTTTACCATTATTTAACTAGGCAAGTCCGTTAAGAACAAATCATTATTTTCAATGACTGTCTAGGAACTGCCTTGTTCAGGGGCAGAACAACAGATTTTTACCTTGTCCGCTCGGGGATTCGATTTTGCAACCTTTCGGTTACTAGTCCAACGCTCTAACCACTAGGCTACCTGCCGCACCAAATAGCTCAATGTCAAAATCTGGACCCACTCAATAGCAGTATTTATAGCATTGATCTATTTAGTGATAATTCTTGATAATTCTTAATCTCGCTTAACCCAGAACTAAAATCTTGCGTTATTATTATTATTATGGTCGATGAGAGATTAGGATTGCAATGATACGTTTAATGTATTAAGTGTCCTTTGACCATATTTATATTTCCAGGTGTGTGCTGCTGCATAGGTCTTGACCTAATGTGGTCAGAAAATGTATTTTTCATTTTTTTGAGGTTTATAACACATGTATTATGTTTTTCAGAGTGAACATGGTGTGGGTTCTACTTTTAGTGGCTTTCCTGAACACTGGAGCGGTCCAGTGTCAGAGATCCTCGCTGAATGACAGTAAAAGACTGGACCCAGAGGTCAACATGAACATTGTGAGTTAGATCAAATCAATAACAGAAGCTGTGTTCTCGTAAACAAAGTGTCCAGATACTGACAAATTGTATTTATCCAAACTTCAAAAACACTACCGGACTTCTTGGTTCATAGAGCTCATTAACAATTCATAGAACTAGGCAATCTTCTGGGCCACACGAACAAATAGTCATGGTGGTTACCTCATGTGGGGAGTACTGTTTTAGCCCACATTCTGCCCTTTGTACCCCATATATCCCATGAGTTATTTCAAGGAATGTCATAACATGTGATAGTGGGGCTGTTGCCATGACTGTTTTACCGGCAATCAGTAGTCATTACCGCAGTCAAAGGAGTAACTAGGCTTCTCCAAAACTGCACTCTGATGGTCTTTAGTAGCCCACCAGTCTCTATATGGTGTCGTGCCTTGACACAGCCCTTAGCTGTGGTATATTGGCCATATACCACAAACCCCGAGGTGCCTTATTGCTATTATAAACTGGTTACCAACGTAATTAGAGCAGTAAAAATAAATGTTTCGTCAAACCCTTGGTATACGGTCTGATATACTGTGGCTGTCAGGCAATCAGCTGTCAGGGCTCGAACAACCCAGTTCGTAATGTCCATCTAATCACTCTGACATCAATGCAAATGCCATTGAAAATCGAACCAAACACTTCTTGAGAGCTCTGGCATTCAGAGTTTGAATAGAATAGGCTCACCTGTTGCAGAGTGAGAGCCAGCTCCTCACATCTGGTTGATGCATGGAATGAAATAAGTGTTCATATAAGCCCATGTTTCATTTCTATAGGCTATGCAATTGTTTGAGAAAACAACAGAGTTTTGATGGCTTCTATTAAAAAGTAGAGGATCCCATCAGCGTTCTTAGGCTAGGCCTACTATATTTATTCCTCAACTTTCCTAATATTAAGCACATTTTTTCGCTTTGCAGCTGGAGTAGCCTACCTGGCTGGCATGTAAGTGAACCGCAGGAAAAGCGGCCTCCTTTCTCTATTCAAGTACCTATGGATGACTTGTTCATTATTATTTATATATTTTTCTGTTCCGACAGATGCATGATAATGGCCCATTCAAAACTAATTTCACAAATATAGTATGATATGTAAAGACAAGATTAAATTGAGAATAGTCTGAGGGGTGAGAATATTATCATGTGAATGATGCCCAGTGTGTGCAGTCTAAGGCAAGAAACAGCAACTTTTTTCCCCCCCCTGACTTTTTCGAATCATAGTGGCATGCATCATGTAGCCATGTAACCCATTGGCCTATATGTTTTGATAAGGTTTGTATCACAACTACAGTTATGCCCATAGGGCTAGAACCCCTGGAACAGGGTTGGAGAGCCCAAAGCTTACAGAGCCAAGTGAAACGTGTTCTTGTAAACTCAGTCATTACACAATTGCGTGTGAAAACAGAATTTTGACTGGGCAATATTTAATAGAGGATCCCAGCTTTCTCATGCTGCTATAGCCTATTTATTGCTCAATTCTTAAAATTAGGCACATAAATTCACTTTACAACTGGTGTAGCCTATCTGCACTAAAATACTGCTGGATTACAGGCTTTTGGTCACTTAGTTCGGTTGTTTTCTTTATAAACTCCTGGGTTATTGATGCTGGGTTATTGATGCTGGGTTATTGATGCTGGGTTATTGATGCTGGGTTATTGAGCTATGACCCAGCGGATCAGAAGACTAGAGGCGTTTAGTAGGGGCGTGGCTTTCAGATAGTTCATTTTAGCCACCCATGGGAGTAAATGCCATTCCTGTTAATCTGTTTTGTAGACGGGTTGGGTGTTTAGCTAAGAAACCGAGGCGTGTGCAACTATGGGGCAAAACAGACATGGGTGGCATAGATTGTTGACAACATGTAAGCTACATTTTGTCTCCAATGTTTATTGAAAACATAAATACATTTGCACAATGAGAACTTGTTTCTCAAATACATTGTTACAGTTGTTGGTAAGCTAGCTAGTGAATTTGAGCCATATTAGCATTGACATGAAATCAGTCAAAACACCTCAAAGCAAGACATTGTATCAATCGAGCTGAAATGAGCCACTTACGATTCCCCAAATGACAGTTTCTTGTCATTCTTGCTAGCAATCTGGCCATCCAGAATCACAACAACACTCCCCATGGAAGCGCGCACATTGTTTTCATGACATTGTCAGCTAACCCATCTATAGTTATCACATGTTGAAGTTTAACATTTACATTGTTGTAGCTTCAATGAGGCTTACAGCAGAGTGTAAATTCCCTAAAATACTATTTGAATCCCATTGTTGGATACAATAAGGTGTTATACCTTATTATAAGAAATAATCTTCATGTGTTAGAAGAATGTGTAAATTGCAGTAAATTAAAATGTTCAGTATGTTCATTTAACATGATGAACAGGAATGACATTTCTGCTCACGGGTGGCCAATTAGATCTGCCTTAAAGCCACACCCCTAACAAGCCACGCCTCCTGAAAACAATTTAAGGATTTAATTCAAAATGACCCAGCTGCTAGGTCAACCAAGCATGAGAGTAAAACATATCCAATTGATGGTTAAATTAACCCATGTTTGGGTAATCACAACCACCCAACATGTTGGGTTATTCACGCAACCCAACATGTGTTCTGTTCACTATTTAACCGGCGCTAGGTTACCATATAACCCAAATGTGGTTGTTTTTAGCCCATCATTTTTTAGAGTGTGGCATATTTAAAAAACAACCGCTGGAAGCACTTCCTCCATTCGCTTATTTGAGTGCAAGCTACGGATTACATGTTTTTAATTTTTTTATTTCACCTTTTATTTAACCAGGTTGGCTAGTTGAGAACAAGTTCTCATTTACAACTGCGACCTGGCCAAGATAAAGCAAAGCAGTGCGACACAAACAACACAGAGTTACACATTAAATAAACAAACATGCAGTCAATAATACAATAGAAAAAGTCTATATACAGTGTGTGGAAATGAGGTAGGATAAGGGAGGTAAAGGCAATAAATAGGCCATAGTGGCGAGATAATTACAGTATAGCAATTAAACCCTGGAGTGATAGATGAGTGTGCAAGTAGCGGTACTGGGGTGCAAAGGAGCAAAATAAAATAACAGTGTGGGGAATGAGGTAGTTGGGTGGGCTATTTACAGATGGGCTATGTACAAGTGCAGTGATCTGTGGGCTGCTCTGACAGCTGGTGCTTAAAGTTAGCGAGGGAGATATGAGTCTCCAGCTTTAGTGATTTTTGTAGTTCGTTCCAGTCATTGGCAGCAGAGAACTGGAAGGAAAGGCGGGCAAAAGAGGAATTGGCTTTGGGGGTGACCAGTGAGATATACCTGCTGCGTGCTACGGGTGGGTGATACTATGGTGACCAGTGAGCTGAGATAAGGCGGAGCTTTACCTAGCAAAGACATATAGATGACCTGGAGCCAGTGGGTTTGGTGACGAATATGAAGCGAGGGCCAGCCAACGAGAGCATACAGGTCGCAGTGGTGGGTATTATATGGGGCTTTGGTGACGAAACAGATGGCAGTGTGATAGACTGCTTCCAATTTGCTGAGTATTGGAGGCTATTTTGCAAATGACATCGCCGAAGTCAAGGATTGGTAGGATAGTCAGTTTTACGAGAGTATGTTTGGCAGCATGAGTGAAGGATGCTTTGTTGCGAAATAGGTAGCAGATTCTAGATTTAATTTTGGATTGTAAATGCTTAATGTCAGTCTGGAAGGAGAGTTTACAGCCTAACCAGACACTTAGGTATTTGTCCACATATTCTAAGTCAGAACCGTCCAGAGTAGTGATGCTGGACGGGCGGGCAGGTGTGGGCAGCGATCGGTTGAAGAGCATGCATTTAGTTTTACTTGTATTTAAGAGCAGTTGGAGGCCACGGAAGAGAGTTGTATGGCATTGAAGCTCATCTGGAGGTTTGTTAACAGTGTCCAAAGAAGGGCCAGAAGTATACAAAATGGTGTCGTCTGCGTAGAGGTGGATCAGAGAATCACCAGCAGCAAGAGCGACATCATTGATGTATACAGAGAAAAGTGTTGGCCCGAGAATTGAACCCTGTGGCACCCCCATAGAGACTGCAAGAGGTCCAGACAACAGGCCCTTTGACATACTGAACTCTGTCTTAGAAGTAGTTGGTGAACCAGGCGAGGCAGTCATTTGAGAAACCAAGGCTGATAAGAATGTGGTGATTCACAGAGTCGAAAGCCCTGGCCAGGTCGATGAATACAGCTGCACAGTAATGTCTCTTATCGATGGCGGTTATAATATCGTTTAGGACCTTGAGCGTGGCTGAGGTGCACCCATGACCAGCTCGGAAACCAGATTGCATAGTGGAGAAGGTACGGTGGGATTCGAAATGGTCGGTGATCTGTTTGTTAACGTGGCTTTCGAAGACCTTAGAAAGGCAGGGTAGGATAGATATAGGTCTGTAGCAATTTGGGTCTAGAGTGTCTCCCCCTTTGAAGAGGGGAATGACAGCAGCAGCTTTCCAATCTTTGGGGAGCTCAGACGATACGAAAGAGAGGTTGAACAGGCTAGTAATAGGGGTTGCAACAATTTTGCCGGATCATTTTAGAAAGAGAGGGTCCAGATTGTCTAGCTCGGCTGATTTGTAGGGGTCCAGATATAATTCCACACATATATTAGTAGGCTCTATTTAAAGACTATATTAAATTGAGAATAGTCTGATGGGTGAGATTATTATAATGTGCTTGACAAATTGTGAATGAGGGAATGTGTGCATGCTGCCTGTGTAAACAATCTGAGCAGAGCACATGCCTTTCATGCGATCTTTTATTATTTTTTTCAAATCATCATTAGAGCCGCATCAATGATGTGGTATCATGCAGCCGTGTAATATATTGGAAATGAAAACATTTAGCCTAAGGTTTGTATCGCAACTAAAGTTTCATAAAAGCCCAGAGATGCTGTACGTGTTTACGTTAATTAACCGCCAATTACCGGCTGACAAAATGTCATGGGAAGTCCCTCTGTGACGTGTTGAACATCAGCATAGATGTATCTCTAGATAGGACAATATCACAGCCATATGATGTACCTAAAACCTTCAGTCTAAGATCTGTCCTAATAAAACAGAAAAATGTGTAAATTGCAGTAAAATGTATTTGTCTGTATCCTCTTGCTCCAGTATTTCTATATAATAATGCTAATAATTATTATAATTGAATATAATAATTTATTATTATTATTAAGGTGTAATAACCCTTGAACTGATCTTGGGTTGTTTGTTGTAAGCTAAAAGAGTTTTGATAGGCATTCATTCACTTTTCAAGAATGGATTTTAAGGGACAAATGGTGATTCTGTGTGCTTCGTGATATCAGTATCATTGGTGCTCCAGGAGCACATACAGGCATACAGTAGTTGAAATATTTGACATGGCAAACAATCAAATGCGTTCACCACAATTTGTCAGAAAATATACAATGTATCTTTATTCATATATAAGGTGTGCCACTGGATTTGGGCCTGGTGCATGTCAGTGGTTATCCTTAAATCTTTGATGAGCACAGTAACACAATATCATGATCCTGAATCTAGTGTCTAGTTAGTATACAGTATTTGTCGTTGGAAACTACACCGTCTCAGTGATATAATCCTAATACAATTCCCAGTAGTAATGGTTCTCGCATGCTAATGTTTGTTTCTCCCATTGTAGGCCTGAAAGCACATACCCTCTCAATAGCTCTCCTTCCCACACGCAGGTCATGTGACATTAAATTATTTTCAATACTCCCATTTCCCTATGTAAAACCAGACCCAAATGAGACAGAGCAGAACACCGATTCTCCCCTCCACCCCTGGGCCTCTGATACCTCCTCAGTGTGTGTTGAGCCAGCAGAAGTTTTATCACAGTCCCACAGTCAGTAGAATGTGTAGACTTGCAGCATTAGAGGGAGGCAGGAAATGGTGGTGGGTATTAATTATGCATGGCTAGATTGCATGGCAGGCCTGGCCGGAACCAACAGGCTCACACGCTTTCTTTTGAAGGTCCAGATTAGCGTATATAATATCTGGGAATGGGCGTGTGGGAGGGAATGCAACAGGGGAAGAATGGATTTTTTTTGTGACATGCTGACTAGAAGAGGCAGCGGAAATAATGTTGTCTGCTTGAATTTTACTGTAATTTCACAGTGAGTAAAGTATGGTAATAGGGCTGTAAAATAAAGTGTTACCATAGAAACCCTTTCTGTCAGAATTCTGAAAATATTTGACTGTTTGTTTGTTTTTGTCTTCTCTCTCTCTCCCACACAGAGTGAGATCATCAGGCATTGGGGCTACCCGACAGAGGAGCACGACGTCGTCACAGAGGACGGCTACATCCTGAGTGTCAACCGGATCCCGCGCGGTCTGAAGAACGGGGACGGTGGGCATCAAAAGGTTCATGGCCATAGCATGGGGTTAATTCATATGGTCGGTGGCCTCAATTCTTTTAAACACGGAGTAGAGGTCTGCATTGACATGCACTTTGGAAAGCCAGGGCCTCTAGCCCTGTAGTCAGATCCACATATCAAAGACCAACATACACACACAAACACCGTCACTAACATCTGAAGTGCTGATATTTCCCACATTGTCAAACATTAGTACTGAGTCAAGATCCAAAATTGAAGTGGTCTTCAGCATTAGTCACTCTTGACAAGAGCGGAGGAGGAGCACTATATTTTGTGATTGCACCGCTCAGCCTACGCCTGACCTTTTGTTGTCAGAAGGTGGCTTGTCCTGTCATCACCAGCTATAATATCACATGCATCCAGTGAGGCTGTCGAGCTGCAAATAGTTCACCTCTATGCTTCAATCATTTTGAGGCCAGACTATGATTGAATTGAATTTCTGTGGTGTTTTTACTTGTTTGGTATTCCTCATAATCCGTCTCTAGCATGAGCTGTTTCAAATGTGGCTTGCATAATTTTAAACCATCTCATTTATTAGGCTGTTGTTCTAATGTATTTACAGTGTATTTTCAATATGTGATGGGAAAAGTAGTAGTTACAGTAATAAGGAAGAAATTATTATATTTTAGTGTGTTTGGAATGAATAATGGTATTAAAAGTTTTAGATTTCTTCTTAAGAGCAGTTGTTGTCTTACAAGTTTAGGCGAAAATACCGTGAAAATCCACCGCTTCTGTCAGGCGGAGCTACACTCGCTCTCCGGTTCCTACGAATCAGTATTCAGTTTCTCTTGACTGTGTTGTCGCTGTATTTCATTAATAAGCAAAGTGATTGCTAAACCTCACACTAATCTCATTGGGGGAGACCATTCGAGTGCAAAACAAATTCAGATGCTATAAACTATGCTTTTTTCCTGAACACAGTGTCTCATATCATTCTGAACAAGAACTCATGTTCTCGACACAGATCTCTCTGTAGGTGAATTTAAGTGCCTTGAGTATTAAACATTGGCCTTGGCTCCGGTCTTGTTTTCACTCCATTGAATTACTTTCCAAAACATGAATTAGTAAATGAACTACTTCAGTTGACCCTCTCCAATTATTTAAAATGCAAATTCAGTTTAGTGTTAATATTGACATTGGTTTGTCATTAGAAATGCTTCATAAACTAGCCAGGGGTTCCACTTGAAAGATACCCCCCAATACGATGTGATATGCCAGGGTTGAGCTAGTCTGGGGAGTTAAAAATCTCAATAATATATTGTGATATCCTCTAAATAAGTAAGGAGCCATCATGTTGTTCGTATCTCTTGATGCTTCTCGCTCCCTGCTCTGTAGAATGTGGCAGCAGCAGCACATCCAGTCAGGGAGGCAGCAGGGCTCTGTGATAGGCTGGAGATGCATCTCATTTCCTGTTGTCCCACTTCCCTTGCTCACACGGGAGAGCGTCTGGATCACTCCAAAGGAACACATCAGAGCTGGAATTATTTCAGCCCCCAGATGGGGTTTTGTTCTGAAAACTGTGCTAGTTAGAAGAGCTAATGTTGGAAATCTTTGATGTTCAATCTAGGAGAGATACTGTAGATTTGGTCTTCTTGCACACAGCTACATTGTGGCGAAGTGGTTGAGACATATCATTCATAATGTATAACATTTGAACAGATAACACAGTGTTTATGTCTTTGACTATACATTAGACTATTGTTAAAACAAAATCCCTCTTTGTCCCTTTAACTCCTTAGCTATTGTAACAGTGAATGACAGTGTTTTAATACTAAAATAAAACATAGATACTTAACAAACACACACACACACCCATTTCACTGTAAGACAACAGTCAGGACTTCCCATCAGCACCCACTACAAAGCATTATGTGTGCCTCTTGGAATCACCTGGGAGTTATGTTAAATCTAAAAAATTATCCAGCAGCGTGCTGGAAATTCAAGTAAAGGCAATCTCGGCAACAGGGTAGGCTAGGGGTCCATTCCCTATATCAAAGTTCATTGATCACGTACACAGATTTGCAAGTGTTCTACAGGTGCAGTCAAATGTTCTGATTGGGATAGTACCCAATCCTATCATCTAATGGTCTGTTTATGCAACAGATCCTGTTTCTGACAGATTTCTGGGATTTTTAAAGCGCCCAAAAATGAACTGGGAGAGTGTTGAGCCACAAGGAGAAAGGCTGCCCTGCAGCTGGGATGTACCGTAGCTTGGACAGACACGCCCTCTGGTGGTGACAGTCAACACAACACTTGAATTATGAATTGACCAGTTAGTTAAATCCACTTTCAGTTGATGTATTTTTGGTCATGTTGGAATGTGAATGGATTCTTCAGCCATGTTTGAGAAGAATGGATAAATATTACATAACCACTATGTTATGCCTATGATCCTTGCTTTACTTTGCTACAATATTCACCCTATAGCAATGTGCTCAATTAAGTCAATTTCTCATCCTCCTAGATCCCAAGCCTGCAGTGTTCCTCCAGCACGGTCTCCTGGCTGCGGGGAGTAACTGGGTGACCAACCTGCCCAACACCAGCCTGGCTTACCTGCTAGCCGACGCTGGCTACGACGTCTGGATCGGCAACAGCAGGGGAAACACCTGGTCCAGGAGACACCTCACACTCAGCCCTGACCACGACGAGTTCTGGCAGTTCAGGTAGCTTCAAAGATTCATTCCACTTATACTGATCCTTGCTTGCGTTTCACGTCATGGCTATGCACCTAGGCCTGGATATTCACTCAGTGGCCAGTGTACCAGTGAGGTACACGAAAATGGTTAGCTCCTACAGAGAGTCACGAGGCTGTGGGGCAGTACAACAGCGGTGCGCAGAACGGCATCTCGGAACGCACAACTTGTCTGTCCTTGTCACTGATGGGCTATTGCAGCCCACAACCACACAGAGTTCCACTCCTATCAGCGAAAAACAAGAAGAAGTGGCTCCAACAGATCACCAACACTGGTCAATTGAGGAGTGGAAAAACATTGCCTGATCTGACAACTCCTGCTTCCTGTTGCGTCATGCTGATGGCAGATTCAGAATTTGGTGTAAGCAGCACAAGTCCATGGCCCCATCCTGCCTGGTGTCAACAGTACAGGATGGTGGCGGTGGTGTAATGGTTTAGGGAATGTTTTCCCGGCACACGTTTGGTCCCTCAACCAATTGAACAACGTTTCCAGGCCCCGAAGCATTCAGGCTATTCTGGAGGCAAAGTTAGGACCGACTAGACCTAATAAACTGACCATATGAGTGTATATCCCCTGTGCTCACCAACAGAATCACAAGAGGTTCTAGTAGAAACACATGATATTTGATATTACATGAAATGTCTATTTAAATAGTCTTGTTATGGCATTTACTGAGTTTCTTCTGTTCTTTTTCTTCAGTTATGATGAGATGGCAAAGAAGGACCTGCCAGCAGTGGTCAACCACATTCTGAAGACCACAGGCCAGGAGCAGATCTACTATATCGGCCACTCTCAGGGAACCACTATTGGTGAGATGGCTTGATTGTTGGTTATGTGTCATATTACATGAAGCAGAATATTTTTCACCTGTAGTTTGGCACTGCTATCTATTCTACACTATGGTTTAATGTTTTAAACCATGAAATGTTTTTCTGACTGCTTGTCTCTGTCCCCATAGCTTTTATTGCATTCTCTTCCATGCCTGAGCTGGCAAGCAAAATCAAGATGTTCTTCGGCCTGGCTCCAGTGGCCACTGTGGCTTTCACTGCCAGCCCCATGAGCAAGCTCTCCATCTTCCCCGATTATCTCATTTGGGTTTAGTAGAAAATCTATTTATCTTTATCACTGTATTATGTCACAATTTATTCATACATCACGTCTAACCTGTTGCTTACCTAACTTTGGCGGAAGTTTTTTTAATTTGAACAATCGGTCAGAATCTTTGATTATTTCAATACTGACTAATGCTAATGCATTGTTTGGTTTCTGTATGCTAGGATGTGTTTGGGAAGAAGGACTTCATGCCTCAGAGTGCTCTCATTAAGTGGTTCGCCACCAACGTCTGCAGTAAGAAACCTCTTAGTGAGCTGTGTGGAAACCTCTTCTTCATCCTCTGTGGCTTCGATGAGCTGAACCTCAACATGGTGCGTCTCCACAGCTCTCACATTTTGGTTATCGCTTTAAAAATTGTATTATTGTACAGTATTACTGTTGTAGACTTCCTTAAATCTACATTCCTCAAGCCAATTCTATAGGTATGAATGAAGATGGGGAAGATGTTAATTTTTATATTTATTTGTTTTTGTCCAGACTCGCACACCTGTGTACACCTCCCACTGCCCAGCAGGGACCTCAGTGCAGAACATGATTCACTGGTCTCAGGTAAGAACATACCTGATGAGAGCCTATCAAAACACCCTGGATCCAATATGATTCACCTCACTTCTTCAAACCTATACATCCCGCCCCAGCCCCTGTTTGTTAAAACTGTCATGTAGGCCTACCCTAGATGCAATATATCCAGGAAGGCTGGAGTGCAGGCAGCACAGTCTGAATCGAGAATGAGTTTGCTCTTTTTCAACCACGCTGTTCTAATAGCTGCAATACTGTACGAGCCTCCATTTCCTGAGCCGTGGAAGTAAGACGTCCAATCAAAGACCAGAGGGATCAGAGTAGACACCGCTTTGGATTAAGTTCACATCTGCAGTCAGATGTACTCCCCGACTGACTGAGTCTCCCGGGCAGACTTTACTCACAACACCCTGCTCTGATCCCCCTGTCTGGGGGCCTTTGATGTTCCTTTCCCTTTTACACATCTCATATCCTCCCTTACCAATCCCTCTTCCCCCCCATCCTCTCCCCTCCAACCCCCAAGCCTCCACTCCGTCCACACTAGGGTTGCTTGGCTACAGGTAATTTACCAAAGATACTTGAATCTATGGTATCTTTGGTAATTTATACTTGAATAACTTATTTTTTACATTTTATATATAGTCTTCATTTTCATATATACTCGTTTTCATATATATGTGTCCATATTGTCCATGAGTTTCTAGTGGATAGACTATGGTTCCAGAGAAAATAGCCTAAATCATTTTAAAAAGCATCTTATCACCAATAGCATTATTTTTTTATTAACTATGCAAATATTCAAACTACAGTTTGGCTCCAAAACATTTACAACAAAGACATATTGACATAGTAAAATAAATACAATTATATAGAAATGTTCCACTTTGTCATTCTTTTTCATTTTAAAATCATCTTATTTGATTATTTTATATATTGTACATGTGATAAGGCCAAACGGAGCGCCTGAGATAATACAGACATATGTGATAATCGGAAGTACCCAAAAATACCTTGAAAGTTACAAAAATGCTGGTTGTTTACTGGTTTCCAGTTATATACAGTGCATTTGGGAAAGTATTTAGACCCCTTGACTTTTTCCCCATTTTGTTATGTTACAGACTTATTCTAAAATTGAATAAATTGTTTTTTTTTCCAAAATCAAACGACACACAATACCCCATAATGACAAAGCGAAAACATGTTTTTAGAAATGTTTGCAAATAAAAAATAAAAATACCTTATTTACTTAAGTATTCAGACCCTTTGCTATAAGGCTTGAAATTGAGCTCAGTTGCATCTTATTTCCATTGATCATCCTTGATGTTTTTACAACTTGATTGGAGTCCACTTGTGATCAATTCAATTGACTGGACATGATTTGGAAAGGCACACACATAACATAACAAAATGTGGAAAAAGGGAAGGGGTCTGAATACTTTCTAAAGGCACTGTATCTTCCCTTCACAACGCTAGTCCTCCCCCATTCAGGATGCACGGCTCGTCTGTTCATTGCTTACAACAGAGGCTTTCATGGAAACCGTTACATTATGAAGGGGGATATGTCAGAGGAGATTTTCGCTTTTATTTTCATGTTTGCAAATTTAATTTCCCAGATAATTTTTGATGCAGGGGAGTTATTATTTATGTCAAACCGACACTGATTTCACAAGCAACTGAGCAAAAACAGACTCTCGGGACATAAATAGATGATCTCAAAGACGTTGATAAATTATTCCTCAATGTTTCTGTGTCATAAATTATTCCTTCACCCTGTTTGACACAGTTTCACACCCAAGTCAACTATCATCGACATTCCGCTGTGTGAAAAGGAGCGGCACAGACATTCCTGCTGCGCACAGACTTATTGACTTAAACACGCCCATTTCCCCCACTCAACGATTCAGTGTTGTTGAAATGAATGAACCTTGAGTAAAAGTCAATCCCAGATTTACCAAAGACAACTTTAACCTCACTGAAGGGTTACCTACTGTTGGACTTGGTGCACATAATCTCCCAGGGGCAGATTCTGCTTGTCGACTGAAGGATCTGCCGGGACTGAATAGGATCCGTGAGATGATGAGCAGCATTGGTTACATTTTAGTTTTTTTTTGTCACTGGTTATTTGGACGTATCAGGATTGGGTGACGGTGGTGCTTGAACTGCTTTGCACATGTATCTTTTGCGAGGGTGGAGATTTTGTCAATTTCTAACATGTATGAACACAGAAGTTGATCACACAGCTGACCGAATTCCATAAGATTTTACTTCTGGGTTAAGAGATTCTACCTTTACATCCAGGACCACCATGTGTTCAGCTACCTAGAGTCCAAGTATTTGTGATGTGTATTCTTTTTACAGGCAGTGCATGGTGGAAAGCTGATGGCCTATGACTATGGGAGAGCAGGGAACATGGCTCACTATAACCAGGTAAGGCCAGCTCAGAGCTCATTAGTCAATCAAAACACACACACACACACCACTTCACACTGAAGTTGTTTTCCAATGCTTTCAGAAGCTCCCACCTCTTTACTGGTCCATATCCAGTGTTCCCTATTGGTCAATCGATGCCTTTAGCTGACATCTAGTCCATTCTTGTCTGCCCCACCCCCTCCAGTCGACCCCCCCGCTGTACAACATCCAGAACATGAAGGTGCCTACGGCCCTGTGGTCCGGGGGTCACGACACCCTGGCTGACCCTAAGGACGTTGCCGTGCTGCTCACCCAGGTCCCCAACCTGGTGTACCACCGCCACATCGAGCACTGGGAACACCTGGACTTCATCTGGGGTCTGGACGCCCCCCAGGAGATGTACAGTGAGATAATCAAACTGATGAGTCAGCAGGACTTGGTGTGAACAGTGGATTGACAGGGAGAAATATGGCCAGTTTTAACCTCTGCTCTCAGCACACTAGCAGAAGCGATTTTAATACTGTATCTGAAACATATTGGGAGACATATCGCAGTGCCTGGGTGCGAGTGAGTACACACATTTGTGCACTTTGTGTGTTTGTGACTATAAACATGTGTAAAAGCGAGTCTTCGCGTGTGTTTGAGTAAGCCATGCTCTCAAGGAGCAATAATCATGTACCTCTAAATTGGGATGGTGAGGAAAACAAGCTGTGAGTTTAGGATTGTGTTGTGAGGAATCCTCTATTTTGTGATTTTACTACCACCGTCCTCTCTTTCAGAACACTTGAATGGATTTTAGATGTCTTCAAAACAAAATAATTTAACCTTTTAACAAGGCAAGTCAGTTAAGAACTAATTCTTATTTACAATGACGGCCTACTGGGGAACAGTGGGTTAACTGCCTTGTTCAGGGGCAGAACGACAGATTTTTACCTTGTCAGCTCGGGGATTAGATCCAACAACCTTTCGCTGACTGGCCCAACTCTCTAACCACTAGGCTACCTGCCGGCATTTAAGAATGTCCCAGGTCAGTGAAAATATACTATTAACAAACATCACAGGTTATAATCCTCCATGAGATGCAGCTTAAGTTATTGGTACATTATCATGAGAAAGGTCCAGGGTCCAGTTCAACATACAGTACCTCTCTCTACAGAAATTGCACTTTTCAAACTGTCATCACTAGGACTTTGTGTTGGTTAATGTTGCTGTGCCTTTTTTAATCAAACCCATTCAATTTGGGTTTACCTGTCCCTACTGATACTTGTCATTTTGTTACATAGATGAAGTATTTTTATTGGATCTTAGGTAAGGAAGGGTGCCGACCAAAGAATGACGTGTTTGTTCATTCATTTTCTACTTCCGTTGTGTTAGAACACTTTATGTATGCTGCTTTTTAATTAATGTATCCAACTACTCAATAAAAATTTATTAAATCTGTTGTACAATTCAATTTATTGACAAGTGCTTAAGAAACTGAGTATCTACACATAGAATGCTTTAATCTGTAACAATGTTTAAATTCACTTACTCCTATGTACAATATCAAAACCAGGAACTCATCCGTTTCTAATTGACATATTATACAATATACAAATATTTTGAGACGCATAGTATAAATTCAATTAATGTCATATTTCAAGGAGGTTCAACCACGAGACTAAAAACTATCTAAAAACAATTTCTTGGCCATTTATATTGGTATGAACCTTAACGAATGGTTGCTAGACAGCTGAGGACAAAGTGTCGAATACGAACCATAGATCGTATACATATGAACAGAGATCCTTCCTCCGTCAGACAAAAGACGCCTGACGAGAAGGTGATGTTGCCATGGTGAAAAATTCTCCATCGTCTGCAAGCCCCCCCCCCCCTTCAGTCAGGCTTTTTCAGCATTGTAACAATCTTCTTGAACTGCAGTCTCCTTGCTATATCCAGTGGGGTCTCATCATCCTAAAGGACAGGATAATACATTGTTACCACCAAAGCTTAGTGAAATAGTAACATAAAATGTCCTCTTATGCTTTATCAGAGGTGTCGAGGAGGTTAGAGAATAGATTAATAAGCTTAACATAATGCACTTTGCAAAAGTGACCTCACACCTACTTTGTTTTTAATAGAAACGTCTGCCTTTTTCTCCAGTAACAGTGGAACGAGTCTGTGACTCTTCCTCTGACAGACATAGTGAAGACCAGTGTTTCCCTGCTGAAATACACAGTGAACACAAAGGTCAAATAAGTCACACACAATGATCAGTAGCTCATCATTCTAATATTACAACTATATACTTAATCTCAGTACTCACATAGTCCACAGCGTCAACCTCCACTTTAGTGCTCAGAACCAGATTCATTAGTTTCACATTCTTCCTTTGCTTGTCTTCCTGTTGAAAGGAGGAAGGTTTATACCACAGTGACCAACAACACTTTCCTATTGCTCTTACAGTGTAGTTGATGTGGCTGGTCTGGGAGCCATGACTGATGAGAGACTTAAGACTTTTCCCCACTGTATTCTAAGGTCAGTGGTTCAAAGTATATCCTACCAGAATGAGGTATCCAATCAACAGAATTGGCATGAGGATAGTGATCATCAGGTAATCCAAAAAGGAAAAGGTCCTCTTTGCAGCATAGTGCAAACATGTCCTCTGTTTCTACAGGCAGACAGGGAGAGAGAGCATGGATCAGTGCCATACATTTCACAAGACGTACAGTTTTGATGACACTAACATATTTCTGTATTGTTTATTCAATTGCATCACCTAGTTGAGGAACATTCTCATTTCCATTGTAGATTCCTACAAACATTGAAGTAAAGGTCACACTTGGTCTGATAGTATCCTTTTTTATCTAATATTTACATATAAATGACATAGTAAATAATAACTACTGTTTGTGTATTTGGTAGTCATAGAAACAAGCATAAATAAAAGTTACACAACTACTGTCCAAATGTCTCAGAACTGCATTTCCACTACCTTGTTCCTTATAGCTACATCTGCCTTCAGGTCCAAAAGGTACTTGACCATTCTGATGTTTCCACGTCTGCAGGCAGCTATGATTGGTGTATCGCCAGATTCCTCATCTTGAACATTTAAAGTCTTGGCATCCTCTTTTAGAATGTGGTACACCTTTTGAAGGTCGTTATCGTAGGCAGCTTGGCAAATGGGCTGCGGAAATAAGCAAATGGTAGCATGTAAAGTAACTTCATAAACCCGTTCATGCATTTGTAGGCTACGTATGGTAAATCAATGCATGCTGATTAGTCTTGATTTCGCACCTGGGTGAAGGGTTTATTGAAGGATAAACAAACCAACAATGAAACAATGCCAACATCAGATACGGTAAGTGAGCCTACTGCCGTACTCAGAAGGAACCCTTCTGTAGCCAGTGGCAGATAAGATGAGCAGCAAAACAGGTAATTCCTGTCTCACTAAAGTTATAACTGTGAGACAACCGGCCAGCCCCTCCTTAGGTCACATTCTTTAAAAAACACAGGTGACACCTGAGAGCGGTCAAATACAGGTCACCTCCGGTTTCTGTCAGATGGCTAGTGAAATATCACAGCTTATATGGGTATGGCCAACACTGCCCTTTAACAAGACATCTGTAGGAGACCCCGCCGCAGAGGTGCAACTTTCACATGACCCTCACAAATAGTGAAATTGCATTTTTGTCCCCCCCCCCCACAGTTTTATCATTGCACTGTGATACAAAAAGCGGCATCAGTGTGCTTTAGGACCATGCGGATGCCTCAGAGCGGTCGGCTAGTCTGTTTTGTGGTTTCAGCCAACTAGATTTAGGGCCGCGTGGACACCACAGAGCGTGCGAACAGAGGCAGCTGTTGTCTATGTGTGTTATGTTTTTTCTCCGAGTTGTAAAAGCAAGTAGAACAGAAAATGACTACTTTTTATTTAACTGATGTAGCTGGCAAGGTAACTGCTGTTTGACTTAACAGAAAAAGAAAATCCCAGTGCTGAGCTAGTGGTGTAACTGACATGTAACATTAGCTAATGTTTGATCCCCTCTCAACTCAAGTTATATCTTAAGTAAATGAAAAAGCTAGGTAGCTAGTAACTAGCTACCACAGCCAGTTCAGCTCTAGCCTCTAGCTATCTGTCAGGTAGCAGTATCTAACAGTTGTTGTGTGTATGGAAATGTTTTGTAGCTTTTGTTTCGTACCGTTTTGACAGAAGTAAATTAACTTGGCTCGTTTTCGCCAGTTGATGTACCATAGAGCTAGCCAAAAGTTGGCTAACTTTATATATTATTTTTATCCTCAATCACAGTCAGTATAGAAATGTAACGTAATTGGTCTGTCAGTTTTCCTACATAATTCCCTACTTTTCACACTGACACTGTGTTTAACAGCTCTACAGGCTTCAGTGTCATGGAGGACACTCAGTAGAAAACACTATGCTCATCATGTCTTAGCACGATTAAATGGTGACAGCAGGGTCAGACAGCCAGGGAAGACCAGTCTACGGAGCTCAGGTGTATTTTTACAGATGCAACACTTTATTCTCTCGGTGCAGCAAACACTGGACAAGCCAGAAGCTTCAAAGATTGAAATTATTTTAAGGCCGTCTGACAAACCTGAAGTTGATTTACAAACTGTACCAAGGGTTGATAGAGGCTTTTCCTAATGACACTAAACATGTAAAACAAAAATGTGAGGAAGACCTGGGAGACACTATGGATAATGATGAATGGATACAGATATGTTTGAATGCCCAGTCATGTTCATATAATCTCAGACATAAATTACTGCATTTTAAGGCCATCCATAGAACATACTATATGTCAGTGAAACTGAATATCATGCATTCAGAAATGCAATACCTCTGCTGGATGTGTAAAACACAAAAGGGCCATATTTCAATGTGTTATGAAGGCTGGCTGAATTCTGGCAAAGAGTATGTTCTTTATCTCAGCATGTCTACAAACTCTCCCTTCTCCCTGTTTTTCTTTGCTAGGAAATGTTGATACGGTAGACTTATCAGAAGAAACTGTGTAACCTACCATTTATAGCGGCCTTGCCATTAATTCGAAGGTTGGTTATCCTCCCACAATGTCACAATGGTTGACAGTAATGTCAAGTTATGTATCAATAGATTTGATTTATTTCCAGATTAAGGGTATACTGTGCAACTTTCATCCAGTTTGGATGTCTTATATGGAATACTGTGTAACAAAAGGAGTCTGTATTGAAAACATGCCCATGACAATTAATCTTAATGGTTGTACAGTCGTCTCAAATAAAACTGTGAAGGACCTCGGCGTTACTCTGGACCCTGATCTCTCTTTTGAAGAACATATCAAGACCATTTCAAGGACAGCTTTTTTCCATCTACGTAACATTGCAAAAATCAGAAACTTTCTGTCCAAAAATGATGCAAAAAAATTAATCCATGCTTTTGTCACTTCTAGGTTAGACTACTGCAATGCTCTACTTTCCGGCTACCCGGATAAAGCACGAAATAAACTTCAGTTAGTGCTAAATACGGCTGCTAGAATCCTGACTAGAACCAAAATTTTTTATCATATTACTCCAGTGCTAGCCTCCCTACACTGGCTTCCTGTCAAAGCAAGGGCTGATTTCAAGGTTTTACTGCTAACCTACAAAGCATTACATGGGCTTGCTCCTACCCATCTCTCTGATTTGGTCCTGCCGTACATACCTACACGTACGCTACGGTCACAAGACGCAGGCCTCCTAATTGTCCCTAGAATTTCTAAGCAAACAGCTGGAGGCAGGGCTTTCTCCTATAGAGCTCTATTTTTATGGAACGGTCTGCCTACTCATGTCAGAGACGCAAACTCGGTCTCAAACTTTAAGTCTCTACTGAAGACTCATCTCTTCAGTGGGTAATATGATTGAGTGTAGTCTGGCCCAGGAGTGGAAAGGTGAACAGAAAGGCTCTGGAGCAACGAACCGCCCTTGCTGTCTCTGCCTGGCCGGTTCCCCTCTTTCCACTGGGATTCTCTGCCTCTAACCCTATTGCAGGGGCTGAGTCACTGGTTTACTGGGGCTCTCTCATACCGTCCCTGGGAGGTGTGCGTCACCTGAGTGGGTTGAGTCACTGATGTGATCATCCTGTCTGGGTACTTGTTATATCTGGAGTACTTCTCCTGTCCTATTCAGTGTTCTGTGTGAATTTAAGTGTGCTCTCTCTAATTCTCTCTTTCTCTCTCTCAGAGGACCTGAGCCCTAGGACCATGCCTCAGGACTACCTGACATGATGACTCCTTGCTGTCCCCAGTCCACCTGGCCGTGCTGCTGCTCCAGTTTCAACTGTTCTGCCTTATTATTATTGGACCATGCTGGTCATTTATGAACATTTGACCATCTTGGCCATGTTCTGTTATAATCTCCACCTGGCACAGCCAGAAGAGGACTGGCCACCCCACATAGCCTGGTTCCTCTCTAGGTTTCTTCCTAGGTTTTGGCCTTTCTAGGGAGTTTTCCTAGCCACCGTGCTTCTACACCTGCATTGCTTGCTGTTTGGGGTTTTAGGCTGGGTTTCTGTACAGCACTTTGAGATATCAGCTGATGTACGAAGGGCTATATAAATACATTTGATTTGATTTGATGGGAGATACCTATTTAGGCAATCCCTGCTGGGCTGCTCAGTCCTGGCAATGGGGGTCTGTTGGTTGTCACTCTGGCCTTGGCCTAACACACCTGGAACCAATAATGAAAGTTTCACTAAGATCCTAAAGCTGAGTGGGGTGTGTTGGGTTGGGGCGCTGTAGGGCGGTGGACCCATAGGGGCAGGACGGAGCTCTACAGTACCATTAGGCCTATGATATGAATTACAGTGATATGAATTACAGTGCCCTCCGTAATTATTGAGACAGTGAAGCATTTTGTCTTCTTATAGCTTATAGCATTTTGTCTTCTTATAGCTTATAGCATTTGCTGTTTGTTTTGGTTGTGTTTCAGATTATTTTGTGCCCAATTGAAATGAATGGTAAATAATGTATTGTGTCATTTTGGAGTAACATTTATTGTAAATAAGAATATAATATGTTTCTAAATACTTCTACATTAATGTGGATGCTAACATGATTACAGCTAATCCTAAATGAACTGTGAAAAATTATGAGTGAGAAAATTACAGATGCACAAACATCATAACCCCAACACATGCTAACATCGCACCACTACACTAATAAAATAGCTTAGCATTTTTCAAGGGGTATGATATTTGTGTGTCTATAATTTTCTCACTCATCATTATTCACAATTCCTTCAGGATTATCCATAATCATGGCAGCATCCAACATTCATGTAGAAGTGTTTAGAAATAGATATTCTTATTTACAATAAAAGTGAATGTAGGAAATGATGAAAGTCTTTCTGGTATTATGAAAAGTGTTATTTCCTTTTCCATCCTCTCCAAAAGTTTAGGCTGCTATCTATCATGTTCTACATACAATTCATTATGTAAGTACATGATGTGTTATGTTTATTAATTATAATTTAGCAGTGAATTGATTAAGTAAACCAGGTTAGTCGGCTATATGACGCAACGACTGCACCCATCTGCGATTCCCGACATCTGCTGTTCACTGGAATGTGGTTTGCACGAAATTAACTGTTTTTGTGATTTTCTTTCACCCTTTTTACTCGAGACACCGATAAAGTTGCCCGAATAGTGCTTTAAATATCGTAAAGGCTAATTCCTGGAGCGCTACCATCATGTAGGTTTTCATTCAAAACCCAATCTAACGCACCCGATTCTAATAATTAGCAGGTTTACAAAATGAGTCAGGTTAGTGACAACTGGGGTTGGAGTGAAAACCTACAGGAGGGTAGAGCTCCAGGAACAGGGTTGGAGAACCCTGGGCTACAGGTGGTGCTACTCAGCTGCGAGAAATTGCATCTACCTGGCTACACCTAGCAATCCACATGCTGCTTTGCTGAGGGACTGTATTGAGAGGCATCCTACCAAAACTTTCTCAGAGACTAAACAACTACACACAGACTAAAAAACGTTCCCATTAAACGTGTTTAAATGACAGCTCACCTCTGAATACACTATCCCCATGTCGCCTCTTCTTCAGTGACAAAATACTTTCCCCGCTAAAATAAAACACTTGACTTTTAGTTTTAGAAGCCAGTCAAGTTAACATTTCTTCAGAGGTAGGCTAATATTTCCACAGCCGATGTATTCATTTTTCAGTTACGCACCTATCAGATTCATCATCTGGTTCCCGGCTAGTAACGCATCTACTGTAGGGTGTGGCTTGTTTGAGTCATTACCATAGAACGCCCCTTTTTTTTTTTTTTGGTGTGTCTAAGGACCTTTTCAGGAAGATACGTTTGCCTACACAAACCGTATTAGGCTACAGTTGAAAGCTATTGCGATGCCAATTTTAACAAGACCAGGCAACAATTGTGGGTAAGCACTTTGTGTTAAGGCCTAACTGCAGTCTACTGTGGTATTTTGAACCCAGTAATTGTGGAATAACTTGTGTAGGCCTACTACTGCTGTTGAATTGCAGTTATACTGCACTGTAACTCCAATTACACGGCAAAATTACTGCAGTAAAAACAATTTATTTTGGAAGCAGTATTTTCAGCATACTGGCCTCTGCAATCTCTTTTCATTTGTAGCATCATGTGGTGATTTCCATCTATCCACGTTGCAGAGATCAGCGCAGCAGGAGAACGTGTGCCAAACTGGAATTTGCCCCCAGCACCTTTGTTTCAGTTGAAGAAACATATTGACACAAAAGTGTTGAAAATGAGGGACAAAGTACGGTTGTTTAGACTGCTTTGCCTCGAGCTTTGTCAACTCGTGCACAATTAATCTGATCAGCTATAGCCTACCGATAACAACCACAGCTGCAGGTAGCCTAGAGAAACCCTCTGCGCTCTGACCCACTCTGGCCAGTGGAAACGAAGCGGTAACATCATGTATTCATAGCCTAAGCTATGTACTGCATTTATAGCCTAAAATAGGCTTATTTATTTGTGTTAAGAGATCATGTGAATGTGATCAAATTTAGTTTATGTTCAAAACTTCGGGTGGCTAGGCTGTCTAGACCTTATCAATCCAAAATGATTGACTGGAATTAATAAATCAACACAATAGTGATGACATACTGTATGAGTAACTTTTTAATTACAGATGCAAAGGCCTACACAGATGATATACATACGTCTATATACATCATATATATCTAGCTAGTTTTTCTATGCGTCAAACCTCTCATCGGGGAACCCTAGATGTTTTACAATTTTGTTTTAGCCCTGAACTAGTTCACCCGATTTGGTCAGTGGCGCATGTTATGCATGTTATTTTGGCATTGTGTCACATATCAGTTTGCAAACAATGTAAAAAAAATAATATAGAATTGAGTTAATAAAGCTGCATACAAACATGGTCTCTTTTTTGTTTTCTTGAGTAAGGCAGCTCCCAAAAAATGTTTCAGCCTAGCTCAGTGCTTTCTGTGGTGGCGGGGCAAGCCATCAGAAAATACGGAGCGGTGCGCCGTGATTGGCTCAGTGTTCTGTCACTCATGGGGTCACTACGTCACCGCCAAGTCTAAGGGTAGAGCTTGAAAATTCAAGCCCCTTGGGTACTGCCATAGAGTTACATTAGAGGTACCCATCCAAGAAGGCTCAAGGTCATTGGCCACAGATAAAACTACTTCAAATCACGTTATATCTACAGCATATTTGATTGGGCTGATCATGTCAACATCATACTTTCAAAATCTTAGCTAGCAGTCATAATAAATCGAATCGAAAATCTACTGACAAATCCTTTTTATCCTTGTCATGTGAAGGGAAATAATGAAGAGAAAGTGTAGATAAAACATATTGGTGCTCATCGGCTAATGGACATAAACATTACACAACAACTTGGACATCACAAATTCAACAATGAGTGGTTTGGAAGGAATCAGTGGCTAACTGCAAGCATTGCAAAGCAATCAACCTGCTATTCAGTGGAGTGACTGTGTTGTTCCAAGTCTATGATTAAGGGTCTCTTTTCCTAGTTTAAAATTATAAACATTCAACATTGGCCATGCTGTCAATGAAGCTCAAAACAACCGTTAACTCGGAACTGCAAAATCGGACTTTAGTGAGTTCAAGACAACTGGGACCTCGGGAAAAAACGAGCTACGACTGGGAAAATGCATTTTGAACTTTCATCCAACTCAGAATTATAAATCCGGAACTCGGGCCTCTTTCTAGAGCTACGGCCTGAATATCACTGACGTTCTACCTTGTCAGCTTGGGGATTCAAACTTGCAACCTTTCGGTTACTAGTCCAATGCTCTAACCACTAGGCTAAGCAGCCGCCCCAATGTATACTGTACTGTATACTGAAAATAATTCTAAGTGTACGTTGTGTAGTAAGCTGTTAGTAGCCCATGTGAAACACCCTAATAATTTGGTCTATTTTCACCTCTTCATTTTGCCTACTGTTCTGACTTGGTGGTGCACATGTAGCCTATAACCTGTTTTTGAGAAATGTAATGATAGAATATTGTAAGAGCTTTCATTGTCTGCTTATATGCCCCCTTTATTTATCATACGGTTCTGACTTGGTGTACAGGGAGAACACTAAGAACGGCCCATGTTCTGAATTCTGTTGCTTTACATTTCAAAAGTGCTGAACAAATAGTTATATGTTTGTCCTAGCTCGCTCATTGTCTTAATCGAAATTACGGATTGCCTCTTATCTGCATGTCGTCTCCTTATGCCATAGTTTGTACATCTCAATTGTCATTAGAAACCACATTTGTTTAAGCAAGTAAGCCAGTGAAATGTTTCGCTGCCAGACAAGGCTTAGTATCATGAAATGTTAAGAGTGCATCTCGAACATTTTTAAATAGCTTCCACATTCAAATAAATGTGGGTAGCTGAATGGGCTTCCATAGAAATATCTTCTAATTGGGCAGCCTTTAGATTTTTTTATTTATAATTTTCCCCACTTTAATATGCAATGTGTCAAGCCAAACGCTTCTGTGGTGTGCACCATGAACAATCTTTTTTTAAATTACAGGATGCATGAATATTCTTGTAAATTACAGGATGCAAATGATGCCGCATGTGTCGCAACTGTAGGGCATTTTCTCTTTTGTCCACCAGTGGACTGGATTCCCCTCTCCACACATCACTTCATAGAGACCGCCGCTGCTGCCACCACCACCAACACCACATCGCTGATGCTATAGTAGGTGGACTGGATAACAATCTCTCTCGCCTTATTGGACATTGGATTTGAAAGACCGCTTTCAGCCATTTTATCGCTGGTAAACTGTCGCTCTTTCTATCCTTTTTCATTTTGAACAATGACTTCATGAAGTAGGTTACTGTATAAAAGCTAAATCGGCGACGTTTGGATAAGAGAACAGTGATTTATTGACGCCTGTTTTCGCACTCAATTCTAGCATGTGCCACGTGACGACAGAGACACACGAGTATGGGCAATAGACGCGGGTAAATACACTGGTAAGCGTTTTCACCTATTTACATGGTTGATCAGTTTACTGCACGTTAAGCTGTTTAAATCAAATAGCTTCTATTATTTTCCTGAATTTACACGCAGTAGTTTGATTAAGTTAGTCTCATTCATAAGCCCCCCTCTTAAATCTCCTGATGTTGCAAAGCTGTGAAATGTCCAGGAATTTATTTTAAATCACAAACATGAGGTTGCAACATGGAATCTGAAATTACAAGTTCACTGTAGCTCAAGGGATGATCGACGCCATTGTACAGATACAATGTTGTTGATGAGACACGTTCCTAGCGTTGACATGTAGGGTGTGATTAAAAATATACATTTATGTTGATACACATGGCTATCAAAAGAGGACGTTGTACTACTGTAACGGCTAGTGACAGGTGCATCAGTTTACCAAAGAATACAGGAAACACAGTTGAGAGAGCGGAAGTTACACTGTTTTCAACTGTTTTATTTTGTTTCAGAGGATACTTACATACGTTCTATATCTATAAATTCACTGACGTTTGTTATTAAAATAATTTAAGATAATGTTATAATGGATATTAGATACTGGTATAATGGACAATTTATCCAAATGATAGTACTGTGACTCATACAGTAGACTGCCTACAATGCAACCACATTCATTTTTGGGGGGGGGGGGTCCTGAATCTGCACTGTTTGCAAGTCATATTTTAAAATTGCCTACCATTTTTGAATGGTGCATTTTGAAGGAAAGACTCATGATTGCGAAGTCCCTTAGTAGGGCAATGTTAAGAGGGAATTTCAATCAAATGTGTTCAGTAGTTCCCTGGAATATTGACTTGTCATTTTTAGGTAAGTTGTAAAATAACTTTTAGCTTTCTATGCCTTTCCATTCTCAAGCAACACTTCATTATGTTGGTTTGTTGTCCTTACTGTACCGTACCACAGAAAACAGTACTGAAATTACTGTCAACAATAGCACTAAGAGTAGTACACCTTAGTTTCCTGATTGGGTTTGTAGTTAGAAAGCCAAATCAATATCATGCTGTATTCATAATCTGCTAGTAGGGTTGAATGGCGGGAACATGGTTACCGGGATTTACCACCTAAAACCACTCCCTTTTCCCGGGATAAATAACTGTGAGAAACCGGTAAATTCTATTAAATTATTTATATAAACAGCATGGAGTGAAATGGAACTGTTTAAATTATATGCAATGTCTAAATCTGGCTTCTCTACGGCCTCTGCATGATGAATCATCAACGCTCAGGGTGGGGACAGACCATATCAGATTGGAGTGTAGTTCACAATGTATGTAGATCTATCTCATCATGGTACCTTTTTTCTTGTGACAGGTAGGCCTACATTTGCTGCAGCATAGTCTATAATATAAAGACCAAATGCATGTCGAATTTACACATCTAACTTTCAGGGGTCACCTTATTTTTTTTGAAAGATAAAGATATCTTTTTGTAAAGATATAAAAATCAATTGCAGCTGCAGAGTTTTAAAACATTTCTCGAATATTGTTGCTTTAAATCAGTGCACGCCGAGCAGTCTCTCACAGTCTTTCTCTCTCTTCGTCAATTCCATTGAAATTTCATCCAAAATAGATAATCCTGTTCTAGATTGATATATAGTTGTTCTAGCCTACCTTTTTTCAGGGAATGCGTTCAATGCAGTATTAGCCTTATATTTAGCTAATTAATGATGGGAATGCAGTAGCTGTGTGTGGGTAAATCACTGGGGAAGCCAAAAGAAAAGCCATATTACAACCTTTGTGTTGTGATAGTTACGTTATAACCTTTTAAATGATATCCCTTGCGACCATGATTTAAAGGCCTAAAGGCAGAGACAATAAGACACAGTGGCAGAATAAAGTCAACCATACCTTTTTTGGTTTTATCACAAAACTAGATAGCAACCTCTGTCTAGTGAAGTCCACAAAGCATATTGCATGTACAGTTACATGACCTACAGCATGGTCAAGCAAGTTAATGTTACCAACATTTTTGGACCACCAAACAACTATTGATTTAGAACCACAAAGAGTTACCGCAAGTCACAAAAATATATAGAACTGTCATCAAGGCAAAGGGAGGCTACTTTGAAGAGTCTCAAATATATTTTTTGATTTGTTTAACACTTTTTGTTTACAATATGATTCCACATGTGTTATTTCATAGTTTTGATGTCTTCACTATTATTCTACAATGTAGAAAATAGTAAAAATAAAGAAACCCTTGAATGAGTAGGTGTGTCCAAAATGTTGACTGGTACTGTATGTGTATTGGATAACGACACAATCATTTGGCCTTTTTTGGGCTCATTACATGTCTTTAATGTAGGGCTCATAAAATGTATGTAATGTATGGCTCATTAGGCAGAGGTAGCATCAGACTTGAATTTTCAATCAAAGCTCTAATCAAATCCAGACAAGGGCCTATTTACAGTATATGCTGTTGAATGACTCTTCCAGTGTTACTGGATTACCTGGGAGAACAGTTATTTATTCTAGGGATGGAACATTTGTAAAATACTGGGAAAATATTCAACCCTGTCTCCACACATGAATGATGAGTGTTCAAGTGCTGATGACAGGATAGACAAACGGATTACAAGAGACATTTTGATCAGACTCTCTGGAGTCTGGACTTCAACTAAACTATTTATTTTCAGTACAGAGGTCAATGTTTCTATTTGGGGCACACTTTGGGTTATAAAAGACTTGTTTGCTATTTCTTTTCACATTTTTTTGTTGGCGTGAAAATGAATTAGGGGAATAATTCAGAATTCAAATCAATATTTTTTATTAAATACATGTGTTAACTGCAGAAATATTTTACAGGAACTGACTTGAAGTCTCTTTTTCACATTGCAGTCAGCCTTGGGCAGTGTTAATTACACCTAGATTTCACACCATGCTGCTATTGTGTACTGTACATGATGGGTTTCCATGGCAGCATCAACCAGAATGTCACTGATAAATGGAAAGGGTTTGGATGTATTGCATCTTGCTTTCAATTCGGTTGCAGTATCAAATAGTAGTTTTGGGACTGAAGAGTAGAGGGACCCTGTAGGATTAAAGACACTGTTCAAATCTGCTCATTGACCAAGCTTAGTGATAGATAAAGGATTTCATCTCAGCAGAATATGTCCATGAATCTCCCTATTTTGCTCCCTGGTTACAAGCTGTCATAGCAACAGTATGCCACCTTTTCTTGGAGGCCATTAAAGTATGTTACTCTATTTTGAAGAACCTGTAAGAATTTGATTGAGCAGCTGCTTTTGGAGACTCGTGCTATGAAACAACAGAAATCCTTGTTGGCTGAAAATACTACATACTGTAATGCAAGTCGTGTTCTAAGTCAAGAGCTTGATCAATTTATCAACTCCTACCAAGGGTAAGCTGTCTCTGTGGACAACATTAATGTCTCGATCTCTCAGTGAGAGGGAACCTGATCGACCACTCGGCCATCATTAAACAACAGAGTCATGGCCATTAGCCGAGCTAAGATTTCTCTCCTCTCCTCTCCAGTGGGCTTTCATCTTAGGAGATGACCGGTGGACACATTTGGGAAGATTGGAGCCTGTGATCCTGCAGTCTAAAGACACCATGGAGCAAGGCTTCAGCTTCAGCACACTGGTGAGTCTTGTTAGTCGGGGGTAAAGGCGTTTGTTTGCTTCCCATCCTAAACAGTTTGTGCATATATTATGATGACATTTTGTCACGTTTTTGTTCCGTTTGGTCTTCAGAAAGGGTTTTTTCCGGCTGTTCATGCTCCAAATGTTTTCTTTGTTTGTTGAGGCATTCTGAAGTGTGGTGATTGGTCAACAGTAGGGATTCTTCAAATAAGTGTTTGTTGTCATTCAATGAGAGACGACTCTCTTTCATGCACATTTTTTCCATTGTGAAATACTGTAACAAACAGCTTAGCTGTAAAATTACTAAAACCTCTTCGGAACGAACGTCAATTAATTACAGATTTTTTTTAGTACATTTTTGAGGAAGTGTTAACTGGCTACGGCGTCTCAAGAGGGACAAACGGTACTATTGCCGCGCTTTTCAAATTTTTCAAGCGACTGTCTTTTAAGGGAGTATGCGAGGCACACACGTTCACTTCACCTAGCCGAGTTCTGCTAGGCGCAAACTGAACCTAGTGTGCCAGCCTTAAGGGGTTAGAGGTAAAGTGGGGAGAGATGGACGTGTGGGATAGGTGGGAGGTGACGGGGCTGGTGATGGGCTGTGTGTGGAGTGGGAGAGGTGACGGGGGGAGTGATGGGCTGTGTGTGGAGTGGGAGAGGTGACGGGGGGAGTGATGGGCTGTGTGTGGAGTGGGAGAGGTGGGAGGTGACAGGGGGAGTGATGGGCTGTGTGTGGAGTGGGAGAGGTGACTGGGGAGTGATGGGCTGTGTGTGGAGTGGGAGAGGTGACTGGGGAGTGATGGGCTGTGTGTGGAGTGGGAGAGGTGACGGGGGGAGTGATGGGCTGTGTGTGGAGTGGGAGAGGTGGGAGGTGACAGGGGGAGTGATGGGCTGTGTGTGGAGTGGGAGAGGTGACTGGGGAGTGATGGGCTGTGTGTGGAGTGGGAGAGGTGACGGGGGAGTGATGGGCTGTGTGTGGAGTGGGAGAGGTGACGGGGGAGTGATGGGCTGTGTGTGGAGTGGGAGAGGTGACGGGGGGAGTGATGGGCTGTGTGTGGAGTGGGAGAGGTGACGGGGGGAGTGATGGGCTGTGTGTGGAGTGGGAGAGGTGACGGGGGGAGTGATGGGCTGTGTGTGGAGTGGGAGAGGTGGGAGCTGACGGGGGGAGTGATGGGCTGTGTGTGGAGTGGGAGAGGTGACGGGGGGAGTGATGGGCTGTGTGTGGAGTGGGAGAGGTGACGGGGGGAGTGATGGGCTGTGTGTGGAGTGGGAGAGGTGACGGGGGGAGTGATGGGCTGTGTGTGGAGTGGGAGAGGTGACGGGGGGAGTGATGGGCTGTGTGTGGAGTGGGAGAGGTGACGGGGGGAGTGATGGGCTGTGTGTGGAGTGGGAGAGGTGACGGGGGGAGTGATGGGCTGTGTGTGGAGTGGGAGAGGTGACTGGGGGAGTGATGGGCTGTGTGTGGAGTGGGAGAGGTGAGAGGTGACGGGGGGAGTGATGGGCTGTGTGTGGAGTGGGAGAGATGGGAGGTGACGGGGGGAGTGATGGGCTGTGTGTGAGGTGGGAGGTGATGATTGAGTGATTGGCTGTGTGTGGAGTGGGGTGGGTGGGAGGTGAGTAAGGTTGATGGGCTTGAGTTCACTTGTCTTTAGGAAATGTAGGGATCAAGTTGAGTATATGAAGGTGGGTGGAAAGCTGGAGTGAATGGGCATCCTCTGTGTAGAAGGGGGTGATAAGGGTGTGGGTGGGCTGCATTGATTTCTTCTGTAGAGTGGGAATGGGTTAGTGGGCTGGGGATCCACACCAACGGTTTCCCCTGACTCACTCCCATTAGTATTCAGCTGCTCTGTCAGACTCATCTCTCCATTCAGGGCCATCCCTCCATCCTGGGGTGGGAGAAAGGGATGGAGCGGATGTTTGCCTCTTTACACTTCCTCTGCTCATGAATAGATGATTAGACAAAGGAGATGCTATCATCGAGCCCTCCAAAGAGAGAGAACTCCTGCCTGCTTCAACTGTCGCTGCCGAAAGGATGTCTTAATCTGATCCTTCATCGAGAGTACAATCATTTCCCCCGTAGTCTTCGTCACTACCCCCGGCAGAGTCCAGTGGAGTCTTGATAAGACTCCCACGTCAATAGTAACCTCAAATAACTCAGCAGCAGTGTCCCGTGTGTACTGTAATGTTTTCATTAGTGTGGCGGTGGGCTGATCAGGGTAGTGTGTACTAGCATAGCGCCGTCCGTTCTACCTATGAATGCTTCCGATCAGCCCCCCCTCCATCCCCCGCCTGTTTTGGCTGACCTGACCTAGTGAGGGATGACAGTGCTGATGTTGCCTGGTCACGTGACCGCTTGGGGAGGGCTGGGAGGTTGCTGAGGGAGACGGCTCATGCTGATCCTAGCCGTTGGCATTTCAGTTGATGAAAGTAGTACTGCTGCTAGGGGTGATAGTGTTGCTGTGTCAGGCTGTTAGCCTTAGGGGTTTTCTGCCCATGTAGACACTGTTCTGATGCAATGTTAGTGATAAATGTGTTGTTTTGGGCCCTGAGCTGTAGAAAGAGGTGTGCTTGTGCTGACAGGGCTGTCCTCTCCATGCTTAGTCAAATCCTAACCTTATCCATTGGAAGGAAAATGCTAAACTACCACAAGGACATGTATTATGTTCTTCTATACTCCGACGCTTGTGGTTACATTGACTGCTAAGTTGACCTGTGTTACACTTTGAACTCTGACCCTGGTGAACTTTGACCCCCAACAGAAGAAGCTGGCGGCCGAGCCGGACCACACCGACGTGAGCTTGACGGCGGCGGAGCGCGTGCTGGCCCTCAGCAAGATGGGCTGCAGCGTGGAGATCAACGAGGAGATCACGCCACGCCGCTACTTCCGCTCCGGCGTGGAGATGGAGCGCATGGCCGCCGTGTACCTGGAGGAGGGCAGCTTGGAGAACGCCTACGTCCTCTACAACAAGTTCATCACGTGAGGAGAGAGAGTGCCCGCTGGGCACACATTGGTTGAATCATCGTTGTTTCCACGTCATTTCAATTAAATGACATTGAACCAACGTGGAATAGATGTTGAATTGACAATTGTTGCAGACCAGTTTAGGGTCTGTGATAGTGGAATACTAACATACCTATGTCCAATGTACTAATGGCAGTTCAAGTACTTGATTGATGAATAATACAAATAAAAATGTATTCGTCAAATGCACTGAATATAACCGGTGTAGACTTGTGAAATGCTTATTTACGAGCTCTTTCCCAATGATGCAATAATAATAATATTAATAATAATGGTAACACAAGGAATAAAATACACAAGAATTATGCTATATACAGACAGTAGCAGTACCATATCAGTGTGTGGGGGTACGAGGTAATTGAGGTCGATATATACCTAGTAGGGTAAAGTGACTAGGGTACAGGATTAACAATAGTAGCAGCAGTAGTAGTAGTAGCAGTAAAAATAAGTCTTCATAAACTATAATCTGTCTAACCATCTCTGTTGTGTCAGTCTGTTTGTAGAGAAACTCCCCAGCCATCGAGACTACCGGGAGTGCAGCGTGCCAGAGAAGCAGGTGATAATGAAGGTAAACCCTTGGCCTGCTGTGTTGGGGGGGACCCCCGTGGTGCTAAACCCTTGGCCTGCTGTGTTGGGGGATCCCCGTGGTGCTAAACCCTTGGCCTGCTGTGTTGGGGGGACCCCCGTGGTGCGAAACCCTTGGCCTGCTGCGTTGGGGGATCCCCGTGGTGCTAAACCCTTGGCCTACTATGTTGGGGGATCCCCGTGGTGCTCAGACCTGCAGAGAGCTCATTAACCTAGCTGGAGGGATGGAGAGAGGGGTGGGTGGAGGGATGGGATGGATGGAGGGAGGGAGGGATAGAGAGGGATGGGGTGGTGGGATGGAGAGAGGGCCCTGTCTGCCTGAGTGGTAGGCTACTTAGTGGTCTGCTTTGATTTAAGTGAGGTATGTTTATGGTAAGCGAACCAAGGTCAGCTCAGGGACAGCACCAGTCTAGAAAAGGCTGTAGATGACCTTCTGGTGACTAACAGTAGAAGCGACACTATAATCTATTAAGAGCTTTGAAATGGATGAGGATATTCATCATCATCATCCTCTATCCATTGTGTAATGGCTAGTCATTTTTCTTTTCTCAAAGTAGTGATTCAGCCCACTTGGACTGACCGTTTAAGCTGCAAATTCCCACTGCTAATGGAAGAAAGTGTTTCCCAGCCTGCACTCACACACATGACCTTGTCCCGTTTATGTGCTTGATGTTATTCTCAGAAATTGCAAGATGTCGCATTTCCACGCAAAGATCAATTGAGGAAGCTCCTCCATGAGAAGTTCAACAAGGAACACGCAGCATATCTAATGAGTCAGGTAAGGTTTAGCACCCAAACCCTTCATTACATTCAGACAGATTGTTTTGGAGGCTGGCTGGATACCCTGTTTGTGCTAGTGTGCAACACCTGTTCATATTATTTGGGTCACTTTTTGACGAATGGGAATACTTCAATGCAGCAAGTTTATAGTTGTAGTGATGAGAAGTGTTTTGGAGTAAGATCACCTATATCAACAAATGGTACGAACATTGAAATGGCAAGTGTGTGTGTGTGTGTGTGTGTGTGTGTGTGTGTGTGTGTGTGTGTGTGTGTAGAGCCAGGCTGTGGTGGTGGATGGCTGCGGCCAGCAGCTGCAGAGGACGTCTCTGGTAGAGCAGGAGAGACTGAGGGTGGCTCAGCTGCGCAGGATGCAGATGGAGGCGGAGCAGTTCCGCCACTTCGAGGACCAACTGCGCAGGCAGGAGCTGGCCAATCGCAGAGACGAGGCGGTCGCTAAAGTGCCTGAACAAACGGACGGGTCCTGCCTGTCCCACTCCTCCAAGAACCATGTTCGCCTCGACCCAAACCGCAATCAACCTTCTCTCCCCAGCAGCAAGCCAGCAGCTACACTGGCTGGCGTACATAGTGAGTGTCCTGCTTCCATTACGACTGAACATCTAGGCTCTATATTTTAGATCGTATGATTGTTACTCAAACAATCCATTAGTTAGGTAATATGGGGAAGCCAACAATGGGTTACATTAATAGCTACTGTGTATATTTTAGCTGGCTAGTATAATAACTGTTGATGTATTTGTAGTCTGTATATGTGCTGCATGAGTCACATGGTTGGACATCCTGTTATTGTAGTTCAACATTGTGTGTGTGTGTGTGTGTGTGTGTGTGTCCGCGCGTCTGTACAGCTCAACCTGTTGAGGGCCTGAGGCGGGTCATCATTCCGAGAGACCTGACCTACAAGTTCTTGCTGCTAGCCGACAGCAACACAGCCAGGGGCATAGAGACATGTGGGGTCCTCTGTGGAAAACTGGTAAGACATGCTCTTACATCAAATATACTGTACGCAAACATTTATCCCTTTTTTATCTTGTAGACAAACTGCCAGTTTATTGGGGAAAGTCAAACATCCCAGTTTACTATGTCTAAGCGTACAACAGTAGTCACCATTTGTAATCATGTCATCTGCAAACAATAGTTCTGTGAACGAGGAGGGAGGTTGCCAATGTAAGGTGTTCAAAGTTCAAGAATAGTATTTGATGTCGCTTGTACTTCGAACATTATTTGCTATCTTATGATGTAAGTGCCTGCTCCAGATTGCTGTGTGTTGGTGGGTGTACTTCAGTGCCACTAGACTTATGAACCGTTATTAGCAACTGTTGTGCATTTGTAATGAATTAGCTCATAAGATGTTATAAATGCACTTCTAATGCAGTATGAGGGTATTCATGGGAAGTGTTTGTCTCTTCCAGACTCAAAATGAGTTTCTGCTGACCCATGTGGTGGTTCCCAAGCAGTCAGCTGGCCCAGACTACTGTGATATGGAGAATGTAGAGGAGCTCTTCAGTTTCCAGGACCACCACAGTCTGCTGACTCTGGGCTGGATCCATGTAAGTGGACATCACCCCTCCCCAATCATATATTTATAGAGCCATCTTTACAACAGCAGTTGTCATAAAGTGCCTATATAGAAACCCAGCCTTAAACCCCAGAGAGAAAGCAATGTAGAGGCATGTTGGCTAGGAAAAACTCCTTAGAAAGGCAGGAACCTAGGAAGAAACCTAGAGAGGAACCATGCTCTGAGGGGTGGCCAGTCCTCTTCTGGCTGTGCTGGGGAGAGATTAGCAGAGGCTGAGCTTTTATTTGCATAATATCACCATAGAAACCAGGCCCTCTGGTTCAGATGTCAGTTATTCATAGCCCTGCCAGTCACCTTCAGAGAATGCACTGTAGATTCTGTACCCCTTCAATATAAACCTTGGATTTATGGTTTACATCCCCTAACATGGGAGTTGTTCAGGGGTGGGACACAGTGAAATGTACAGATGTAGGATCTTAATTTGAGCCAGTTTGCTACAGCAGGAAAATGGTTGCATTTAGCATGTTTCGTTATGGCAAATCAGGTGTAAATTACAAACTTTAGAAGCCTTTTAAAAACTCAAATACACTATAATTCTGCATTTCCTGCTGTGCAGTAACAAAAGAGTGATCAAATTAAGATCCTACATCTGGAGTTCCACCGATTTTTGGGGAATAAACCTATTCTGTAAATATCAAATGTAATTCACCTTTTTGACGCAGTTCCATTATCTCTTCTGCTGGTTGCTCTCTTCTCCTCTGCCCTTAGACCCACCCCACCCAGACGGCCTTCCTGTCCAGTGTAGACCTGCATACACACGGCTCCTACCAGCTCATGCTGCCTGAAGCCATCGCCATCGTGTGCTCGCCCAAACACAACGAGTGAGTCTCTGTCCCTGTCCGCTAGAATGAGTAGGCCTGCTGATGCTAACGCTAAAGAAAACCAATCCACTAAGACATGCAATGTGGACGGTATTCAAATAGTTTACTCAGTAACGAGAAATGTTCCAGGGAGTTAGAAATGCGTGATGTAGAACCGACATGATGATTCTCTGTGACGTGGAACAATGAGTCGTGTCAGTTCTATACTCAACATCTCTATCTGGTTCTCTTAAGTCGTGTAGACGAGGCCTGTGTCTGTGATCTGTGTTTTGCAGTACGGGAGTGTTCAGACTCACCAGCTCTGGCATGGGGGAGGTAGCCCGCTGCAGACTGAAGGGCTTTCACCCACACTCCAAGGACCCGCCTCTCTTCAGCGTAAGTCATACACACAGACATCCTCCCAGCACTCAGCACTGTCACGAATAGAGCTTGTATGTGTTTACATTTCCTTCTATTGTTAGTTGTGCTTCTCCACGGTGAGTTGACCTGAACAGTTAAACTAAGCTTTTCTAATTTCAGATCTGTAGGCATGTTGTAATAAAGGACTTGAAAACAACCGTGCTGGACCTCAGGTGACAGAGAGGGGAAGAGAAGACACTCACCCCTCCTCCTCCTCCTCCTCCTCCTCCTCCTCCTCCTCCTCACCATCACAAACTGGATCTCCTATTTATATCTTTGTTTACAATGAAGGCTTTTGTATTTTATTTTTAAAGGACATACTGTCAATTGAAACTTCTTTGCAACACATGGTGATGAATTGTTCTAATGGTGTCGTTTTATCAACCCTTTATCATGAAGTATGTTTTTTTTTGATAGCTTAACATGTCAATTTGGCAGAGTGGATTTTTTTGGGGGCCAGTTCTGCTTGTCAGATTTGATGTGGAATTCTCCAGAGATAACTACTTTAGCATGCAGCCCTGCTGTAAATGGCCTGAGGTGTTTTCAGTTTGAGAACTGGCTGAAGTGTGTGCACTTATGTGTTATGTGAATGATACTCTCCCATGAAGGTATCATTACCATTTAACTTTCCTGGAACTGGACACTATGGAAAAGACTTGTAAAACACAATTATACCGCATTTGCACAATTGATTACATACAGAGATTTGACGAACAAATAAAAATAAATTGATTTCTTAAATATAAAATGGACTGGATTTAATTGTGATGGCTCTGTGGCTTAGGGAGTTGTTTTGTTGTCTTTTTAGTCTTAGTTATAATGAATGACTTTTGGCCAGTTGGATGTTAGCCTTGACATTTTTGCGTTATTTGTCTTGAGTCTTGATTTATTTTGAGGTGTTGACCAGAAAACCATAGAACCATAACTTAAATATTCCTAAAAGTAGCCTGTCAAGGTGGCATGTCTTGTGTGGGGAGGAACAAACCAAAGTGCTCAGAGAATTTGTAAGCAAAAAAACCTTAGGCGCCTTAAAGTAACAGTAGCTTTTTGCCATTCAAGGGCCTTGACTACACAGAGCTCAGGTATCGGCTCACTTTCCACGCCCATGAAGCATTTAAGTAGCCTGGTTCCAGACATGTTTGTGCTCTCATCATTGTTTGGCTTGCCAATGACCATTTGAAGTTAGCGAAACACCACAGACACATCTGGGACCAGGCTAGCCTTTAAGCACCCCTCCCTGTAGAAAATTGAGCTCTCCTTCTTTCACCTTTGGCAGAAGTGGGCGTGAGGGGAAAATAACTTGTCACACCCCCTCACAGCGGTCCTGATAATGGCTTTGTCTTTCATTTGACTTTATATCAGTACTACAGTGTGTTGTTGGACTGTTGCTACAGTGTGATTATCTGTTACAGTGGCGCTGTAGGAACATGCTCTGTTGTAGTGGCTTTGTGCTTAGAAATGGGAAAGACAACCAGTCAATGCAGTGACTCTACCACAATTTTCCACTGTCATTTTGGTAATAAAACACATACTGCTTTATCTTCTTGTCCGAGTTGTTGTTTAACTGCGCGGCGTGTCTTTCCAAATGTAGTTGTTCTGCTTTCCCCAAATGAACAGAACCATGTCGTCAATGGAAACGAATGGAGTGAAACGGGTTATCAAGACAGGGCCAGAGATCCAGTTCTCTGCAATCCAGGGCAAGAAGTATCCTGCTGGGCACAGATGTCTATTCCACGTTAGTTTAATTTCATTGAAATGATGTGGAAACAACGTTGATTCATTCAGTGTGTGCCCAGCGGGATGTTCATGTAATTACGTTGTTAGAGAGTACACAAGCCAGTCTCCGTAAAGGAACTTTGTACACCATGATGTCCTTTTGTGGTAGTTTGTTTTCCCAGAATGTGGGGTAGTGACGCATAGAATCTTTTATCTGAAAAGAATGATGTAAAATGTGCAGGTTGATGTTTATTTAAGCAATAAGGCCCGAGGAGGTGTGGTTAATGGCCAATATACCACTGCTAAGGGCTGTTATTATGCATGACGCAACACGGAGTGCCCTTAGCCGTGGTATATTGGCTATATATCACAAACCCCCGAGGAGCCTTATTGCTATTATGAACTGGCTACCAACGTAATTAGAGCAGTACAACTAAATGTTTTGTCATAGCCATTGTATACGGTCTGATATACCACGGCTGTCAGGCAATCAGCATTCATGGTTCGAACTACCCAGTTTCTAATATCTATGCTTTGAAAACCAATTCATATGTTGACAATGACATTGCACGATCACCACTGAACATAAATGCCCATCCGAGACAATTATGAATCACTGCCTCATTGCCTGCATCCGTAATGGGTCAGCGGTCAAACGACCTCCACTCATCACTGTAAAACGCTCCCTGAAACACTTCTGCGAGCAGGCCTTTCTAATCGACCTGGCCGGGGTATCCTGGAAGGATATTGATCTCATCCCGTCAGTAGAGGATGCCTGGATATTTTAAAAAAATGCCTTCCTAACCATCTTAAATAAACATGCCCCATTCAAGAAATTTAGAACCAGGAACAGATATAGCCCTTGGTTCTCCCCAGACCTGACTGCCCTTAACCAACACAAAAACATCCTATGGCGTTCTGCATTAGCATCGAACAGCCCCCGTGATATGCAACTGTTCAGGGAAGCTAGAAACCATTATACACAGGCAGTTAGAAAAGCCAAGGCTAGCTTTTTCAAGCAGAAATTTGCTTCCTGCAACACTAACTCAAAAAAGTTCTGGGACACTGTAAAGTCCATGGAGAATAAGAACACCTCCTCCCAGCTGCCCACTGCACTGAAGATAGGAAACACTGTCACCACTGATAAATCCACCATAATTGAGAATTTCAATAAGCATTTTTCTACGGCTAGCCATGCTTTCCACCTGGCTACTCCTACCCCGGACAACAGCACTGCACCCCCAACAGCAACTCGCCCAAGCCTTCCCCATTTCTCCTTCTCCCAAATCCATTCAGCTGATGTTCTGAAAGAGCTGCAAAATCTGGACCCCTACAAATCAGCCGGGCTAGACAATCTGGACCCTTTCTTTCTAAAATTATCTGCCGAAATTGTTGCCACCCCTATTACTAGCCTGTTCAACCTCTCTTTCGTGTCGTCTGAGATTCCCAAAGATTGGAAAGCAGCTGCGGTCATCCCCCTCTTCAAAGGGGGGGACACTCTTGACCCAAACTGCTACAGACCTATATCTATCCTACCGTGCCTTTCTAAGGTCTTCGAAAGCCAAGTCAACAAACAGATTACCGACCATTTCGAATCTCACCATACCTTCTCTGCTATGCAATCTGGTTTCAGAGCTGGTCATGGGTGCACCTCAGCCACGCTCAAGGTCCTAAACGATATCTTAACCGCCATCGATAAGAAACATTACTGTGCAGCCGTATTCCTTGATCTGGCCAAGGCTTTCGACTCTGTCAATCACCATATCCTCATCGGCAGACTCGACAGCCTTGGTTTCTCAAATGATTGCCTCGCCTGGTTCACCAACTACTTCTCTGATAGAGTTCAGTGTGTCAAATCGGAGGGTCTGCTGTCCGGACCTCTGGCAGTCTCTATGGGGGTGCCACAGGGTTCAATTCTTGGACCGACTCTCTTCTCTGTATACATCAATGAGGTCGCTCTTGCTGCTGGTGAGTCCCTGATCCACCTCTACGCAGACGACACCATTCTGTATACTTCCGGCCCTTCTTTGGACACTGTGTTAACAACCCTCCAGGCAAGCTTCAATGCCATACAACTCTCCTTCCGTGGCCTCCAATTGCTCTTAAATACAAGTAAAACTAAATGCATGCTCTTCAAACGATCGCTACCTGCACCTACCCGCCTGTCCAACATCACTACTCTGGACGGCTCTGACTTAGAATATGTGGACAACTACAAATACTTAGGTGTCTGGTTAGACTGTAAACTCTCCTTCCAGACCCATATCAAACATCTCCAATCCAAAGTTAAATCTAGAATTGGCTTCCTATTTCGCAACAAAGCATCCTTCACTCATGCTGCCAAACATACCCTTGTAAAACTGACCATCCTACCAATCCTCGACTTTGGCGATGTCATTTACAAAATAGCCTCCAATACCCTACTCAACAAATTGGATGCAGTCTATCACAGTGCAATCCGTTTTATCACCAAAGCCCCATATACTACCCACCATTGTGACCTGTACGCTCTCGTTGGCTGGCCCTCGCTTCATACTCGTCGCCAAACCCACTGGCTCCATGTCATCTACAAGACCCTGCTAGGTAAAGTCCCCCCTTATCTCAGCTCGCTGGTCACCATAGCATCTCCCACCTGTAGCACACGCTCCAGCAGGTATATCTCTCTAGTCACCCCCAAAACCAATTCTTTCTTTGGCCGCCTCTCCTTCCAGTTCTCTGCTGCCAATGACTGGAACGAACTACAAAAATCTCTGAAACTGGAAACACTTATCTCCCTCCCTAGCTTTAAGCACCAACTGTCAGAGCAGCTCACAGATTACTGCACCTGTACATAGCCCACCTATAATTTAGCCCAAACAACTACCTCTTTCCCAACTGTATTTAATTTTTATTTATTTATTTATTTTGCTCCTTTGCACCCCATTATTTTTATTTCTACTTTGCACATTCTTCCATTGCAAAACTACCATTCCAGTATTTTACTTGCTATATTGTATTTACTTTGCCATCATGGCCTTTTTTGCCTTTACCTCCCTTCTCACCTCATTTGCTCACATTGTATATAGACTTGTTTATACTGCATTATTGACTGTATGTTTGTTTTTACTCCATGTGTAACTCTGTGTCGTTTTATCTGCCGAACCGCTTTGCTTTATCTTGGCCAGGTCGCAATTGTAAATGAGAACTTGTTCTCAACTTGCCTACCTGGTTAAATAAAGGTAAAATAAATAAATAAATAAAATGAATTTGGCTCTTCTGGTCTTGTCCCCAGAAGGTCTTGTTGCTACGTTGCTGGTGGAAGACTCATATTGGTACACAGGTTGATGTTTACTGATTATGAGCCTTGTCCTGGAGGAAGAACAGTGATGTTCCCCTTAGACAAGCGAACTGCAAAGTCAAAATTGGCTATATTGTAAAAGTTCATGAAAATAAAAATGTGCTTTATGGTCTTCATTTAAGGTTAAGGTTAGGCATTAGGGTTAGCAGTGTGCTTAAGGTTAGGCATTAGGGTTAGCAGTGTGCTTAAAGTTAGGCATTAGGGTTAGCAGTGTGCTTAAGGTTAGGCATTAGGCTTTGCAGTGTGCTTAAGGTTAGGCATTAGGGTTAGCAGTGTGCTTAAGGTTAGGCATTAGGGTTAGCAGTGTGCTTAAGGTTAGACATTAGGGTTAGCAGTGTGCTTAAGGTTAGGCGTTAGGGTTAGCAGTGTGCTTAAGGTTAGGCGTTAGGGTTAGCAGTGTGCTTAAGGTTAGGCGTTAGGGTTAGCAGTGTGCTTAAGGTTAGGCATTAGGGTTAGCAGTGTGCTTAAGGTTAGGTTGAAAATCAGATTTTTATGACTGGCTGTGCCAGCTTGTGACCACTCTGAAGATTCATGACATTAAACGCTAACCTGCTGAAAATGTGGCTAGATGCGACAGTAGTCATAGTAATTATTTTCTCAACACTTGTAATATAAATGTATGAGCCAGACAGAGTTCCTTGTATGAGAGCTTTATTCCTTCCTTGGGTGTTCGTTCATGTTCACATGGATCTTTACAAACAGTCAGATGGTGAAAGCTTTCAGCAGTGATCTGAGCCATGCGAGAGACTTGGCCACATCCAGGGATGATGCACTGAACAAAGTGAACACAAGAGGGAGAATGCGAGCTCTGTGGAACAGATTCAGCTTCTTCTCCTTTGCTTCTATAGCCATCGCTGGAATCTACATACATACATACATACATACATTGCCCTAGGAATGTCCCCAAAGTTTTACACCAGCTGCACGTTCAAGCTTTATTCTTTGAAAGGTACACGACCAACCACATAACATTCACGCAGGGGTGGGCAGTGCAAATACAGAAACACACAAGGTTAAATGGGGTACACATTCACAGTTTACAGGCAATAGAACGAGAGCAGAGTTTGGGGCAGGAGGGACGGAGTGGGCTGGGGTGGGTGGGTGGTTCTGGGCCTTGTTTAGAAGCACTTGCGATGCACAATGGAAGGGCCGGCCTCGTCGTACTCCTGCTTGCTGATCCACATCTGCTGGAAGGTGGAGAGGGAGGCCAGGATGGAGCCGCCAATCCAGACCGAGTACTTCCTCTCAGGTGGGGCGATAATCTGGTAACACAAGATATCATTTAATATACTGAATGAGGAAATCCCATATGTGTAGTAAATAGATACAGTACACCAAAGCTTCGTGAGACAATATCAGTGACATTCAGCTACAGATTGGGCCTCAACAACTTGCATGGAATTTTGAAACAATTATAAAGACAATGATTTCTATTTATAGAAACCAGGTCAAAACTGGAAAGGATAATTGCGTCAACGTTGAAATGGGCCAATATCATTACTGGCTGTGAATGGAAAAAATATACCATTACAGTTATGAGGACTACCATATTGAACAAATTCAAATCACTGTATAGCATCTAACTCTAATATGCAAGTTATCTCTATGTTAGTAGCATCTCACTATGATATGCAAGTTATCTCTATGTTAGTAGCATCAGCACACCTTGATCTTCATGGTACTAGGGGCCAGGGCTGTGATCTCCTTCTGCATTCTGTCTGCGATGCCAGGGTACATGGTGGTACCTCCTGACAGGACGTTGTTGGCGTACAGGTCCTTACGAATGTCAATGTCACACTTCATGATGCTGTTGTAAGTGGTTTCATGTATACCGGCAGACTCCATACCTGGAGAGAAATCAGAAGAAATCACGCTGAGTCACAAGGGACAGTGGGGAGAATAGATATTTGTTTCAAACTGTTGAGAGAAAGGCAAATGGAGAGAGTGAAAAGAGATAAAGAAGGAGCGAGGGATTACCGATGAAGGAGGGCTGGAAGAGGGTTTCCGGGCAGCGGAATCTCTCGTTGCCGATGGTGATGACCTGACCGTCGGGCAGCTCATAGCTCTTCTCCAGAGAGGAGGAGGTGGCAGCTGTGGCCATCTCATTCTCAAAGTCCAGGGCGACGTAGCACAACTTCTCTTTGATGTCACGAACAATTTCTCTCTCAGCTAGAGAGAGGAGAATGAGGGCGAGGTCAGAACAAGAACTTAGATTAATTTGTAGTTTGGCAGAACAACACTTCTGTGTCTGCATAGGCCTCTGCTTACAAGTCATGCACTGTACGGTATGTGTCATCAGAGTTTATAGCGTCCCAGAGTTTCTACTGACCTGTGGTGACGAACGAGTAGCCTCTTTCGGTCAGGATCTTCATGAGGTAGTCAGTGAGATCACGGCCAGCCAGGTCCAGGCGCATGATGGCGTGAGGCAGGGCATAACCCTCATATATGGGGACATTGTGGGTGACACCATCACCAGAGTCAAGGACAATACCTGTGGAGGTTTAGGAGGACACAATTTTGGGAAGACACAGGTTAGGGAGGACAGGCTTGGGAGAACAAAGTTTAGGGAGGACAGTTTTGAGAGTTAACAAGTTTGGGCTCAGTGGGACTGAATGGTCAGTGTAAAATGAGGCTGGTTTTGACCAGTGTCCTATACTGACCTGTTGTGCGGCCAGAGGCATAAAGTGACAGCACGGCCTGGATAGCTACGTACATGGCCGGAACGTTGAAGGTCTCGAACATAATCTAGAGCAGGAGCATTTGTTTAGGTTACAGTGTTATTTTCCACACTAACATTTTGACAGTGAGCATATCATTCTAATTGCACCAATCATACACTCAGCATCATGAAACAAATTCCTACTGTTTATATTAGGTGTATTACACAGTCTTGAAAGGCTGGGTTGAAGATATACATTGGAACAAGTCCTAGTTGTAATGTATGTAGTCATCACTTTCTTGATGTCTACAGTAGAATAGTTCTTGATGTCTATACTATTCACTCTATGCAATCTGGTTTCCACTCAGGTTACGGATGTGTCACTGCAACATTAAAGGTCCTCAATGATGTCACTATTGCCCTTGATTCAATGTTGTGCTGCTATTTTTATT